>NC_090646.1:581267882-581867882 GCF_040937935.1 Hyperolius riggenbachi
GAACCTTTTCTTCCGGTAACCCTACTGTATTTCTTAGCGTCTGAAATCTGGCCCCCAGGTAAACCAGGTCTTGAGTAGGATGAAGGTGACTCTTGGCATAATTTATCAGCCAACCAAACTGTTTTAGAGTGTTTATTAGAAAGTCTCTGTGGATAGCACAGTCGGTCGCTGAATCCGCTAGAAGCAGGATGTCGTCAGGGGCAAACGCAGGATTTTTTAGTGGGGGGTTCCTGAAAGGTCCAGAAGCACGTATGTCCCGAGTGCTTCCGAATACAGGTGGCTCCATACTGCCCATGCACAAAAGTGCGCTGGCGTATTACGGAGCTGCCTATCTTTGGAAGTACTCAAGGACACTAGTGTTTCTGAGGGCTTCTGGTAGCAGCAAATGTGAACGGGGTACAGCGCTGGAACAACTCCCCAAGAGAGGAACAGGAGATAGACTTAGTTTGGACAATTCAGTGGAATATGCTACATACCCATATGATGCAGGGATATATGCATCTGCGGAAGATGTCGGCGCTACATAAATACTAAATAATAATATTTTGCCTTACCAGGATTGCACTTTTATTTAGCTTTCCTGTAAGACAAGAACACACAGTCAGCTCTAGGGGAAGAGGGAAACAAAGGTGAATGAGGGAGGGCTGGTGCACACCAAGAGTGCTTCTGAGCGTTTTTCAAATCAACAGTGATTTGAAAAGCGCTTGGCTAATGTTACCCTATGTGGGTGTTCCCACAGCAGCGTTGTGATTTTTTCAAAATCGCAGGTATACTGCATGTAGCATGTTTTTGAGCAATTCATTGAAAAATCGCTCTGAAAATCACTTTACAAAATCACACTCACAAATTGCTAGCGATTGCTATTGTCATTTTGGCGTTGCACTAGCCCAGAGAGAGGAGTGGAGAAATTGAGAATAGCCTGAGATGGAGCAGAGAACTTATCTGTATTGAAGTCCCACATCACACAGGCTACTTGCCTGTAATCGGACTCCTGTCCCTGTCAGTCTCTCACACAAGTCAGAAAGAAGCCCTCCTGGAGTCTAGGGACTGTCAAAAACTTTTCAGCTTGTTATCCACACCTTATCCACACATGCAGTCATTATAACAATGGGGAGAGACCAGACAGATGTTTGCCCACAGACCCTGAGTCCAGGCAAGCTCTGCATCATGCTGTGCATATTTACCAGCTTGCCTGCACTCTAATTTCAACATGTCTGACACTTCTGTGCTGTGGAGAGTCCAGGACTCCATAATCAACATTCTCTCACTGCAGGCTGCATCTTCTTGTGAGGGTTGTGAGGGGAAGCTCGGCTGCCTCTCTCATTCTATTAGCTGGAGGGAGGCACCAGAAGTAAGAAGGGAGGGAGAATGAGGCTGTTTATATTATGCGGGCTTCCCTGGCTGAATACACAGCTCAGTGCAGGGGGGAGGTTCCAGACACCCGGAATAGCCCCCTGAGTTCGCCAGTGGTCGTCTAGATAATGGAAAATGCGGATGTTCTTTAATCTGATTATTGCAATGATTTCCAGAAGAAGTTTTGAAAAGGTTCTGGGTGCTGTGCAAATGCCAAAGGGTAGGCATGTGAACTGGAAGTGTAGATTTCCAATCGCGAATCTTAGGTATTGTTGAAGATTCTTCTGTATAGGGACGTGGAGGTAGGCGTCCTCCAAATCTATTGACAGCATGTAGTCCAGAGGCTCTACCACCGAGATGATTGTGTTCAACGACTCCATTTTGAAGCGATCCAGATGGATGTATGTATTCAATTCTTTCAGGTCCAGTACTGGCCTGAGATCTCCTGATTTTTTTCAGAACAAAGAACAGCTTCGAATAAAACCCTTGGTGTCTTTCTGAAGGAGGAACCGGCATAATTGCTTGCTTTGTTAAGAGATCTTGTAGGTAAGCTTGCAATATCTTTATTTTCTCTGGAGAAGAGGGTATCCTTGTGGCTTTGAAGTGATTTCCGGGGGGACGTTCCTTGAATGTCCAGAAGTGGCCTGTCGAGACAGTACGTAGAACCCAGGGGGAATGTACTTGATTCCTCCAGACTTGACTGAAGTCCCTCAGCCTGGATCCTACTGGGCCCTCCTGGACAAGCAAATTGTCAAAAGGACTTCTTGGGCCCCTGTCCCGGCTGGGAGGTTTTCTGTCTGGCCAGCTTTCCAATTGAAGCCTGTGCAGATTGCCAATTTGATCTATTGCCTCTTCTGGGCCTGTAAGATCTTGCATTTCGATATCTGGAGCCTTGGAACTGTTGCTGTGAGGTGTTACCTCTCTTCTTAGGGCGTCTATCCTGGGGAAGCAGCCCCGACTTCCCGCCAGTCACTCTGGAATAGCAGAGTCCAATTTTTCTCCGAATAATGCTTTCCCGTCAACGGGATCCTGCACCAAGACTGGCGGGAAGTTGGGTCCGCCGACCAAGACTTTAGCCACAATGCTCTCTTTGCTGTGACTGAATACAGCATTGATCTGGCAGTTCCTCTCACGATATCGATGGCTGCCTCACCGACAAATTCTCCTGAGATTTTAAGGTCCTCCAATTTCTGGATTATAATCTCCTTGTCTACATCTTCCATGACTGCTTGCTCAATGTTCGCTGTCCAAGCTTGAATAGCTTTACCTACAGCCGTCAGTGCTATGGCGGGTTTACAGGTTCCCCCGCAAGTAGTGTATATCTTTTCCAGATCTAAGTCTTGCTTTCTGTCAAGAGAGTCAATGAAGGAGATAGAGTCTTCGATGGGCAGCGTAACGTGTTTAGCCAGCCTGGCTACCGCCGCATCAACCACTGGTGCATTATCCAAGGATCTGATTTTCTTCTCCGGCAACGGATAAAGTTTGGCCAGCCTGTTTGCTAACGGCGCCTTCTTCTCTATCTTCTGCCACTCCTCCTGTATTATCGCATCAATCTCGTCCATGACCGGAAAGGACCGTCTGGTCTTATCAAGATGTTTATAATAACTTCTTCTTGGTTTCTTTTTCTCCTCAGACTCTTCCTCCGAGTCCTCCCAGTCGAGGACTTCTCGGACTGCCCTCACAAAGGGGTCTACCAAGGCGAAGTCAAAACCAATATCGATTTCACCATCGGTCGGTCTTGCGGCTGATGTAGAAGGCTGATCATGCATTGCGGCCGGTTGAGCTGGAAGGCTGGCTATGTAGCTTCTCATCGAATCCTGAACAGCTTTCTGTATGGCCTCTGAGATGTCAATCGGCCTGGAAGATGGCTCCTTATTAAACTCTTGGAAACAGGCGGCACATACAAGCTTCCCCGGGACCACCTGCTTGCCGCAAGCCCAGCAGGGTTTTTCCCTGTGTCTGTAGGCAGGAGACTTGGATCTTGACCTGGATCTTCTTTGAGATCTACTGCAGGATCGTCTCTTGTAGTGGTCTCTTGAGGGGGATATTGAGTATCTTCGCAGCCTATTACTGGGGCTGAAAGAGAAGATAAACTTAATCAACTGTTGCTCTCCAAAACAAAAAACCTCCCCACCTACCTGAACCCCCTTACCAGGAGAGAGAGCGCTGGTCTATGAAGGGCGCGTGGGCATCCATTTAGGAGCAGCAGAAAAGGTGCTGCAAGAAGAAGAGAGGAAGGAGTTATATACCTAAGCTGGTTCCCAAAGCGTCCCTACTTATGGCCCCGCTAGTCCCTTACCTTGTTAGACTTGAACCAGGGAGCGGCAATGCGTCCGTCCACAAGGTGCGTGTCAGGATATGAGCGCTGACTGATGCGGCGTTTAAAATGCATGCCGCTGCTATCCGGAACGCCCTCCCCCCGGCGCCCAGCCGCTCCACCAATGCGAATGACGGCAAGCGCTGACGTCACTTCTGCTTCCGCCCAATGGAACGCGGCTGTACGCCGTTGTGGAGCGCACGCCGAGCCGGCCAGGCACGAGCAAGGAAGGAGGAAGGAGGAAGGATGCCCGCCCAGAAATCACTCGTTTAGAGTGAACATTTCAATAACGGTAGGAGAGACATCAGCCCAACTGTCCACTATTAGTGGACTCTTGCTAATGCACGCCAACGGACCCCCAAGACCAGTAGAACGGGGCCCCCACTTTAAAAGCCTGTTTAAGGCCTGTCAGTGGCATCACACAGGGGAGGCAACCCGTGCGGCATAGGCTACCTGATGCAGCCGGTAAGGGGTAAAACCAAAAAAAAAACCTGCAGGAATCACCTGCGACGTCCTGTGAGAGTGAGGACAGAAAAAAAAGGCACTGCTGGGAGGGTGAAACAAACTTTTATACTCATATGTCCTGTGGGGTCATTGGGCGGAGCCAATACCCGTTGTGCTGACATGGAGGCATTAGGAAATATATATATATATATATATATATATATATATATATATATATATATATATATATATATATATATATATACATATATATATATACATATATATATATATATATATATATATACATATATACATATATATATACATATATATATATATATATATATATATAAATATATACATATATATATATATACATATATATATATATATATATATATATATACACATATACATATACATATATATATATATATATATATATATATATATACATACACACACAGTGGTGTGAAAAACTATTTGCCCCCTTCCTGATTTTTTATTCTTTTGCATGTTTGTCACACTTAAATGTTTCTGCGCATCAAAAAACGTTAACTATTAGTCAAAGATAACATAATTGAACACAAAATGCAGTTTTAAATGATGGTTTTTATTATTTAGTGAGGAAAAAAAACTCCAAATCTACATGGCCCTGTGTGAAAAAGTGATTTGCCCCCTTGTTAAAAAATAACTTAACTGTGGTTTACCACACCTGAGTTCAATTTCTGTAGTCACCCCCAGGCCTGATTACTGCCACACCTGTTTCAATCAAGAAATCACTTAAATAGGAGCTATCTGACACAGAGAAGTAGACCAAAAGCACCTCAAAAGCTAGACATCATGCCAAGATCCAAAGAAATTCAGGTACAAATGAGAACAAAGTACTGTAATTGAGATCTATCAGTCTGGTAAAGGTTATAAAGCCATTTCTAAAGCTTTGGGACTCCAGCGAACCACAGTGAGAGCCATTATCCACAAATGGCAAAAACATGGAACAGTGATGAACCTTCCCAGGAGTGGCTGGCCGACCAAAATAACCCCAAGAGCGCAGAGAAAACTCATCCGAGAGGCCACAAAAGACCCCAGGACAACATCTAAAGAACTGCAGGCCTCACTTGCCTCAATTCAGGTCATTGTTCATGACTCCACCATAAGAAAGAGACTGAGCAAAAATGGTCTGCATGGCAGATATCCAAGGCGCAAACCACTTTTAAGCAAAAAAGAACATTAAGGCTCGTCTCAATTTTGCTAAAAAAAACATCTCAATGATTGGCAAGACTTTGGGGAAAATACCTTGTGGACCGACGAGACAAAAGTTGAACTTTTTGGAAGATGCGTGTCCTGTTACATCTGGCGTAGAAGTAACACAGCATTTCAGCAAAAGAACATCATACCAACAGTAAAATATGGTGGTGGTAGTGTGATGGTCTGGGGTTGTTTTGCTGCTTCAGGACCTGGAAGGCTTGCTGTGATAGATGGAACCATGAATTCTACTGTCTACCAAAAAATCCTGAAGGAGAATGTCCGGCCATCTGTTTGTCAACTCAAGCTGAAGCGATCTTGGGTGCTGCAGCAGGACAATGACCCAAAACACACCAGCAAATCCACCTCTAAATGGCTGAAGAAAAACAAAATGAAGACTTTGGAGTGGCCTAGTCAAAGTCCTGACCTGAATCCTATTGAGATGTTGTGGCATGACCTTAAAAAGGCGGTTCATGCTAGAAAACCCTCAAATAAAGCTGAATTACAACAATTCTGCAAAGATGAGTGGGCCAAAATTCCTCCAGAGCGCTGTAAAAGACTTGATGCAAGTTATCGCAAACGCTTGATTGCAGTTATTGCTGCTAAGGGTGGCCCAACAAGTTATTAGGTTCAGGGGGCAATTTCTTTTTCACACAGGGCCATGTAAGTTTTGAGTTATTTTTCTGACTAAATAATAAAAACCATCATTTAAAACTGCATTTTGTATTCAATTATGTTATCTTTGACTAATAGTTAACGGTTTTTGATGAGCAGAAACATTTAAGTGTGACAAACATGCAAAAGAATAAGAAATCACGAAGGGGGCAAACAGTTTTTCACACCACTGTATACATATATATTTTAGATTCAAATACACACAACTGAAGTAGTTCAAGCCTTTTATTGTTTTAATATTGATAATTTTGGCATACAGCTCATGAAAACCCAAATTTCCTATCTCAAAAAATTTGCATATTTCATCCGACCAATAAAAGAAAAGTGTTTTTAAAACAAAAAAAGTCAACCTTTAAATAATTATGTTCAGTTATGCACTCAATACTTGGTCGGGAATCCTTTTGCAGAAATGACTGCTTCAATGCGGCGTGGCATGGAGGCAATCAGCCTGTGGCACTGCTCAGGTGTTATGGAGGCCCAGGATGCTTCGATAGTGGCCTTAAGCTCATCCAGAGTGTTGGGTCTTGCGTCTCTCAACTTTCTCTTCAAAATATCCCACAAATTCTCTATGGGGTTCAGGTCAGGAGAGGTGGCAGGCCAATTGAGCACGGTAATACCATGGTCAGTAAACCATTTACCAGTGGTTTTGGCACTGTGAGCAGGTGCCAGGTTGTGCTGAAAAATGAAATCTTCTTCTCCATAAAGCTTTTCAGCAGATGGAAGCATGAACTCACTTTTGAACCGGAAACAGCGGCAGAAGCACCTGACCTGGGCTACAGAGAAGCAGCACTGGACTATTGCTCAGTGGTCCAAAGTACTTTGTTCGGATGAAAGCAACTTTTACATGTCATTCGGAAATCAAGGTGCCAGAGTCTGGAGGAAGACTGGGGAGAGGGAAATGCCAAAATGCCTGAAGTCCAGTGTCAAGTACCCACAGTCAGTGATGGTCTGGGGTGCCATGTCAGCTGCTGGTGTTGGTCCACTGTGTTTGATCAAGGGCAGGGTCAATGCAGCTAGCTATCAGGAGATTTTGGAGCACTTCATGCCTCCATCTGCTGAAAAGCTTTATGAAGATGAAGATTTTTTTTTTCAGCACGACCTGGCACCTGCTCACAGTGCCAAAACCACTGGTAAATGGTTTACTGACCATGGTATTACTGTGCTCAATTGGCCTGCCAACTCTCCTGACCTGAACCCCATAGAGAATCTGTGGGATATTGTGAAGAGAAAGTTGAGAGACGCAAGACTCAACACTCTGGATGAGCTTAAGGCCCCTATCGAAGCATCCTGGGCCTCCATAACACCTGAGCAGTGCCACAGGCTGATTGCCTCCATGCCATGCCGCATTGAAGCAGTCATTTCTGCAAAAGGTATCCCGACCAAGTATTGAGTGCATAACTGAACATAATTATTTGAAGGTTGACTTTTTTTGTTTTAAAACACTTTTCTTTTATTGGTCGGATGAAATATGCTAATTTTTTGAGATAGGAAATTTGGGTTTTCATGAGCTGTATGCCAAAATCATCAATATTAAAACAATAAAAGTCTTGAACTACTTCAGTTGTGTGTATTTTAATCTAAAATATATGAAAGTCTAATGTTTATCAGTACATTACAGAAAATAATGAACTTTATCACAATATGCTAATTTTTTGAGAAGATCCTGTATATATATATATATATATATATATATATATATATATATATATATATATATATATATATATATATACACATATATACATATATATATATATATATATATATACATATATATATATATATATACATATATACATATATACATACATATATATATATATATATATATATACACACATATATATATACACATATATATATATATATATATATACATATATATATATATATATATATATATACACATATATATATATATATATATATACATATATATATATATATATATATACACATATATATATATATATACATATATACATATATACATATATATATATATATATACATATATACATATATATACATATATATACATATATATATATATATATATATATATATATATATATATATATACATATATACATACACACATATTACTGTTTTCCTTGGGGGAGTGGAAACATCCTCACAAGTTCGCTTCAGGCAGCAAAATGTCTGGAATCTGTTCTGATTGCAACATCTCAGTGCGAAACTAGCCCCAAGTACATTTACTTGAAGTACATGTTTTTATTTCTTTCGGGCACCTCCTACCATCCTCCAATCATTGCTAATATATACCTTATTAATCATACCATTTGATACCCTTATATCTCACCACTCACAAAAACAATGTGAACTTGACCTGAAGCTCAAAATCAATCATGATACTTAAAGGACAACTGTAGTGAGAAAAATATGGATGCTGCCATATTTATTGTCTTTTAAAGGGGAACTGAAGACTAACTGAAAAAAAACCAAAACAGTTTCACTTACCTGGGGCTTTTGGCCAGTAGAAACTTCTGCAGCCAACCTGTGCCCTCGTCAGTCCTGAACGATCCTCCATTCCCCAGCCACTGCTAACCTCCATTTCGCGCAGTGGATGTCGACGTCTACTGCGCCCTGGTCACACGTATCCTCGTACGCATTCCCATAGCCAGGAGCGTCCTGCGCAGGCGCAGTATAAGAAAGGGAGGATGCGCACAGGCCAGGACTGCACAGGCACAGTGGACACCCACTGCGCGAAGTGAAAGCGAGTCGCAGCGGGGGAACAGAGGATTGTACGAAAGTAGAAGTGGATAGGCAGGCACTCAGTGAGAACCCGTGGGTGCTGATAGGTACATCAGCGGCTATGGTGTTCCCCCTCAGCAGATGCTACGTGCTCTAGAGACCGTAGTAGATCAGTAATATGGATAAGCATCAAAAACAAAGAAAAAAAAAAGAAAGAAAGAAAAAAGAGAAAAAAAGCTGGTCTGGCACTGTAGCTTTAATAAATATCAGCAAGTGTACATTTGTAGAAAAAGGTGGTGTAACATCAAGTAGTACACATAAATAAACAAGTACTTATCGTGCTGCTGCTGCTCCGGTGAAGGAGACATCTGTGGGCGCCAGTGGGTGCATGGCCTTACGACAGTTTCGCGATGGGGTGAGCCTTGTTTCTTCAGAGTGCACACAGGCCTCCGAAGAAGCAAGGCTCACCCCATTGCAAAACGGTCGTAAGGCCGTGCACCCACTGGCGCCCAAAGATGTCTCCTCCACCCCAGCAGCAGCACGATAAGAACAGAGGATTGTTCAGGACCAGCAAGGGCACAGTTCGGCTGCAGGGGGCTGGCAAAAGCCCCAGGTTAGTGAAACTCTATCCTTTCAGGTTGTCTTCAGTTACGCTTTAACTACATAATGACCACGTCACGCCGATGGGCAAGAACGCAGTGGCTCACCCAGGACCGCCTAACGCCAATTGGTGTCAAGTCCCAGGGGAGTGTTTTGCCGGCGATCGCGCGTGTATCTCTCGGCATTCAATGCGGCCCCCGTGTCATCAGCCCACCGGCCAATTAGCAGCGTCGGTGGGCTGTGCTAATACGATCTGGCCTATAGAACGCGTATAATACACCTTGTTTAGTAAACAACGTGTATTATACTTGCTGCCTCCTCCTATGGTGGTCCATTTGCTTGATCGACCACCAGAGAGGATAACAGCCCTGTGAGTAACACCACACACATCCTTTTCTGGTGCCCTGACCACCCAGATCACCTCAGATCCCCTCTGATCACTCCCCAGTGCCATTGTTTACACCTGATCTCCCCCCCCTTTATCACCCACTGTCACCTCCTGTCACTGTCACCCATTAGATCAGGCCCTAATCAGCCCCCCAGCCTTCTTTTCATCTCCTGATCTCCACCTGTCACTCTCACTCATCAGATCAGGCCCTAATCAGCCCCCTGTGGGCTTCTGATCACCTCCTCCCCCCCCCCCCCCCCCCATCCTCAGATTCCCTCCGATTTCATCCGAATTTTATCTGTAGCTCATCCTTGGTTGTATGACTGAGCAATAAACCGTTAAAGCTGTGCAGTGCTGAATTGTAAAAAATGGCCTGGTCACTAGGGAGGTTTAAGCCCTTGGTCCTTCAGTGGTTAAACAATACCAGTTGCCTGGCAGCCTTGCTGATTTATTTGGCTGCAGTAGTGTATGAAAAACACAAGAAACAAGCATGCAGGTAATCTAGTCAGATCTGACAACAATGTCAGAAACACCTGATCTGCTGCATGCTCGTTCAGGGTCTCTGGCTAAAAGTATTAGAGGCAGAGGATCAGCAAGACAATAAAGTAACTGGTATTGCTTTAACCACTTCGCCCTATCTGGACGGATATATCCATCCAGATAGGCACTGCTGCTGCAGCCGTGTGGTGCGCGCGATCGGGCGCGCGCCCGCGCGCGCTCCCGCTGCCCCCGATCAGTGAAAGGGAATATAATTCCCATTCACCGATCTAAGTCCCCATCAGAAATACCGACGCTTTCTCATCAGAGAGCGCGGTATTTCTGCCCGTACAGAGCTTCCCCAGCCTCTTTGTCCTTCCTGGATGCGCGATCGTTCGCATCCAGGACTTTTTTGAATGTGGCCATCTTGTGGCCAAATAGTAAACTGCACCCACATACATTTATTAAATAAATAAACACATTATATTACATCTAAAATGAGCTATTTACCTCCCAAACTAAAATTACCCAAATACATTTTTTTACAAAAAAAAATTACAAAAATTACAATTAAAAAAAAAAAACGACATAAATAGTTACCTAAGGGTCTGAACTTTTTAAATATACACGTCAAGAGAGTATCTAATTAAATTTTTTAAAATTATAAGCTTGTAAATAGTGATGGACGCAAATTGAAAAAATGAACCTTTATTTCTAAATAAAATATCGGCGCCATAAATTGTGATAGGGACGTAATTTAAATGGTGTAATAAGCGGGACAAATGGGCACAAAAAATGCATGGGTTTTAATTACTGTAGCATGTATTAATTTTAAACTATAATGGCCAAAAACTGAGAAATAATGATTTTTTTCCATTTCTATCTTAATCTTCCTGTTAAAATGCATTTACAGTAAAGTGGCTCTTAGCAAAATGTACTACCCAAAGAAAGCCTAATTACTGGCAGAAAAAACAAGATATAGATCAATTAATTGTGATAAGTAGCGATAAAGTTATTGGCGAATGAATGGGAGGTGAACATTGCTCGGATGCATAAGATTTTCGAACCTGTAGGCTGAAGTGGTTAAAGAAAACCTGTAATGAAAAATACCCATTTGAGATATACCATATATACTCGCATATAAGCCGACCAGCATATAAGCCGAGGTACCCACTTTACCCACAGAAATCAGGAAAAAGTTATTGACTCGCATATAAGCTTATCACAATGGCTTCTGAGTTTCAATAATCAAAGTAAATGCCAATAAAATTACATTGAGACATCAGTGCAGTATATATACACCACAATGCATTGCATATGACATTGGAATGAGCTACTGTATATAAGATCATCAGTTTGCTCAAAATGAACGATGAAATCTTGCGGAAAAGATGACCGTAATGACCAGATCAAAGTTAAAGGTTACTATCTAGCAGCGTATGGCCAAACAAGATTGAAGCACATGTGCGATTAGACAGAGCTCAAAAGGTGCAGCAAGGCAAAGCACGTACATGCAGTTAAGCAGACAGTGAAAGTTCAACACTGGTATGCATGCAGTAATACATCTTGAAAAGGTGCAGCAAAAACAATCATACTGTACCAGTTTTGCGATATCAGAGTGGATGCTGACATCAATCAAAATGTCCATAGCTCCAAATGTCTAAATGAGACTGCTGCAGGTTGCCCATGGAAATGATAGAGATGGCCAAGCCTCCACACTGTCACTCCATAGAAAGCAGTCCCAGGAAATCCTGTACATGTCAGGCTAGTGTCAGTGCTTCCAAGGGTCTAAATGGCTGATGCTGGGTAGAGAAATGGCAATGTGGTCCACAGTGCAGGAGCCGCACACAACAGCCGATCACTGACAGTGGAGTGAGCTGCTGGACCTCACGGCAGCAGGGAGAGCCAGTCAGGCAGAGTAGCGCAAGTCAAGCAGCAGAGGCCACGTGCGTGCAGCCCGACATGTTCTTGCTTGTAATAGCAAGGTGGTCCACAGCGCAGGAGCCACACACAGCAGCCGCTCAGTGAAGGCAGAGTGAATTGCTGGACCAGACGGAAGCGGGGTGAGCAGGTCAGGCAGAGCCACGCAAGTCAAACAGCAGAGAAGATCACGTGCGTGCAGCCCGACATATTCCGCCGGTAACTTCCAGCTTCCGCAAGGAGCGGAGGGTCAGCAGGGCAATTAATGCCCTGCTGACGCTCATTCAAAAGTGCGGCAACAGCCAATCAGATCCCCGCCACATTGCTTAAGGACCCGCGAGTGGAGGAGCTTCTGTCCCGCTTTACAGTGTGATCATCAGAAGCATTCTTCCGATCCTTGTCATTGGCGGGCACATGGAAATGCACAGGAACGGCCATATATACTCAGGGAGCACAAAAAACAAGTTAGCCTGCACACAAAAGGCCATACACGAGTTGGTGACTCGCATATAAGCCTGAAGGGTGGACTTTTGAACACTTTTTTGTGCTCAAAAATTCGGATTATATGCGAGTATATGCGGTACTTACCTCGGGAGGGGGAAGCCTCTGGATCCTAAGGAGGCTTCCCCCATCATCCAGTGTCCCGACAATGCAGCGTGGCGACCCCCCGAACAGTGGCAAGGTCTACTGCACAGGCACGAGTCCTTTGCACCTGCGCAGTAGAGCAGATCCGATTGGGTTTCCAAGGTTTTTTTTGTTAGTGTCTCTTTAAAGGAAATAAATATGGTATCCTCCCTCTGGCTTCAGATGTCCTTTAAGATCTACTATAACTATACTGCTACATGCTCCAAAAATACTTCCCTTATAGAAACCTCTTTGAAAGTCTTACATCTTACTCCCCAAAGAATTTCTAAATTTTATAAACATAAGAGCTCCAATTTAGGGGATGCTTGGATTGGTGACTGGTGACACATTTGGTGGAGTCACCCTGTTTCTGTTATTTGGAGAAAAATATATTTCATTATGAGTGAGGAAATGCAAAAAATCATACGACCACACCCTCTTGAAGAGGACCTGAACTCAGAACTTCCTCTTTGCTCTAAAAGATACGCAACAGCATAATAAAATTCACAGTGGGACGTTGCGTTTTAATGCAACTTTAAAGTCGCAACGTGTCTGTGTTTAGAGGTAACGCACTGCAAGCAATGAGTTACCATAACGCAACATTTTTCAATGCAGCGTTAACGTCGCACCCATAGGATTAGCATTGCAGTGCGGTATGCTGCGTTGTGAGACTTTATAAAGCAGCTCTGCAACGTGCCACTGTGAATGCGACCAAACACAAAAACATTTTCTTTCCTTGTGTCCTGTGCATGGGTTCAACTCCACTTTAATGCCCTCTCCCTTCTCTGACCTTCTGTGAGAATAAATTATTATTCAAACTACAGTACTTACAAGGATTTGAAATTGTATAGCTTAAAACTGTTTCAAACCTGGCTTGAATATGGATAATCTGATATTTTGTTAGCTTTAATGAACTCCTTAATAGCTTATTACAGATGTTTGGAACTCTGGCTTTCACAGATGTTGGGACCCCTGGCTAGCTTCTCCCCATGGTGCACCCTTGACACTCTGAAATCCCAATTTTGTTCATTTCATTGAGTTTCAGGATTGTTGCTTTGGTTGAAACATTTAGGCCCTCTTCACAGTGGTCAGTTGTGTTGCAAGAATAATTCTGCATGTCAACTCACTGCCCATACAGTTCTATGGGGCTGTTCACATCACTGCACTTTAACGGATCATGTTATTCTAACTTGCTGCATGTAGTCTTTGTACTTAAAGGGAACCTACACTGAGAAGGATATGGATTTTTCCTTTTAAAATAATACCAGTTGCCTGACTCTTCTGCTGATCCTGTGTGTCTAATACTTTCAGCCACAGCCCCTGAACAAGCATGCAGATCAGGTGCTCTGACTGTAGTCAGACTGGATTAGCTGCATGCTTGTTTCAGGTGTGTGATTCAGACACTACTGCAGCCAAAGAGATCAGCAGGACTGCCATGCAACTGGTATTGTTTAAAAGGAAACATCCATATCCCTCTCAGTTTAGGTTCCCTTTAAGTCTACTGCATGTCCAGTCTCCATTGCAGTTCACACTTATTGTATTCAGAATCAATTTTATTTCACCAAGTTCGACTGGGCTGTGCCCGGAACTGGAAATGGAAGTAAAAACAACACAGATTTACAGAAAACACCAAGTGCATTATGCAACGGACCACTGTGAATCCAGCCTTAAAGTAAACCTCCAGACTAAAAATCTACTCAGCAGAACTGAAAAGGCTTGGTGTTTCTTTAACAGTTTCACAGCATCAGAACTTTGTTTTTCTTATAGAAGTCTTATTTTAGCTAAGCTCCGCCTTATCAAAGAAAACTGCCAGGTCTTTTTTCCCCTGATGCTGTGCAAAGCATGATGGGATTTCTGATGATGTTCTCTGTAACAAATAGTGATTTAGCAGCCGCGGTGGTAGCTCTACCACCGCGGCTGCCTCTCTTGCCCTGCCTGCTCCGTCTCCCGTGCCTCGGGCGCCTAGCACGCCGAGGACGGGTTTGTCTGCATCTCTCCGGGTCGCAATAGGGCGTGCGCGCGCGTGCATCGCCGCGACCTTTATTCCGGCAGGAGAGGCGTCAGCTGACCGAGGGGTCGGCTGACATCACGGGAGGCGCTGGCCACTCCTGATTGGCTGGGCGGCGGGAGCGTGCCTAGGGGACTCCTCGGCTTCAAAAGAGCTAGGGAGTCACTCGCAGCTTGTCTGCTGTTGCGAATACTCACGTGTTAGTGCTCAGACCTTAGATAGTATCCGGTGTGCTTTGATCTGGGAGGAAAGCAGGGATTTCACACAAGACTAGGATTATTGTATTATTGCATATTTGATATTCTGTGTATGACTCTGGCTAACCTGTGACCCTGCTCTTGCTTATTGATTCTGTACCTCTGCCCATCTGACTCTGTTGCTGAACTTTGCCTGATATCTCACTACTCTCTTGCCTGCCGATTCTGTACTGTATCTGCCCGCATGTTACTGAACCTAGCCTGTCTGACCTTTCTACTCACCAGTGAGCCCTTGTCACTGGTGAGGTGCTCTAATACATGGGTCCCCAACCTGGGGGCCGCGGCCCCCTGGGGGTCCTTGGGAAGATTTCTGGGGGGCCGCGGCTTCTCCCTCTCCCCCCGCGGCCGCCGCTCCTGTTACCTTATGAGCGGGCGGCCGCTTCCTTCCTTATATTCCTCCAGCCGCGGCTCTCCTCTTCGCAGCATGTCGTATTACAGCAGCGCTTCCTGCGCGGCTGCTGTAAGGAGCCAAGGGAGCCGGGACAGCGGTTCCCATGGTAACAGTGATGCGTATCGCCGCTACAGGAAGCCGCTACCCCGCCTCCTTCCCTTCCTTACAGCAGCCGCGCAGGAAGCACTGCTGTAATACGACATGCTGCGAAGAGGAGAGCCGCGGCTGGAGGAATATTAGGAAGAAAGCGACCGCCCGCTCATAAGGTAACAGGAGCTGCGGCCGCAGGGGGGGGGGGGGGGAAGGGCACCTCTGCTAGCTACACTGGGGAAGCTATACTGGGGTAATTACTGGCTACACTGGGGTAACTGTACTGGGCTAACTGTACTTGCTACACTGGGCTAACTGTACTTGCTATACTGGGCTAACTGTATTTGCTATACTAGGCTAACTGTACTTGCTATACTGGGCTAACTGTACTTGCTATACTGGGGTAACTATACTTGCTATACTGTGCTAACTGTACTTGCTATACTGGGCTAACTGTACTTGCTATACTGGGGTAACTATACTAACCATATTGGGGTAACTATACTAACTAAAGTCCTTATACAGGGGCAACTGTGTTAGCTACCTATACTGGGGGCAATACCTACTTACCTATATACTACACTCAAAATCAGGGAAAAGAGGGGGGGGGGCTGCCACCGCCACTAACCCCCCCCCCCCCCCCCCCCCCGGGGGCCCCAGAGAAAAGTTTGGTTGGGATAGTGGGCCCCGGGCTTAAAAAGGTTGGGGACCCCTGCTCTAATAGTACCCACCAGCTCCTCTGGTGAGGTTTAGCCAAACTATTCAGTTACTGTGTTCTAATAGTACTCACCAGCTCCTCTGGTGAGGTTTAGCCAAACTATTCAGTTACTGTGTTCTAATAGTACCCACCAGCTCCACTGATGAGGTTTAGCCAAACTATTCAGTTACTATGTTCTAATAGTACCCACCAGCTCCTCTAGTGAGGTTTAGTCAAACTATTCAGTTACTGTGTTCTAATAGTACCCACCAGCTCCTCTGGTGAGGTCTAGCTAACTATTCAGTTACTGTGTTCCAATAGTACCCACCAGCTCCTCTGGTGAGGTTTAGTCAAACTATTCAGTTACTGTGTTCTAATAGTACCCACCAGCTCCTCTGGTGAGGTCTAACTAACTATTCAGTTACTGTTGCACCAAGCACTACATACATTGTATTCTGCTAGCTATACTTGTATTATTGGCAGGGGCGCCGCGAGGCATAAAGCGTACCAAGCGGTCGCTTGGGGCCTCACAATCTTAGGGGCCTCGGCGGCTCCGTGACGTCGGCGTGGCGTCACTTTTTCCCCGCAGCCCCGCCGGGCTGGCACTGGCAGAGCAGAGCAGGGCTACAGGAAGATGGCCGCCGCCGAAGCCCTGCTCTGGAGACTATGTCTCCAGTACAGGGCTTCGGGTGGCCATCTTCCCGTAGCCCTGCATGAATCAGCGCGGGAGATTGGAGGAGGAAGCCAGGGAGGGAGCTCCGTGGGAACTGCGCGCCTGAGGAGCCGGCCGGGAGAGGAGACGGGGAGAGAAGACTTCTGCCAGTGCCAGCCTGCCAGGTAAGTAAATTCTTTTCTTTTTGCAGCCGCAGCCCTAATTGCGATTGATTTCTGCTGAACTGTGCCCTAATTGCATTTGATATCTGCTGAAAATGTGGCCCTAATTGCGATTGATTTCTGCTGAACTGTGCCCTAATTGTGTTTGATATCTGCTGAAAATGTGGCCCTAATTGCGATTGATTTCTGCTGAACTGTGCCCTAATTGCATTTGATATCTGCTGAAAATGTGGCCCTAATTGCGATTGATTTCTGCTGAACTGTGCCCTAATTGCGTTTGATATCTGCTGAAAATGTGGCCCTAATTGCAATTGATTTCTGCTGAACTGTGCCCTAATTGCGTTTGATATCTGCTGAAAATGTGGCCCTAATTGCGATTGATTTCTGCTGAACTGTGCCCTAAATGCGTTTGATATCTGCTGAAAATGTGGCCCTAATTGCGATTGATTTCTGCTGAACTGTGCCCTAAATGCGTTTGATATCTGCTGAAAATGTGGCCCTAATTGCGATTGATTTCTGCTGAACTGTGCCCTAATTGCGTTTGATATCTGCTGAAAATGTGGCCCTAATTGCGATTGATTTCTGCTGAACTGTGCCCTAATTGCGTTTGATATCTGCTGAAAATGTGGCCCTAATTGCGATTGATTTCTGCTGAACTGTGCCCTAATTGCGTTTGATATCTGCTGAAAATGTGGCCCTAATTGCGATTGATTTCTGCTGAACTGTGCCCTAAATGCGTTTGATATCTGCTGAAAATGTGGCCCTAATTGCGATTGATTTCTGCTGAACTGTGCCCTAATTGCGTTTGATATCTGCTGAAAATGTGGCCCTAATTGCGATTGATTTCTGCTGAACTGTGCCCTAAATGCGTTTGATATCTGCTGAAAATGTGGCCCTAATTGCGATTGATTTCTGCTGAACTGTGCCCTAATTGCGTTTGATATCTGCTGAAAATGTGGCCCTAATTGCGATTGATTTCTGCTGAACTGTGCCCTAATTGCGTTTGATATCTGCTGAAAATGTGGCCCTAGTTGCGATTGATTTCTGCTGAACTGTGCCCTAATTGCGTTTGATATCTGCTGAAAATGTGGCCCTAATTGCGTTTGATTTCTGCTGAACTCTGCCCTAATTGCGTTTGATTTCTGCTGAAAATGTGCCCTAATTGCGTTTGATTTCGGCTGAAAATGTGCCCTAATTGCGTTTGATTTCTGCTGAAAATGTGCCCTAATTGCGTTTGATTTCTGCTGAAATGTGGCCCAAATTGCGTTTTTATTTTCTGGTGTCTGGGGTAACTGTTGCTGCATTTATTATTTAATGGTCATAGTTGGCTATATTTGCTGTGCTACGGTTAAGCTTCGCCCATACAATGTCATGGCCGCGCCAATCTTTCGGCGCACTACGCGCGCCTCAATCACCCCAACATCCATTTTTTCCCCGCAAACAGCCCCGCCCCAATCCGCCCTCCTGCTCCACCCACATGTCATGGCCACGCCCACTTATGCGGGATAGCCACACCCATTTTTCGCCGCAGCGCAGGATAGGGCCTCTTGCTACAGTCCGCTTGGGGCCACAAAAACCTTAGCTGCACCCCTGATTATTGGTGATACTGCAGATCACCACATAATCAGGTATAGCGTCTGTATTATTGGTGATTCTGTAGATCACACATAATCTGACGTCTGTGTTGCTACACCAATCGTTACATTCTCGTTCCCTAGCAAGTGGGAGTGATGATTAGGAAACAGGACAGTTGGAACTGTGTCTCATGCTCCCTGTCATCTTCTTTCAACCAAAAAGATGGCTGCCCTCATGAAATCACAAACATTTGCCTGTTCTTTTAAAACAGGGTGGGTAAGAGATTATATTACCTATCTATTTTAATTAACATAACTAATGTAACTTAATGACAGTATGTTTGTTTAGGCTGAAGTTCCTCTTTAAAGTTAGTGTACTCTGCTTATTCATACCATACATACTTGTAATGTATTTCTTGAACCGGTTTGGGACTGCAGTTAGTAGAATCATCGCTGCATCTGTGGCTCTCTAGTTCTGATCTGGTGTAGATACTAGCAGCGCCTGCGGGCTCATGACAGCCAAGGTTCCGCCCATCGGTAAGGAGCCAATTTCATTTGCTCCTTACCAGGTGATCACTGTGAGCCAATCACAGACCGGCCACTTGAAAAAAAGGCTCTGGTCCTTAAGGGGCCAGAGCCTTGCAGTCCAGAAGTAGTTAAGATTCTTAGAGAGTAAAATTCAACAAACCTCAGGGAAGAAAAGAATACATTGTGTAACAGAATATGACAATACAAAATGATAAAAGAGAGCATTATTGGCAGTTTTGTAAACTAACAGCATATTATCTTCTTAACAGCCACTGCATTAGGATTTCTTGTTCACTTGGAAAAACTGTGGTTGCCAATAGGACCAGGAATGTCTGTTGCAGCTAAACTGATCACTGAACAATTCCAGAACCTTTCTAATCTCCAGTTCTTATGCATGAAGGATTTTCTAGATGATGAAAGCATTGCAGTCTTTGGTGAGTACCTGTTTTAAAGGAAACCAGAGCTCATATAAAGCTAACATTTTATACATACCTGGGACTTCCTCCAGCCCCATACACACGGATTGCTCCCAAGCCACCGTCCTCAGTATTCCTGCAGCTCCGATACCAGTCCCTTCACTTCTGCCAATCGGGGCCAGTCTACGCAGAAGTGCGCCCTCTACATATCTCTCCAGCAGCTGCTGGAGAGATACGCAAAGAGCGCACTTCTCCTGTGTCAGACTGGCTCTGACTGACATGACGGGACCCGGTACTGAAGCTGCGGGAAGGCTGAGGATGGCAGCGTGGTATCAATCCGCACATATGGGGCTGGAGGAAGCCCCAGGTATGTATAAAACGTTAGCTTTATACAAGCTCTGGTATACTTTAAAATAACCAATTTCCTTTGAATACATTCATACACTGGGGCATTGCGGCGCTTTGTGTTGGACAATATAACATATTGCTAATGCGGTGCAATTATTTTGTTTTGCTACATTAACTTTGGCATGTTAGCAATGTAATGTGATGAATCCTTTGTCATTATGCCAGGCATGTTGAGCGGTACTAGACAACATGCGTGTGTACCATTGCAGTGAAGCATATTTTTTATCAACTGTATGCATTTTGAATAATGATTAATCAGGATTTCAATATATTTTATAATAAAGCACTATTTCTTTTATTTCCTTTATTTTTGTTTTAGATTGAAATGCCACGCAATCTATTTAGATAGCCAGATGATAATTATACGTGTACACAAGTTATAGGAATAATGCCCTTCCTTGAGATGGTGCTTCTTTGCATTTGGGGGTCCTTTAACCACTTACTGCATTTACTGCAGTATATCTAAACCCTGGGAAACTTCATCTGAAGTCCCAGGGACATAGATAATCTTCTATTGTGGCAGATGTGTGGGTACTCATTACCGCCCGTTAGAGGGGAGATCAATGAATGAGAATGCAGTTCCCATTCATTGATCTTAGTCCCTGTGTCAATGAGATGCCTGCGGTCATTGTAATTACAGATGTAACACATCCACACATTACATCCTGTTAGCATACTAATAGTTTGCACGGGAAAGTAATGCGTGAGGACATTTTGTGGCCAAATAGTAAAATTATACCTACATACACACTCTCCTATAGTATCCAAATCAAATTCGTGAATTAAAAAAATGGCAATTAAAAAACAATACATAAATAGTTACCTTAGGGACTGAACTTTTTTATTATACTGTATATGTCAAGAGGGTATATTATCGTTATTTGTTAAATTATTGGCTTGTAAATAGTGATGGATGCAAAGCTGAAAAATGCACCTTTTATTTCCAAATAAAATATTAGCGCTATACATTGTACTAGTGAGATATTTTAAATGTTGCAATAAATGGGACAAATGGGCAAATAAAATGTGTGGCTTTTATCCACAGTAAAATGTTTTATACAATATTATTCCCATGAAATTGTATTTAGAATAAAAAAATTCTTACCATAATGCACCACACAAAGAAAGCCTAAGGGCCCATTCACACTTGCTAAACGCAAACCGCTAGCGCTTTTGCTAGCGTTTTGCTCAGGCGATTTTTTGCGTTGAGCGCAAAAAAAAAAATCGCCATTCCCACTTGGCGTTTTTTTTAAGCGATCACGTTTAGCGCTTCTATAGAACTGATACACGATTGCCGGGAAATCGCCTGAAAATGGTGCAGGTTACACGTTTGTGTTTGGCAATTTGCATTAATCGCCCGGCGATTTTAACGCAAATCGCCCAAGTGAGAATGGGCCCATAGGGTATTATTACAATAGCGCTTTAAAAAGCACTAGCGCTTGAACATTTTGCCTAAATCACCAAAAAATTGCTTTGATTAGTAATGATTAAGTTATTGGCGAAAGAAAGGGAGGAGCGCTAAAGGTGAAAATTGCTCTGGTCCTAAAGGGGAAAAAGTAGTCAATCAGTAACAACAGAAGTGACGGGACCCAGTACCGGAGCTGGAGAAGGCGGAGGACAGCAGCGGCGTGGGAGCGATCCTACCGGATGGGGCTGGAGGATGCCCCAGGTATGTATAAGACTTTTTCTTTTAATAAGCTCTGGTACACTTTAAAGTAGAGAACATTTTTAAACAGTGTTTGTATAGTTATTATAGATGACAACTGATATTAATTAGTTACAGATAACATTTTGCATGGAGGTCTGCATGGAGTTTGTATGTTCTCACTCATGGCTCGATCCAGTTCATGTTTTCTCCTGTTTTCCCCTAGGAGATAATTGTTCATCTTTTCTTTAAAATAAATTTTGCACTTTGCAATTGAAAAAGTGCTGTCAAAATGATTCAGAGTATTTTCTTGCTTGCTGGAGGCAATGCATTTTATTTATGTGAAAAATATCACCTAGGAGAAAACCTAGGAGAAAACGTGAATTGGAGCAGGCCCCCTGTTTCCTCCGATATGCGATAAACATGCAGATAAGTCAGTTTGTTTCCCCCTTGAAAAATAGCATATTACTATTATGTAATCACAACTCGCGCTAATTCTGTATTCTATAGAATAAATTTTATTAAAATATAATGTATAAAATTCCAAAATTCCACACTCCACACTCCACACTCATACACACCACAACCACTCAATATTGTTATAGGGCCCTTTAAATCAGCAGTGCTTTAATTGCCAACTAACTATAATAAGTTCGATAGGAATCACTTATCAATGCACAGAAGGGATCCAATTTGTGCTTAAACTTGTGAATAGATAGTTCTTATGTTTATAGATAACCCATTTATTATGCAGAAGCGCTTATATCTGTGCATGAAGGGGATCCAATTTAAATTGTCCCGTTTTCATTGAGGAAAATTACAAACAGATCCTACTTATGTTGTCTCAGAGTGACAGGGTTCAGGTCTCTTATATAGGAGCTCTGTTAGTAATCACTTAGTATCCAGTACAACGATTCCTTGTATGTTTAATTCTTATATGTCAGTCTCTCATAGCCAGCTGCACTCACCACGGATTCTTTTCTGAAAACCGCTCTGATGCAAGTGTTTATCCTCTACGACAGCCTTTCTCAAGCTTTCTACCCTAGAGGAACCCTGCAGATAACTTTGGGATATCAGGGAACCCCTGCAAACAATGTTTTGATCTCGAGGAACCCCTACATTTATTTTGAAGGAGGCATGGTCTTTAAAAGTATGTGTGGCTGTTTATTTCACTACCCCTATTACACTACCACTCATTATACTGTCTCCTGACCCCCCAATTTAGTGCTTCTTGTTGAAGTATCACCTATTATAATGTGCTCTATTATACTACCCCCACGATGGGGGGAAAATGCCAAGGAACCCTTGCAGAGTCCTCAAGGAACCCTGGGGTTCCAGGGAACCCTGGTTGAGAAAGCCTGCTCTACGATCTCCGTGCTGCCTTCCACTGTCGGCGGTGTTCAGGCGGGGCCGCTCTGGTTGTCCACAGAGTCCCCTCGCTGTACTACTTTCGCCCAGCTGGTACCGGTGTGCGCTAGTTGGGTGACGTCACCACTGCAGGGTATTGGATCTTTGTTATATAGGACGATCGTAGAAGATAAGCACTTGCACTTAAACATACAAGGAATCGTACAAGGACAAATTGGATCCCTTCTGTGCATTGATAAGTGATTCCTATCGAACTTATTATAGTTAGTTGGCAATTAAAGCACTGCTTATTTAAAGGGCCCTATAACAATATTGAGTGGTTGTGGTGTGTATGAGTGTGGAGTGTGGAATTTTATACATTATATTTTAATAAAATTTATTCTATAGAATACAGAATTAGCGCGAGTTGTGATTACATTATATTTTGTGGTATTACATTGAGAGAGGGTTGAAGGTATCCCTCTGCAACACGCAGCTTGTGTAGGGTTACTTACCAGCGCCATAAAAATTGTATGTTTATTGAGCATATTACTATTGTATGGATTAGATTGTAAACTGCACTGTTGGCATCCTCGGGAGCATATGCTATCCTTTTGGCAACAGTTCAGGTCTGAGTTCTGTACAGACACACCCTTAGCTTAGAGCTGTTGCTATGGAAGGGGTGGAGGAAGCATGGAGCTGCACAAAGTGGGAGGGAGAAAAACAATAGCCTTGGTCTGCATTCGGATGAGATGTTCCAGCAGTCTGGATTGCCCGTTGATGCATTGGGCCCACCATTCACACACTAGTATCTCAGCAGAAAGAAATCCTCACACTGTGTATCTCGCCACGAAAAAATGATATGGAGGTGGTATTTAACACCAGAGAAAAAAATGACTCCAAAGTCTCCCCGCTTTGCTGGAAAGATTGTAATCAGGTTGAATCATTAGAACATATTTTTTAGGATTGCCCAAAAATTCAGACTCTTTGGAAAAAGGTGGAGAACTTTCTAAAGAAGCTTCCAATGCGTTTGACCAATATTACCCCACAAATGACCTTTCTTTATCTTGGTACCATGGACCTGCCCCCTAAGGAAAGACTGATATATAATCATATTTTTGTGACTACTAGATCTTCCATGTCAGAAAACTGGAAATTCAAACTTCCTCCAAAATTTGAGGACATTTTGAAGACAGTACACTCTAACCTCAGCACGGTGGCGTAGTGGATAGCGCACTCGCCTTGCATCACTGGGTCCCTGGTTCAAATACCAACCAGGATCCCCCCACCTGCAAAAGCCACAATAGAAGGGGGATCCCCCCACCCGCACAGAGTGGGATCCCCTGCCCGCAACAGCCACCATATAAAGGGGTTCCCCCCGTCCGCACAGAGGGGGATCCCCCGCCAGCACAGCCTCCACATACAAGGGATATCCCCCGCACATTCTCTGCCCCGCTGGCTGCCCAGGGATTCCCTAGGGTGGCTGGATGCTTGTTCTGCACGCTGTGGGTAGCACAGATCGCTACCCACAGCGTGCTGGGGGGGGGGAGGATCGGGAGGGGGACATCTGGCTACCTATAAATCTGGCTAAACACCTGGCTCACTATATACCTGGCTAAACATCTGGCTCACTATATACCTGGCTAAACATCTAGCTCGCTATATACCTGGCTAAACACCTGGCTCACTATATACCTGGCTAACTATACTTGGCTAACTATACCTGGCTGCACATCTGGCTAACTATACCTGGCTGCACATCTTCTACCTATACATCTGGGTCTTATACTCACCATTGGCATGCTGATCCCTCGTCGCATACCTCTGATAGCTTCCCCAGTGTCTTCTTCCATGTCCCTTGGCGGATTTTGCTTCTTCCTCAGCGATCACATGTCCCCCGTTGATCGGCGTTGATGACACCAGGGTCACACAGCGTCATCAACATCTTGCAGAAAACACTTTTTTTTTTTAAATTGAATTCAATACAATAATCTGTATTAAATTTAATATTAAAAAAAAAATTGGTTGCAAAAAAAAAATGGTTGCAAATTATTGGAAATTAATTGAAACACTTTTTGCACGGAAATCCTGGGGAAACTGAACGCCAGGGTGGTTAATTTTAAAACCCCAATAAAAATTATTGAAGCATAGTATCTCAGCAGAAACATATAGCATGTCCACAATGCTTTAGTGACAGGACTATAGAATTTGCAAAGCACTGCAGGAGATGACAGCTCTATATACATACAGAATAATAATACAAATATGATGACCACTTTATCTGCTGGGGCTTTCAAGAGATTACTGTATGTTAGAAACTCTAACCTTATGATTACTTTGTCAATCTTCTTTATTTTAATAGGAGAGGTAGTAAGGAGAGGCTGTTTGCAACGGCTCCAGGATCTTCAGCTGGATTCAAATCACATGGTCTCAGAATCTGGATGGAGAACATTTTTCGAGACAGCTGGAAACATGCCAGAGTTAAAAATCCTGAATGTGGTTAGACTGCCCATTTACTGCATAGCGATGCATGCCACCACTGTCACCGCCTTTGTGCGCTTTGTGTCCAGACTACCCAGCCTGATGACAATATGGATGATAGGATGGCTGCTGGACAAAGATGATCTCAACATGTTTAACAACATGAAAGAGAAACATCCTCAGTCAAAGAGCTTGGAAGTCATTTGGCAAATGCCCTTACCATTTCCACCAAATATTCAGGATTAGACATATGAGGGTCATCCAGAAAGTAATAGCTGTTTTCATTTAATAAGTTAAAGCGAACTTTAAGTGAGGAAACTCTCAATAGATATACGTCTGTAGAGGGAAGGTTCTGGATTCCATGGAGCCTTTCCAGTCCTCGCTCTGTCCCGTTATTCCACCCTCATCCCCTGTTGAAGTCCAGTTTGGGCAGAGAGCACTTTGTTCGGCTGCTTCCCAGTGTGGCCCTCTTATCACCTTTCCATTCCCTCTAAGGAAAGTGAATGGGGCTAAAAAGAGGAGGAAATAGGAGGGTGATAGGAGAGAATGTCACAGCAAGCCTGCTTCTTCTTGTTTGAAAATCTTATTTTAACCAAAAGTCACAATTTTCAAGAAGTGATTATGGGGACTGGGAGGGAGGGTCGTGCAAGAGAGGACTGGAAAATGCACATAGATATGTGGCTCCAAACCTCTGTGCTTATCACTTAGGTAGCTTTGCCTCGGGTCAGGTGTGGTTTAGATCTGTAAATCGTGCCAATAACTGCACAGAATATGTGGGCCGTTTAGCTCACCTCTTCTGCCCTGCTCTTTGGTTTTTTTTTTACAGTACAAGCTTACCCTAAAAAAATTCAACTAACCTGCTAGGTCGAACACCTCCTAGGCACTCCTCACGAATGGCTTCGGAAGTATTCCTGTCCCACAGTACTGCCGAAGATAAATGCATCCGTACTGTGTGCACACGAGTATGGGCTTGCACATGCACAAAACAGATACACCCGTCTTCTGAAGCACTTGGGGATGGGAGTACTTCCTAAGGCCGCCGAAGAGTACCAAAGACACAGCCGGTTGCACAACTTCAACTTCTGCATATCTTCGTAAGCACCGTGGGACAGGAGTACTCCCAAAGCCTTGCATGAGGCGTGCCTAAGAGGTATTTGACATGGGCAAACCCAGGATTTTCAAGGGGGGGGGGGGGGAATTCCTGAAATGTCTCCCTCAGCCACGCACAATACAGTATAATAATATGGTAGGACATCATGCTAGGTACACATAATGCAATTTCCCATCTGACCGACAAAGGGATCGATTAGGAGCAGTTTGGATACAGATAATAATGAGGACAGCTGATATTGGTAATGAAGGGGAAAGTGAAGCATTCACACAGCAGGGCACAGGGCTGTGCTCATACCTGACTATGTTAAGTTCCTCAGAGCTGCTCCACGCTCTGTACACACACTGCTGCTACATCCAAAGTCAACTTTAGCAGGGAAAGAAAAGGGGCGGTGCTGTGAGCTGAAGGATGCCTGCAGATATTCTGGTGTCTCAACTTTTGACTGTCCCCAGACACTGGACTGTCCCTGGTCTGTGGGGGGATTCTGGGCAGCTGTAATCCCCCCCTGCGTTTGCCTACGGTGTAAAAACTGATCCATTGCACAGATCAGTTTTCCATCCGTGACCCACCGTTCTGTTAGCCCGTGGTTATTGCTAAACACATATCAGTCTCTATAAATCGCAGCAGCCCCAAACTTGTGGCCCGTACGACGGAATGTGCCGAACAGATCCATTCGCATCCATTTACGTCCGTTCCACTCTGGTCTCCCGTTTTTCAGGCCGATGTGAAGCGGGCCCTGCGCAATACAATAGCTGAGAAATCACATTTTGTCATTTAATTATACATATGCAACTAAATTATTATCTATAGAAAAAAAAGTTTTAGGTTACATCAGAAAAGGTAAGCAAACAGTATTACTCTAAAAAGGAGAACCAATACTTAAGGTGGCCACTAATGATCCAATCTTTTTCATCCAATCTTACCATTTCTATATAAGATAAGGTAACTGGCTAAATTATTCATTCATTATATTCACTCAGTTTACCCTTATACTACATAGATTTGTTAAAAATGGATGAAAAAGATCATGGATCATTAGTGGCCACCTTTAGATTTTGGAAAAAGTCCAGTTTGTGGAAATACAAAGTCCTTTGTTTAGGAGTCCTAGATTAGCAAGCTATCTCAACGGGCTTCTTTGGAAGTTGTCTGTTCAATGGAAATTGGGAGATTCAAGATGGACACCGGCCTGCTCTCTTTTGAGAACTCTGGTTTGGGAGGCGGGATTCCGAGTCCTGCCTCCTGCTTCAGGCTGACTCTCCCACTGCATGCTGGCATTTGGGGAGGGAAAATGTTTTTCGGTTATCGCTTACATACAATAATAGCATATTCATGACCTGTGAAAAATATACAGAATTTTGATATCAAACATAATTTACAGATTCAAACAAAGATTTATCATGGGGAACCTAAAGTGAATGAAATCTGCAGTTTAACTTACCTAGGGCTTTTTCTAGTTCCCCGTCCTTCCTTCTAGTCATTCTTGTTCCTCGTTGACATTCCATACCGATCCATTCAGCAGCTGTCCCCTCTGAAAGCTGCATGTGCGGCCCCCCAGGCCACCTTGATCACTCTCCTGTAGTGTTCTACGCTGATCCAGTTTGTAAAAATTGAAGCTGCGCATGCGCCAAAATGCTCCCAGCTATGGGAACATGATCAAGGAGGTGCACTGCCAGGAAAGCACGTGCACAGTAGCCCATGACTGGCTCAGTCGGCCAGCATTCAGAGGAGCACAGCTGAACTGATCAGAAGAGAAAGAACAGCAAGGAACCTGAAGGACTATGACTAGATGTGGAGGAGTACTTGCAAACTTGTCACTTATATTTATTTCTCTTTTCTATCATTTATTCTTTCTGGTTCCTTTTATTAATCCATAAATGTATGTTAATGCACAGTCTTGATCACTAAATAATACATAAAAGGACCAGCTACTCATCATTTGGAACCTGTTTGGTTATTTA
Organism: Hyperolius riggenbachi; assembly: GCF_040937935.1. NCBI lineage: Eukaryota > Metazoa > Chordata > Amphibia > Anura > Hyperoliidae > Hyperolius > Hyperolius riggenbachi. The sequence goes on from NC_090646.1 coordinate 581,296,389, forward strand.
TCTGTATTTGTTATCTGTAACGTCTAATCCAGTCAGAAACATCTGATCTGCATACTTGTTTAAGGTCTATGGCTAAAAGTATTAACAGAGGATCAGCAGGGCAGCCAGGTAATCTGCATTGTTTAAAAGGAATAAATATGCCAGCCTCAATATCCCTCTCAGTTTAGGTGTCCTTTAATCAAAACTGAATAAAAGGTTAGAACAAAAAAAAAAAATGTTTTCAGGAATACTGTAATCAATTTAAAGTGGACTGGAACTCTTGTACTGGATAGAAGGAAAATATAGAGAAATGCTCCCCGTATGTATTTAGAGTTTAGCCTGTTTAATTCCCCCTCATTTGTGTCTAATCAGAAGTTGTAATTTGATCTCTCCCCTGTGTCACATGACTGCCTATGTTACATAAGCTCATTTGAAAGCACGGGATCTTAACATTATGTCTGCTTCCATGAATCAGGAAGTAGAAACAGTGCAGATTTATTTTAGGATTTGTATTAGCTGTAACAAAAAATGTTTTTGTTTAAGGGCCCATTCACACCTGAAGGGGAATCGTGCGATTCCCGCTCAAGGCAAACCGCTAGCGGTTTTGTAAAAAACCGCTACACATGGTAGCAAATGGCAGTGTTCTCACTGCCGCGTTTGCGGTTAGCGTTAACCGCAAACGCTTTGCATGCAGCGGTTTTCCCGGCGATTTGCGATTGCAATTAGCATGCATAGCACGCTAATCGCGATTGCGTCAAAACCGCTGCTTGTCCTGTGATTTTTCCGTGTTCATCGCGTGAAAATCACTCCCGCAAGGCGTTTTGCGATTTTTCAATTTCCTGTTTTCCTGTTGTTGTGAATGGACGTAGCCACTGTTCGCGGTTACGTCCATTCACTCCAGGCACTGCAATTGGGTAGAGGTCCTCTTCCCCAATCACATAGCACGGAAACCCGACGGTAATGGCAGCGGTAGCGACGCGGACACATGCGGAGCGGCGGCGGGAACGCGCAACGTATTGAAACGTCATGTTGTGTTAACAGGCTAAAGCATGACGTTTTAATACGTATGCTTGTCATTAAATGGTTAAGCTCTGATGCCACCTCCTGAGAGAGTGTGTATTTTTTTTTTTTTTTTGCCAGATCAGATCACGTTCTTGATCAGAAGCAGGCTCTGAAGTGAAAATTGCATGGTGTGTACCAAGCTGCATCAGACTAAAGACTTGATCCCTCATGGAACATTTCAGGGCTGACTGCTTTCCAGATATGTTGCTAGCCTATAGGCACATTCTGCTGTTGTGGAGGAGATCAACAGCATGTGACAGGGCAGCAGGAAACAGAATAAATGTATGGCCAGATCGACCAAGAGACAGATCTTTCTGATTGAATATAATCAAAGATCTCCAAAATCTCTCGGGAATCGGACTTGTGACGCTGCATTCGCCACTGTCCCCCAAATGTTAGTTAATGTCCCTCCCCACTTTGTTGTGCACCCGATCAACCACGTCGACCTAAGATTTTCCAGCTTATTTGTAGGGCTGTGGAGTCGGTACAAAAATCCTCCAACTCCTCGGTTAAGGATTCCATCAACTCAGACTCCTGTAATTTGCATATTACAATGCTGTTAATTAAAAGTAGGATTTAAAAGAGGAACTGTCGCAAAAATCTTAAAATTTAAAACACCTACAAATAAGAAGTACATTTCTCCCTGAGTAAAATGAGCCATAAACTACTTCTCTCCTATGTTGCTGTCACTCACAGTAGGTAGTAGAAATCTGACATTACCGACAGGTTTTGGGCTAGTCCATCTCTCCATAGGGGATTCTCAGCATGGTCTTTATAAAGACATTCCCTGAAAAAGATTTATACAAAGATGCTGGTCAGCCTCCCTGCACACTTTTTGGCAGTTGGATGGAGCAACTGCCATTCAGTAAGTGCTTTTAAAAATAAAGAAAAACTTGAGAACCCCCCTATGAGAAGATGAGCTAGTCCAAAATCTGTCGGTAATAACAGATTTCTACTTCTTATTGTAAGTGACAGCATCAGAGGAGAAACCAGGAGTTAGCTCACCTGGTAACGACATTTTAAGTAACACTCCAGGACAGGTACACATTGAGACTTGGCTCCTCCCAGGAACAGGAAATATCCGTCAGCCTCTCTATAAATTAAAGATGGACCAAGGGTCAGGCAGTATAATATAAAGGAACAGGAACAATATACTAAACATAACCCTATAATATTACATTTACATACACATAACATAACATGTATATCATGCAATATTTGATATATATGGGGGTGGGTACCCCCACCTGTCCTGGAGTGTTACTTAAAATGTCGTTACCAGGTGAGCTAACTCCTGGTTTTTCCAGTAACACTCCAGGACAGGTACACATTGAGATAAGCAAGAAATCACTCACTAACCTCAGGGTGGGCTAACTGCCTTTAAGACAGTTCTTCCGAAATCTTGATCGGTTTTCGTTATTCGGTCCAACCGATAGTGCCTCATGAAGGTTCCCAGATTCTTCCAGGTTGCCGCCTTGCAGATGTTCAACGGTGACGTACCTGCCCTGTAAGCCCACGTAGTTGCGGCTACCCTGGTGGAATGGGCCTTTAAGTTTCCTGGAGGCTCCTTACCCATAATGCTGTATGCTTGTATGATGCAATCTTTTATCCATTTAGCAATGGTCTTTGTGGATGCTTTTAATCCCTTAGATTTGCTTGTATAGTTGATGAATAAAGCTTCCGATTTTCTGAACTCCTTTACTTTTTCTAGGTAGGTCATAAGATTTTCTCTAACGTCTAACTTATGTTGTCTACTTTCCTTCTCAGTCTTTGGATCTCTGCAGAACGATGGTAATATTATCTCCTGCTTTCTGTGGAACATGTCCCCAACCTTAGGTAGGAATTCTGGGCTTGTTCGGAGAACCACCCGATCGTTAAAGAAGGAGCAGTACGGTTCCTTACATGATAGAGTGTGGAGTTCACTAACCCGTCTAGCTGACGTGATCGCCACTAGAAACACTGTCTTTAGAGTACACATCCTTAGAGAATCTTCATCAAATTCCTCAGATGTTAATGCCTGCAGGACTAAAGATAGATCCCATTTTGGGAACTGCTTGACCATAACTGGTCTATTTCTTTCCACCGACTTGACAAATCGGATTATTAGAGGGTCTAATGCTAATTTTTTTATCTAAATAAACTGATAAGGCCGATATCTGGACCTTAATTGTGCTTAAGGCCAACCCTTTTTCAACTCCCTCTTGCAGAAATTCTAAAATTGTAGCCATTTCTGTTGATTGGAAGTTCGAGTTCTCTAACCATAAAATAAAAGTTTTCCAGTACTTCTGATATATTAAACGAGTGTTCTCTTTCCTGCTTTTTAACAGAGTATTCACCACTCTTGAAGACAGTCCCTTACTTTCAAGGACTGCCCTCTCAGAAACCACGCTGTAAGTTTCCATTTTCCTAGATTTGTTACAGCCTGGTCTTGTACCTGAATCATATTTTCTGATACTGGTATTTCCCATGGTTGCTTCGTTAACATCGAGAGAAGAAGCGGATACCAAGCCCTCCTGGGCCAATTCGGTGCAATAAGGATCATATGGCATTGTGATTTCATTAATTTTTGAAGTACTAGGGGAATCAAATTTAATGGCGGGAAGGCATACAGTATGTTCTGATTCCAGTCCTGTGCCAGGGCATCGATTGCTAATGGATTGTCCATCACATTGAGGGGATAAAACTGTTCGCATTTCTTGTTGGACCTGTTTGCGAATAAGTCGATTTGTGGTTGTCCCCACATGCTCACTATTGTCTGAAATAAGCTTTGGTTGAGGGACCACTCTGTATTCGTGATCTGTACCCTGCTCAACTGATCCGCCAGAACATTTAATTCCCCCTTCAAATGTACCGCCGTTAGGGATAGTAGCTCGTGTTCTGCTATATCCAAGATCTCCAGAGATAGGAACAACAATCTTCTGGATCTGGTGCCCCCCGGCGATTTACATATGAGACTTGTCCGACTGAACTTGAACGTGAGATGCCCTTAGAATATGTATTGTGCTGATTAGAGCCATCTTTACAGCCATCAGTTCTCTGAAGTTCGATGAGTGTTCTGTCATCGATTGACTCCATACACCCTGAACTTGAAAGGTTTCCACGTGTGCTCCCCATCCTGACAGACTCGCGTCTGTCGTTAGGATCTTTTGGATAGGTAGCGACCATAGTCTGCCTTGTGTGAGATGTTGTAATATTTGCCACCACTCCAGACTGGCCTTTGTTTGGGAATCCACTATCACTTTGCTGTCTAGCGTCTCCTGATGTTTGTTCCATTGGGTTAACATCCATGACTGCAAAATTCTGGTATGTTTTAACGCCCACTGGACTGCTGGCGCTACTGAAGACAGCAGGCCCAGGAGTTGCATAATCTGTCTGATTGTCACTGATTGGCATGCACAAAATTTCTCCACTTCGGATACAATCTTTTTTGTTTTTTCCTGTGGAAGAAGAATTTTCTGTTGCACTGAGTCTACTATAAAACCCAGGAACAAAATTCTCTGTGTGGGAGTAAGCTGTGATTTCTCTCTGCTCACAATCCAGCCTGCATCTTGTAGTTGACATAGCACAGTCTGTTTGTGTTCCTCTAGTTCTTCTAATGTTTTTGCTAGAAGTAGCAGGTCGTCTAAGTAGGGAACTACAAGAATTCCTTCCTTGTGTATTGCTGCAATTAGCTCTCCCATCACTTTCGTAAAAATTCTTGGGGCAGATGTTATGCCAAAAGGGAGGCAGCGAAACTGAAAATGCTGAACTTCCTTTTCCATCTGAACTGCGAATCTTAGGAACTTTTGTGAATTTAGTTCTATTGGTATATGCCAATATGCGTCTTGCAGATCTACACTTGCCATAAAGCCATGTGGTATCAGCAGGTTTTTTATTGAGTAAATTGACTCCATACGAAACTTTTCGTATCTTATGTATGGATTGATTGGTTTTAAATGTAATATTATACTGTATTTCCCCGACGGTTTCTGAACCAGGAATACTTTTGAGTAGAAGCCTTCGCCTCTTTGAGTTACCGGCACTACTGATACCACTTACCTTTCTAGCATATCTGCAATGATTTCCTTTAATGCTTCCTGATGTTGATGCAATATTAACTTTTTGGTCACCACAAACTTTTTTGGAGGTTTCGTATTGAAAGCTATATGATAACCTCTTATTATTAAGTCTAGGATAAACGGGCTTTTTGTTATTCGTTTCCAATGTGGAAGGAAATAGCCCAACCTTCCTCCCACTTTTAACCTTATTATTGTTTATTTTGTGTGGATGGGGTTTTAAAACTTGGTCCTGTTCTTCTTTGATCCTTATTGAAGGACCAAGTTCTTCTTTTATTTTGGTTTTCAGGTTTTTCTGTCTGCCTGTTCTGACAAAAAAAACTTTTTCCCGTTTTAAATTGTCTCTTTTTTGGAAATGATTTTTTCTTATTGGCGGTTCTTTCAAGAACCTCGTCCACTTCTGGCCCAAAAAGAGTGTCTCCTACTACTGGGATGGCACAAACTCTATTTTTTGAGGCCATGCTGCCATGCCAGGTCTTAATCCACAGATTCCTTCTGGCTACATTAGAAATCCCTACTGCCTTAGCTGTTAGCCTTATGGATTCTGATGCTGCATCAATTATATAAGCTACCGCTTTATGCATCACAGTCATTGAATTAATGAGCTGATCTTTGGGCGTACCCTTATTGATATTATCTTCCAATTGTTGCATCCATAGCGCAAGCATTCTTGATACGCAGGTTGTTGCGGCTGAAGGCCTAAAGTTGGCGCAAATAGCAGGCCACAACCTTTTTAATGCGTATTCGATTTTCTTGTCCGATTGATCTTTTAAGTGACCAAGATCTTCGAACGCCAGTTCATCATCTTTGTTAACTTGTGAAAAGGCCGAGTCTAGCTTAGGGCTTTTGTCCCATATTTTATAATCAACATCTGAGAAAGGAAAACGTCTCTTAAATCCTCTGGACATGAATCATTTTTTATCTGGATTCTTCCATTGACTTGAAATTAAGTTTTTAGTTGTTTGATGTACTGGAAAATTCAGCTCTTGCAGATTTTCCATACCTTCATATAACTTATCATGCAGGGAAGCAGGTTCAGTACTAGTTTTACTTAAATTTAAATTTTCGTATATTGCCGTTAATAGCATTTCGGTTTCTGCCGCAGGAAATTTAAACTTAGTAGGTTTATTTTCAATTTCCTGTGCCTCAGCAGAACTTGCAGAAACATCATCATTATCGCTAATTTCTTCCTCATCAGAGAGAATAATTTCTTTATTAGTCTTAGCAGTCGCTTTCTTATGTGTAACAATCTCAGGCGGTTTAATTTGAGTGGCCTGATCAGCTTCTTCAGCAGGTGTATCAGCTTTAGAAGGTAATGCTGTTGCTTTAAATTCCTTTAATGTGTCTTTTAGGTCCTGCCTCAAAGCCTGAATATCCCTTTGAGAAGCAGACTCTTGTTTCATAACCTTGTAGGTGCAATCCTTGCATAGCAATTTTGTTGAAGCAGGATTGACCTTAGTGTTACACACAGGACACCGCTTAGTGGGTTTAGCAGGGTCAGGTACATTTGTAGAAGTGCCCTGCAACAACAAAAAAACAATATTCTTGTTCACCCACTCTGCTGTGAACTAAAGAAACAAAAAACTGAATATACAAACGCTCTGCTAATTCTCTGTGTATAGCTTAATAAAAAAAAACAGTTCTACTGTTTCACTTTTCCTTTAAACTTTCAATAGTGTATGGAAAACATAGTCAAAATAACTTTCAGATTGATAATAAATCAAACAACATCCTTTTCAAAACAAAGCTTCATACTACCCACAAAGTTTCCATAGGGCCAAAGTGTGAACACATTGCTGAATAAACCGTAGAAACGTTAATCCACAATTATTATTATTATTTATATAGCGCCGACATATTACGCAGCGCTGTACAGTGTGTATATATATATATATATATCTTGTCACTAACTGTCCCTCAAAGGAGCTCACAATCTAATCCCTACCATTGCCATATGTCTATATTATGTAGTGTAAGTACTGTAGTCTAGGGCCAATTTTTAGAGGGAGCCAATTAACTTATCCGTATGTTTTTGGAATGTGGGAGGAAACCGGAGTGCCCGGAGGAAACCCACGCAGACACGGAGAGAACATACAAACTCTTTGCAGATAGTGCCCTGGCTGGGATTCGAACCAGGGACCCAGCGCTGCAAGGCGAGAGAGCTAACCACTACGCCACCGTGTCTATTTGCAACTTATATGCCATATACCAATAGTTGCATGCGGATACATGTGCTCCCACAAGAGTCACCACCGCCGCCCGGGTCCCAGCAGAGCAATCTTACCTTTCCCGGCTCCTGCTCTATCTCCGACATCCCTCCACGCCAAGATGCTGAGACGCTAAGACGCTGGGACTCCGGGCAGCCGCACCTCTTCACCCGGCGAACCGGCAGTGACGTCACGCGACCCGGAAGTACTCTCCGAGGTCGCGGCCGGAAGACTTCCGCATTACGCCTCCGCCATGTGAATCTCCCGGACGCCACCACCGCGCCGTTGCCTCCGCTTGGTGTGTCCTCAGAGCGGCCCCTCCTGAAGCGATGCCTACTCCGCAGCCAGGCCGACCAACAGGGTGCAGTATCTCGCTGGAAGCCGCTACCTCAAGGCATCCCCACAGGTACTTCCAGGGACAGCAGATACTCCGTATCCAAAGAGTATGCTGCCTTGTGCCAACACAATCCTTAGCCCCCCAGGCTCTCCAGGACAGGCGAGCACATAGAGAGACCTGGTTCCTGGACCAGGAAATATCCAATACTGCCTGACCCTTGGTCCATCTTTAATTTATAGAGAGGCTGACGGATATTTCCTGTTCCTGGGAGGAGCCAAGTCTCAATGTGTACCTGTCCTGGAGTGTTACTGGAAAAAAGTAATTTATGGCTCATTTTACTCATTTGTATGTGTTTTGTTTTTTTAAAAAAATTCTAATTCTTTTATTAAGAGACGATACAATAAACATTTGACAGAATCAGAAGTATATATCAGACATAGCTTTAAAGAGAACCTGTACTGAGTAAAATTATTTAAAATAAACATATGAGGTAACTTCAATTGAACATTACATAGTTACCTTGCCATCAGTTCCTTTCAGAAGCTCACCATTTTCTTCTTACAGTGATCCCTTCCAGTTCTGACAACATTTTGTCAGAACTGAAATTTATCAGTTGCTGTCAGTTATATATCGGTTGCTGTCAGTTACAGCTGAGAGGAGAACTGATGTGTGCATGTTTCCCTATGGCTCAAGTGGGCGATGTTACAGTTTAACAGTGTGCTGACTAGGAAGCTGTTATAGGGTAATAGCCATTTTCAAAATGGAGGATGGAGAATTCCCTTGATCACAGTGGACAAACAGGACGCAGGAAAGGAAAAATAGATTGAGGAGTAGACTACACAGGAGGTAAGTATGACTTGTGTATGTTTATTTTGACTTTTATTTTTAGTTCAGGTTTTCTTTAACCTCCTTGCCGGTTATCCCGAGCTCAGCTCGGGGTAACCTGCGCAGGAGGATTTCTCAGGCCCCGCTGGACCGATTTGCATAACTTTTTTTCCTACACGCAGCTAGCACTTTGCTAGCTGCGTGTAGTACGCAATCGCCGGCGCTCGCCGCCGATTCGCCGCTACCCGCCGCGCCGCCCCACCCCCCCCCGCCCCAGACCCCTGCGCAGCCTGGCCAACCAGTGCCAGACAGCGCTGAGGGGTGGATCGTGATTCCCTGTGACATTCCGACGTCCATGACGTCATCCCACCCCGTCGCCATGGCGACCGGGGAAGCCCTGCAGGAAATCCCATTCTGAACGGGATTTCCTGCTTACTCTGATCGCCGAAAGCGATCGGAGTGGGTGGGGGGATGCCGCCGCTCAGCGGCTATCATGTAGCGAGCCCTGGGCTCGCTACACGATTTAAAAAATTTTTTTTTTTTAAAAAAAAAGTTCTGCGCTGCCTCCTTGCCGGATTAATTAGACTGGCAAGGAGGTTAAGACTGAACTTTAAACAGATTCACAGTAGCCTCAGCAGCTCAAATAGAAGTAGGTCATTGAAAATACAAAATAGAAGTACAATTCTAATATATCACAGATAAATGTCTGAATACTGAAAAGTATCTTGTAGCCAAAGAGCAAGGTTCCAGAAATACATATGAAATGTCTATAGAGCTCGTAAGAGCGTCTAATCTGGACCTTCCCAGAACAAAAGAAATATGTCACCAACATGGTAAATTTTATCATAAACACAACAAGTAACTAGGGTTGCCGCGGTATACCGGTATGACGATATACCACGGTTTGATTGTGCATGGTAATCATACCCATGCACAATCTCGTTTTACCGTTTTTTCAGGGAGCGGGGCTACCGGGGGGCGGAGCATTGGTGGGGATAAATACTCACTTGCCGGCAACCAGGTCCGTCCTCCACGCTGTACTGGGCTTCATTGTTCTTCCAGTTCTTGCATCACATTTCCCTGAAACAGCGCCCCCTGGGTGCTATTACAAGGAGATGATGCAAGCAAAAACAGGAAGTAGAATGAAGCCCAGTACATGCCTAAAGACTTGGCTGCCGACAAGTGAGTATTTGTTCCCTCTCCCTCCAGCTCTCTGTGCTGCGGCCACCTAATTCTAGCTACACCTATCCCTGGCTACTTATGCTACGCCACCTACCACTGGCTACACCTATCCCTGGCTACCTGTGCTGCGGCCACCTACCACTGGCTACACCTATCCCTGGTTACCTGTGCTGCGCCACCTACCACTGGCTACACCTATCCCTGGCTACCTGTGCTGCGCCACCTACCACTGGCTACACCTATCCCTGGCTACCTATGCTGCGCCACCTACCACTGGCTACACCTATCCCTGGCTACCTATGCTGCGCCACCTACCATTGGCTACACCTATCCCTGGCTACCTATGCTGCAACCACCTAACCCTGGCTACCTATGCTGCGACCACCTACCCCTGGCTATACCTATCCCTGGCTACCTATGTTGCGACCACCTACCCGTGGCTACACCTATCCCTGGCTACCTTTGCTGCGCCACCTACCACTGGCTACACCTATCCCTGGATACCTATACTGCGCCACCTACCACTGGCTACACCTACCCCTGCTACATATGCTGCGACCACCTACCACTGGCTACACCCTATCCCTGGCTACCTGTGCTGCGGCCACCTACCACTGGCTACACCTATCCCTGGTTACCTGTGCTGCGGCCACTTACCACTGGCTACACCTATCCCTGGCTACCTGTGCTGCGCCCATCTACCACTGGCTACCTGTGCTGTGACCACCTACCACTGGCTACACCTATCCCTGGCTACCTATGCTGCGCCACCTACCACTGGCTACACCTATTCCTGGCTACCTATGCTGCACCCACCTACCACTGGCTACACCTATCCCTGGCTACCTGTGCTGCGGCCACCTACTACTGGCTACACCTATCCCTGGCTACCTGTGCTGCGGCCACCTACCACTGGCTACACCTATCCCTGGCTACCTGTGCTGCGGCCACCTACCACTGGCTACCTGTGCTGTGGCCACCTACCACTGGTTACACCTATCCCTAGCTACCTATGCTGCGCCACCTATCACTGGCTACACCCATCCATAGCTACCTATGCTGCACCACCTACCACTGGCTACCTACGCTGCACCACCTACCACTGGCTACACCTATCCCTGGCTACCTATGTTGCGCCACCTACCACTGGCTACACCTATCCCTGGCTACCTATGCTGCGCCACCTACCACTGGCTACACCTATCCCTGGCTACCTATGCTGCGACCACCTACCACTGGCTACACCCATCCCTGGCTACCTATGCTGCGCCACCTATTCCTGGCTACCTGTGTCCACCTACCACTGGCTACACCTATCCCTTGGCTACCTATGCTGCAGCCACCTACCACTGGATACACCTATCCCTGGATTCCTGTGCTACGGCCACCTACCACTGGCTACACCTATCCCTGGTTAACTATTCTGCGGCCACCTAATACTGGCTACACCTATCCCTGGCTACCTATGCTGCAGCCACCTATTACTGGGTGGGTGGGGGCACATTAGTCAATGTAAGGGGGTGGGGCCCGGGTCCAAATAAATGTTCAATACCATATACCGTGGTGGGTTTTTTTTTTTTCGGCGGTTATCATACCGTGGAATTTCATACCGTTGCAACCCTACAAGTAACATATCGTAGATATATTGTGGGTATTAATCTTTAAAGCCTTGCAGCTATATTAGTCTCAATACACTAGCAAATAAAAAAACAAACAACTATAATTTAGTACCCCCTTGCCACTTTATACCCCCTCATGTTCATAGTTAACACTCCAAAAGTCCCAAACCTGTTTAACCACTTTGTCCTCCTTGACGTATAAAAACGTCAAGGAGGAGAGGCGCGCTCCCGCGGCCGATCGTGCGCGTGCACGCGCACTCCCGGCCGCGGAGTCGGTAGCCACGGAATCAATGTATCGGGCTAGGGAGCCCGATCATTGATTCCTCTCCCCCGCTGAAAAAGCGACAGCTTCTCTCGGAAGCTTCGCTCTTTCTGAAGCTGTGTCCCTCTAAGCGTACATTGTACGCTTAGAGTGACGTCATGTAAAAAAAATCGAGATTGCCATCTTGTGGCCAAAAAGTAAAACTACAAGTAAATGCCCAAAAACATTACAATACACCAATATTTCCCCAAATAAAACACTTTTATATCCCACCCTCCCAAAAATGCCCACATAAAATGTTTAATAAAAAAAAAAAAAAAAACATTACTATAAAAAAACAACACATAAATATTTACCTAAGGGTCTAAACTTTTTAAATATCTATGTAAAGATGAAATATTTCTCTATATTTTTTTTTTATAAGCTTGTAAATAGTGATGTATGCAAAACGGAAAAAATGCTCTTTTATTTCCAAATAAAATATTGTCGCGATACATTGTGGTAGGGACATAATTTAAATGGTGAAATAACCGTGACAAATGGGCAATAACAATACGTGGGTTTTAATTATGGAGGCATGTATTATTTTAAAACTATAATGGCCGAAAACTGAAATAATGAATTTTTTCATTTTTTTTTCTTATTCTTCCTGTTAAAATGCATTTACAGTAAAGTGGCTCTTAGCAAAATGTACCCCCCAAAGAAAGCCTAATTGGTGGCGGAAAAAACAAGATATAGATCAGTTCATTGTGATAAGTAGTGATAAAGTTATAGGCTAATGAATGGGAGGTGAACATTGCTCGGATGCATAAGCTGAAAACGACTGAGATGTTAAGTGGTTAAACAATTATTTTTCATTAAAGAGTAACTGTCAGGCTACAAAAGCTAATTTAAACCTCTATTCTCCTGTGTTAAACAGTTTAGAAGGAAGCCAAAAAGGCATTACTGAAGATAAAAATCTCTCTTACATTTGATGTGTGCTTATCAGCAAAGCTGCTATTCCCAAGCTCTTAAAGAGAAACTCCGACCAAGAATTGAACTTTATCCCAATCAGTAGCTGATACCCACTTTTACATGAGAAAAATAATGATTTTCACAAACAGACCATCAGGGGGCGCTGTATGACTGATTTTGTGCTGAAACCCCTCCCACAAGAGGCTCTGGTACCGTACGGTACTCCTGGCAAACTGCCACAATGTAACAATGTTCAGACAGGAAATAGCTGCTTACAGCTGTCTGTTAAAGCCAGACCAGCTAGCAACAGCTCCTTAATCTGCCCACAGTAACAATGTCACCATGTAATACATGTCAGAATGTGAATCTGGGAGAGGAAAGATTTTACAATGAGCAAACACTGACTAAATCATGTATACATAATTATTGTAAAAATGAAGCACTTTTTTTATTACATTATTTTCACTGGAGTTCCTCTTTAAGAAGACGCAAGCCGCATTCCATACTGCAAAGCATTCTGGGGCTCCCCCTCGGCTGCTAATGAGAAGTTACAGGGTCAAGTAACAATAGCATGTAACTCAGTCCAGCACACAGCACTGATAAATCTCCCAGCAGAGTACACTGTAGGAGTCCGCTATTGTTCCTAGCCACATGGCTAATTAATATTCACTGCACACTACTGTTATTCAGTATGAGCTTTTCTGTGATCAGGAAGCAGGGAGGACATGACGACACATTTGGCTTCATAGGAGACAGACAAACATGGAACCTGCCATGAGCTGTCAGGAGCATCATTCTCTGCATATACTATATAAAAATTCTGTGAAATCCAAACGTGGACAGTGAAATGCATATGTAATGTAAGTACAGCCTATATTTAGCTACTGATATATGTGTTTATTTTCTCTGAGACCTTATACCTAACAGCTCCTCTTTAACTAGAGCAGTAAGGTATGCCATAGTTTTAACCTAACGTATCCTTCGATCTACTACATCAATGTTAGGGACCGAACTCCTCTTCCAATAAGCCACTAAAGAGATACGAGCTGCCGTCAGGATATGATTAAGCATCCTCTGGGTAGGAGATCTCAGACCCCCTTTAGGTTTGCCCAATAAGTAGATCCAAGGATCTAAGGGAATATGCTTTAAAATAACCTTCTGAATCAATAGTTGGATTGACTTGAGGACAAAATCAAAAGATATGTTCAATTGTACCCACCTCCCCACAATTTCTCCAACAACTATCTGAGATACCCAGAAATATTTTACTTAATTCAACAGGAGTCATGTACCACTAAAATAATATTTTATAATTATTTTCCTTAGTTTGTGTACATAAGGAGTACTAGTTTAGTTGAAATTAAGCCAGGTTCTCTATCATGATCTAACAGAAGTTGTTCGAATGGTAAGTATGAGGAAAGAGGTTGGTTACCCAAAAGTTTGAGAGCACAAGATCTAACCTGTAAATATTCAGAAAATTTCCAATCAGCATCTGGATATTTAATATGTAGATCTGCATATGAGAGAACCCTTGTGGGAGATGTTTCAAAAAGGTCATGTAAGGAGATTGGTTCAAGTGTTACAGAATAACTCCTATACCTAGTTATAGAGTTCAGCTGAAAAAGTGGGTTGCCTTTCAGAAGTAAGAGTTTAGAAGGGAATTTAGACAAGTTTAATTTAGTACGGGCCCTATGCCAACGGTTCCAAGTAAATGTTATTGTGTTGAGCAGCATCCCCTTAACCCCTGTTATATTTAGAAGACTGGGAAAGAACCAATAGTGCACGGGGATACCGATTCATCTTCCATCTCCGCCCACTTAGTCCTAAGGGGAAGAGAAAGGCATTCTGCTAGTTGGCGGAGGTGTGTCACCAGTTAATACAGGTTAAATTGCGGGACCGAAAGGCCTCCTCGAGATCTGATTGATTCCCTTTAGCCCAAATAAATCTCAAAACATCCTTTTGGAGCTTGCGAAGAACAGAGTAGGGGACTGTTATTGGAAGAGTCTCACAGAGATATAGGAATCTCGGTAGTAGATTCATCTTGATAGAATATATCCGTCCTATCCAAGAAAGATAAGCAACCCATCTATCTAAATCTTTTCGTAATTGGTTGAGGAGGGGGGGGGGGGTAACAATTAAGTCATTGTGATACCAGTCTGAAGAGCTTGTGTGAATGACTGGCTGTTAGGAGAAAAACACATTAGCAAGCTAGTCTGTAGGCAGATAGGACATATTTTGATCTTTTAGTAGCGATGCACCATTCTCCATAAGAAAATCATTGGCAAGAACAAAAGGTTACTGCAAGTTATAAAAACATACGGCTGTGCGCTGTGTTCACGCGGTTATCACAAGGGATGAATCATACTTCCACATTGTGGATAGGCTGATGGTCGACTATACCCTCTGCAAACAAGTACTGAGCATGTGTGGCACGTGATACGGTTATATAACATTGTGTTGCAATAAGCGCGTAACCCTGAATTAACTGTTTCAGGAATTGCACGTTCACACGGGACTTAACCAGAACTAGTCCTGTTCATGAGAATATTGACTATAAGTCATCCAACCGTAGTGAAGCTCATGCCTGTGCATCCCCAGGATGCAATAGGGAAAATGGGTGGAGCTATGAGTATAAGACAGAGAGATTTCCATTGCTCTGATGGGACTCTCCACTACTGACGAGTTGTGTGATGTTGTGTATGCGCTGCCTCCTGACGATCGCTGGTCCCCCGATATGGAGTGATGATGCAATATCCGGTAATGTATTGATTCTTTACTCTATTACTTATCCATGATTCACTGCTATACCTGTAAATAATGTAAATAATTGAATAAATATCCTAATACAGTGTGAAGTTGTAAGCTATGTATTTACCTAGTCTGTGTGCTAGTGTGAGTCGAGTGTGAGGCCTTAGCAACGCCAAAAACAAAGCATTACATAAATGGCGACGAGGATGACTTTTGACCTCTGAAATATATTGCCTATGATTCTGTGGGTCTCTGGGTGTAATTTTGCAAAATTTGGCATTTTGCCAGTTAGTGGGGCAATTAATCTAAATCTTTGTAAAATTGCCCCTGTATGGTATATTGACTTGATACTTGATATATATATATCTTAGGACAGATTACAGGTGTGGGCAAAGTTTGGAGTCGATAGCTCCTCCCATTTAGTTTCAAGTCAAGATATCTTTTGAACTAAGCAAAATTTATCTGTGGGAAGTTCGACCATTGGTGTCTAGAAGTTGAGGGGCACCTCTGGTCAAAGCCACGCCCAGTTGGCAGTGTGCCAAAAGTAAGGCAATATGTTTAAGAAAAAGGCCAAATCCCTAAAAGAACCTGCGGAGATCCCCGGCTGGACCGAGTCTCCGTATAATATTATAGCAGTAGAATTAGCTAGCCATAAGTTGGCAGAATTGTGGGATAAGCAGTTGAAAGAATCAGAACCGGTTGATTTAGTTCAAGTACTTGAGAAACTCTCTGCCAAGGTAGGTGATGCAGTTACCCCAGCTAGAATTAGCTGGGTGTTGGCCTCTGCATATCGTGGTGTGCACAAGCGATTGCAGAAGGCGTTCCAGGATCAAGAAAAGGCGGAACAGGCTCAACTTGAGGTTGAGGGACGCTGCCTGATGCTGGAATATAGTGGTTCCCCGTTAAAGCGGGTGATGTTGTTGCTCTCTCTAGATGTAGATAAGACTCTAGGGGGGGGGGGGGGGTCCCCGTTGAAGCGGGTGATGTTGTTGCTCTCTCTAGATGTAGATAAGACTCTAAGGGTCAGGCCCTGTTAAGGCGGGGCATGATGTCGCTCCCGGGCGGCATAGTGGAATGTTGTTGACAGCTTATAGAAAGCTTCAACAAAGATTGTGTAACTTGAAAGAATCAGAATCCCTCAATGTTGTTACTTTACTTGAGGGTATTCCTGTGGGAAAAAGGGTATTCCTGTTAGAAAAAGGAACTAGAGTAGGATGACAGAGTGATAGTTGCACAAGTGTCATCACAGGCAGCTGCAGATAAATACCAACATGTAACAGAATCTGCAGCTGGTAAAATAAATGTACTGGAGGAAGTAGCTAGGGAAGAGACTCCTGTGATGACACATTTTGGATTGTTATCAGTGGAGCAGGGAGCTTCTGTAAATAAAAGGAAGCCAAACTCTGCCACTGATCATTGCACAAGACATAGGACAATGTGCATTGAACTGGAATTGGAAGTGTTTAGCACAAATGTATTTTGTTCCATTTGAAAAGATTAGGAATAGCTGGGAACTTTCTTTAGGTTGTTACTGCTGTTTTTGTCCCTCTTAAGGAAAACCCCATATTTTTAATGATAAAATATGGATGGGAAAAAGGGGCAGAGAGTAACCTGACAGTGAATCTCAGCTTTTACTACTACGGTTTTTAATACAGTCTGTGTCTTTGTTGGTAGATTTCGGAGTATAATCTTGGAGTGCTGTGTTTAAACTTGTAAAGCAAATTCCTTAAAGTGACAGTATCTGACTGCACTGGCAGAGTTGAAATGGTAATATAATCTGGACAAGACAGGTGGGTTAACATTGTTGTTTCTAGTGAATGTTTTATATGGTGAATCCGTTATAGCGAGTCCTGATTAATCGTGTATTCATGTCTGGTTTTGTTTAATTGAATGCATAGAGGAATGTTTAAAAAAAAAAAGAAATGCATTTGTGCACGGGAGGTGAGTGCTCTTAGGGAATGTGTGCGAGCCAGTGAGTGTTTGAGATGCTGCTCTCCTCAGCTGGGGGTGCTTGGCAAGCATTATTTTTCATTCAGGAGTACATGCTGTAAAAAAAAAAAATTGACCTCTTACTTCATGGGACATGCATCTTGTTTGATAAAATAAATGGTTAAAGGGGTGAGAAATAGTAAAGCAACTTTCTTGTGTGCGTGCGTTGTGTGTTTGGTGCAGCACTGTGTGTTGTGCTGGGTTTTGCTAGAACTTCCAAATCCCTGCAAATGCTCATTTTTTTTTTGGTTACAGGGTTAAATGTGATTATGATGTCACGGTGACATCTGTGCCAGCAAATTTTCCCCTGGTTTCTAGCTATAATTGTGCAGGAGTGAAATTGTTTACCTGTTGAGCTGAAAGCTAGATTAGATGAGACTGTGTGAAAGAAATAGAATGGTGAAGTCTATTATGGCAATGTAGCATGAAAATATTGCGTAGTTAGACTGGAAAACCTTTTTATATAATATGCCTGTGTCTCTGCGTCTATTCAGAGTTTTGTTTTGTTTTTTTAGCACTGCACATGTGCAGGGAGGGGCGCAGAAACACTGGGGAAAAGTTGAGGGAGGATAGGGCCATAGGCGGCCAGCGTGTGCGCAACGGTGTATGAGGGCACGCGCGTGGCGGGTGCATGTGCACAGCGGGCACATGCATGCGCAGCGAAAGGCCTAGCTTGTTTTTTTTATTAAACGGGCTAAGGTCATTAGTTACTAAATGAGATTTGTTTGTTTTGCAGAGAAATGCCTGGTTTCTCTAGGGTTGAATGTTGTACTGACTAGCTGAATGGCGTGAAGTGGCAGAATGTGTTGATGCTGAAGTGTGAATTGAGTTGTTTCTAATGAATTGTATGAAGTTTGCTTTGAGACCTTACTGATATAGAGTGTATTATATGTTCAAGAATACCTCTGTTAAAGATGCTAGAATGTATGCATATTCTAGTTTTAAAATACAAACAAACTGTGAAGATAACAGATTTTTGTTTATACCAGAAATTAGCTGGTGGGGTGGTTAAAGTAGAAACGATTTCTTATTGGAAAATGCATAAGGATGCGGTAGCTCCATATAGGGGAAAACCTGTATCAGCTGGGTTGGATTTGCATGCTTTAGAAGTTATCATTAACCCCTCACAGGTTACAACCATTCCCACAGGTATAGGATGTAAAATACCTGACTAACATTATGGGCAAATAGCTACCCAATCCAGTTTTGCTCAGAAAGGAGCTATAGTGATAGGAGTAATTGACTCCGACTATCAAGAATAAATTAAAGTGATCATGATTAACCTGGGAAATAGTGAGTTAATTATTGGAAAAGGAGAGAGGATGGATTAAAGTTTTTAGGGGAGGACACTGTGTATACACAGGCCAAAGAGTTGTATAGCTCAGGTTCTCCTGAGGGCCCTTTTACACTTAATGCGTTGGTATGCATTAGTACGCATACAATTTTGTTGTTTGTTTTTGTTTTTTGTTGTTTTTTCCCCAATGGCGATGCATTGTGAAAAGACTTCAATGTTTTTTCAGTGTATAGTGTGAAAGAGGCCATAGGGGGACACGAACGCTGGACTGTACATCAGTTGTTATTTTGATTACAGTTAACAGCAGCTGATTAAGTGTAATGGGACCCTAATTCCTTTATTTGTAGAGGAAAGCCCATCACTAAAGGGTGATGAATATTTTGGTTCTACTAATACAATAAATGTTGGAGCTAAAATGTGGGTCAGAATCCCCAAGGACCGCCTCCTCCAGCCGATGTGATTGCAGTAGGCAAGGACCGAACGCTGCTGGTAATGAGGCTAGAACAGGAAAAGTGGGAATATATCCCACAGGAAAAATGTTATTTGCAAGAATAAGTCACACTTGTTTGGGTTTTTTTGCAGATTGATCTCCATGTCTATGGCATTGTCCTTGGGATCCTTGGTATCGTGTGGTTGGAAAGTTGTGGCGTTAATGCATGGACTTCAGGTATTCGAGTAACCGATACAGGGAATCCACGGTGACTTTCGTGTGGGGAAATAAAACCAAGAGTTGTCTACAGAGAAACTTTACCGGTAATGCTAGGCAAGCATGTGACGTTCTCAATGTTACTTTCAATGGAACATGTCTCGGTGGGGCCTACTTTGATATTTGTGGATATAATGGATGCGAAAGTGGACCCTGGGCATATAAAGAGACTACCTTCTACTTGTGCAAAGGTGGGGCAACATGCCTAAAAGACTGTGATTCATGCACGTTTCCAGCTGCCATAAACTGTTCTAAACCACACTAAATACGGAGAGAGTGGTATGACACTTTGTTAGGAGGATATGGGACATTGACTGGAACTCTTAATAGTCTTGATATGGAAACATTAGCAAATAGATTGCATAACGCTGGAAGTAAAATAAATGATGTCTTAACTTTACAAGCTAAATGGATGCCAACTATATGGGCACCATTTAAAATTACAAGTTAAAATAGATGATGATTTGCTTGATTTAATTAACGCAAGTGCCTCTGTTATGTATGAAACAGATGTTGATATAACTAGAATTGTAAACTGGACTAACTGTTCCATGCAAACCTTACAACAGCAACAACAGAAAGGGTTATTTCAAACTATGTTGTTGACTGGAAATAAGGAGGTTAGGAGGACCGTGTTCAGTTCCATGATAAGAACTGATCACTGGATAGATATCAAAGCACCTAAAATGATGTGCAATGATACATTTTTGCATGGGACAATTAACACTTTACAATGTTACTAAAAGTAGTATAATGTGTAAGTATGTTATTTTGCCATTATTAATTGGGCCAGAAGGTGATCAGCACTTCTGGGTACCTACGTTTTATGGACAGGTTATTGATGACAGCAACAGAACACATGATTTGACTTTTTGTGATAATACTTTAAACAGTAAAATATGTAAGTTACAGTCTACTGTATATGAACCTTGTTTGTTACAGAACACTGTAAACAAATGTGAGTGGACCATAATGCCTATAACATACCGCTGGATGGTGGAAATAACACCTCAAGTGGTATGTGTAGTGACAGATCGTCAGGTGGTCCCTAAAATGAGGGTGCCTTTTGCAGGATGTATACACAATATCACTGTATTCCAATAGGAAAATGAAACTTTTATGTTAATGCCAGACATAGCGTTAACTACAAAGGTTTCCTGGCAAGGTCAAGGTTTGGATGTCCCAAATTGGGATCTAAACCTTACCAAATTGCAAAAGATCATAGAACAATCTCATGAGGTACAACAGACAATAAAACAGTCGAATAGAAGTATAATCGTACACCAGCTCAGTACTACCGTGATTGCAAACAAAATTGTTAAAGTGGGCTCTGCCATAGCAGATGCCACCTCTCACCAATGGTGGGATGTATTTATGGGTTATTCGCCATCAGCAGAAACAATGATGAAGTGGATAGTTCATCCTATTTTTTTGATTGTAATGATTGTTATAGTTATCCTATCCAGATGGAACTGGTATGTGGCATATGGGATCTGTTGTAAGGAGAAAAAGTTGTCATGGTTTCATATGTTAATGGTCATCGCTAAGGACCGAATGTGATACCAGTCTGAAGAGCTTGTGTGAATGACTGGCTGTTAGGAGAAAAACACATTAGCAAGCTAGTCTGTAGGCAGATAGGACATATTTTGATCTTTTAGTAGCGATGCACCATTCTCCATAAGAAAATCATTGGCAAGAACAAAAGGTTACTGCAAGTTATAAAAACATACGGCTGTGTGCTGTGTTCACGCGGTTATCACAAGGGATGAATCATACTTCCACGTTGTGGATAGGCTGATGGTCGACTATACCCTCTGCAAACAAGTACTGAGCATGTGTGGCACGTGATATGGTTATATAACATTGTGTTGCAATAAGCGCGTAACCCTGAATTAACTGTTTCAGGAATTGCACGTTCACACGGGACTTAACCAGAACTAGTCCTGTTCATGAGAATATTGACTATAAGTCATCCAACCGTAGTGAAGCTCATGCCTGTGCATCCCCAGGATGCAATAGGGAAAATGGGTGGAGCTATGAGTATAAGAGAGAGATTTCCATTGCTCTGATGGGACTCTCCACTACTGACGAGTTGTGTGATGTTGTGTATGCGCTGCCTCCAAGACGATCGCTGGTCCCCCGATATGGAGTGATGATGCAATATCCGGTAATGTATTGATTCTTTACTCTATTACTTATCCATGATTCACTGCTATACCTGTAAATAATGTAAATAATTGAATAAATATCCTAATACAGTGTGAAGTTGTAAGCTATGTATTTACCTAGTCTGTGTGCTAGTGTGAGTCGAGTGTGAGGCCTTAGCAACGCCAAAAACATAGCATTACAGTCATACAGATCCTTATATGATGTACCTAGGTAAATCCCCAAATATTTAATACTCTCTTCCATTTAAACTGAAAGGTATTCTGCAACACCTGAAGCTTTCCCTGAGAAATGATTAATGGAAAGGCCTCTGTTTAATCCTGGTTAATCTTAAAGCCAGACAGGACCCCAAAAATCAATCAATTTAACCCCCTTGGCGGTATGAAAAATACCGCCAGGGGGCAGCGCAGCAGTTTTTTTAAAAAAAAATTTTTTTAAATCATGTAGCGAGCCCAGGGCTCGCTACATGATAGCCGCTGCTCAGCGGCATCCCCCCAGCCGTCACCGACGTCAGCACGTCATTGGGAGACCCGATCCACCCCTTGGCGCTGCCTGGCACTGATTGGCCAGGCAGCGCAGGGGTCTGGGGGGGCGCGCGCCGCACCGGATAGCGGCGATCGGGCGCGCGGCGGCGATCAGGGTGCTGGCGCAGCTAGCAAAGTGCTAGCTGCGTCCAGCAAAAAAAAAATTAAATCGGCCCAGCAGGGCCTGAGCGGCACCCTCCGGCAGCTTACCCCGTGTCACACACGGGGTTACCGCTAAGGAGGTTAAACAGGTTAGGAAGAGAAATAGAGAGGGAAGTCAATGTCAGTAGGAAGTCGTCTGCAAAGAGTGACAGTTTGTATTCCCTCCTACCTACCACTACCCCAAAGATATCAGAAGAGTTTCTGACAGCTATTGCCAGAGGCTCTATGCATAGTGCAAACAGGAGGGGTGAGAGAGGGCAGCCTTGGCGCATCCCATTTGAGAAGGAACCAGGCCGACTGTTAAAGGAACACATACTTTAGCCCGTAAACCACAGTAGAGGGCTTCAATAGCTGAGAGGATGAAACCCGTGAAGCCAAATTGCCGCAAAACCTTAAATAGATATGCCCAGGAAACCCTATTGAAGGCCTTCTCTGCGTCCAAACTAAGAAGCAGAGAAGGCCCTCCCTTAGCGCTGACCCAATCTATGATATCAATTGCCCTTCTTGTATTGTCCCCCGCTTGCCTCTTTGTAATAAACCAAACTTGATCTCCATAAAGAGAGGGTAATTGAATTCAATCTGTTTGCCAAGATTTTAGTATACATTTTCAGATCAGAATCAAAGAAATAGGGCAGTAACTTCTCACATTTTGTGGATCCTTGCCCTCTTTGTGTATCATAATAATATTCAAAGTCGTCATAGAAGCTGGGATGGCCTCCCCTTTAAGAATTGTGTTTTAAATTTTAAGATTTTCGCGACCGTTCCTCTTTAAGGAATCCTTCGGTATCTTAAAGGACAACTGAAGCAAGAGCGATATGGAGGCTGCCATACTTTTTCCATTGTAAACAATACCAGTTGCATGGCTATCCTGCTCATCCTCTACGTCGAATACTTCTAGCCATGGACCCTGAACAAGCATGCAGAAGATCAGGTGTTTGACATTATTGTCATATCTGACAAGATTAGCTGCATGCTTGTTTCTGGCTGGTGTGCGATTCATACACTGCTGTAGCCAAATAGATCAGCAGGGCTGCCAGGCAACTCATAGGTAAATGCAGGGGAGGGGGGGGGGGGGGGGGGGGGGGGGGGAGTTACAGCTGCACAGAATCCCCTCTCAGACCAGGGCCGGTGCAGTGTCCGGGGACAGGCACAAGTTGACACCGGAATATCTGCAGGTATCCTGCAGCTCACGGCACGACCCCCTTTCTTTCCCAATCAGTTGACTTTGGATGGAGCAGCAGGGTGTGTACAGAGCATGGAGCAGCTCTGGGGAACTTAACAGGTATATGGCAGCTTCCACATACCTCTCGCAACAGTTGTGCTTGACATTGTCCATATAGCAGAGACCACTTATTTGCAGAATGCTTACGTCCGACGCATGTTACCATTTCCATGGTGGTAATTATGCCCTGTCCTATCTCATACAGACTATCACACCAAACGGAAAAACTGACAAAACTGAAGTTTTATTATTATTTCCTTACAAAATAGTTTACTTATCAAAAGCAATCCTTGAGAATCTAGAAGTCACGATAAACAAAGCTTTGAAGAGCTGTACAGAAATGTTTTAATTCCAAGCAGCACAGTATAAAGGGATGTAGCCCGACGGATAAGAACAATTATTCCAAACAAGACGTAAAGAAAATTCCACTTTTGTTGGGAAAAAGTGAATGTTTTCAATATAACACTAAGCTGAGGCTGCGTTCACAGTGGGCGTTGTGTTCCCTGTAACAGCAGATATGCAACGGGAATGTGACCCTGCATGTCATCAGTGCATCAGGTCACATACAGTCAATGGAAAGTATGCTTCACAGTCACTGTCAATGCACACGTTTTGGGCAAACACTCAGCATGCAATGCATTACTATAGTGCACAGTATGGTGGTGCATTGCAGCTAGCTGCGTTACAAAGCAGTCATTACACCACACCATTATGAACGTGGCCTTACCAGCAAGTCTTCCTTAGGGCCCATTCACACTTGTGCGCTTTCAGAGCGATTTCAGCTTTGCTGAAAATCGCTAGCGATTTGAAAAACGTGTGCACAATGAAAGTGTATGGAAGTGTTCTCATCTAAGCGTTCAGCGATTTGCTGAAACGCAAACGTGTTGCATGCAGCGTTTTCTGAGCGATTCTGGAGCAATTAGCGATTCAATAAAAGTATTTGAATTGAAGTAGAAATCGCAAAACGCTAATCGCTGGAAAAACGCTCTCTATGCAGTGAAAAATCGCTAGGAAAAACGCCAGAAAAACGCTCAGCGTTTTGCATTAGCGTTTAGCGGTTTGTAGTGTGAATGGGCCCTTAGCTTGTTTTCACATACATATAAAACACTGGCCCTTATCCAACTTACTTTTTCTCCTAACTTTTCTCCAAGGAGATAATTATTCTTAGGGCTGGTGCACACCAAGAACGCTTCTGAGCGCTTGGCTAAGGTATTTGAATGGGATGGATCACACCAGAGCGATGCAATTTTCTCCCAAACGCAGGTCCGGCAGCATTTCTGCAGATTTCTGAGGCGATTCAGCCTCAATGATAAGTATAGTAAAGTGGAAAATCGCTCTGAAAAGCGCTAGATCGGATCTGAAAAGCGTTAGATCAGAGCGATTTTCCAAGCATATTTGTTACAGAAGCTGTTTAGTTCCAGCTCTACTGTAAGAGAAAAAATGCTACACCAAAACGCTCCAAAAATCACTAGGCATGATTAGAAAAATCGCTAGACACATGCCTAGAATCACCTAGAAAAATCATTTCAAAAAGCGCTGAGCGTTTGCGATTACGCTAGTACTGTTTGGAGTGCACTGGCCCTCATTCTGTTTAAAATAACTTTTCTGCACTCTGCAATTGAAAAAGTACTAAAAAGTACGTTAAAAAGTACTGTCAAAATTATTCTAAGCATTTTCTTGCTTGCTGGTGGCTTAATTAAAAGGCATTTTATCAATAAAGTGCGAAAATATCACCGAGGAGAAAACTTAGCAGAAAAAGTGAATTGATTAGAGCCAGTTATTGCAGTGTTTGTAACCGAAATAGGGAAGTAGGAGTGGCAAAGCCAGGTATTAAAAGTGAGAAAGGCTTATGCCCTATGCAACTAATTATTCCTGCTGAAAGACTTTTATGGCTACTTCATGATAGAAGAATTTCATTTTAAAGGTCAAGTCACAATTCTGACCTTCCTCCACACCAGCATTTCCTAAGCCTGACCCTCAAGAGCCACCATTAGAGGAGGTGTTGCAGAAAACGAAATATCCACAGGTGAGGTCACTGAATCTGAAGCTAAATTAAAGGACCACTCCTCATAAAACATTTAAGATACATGGAAACACATACAAATAAGAACTACATTTCTTCCAGGGTAAAATGAGCCATAAATTGCTTTTCTCCTATGTTGCTGTCACTTACAGAAGGTAGTATAATTCTGACAGCCCATCTCCTCATGGGGGATTCTCTGGGTTTTGTTTATTTTTAAAAGCACTTAGTGAGTGGCAGTTGCCTTGTCCAACTGCCAAATAGTGTGCAGAGAGTAGGAAAGCTGGCCAGCATCATTGTATAAATCCTTTTTAGGCAATGTCTTTATAAAGAATAAAAGACTTGCTAAAAATCCCCCAGAGATGGGCTAGTCCAAAACTTGCCATATTTCTACTACCTACTGTAAGTGACAGCAACATAGGAGAAATGTAA
Source organism: Hyperolius riggenbachi (assembly GCF_040937935.1). Lineage (NCBI taxonomy): Eukaryota > Metazoa > Chordata > Amphibia > Anura > Hyperoliidae > Hyperolius > Hyperolius riggenbachi. Next base: position 581,322,134 of record NC_090646.1, read on the forward strand.
TTTATGGCTTATTTTACTCTGCAAGAAACATACTTTTTATTTGTATATGTTTGCATGTATTCTAAATTTCAAAATTTTTCACGATAGTGGTCCTCACAAAAAAAGGAATGGGAAGGCTCTGGGTCCTAATGAGCCTTCCCGTTCCTCTCAGGGCCCCTGCATTCCACCACTGGATGCCGGGTTCAAACCTCCCTGCATGCTCCCAAAGACATGTGGGCTCTGTACTGCGCATGCGCACAAGACAGCATGCTCACGCATGTGCAATATGGAGCGGCCTGTCTTTAGGAGCATTCAGGCTCCTGAAGAATTACGAAGCCTCGGACAGCGGCAGAGAACAGTGTCTGACTGATCGGTTGGAGGCTGCTAACTGGAAGGAAGGCGGTAGGGGGCACAGCAGTGGAACGCAAGTGGGTTACAGCGATGCTGACTAATCACCTCTGTGGGTTTGCTCTGCTGGTGGGCCATGCAGACAGGTTTTGGGAGCATTGATGTCCACTCTGCCTTCTGGCATATTGTGTTGTGGCTGCAACTGCTGGTAACTGAAAGTAAGTGACCCTGCAAAATGTTGTGAGTAACAAACGCATTATCATCAATTTTATTTGCAGCATCTTAAAACAAGAGTAGATTTTGCTGAACAAACACATTCAATTACACGGGACTACATAATAGATAACGTAAACATATTGCTATGTAGTTACAGAAACATGTATCAAATTATAACTTTATTTCAAAAAGAATTCAATTTTTCCATTCTTCGGAAGCATGTCCTCTCCCTAGGAGAGATGTTGCCTGTGAGGAGATGAATAAGAAAATCACTATACTGTATAAGAATATATAGGTATGCATGTTAAATAACATTGCAAGCGGCAAATACACGAACATGAACACTGCCACAAACATGTCCATCCATATACTTATGTATAGAGTTACTGCCAAACGCAAGACAATAAGGGTGGGTTCAAACTAAGACAATAACTCAGTGTATATGTAAACATTGCGGTAAGCAGAGCAGCTCAGTATGTGAGCGCATCCTGAACGGATATGCTGGCATAGTTCATATTGGCGTCACCACCCATCTGCCGGTATTTACGGCTTTCTCGTTCGCATCGTCCCCGCTCCTCCGGAGATCTAGAAGTATGGGGCTTCCTGTTAGTTTGTAGCAAAAGAAAAAAGTGAATCCTACCTAACAGGGAGGATTCTCATTGGTCCGCATGAACCAATGAGAATTTTCCCTAATGCAGAAGGATTCCCACTGGTTCTTTTACAAACCAACAGGAAGTCCCATGCTTCCTGGTCTCCAGGACGAGGTCACTGAATTTCCACAAGACAGGTGAGCGATTTTCGTGTGGTAGGAAGCCTAGTGGGAATGGACTTTGCGTTTGTGCGGGCCAGCTGCAGAAAAATGCAGCAGGTCAGTACTTTACGTTTGTGGTCCGCGATTGTACCTGCATCTGCTTTTTGTTCTCATTTGCTCTATCATATTATATGTGCATTTCGGCACCACATATGGTGTGAGACACGCAAGAAGATCATATGCGCTGTGCAGCAGTGCCATGCGTTATCGCACTGCTGCATGCATTTTTCAGCCAAGCACAGCACTGACCCTTTCACTGTACTGAATGGTATCAGCAGCGCACTGCGGCGCTGATGGCGTTCACATTGCGATCGCATGGCCATTCTGCGTTAATGATGTGAACAAGGCATTAAGGGACAACAACAACAACAAAAAAAAAAATTGCCCCCCCCCATTACCCAGTGCTAACCTCAATGAGGCCCCCACATGATGTAATAACTAAACAAAGCCAGCGATTAAGGAAGACTGCACAGGAAGTGGAAAATACAGAGAACGTGATTGGGCAGCAGATGAAGAGGAAGCCCAGCAGCTAGAATGCAGACAAGTTAAGAACAACTAATGAGAGGCATATGGAGGCTGCCATATTTATTTTTAAATATATACTTTTAAACAATACCAGTTGCCTGGCATTCCTGCTGTTCCTCTGCCTCTAATACTTTTAGCCATAGATCCAGAACAAGCATATGCAGATCAGGTGTTTGATATTGTCACATCTGACAGGATTATCTGCATGCTTGTTTCTGGTGTTTTGTTTAAAAGGAAATAATTATGGCAGCCTCAATATTTTTCGCACTTCAGCTGTCCTTTAAGTATGGGAAGCCCAGTCTAGCAAGCCAGTGTATATCGCTCTGCATTAGGTAGTGAGAAGCAGCAATAATCGGGTAGTCCCATCGTGTGGATGGAGGGACAAGGAAGACAGTCCATACTATATATAGTACTACATGGGATACAGTGTCTACAGAACTGACAAGGGTTGGGCAGACCACAATGGCAGCAGGATCAATCCGGGAACTAATGTGTCGTTAGGTAAGAAGTCCCCTTGGTTTATAATCTAGTCCACATTTTTACCTGTTCCTTCAGGTGAGGAGTACTCTGGTTTATATGAGTATATACACATTATGAATCTAGGTTTAAATACATATATTCACTTTACAGGTAGCTAGATTAACTGTACTGGAAATCATAATACAGAACAACTTTGATCTATGGACATAAAAAAAAAAAAAACATTGGAAACTCACATGAATTATTTCCTATTTGGGATGTGGATATTTTCCAAATGAAGCTTCCATCCGACTCTGCTTTAAACCCTACAAGACAATGACAATATAAGCAAACATGCGAATACACAAGGAAAAAACATGGTCCTGTTATTCTGATCAACCAGCTTGTGGTCACTGTTGTTGGAAAGCTATAAGCCATGTACACGCACAAGGAGAGACGCCAACGAGGGATCGTTACCCCATCCCTTGGGTGACAGTACTGGGCCAATAGTGTACAGACAGGTCACTAGCCCGCAGGCTAGAAACATGTTCTGTTGCAATACAAGGGGGCAGAGGGACTATAGAAAGGTGAACGAGTGACATCACGTGGCGATAGAAAAACTGCGTACCAACGCACACTAACGCATAACAACTGATTAAGTGTAAACAGGGCCTAAGTGGAGAGAACAATGCTCTTGGCCATCGGTCGGCCAACTCGATCTGCTGTACACAAACTCGATTCTTGTCACACAAAGTTTCAGCACATCAGGTCCTTAGCAAAACGCAATAAGATGGCATTGTTCCCCTCCTCTCCTCACCCATTTAAAGCAGTTTCATTGTTTACCACCCATCCATAGAAACAGACACTTCCCCTGGCTGTAGATGTAATACATACATATAAAAAAGGTGTTTTCAATAGTTATATCGGTAATGTCACAAATGTTCTACTTTTGACTCCCCTAGCTTGTACCGCACACTAAGGCCCGGTTCACACTTGCGTTCCAGGTCCGGTTTCCCCGGACCCAGAACGCACCGTATACTTTACAAACAGACCCGGATGTGAATGGATACATTGTTATTCAATGTATCCATTCACACCCGTCCGTCTGTCAGGATCCGGTCTGCGTTCAGGTTTTTTCCAACATGCAGCATTTTTTCCGGAACGCAGCTCCGGCCGCCGCACCTGACCATTTTCCCCGCACCATAGACGGGAAGACGGCAGCGCTGACAGGACAACAGCCCAGGTATGTTTATTGTATTGTGGGCTGTTGTCCTGTACTGTGTGCGCTGCCATTTTCTATAAAAAAAAAAACCCTTTAGAGACTGAAAACTATGCGGGATTTATAGAAAGGGATTTAAAAGAAAAAAAAATGTAAAAGCTAAATTTGCCAATGCTATAGCTCAGATAAACACTTACCAAGTAATACCCAGTGTGATATCCACTCATGTACCAGGCAATCAGCATGCTGCCCAGAGCTTCATCATCTTCAGTGACATCAGGACTCAGTGGGGGTGGAGGGGGGATAAGCTGAATATCAATTGCAAAAAGTTAAAGGGGAGCTTCAGCCTAAACAAACATACTGTCATCAAGTTACATTAGTTATGTTAATTAGAATAGATCGGTAATATAATCTCTTACCCACTCTGTTTTAAAAGAACAGGCAAATGTTTGTGATTCATGGGGGCTGCCATCTTTGTCATGGGGCAGCCATCTTTTTGGTTGAAAGGAGGTGACAAGGAGCAGGAGACACAGTTCCAACTACCCTGTGTCCTGATTACCCCTCCCAGCTGCACACGCTAGGCTTCAAATGTCAAATTCAAGATGTAAAAAAAAAAAAAAAAAAAAAATTTGCACCAAAAGAACAGAACGAGAACAACAAAATCAGAAATCCCATCATGCTTTGCACAGCATCAGGGGAAAAAAGCCCCAGCAGTTTTCTTCTGTGCAGCTAAAAATGAGGCTTGTATAAGAGAAACAAAGTTCTGATGCTGTGAAACTGTTAAAGAAACACAAAGCCTTTTCAGTGCTGCTGAGTCGATTTTTAGTCCGGAGGTTCACTTTAAAAAAAAAACACAAACAAAAAAAACCTAGCAAGCTGCTTAATTATTTCAACCTTTTACAGAATGCCGCTATATATAATTATGCTTTATTATATATAGTGGTGACGTCTTCCGGAGCACTTCACAGAAGTAATTTTAACAAGCCACTGCACTAACTGTCTCACAGGATCTCAAAATCTAATCACTACCACAGCCATGGTCTAATGTCCCTACCATAGTCCAAGAAATTTTGTGAGAACTATCATCAATTATAGAATGTGGCAAGAAACCTGTACTAAATACAAAAATCATACAAATGCCAATTTCCCAGCCAAGGTTTCAACCATTGAGCTGTGAGGCGAGAGTGCTTACCACTACACCCCTATACTGCCTTATTTCTCAATGCATCCCAGACCTAACCCCAGTGCATAAAAGTAAGCTCATAATTGAGCTGTCCGTTTCATCCGTCATCTCCACTGATGCATAAAATTACTTCTTGGTCCATGGCCCTAGTGCATTGCAGTTTCTGAGCATTGTGGGAAACACTGTCTAAGGAGCTAACTGAACGTGATCCTCTCTGACACATGCTCCGCCCACCCTCTCTCCTCACTCGCTTCTAAAGTACAGCAGGATTGCTTTCCTTCCTCCAAACGGCAGCAGGCACGAGCTAGTTTCCCTACCTAGGCCCACTGGCACTCCCCTCCTCACACAGGGGCCAAGACTCAGGACACACAAGAGGAGAGTTGCTTATCTTACGCATCTCTCCTCCGTCTGGATGCTCTAGTGATTTTTTGGGGGGGGGGGGGGGGGGGGGGGCAATTTAACCCTTTCAGCAACTTAGAGGTGTTGTTTCCGAGGCTATGACAATGCATTTACTTTTCCAGCAAGTGCAACATACAGATCAAACAGGTTAGTCTTTAGTAGTATCTCTCTTAGAAAGCCCTCTCATTGTCTCATGTCCTCGTGATGCAAGTCTGACTCTTAGGGCCTGTTTCCACTACACACGGATTCTGGATGCAGAAAAAGTGACTCCATTATGAAGGTCTTTGGGCCTGTGTCCACTAATGTGTTCATTGTATGGGAAACCATGCATGGAGAAATCTGCAAATCCCGTTTAGTGGAAACAGGCCTATAGGCTTTCATTGGAGTCCGTTTTTCTGCATCCAGAATCCGTATATAGTGTAAACAGGCGCTAGATAGCAACATGCAGAAAAACTGATGCAGAACTAGTGGAAATCGGCCCTTTGAGGATTTCATACACCTTAATCCAAGTAAATCTTACAACTTACAATTCTACCTGGCATAACTAAAATAATTTTTTTCCTGTAAGAATTTGTTGGGTTGTTCTGCCATCCACCCGTGTAGTGCTAACTTTGCCAGTACATTAAACCACATAGGAAACAAAGGGAAAAAAATAAACTGGAAAACTGTTCATATACTTAAAAATCATACAAAGTGGACATGCTTCTTTAATAAAAAATGGATAACAAGAGAAGCATAAATGTAATAGTATAAGGAGGAGCAATCAATTTAAAAAGACAAGCTAAAGCATAAGCGTTTCACTGATGGGTCAAGCTATTTTTCTGCAGGTGAGCAAATGAAATAAAGGGAAAAAATATAAGCTCTATATAGTAGCAAAAATGTATTACTGGTGCCTGTACTGGCAGCAAGTCTCAATACCCCTAAATACACAACTTCCCCAGTATACAAAGCACTACTACAGTATTTAGCTCAGTTTATAAAGCATTCATTGATTTTGTTGAGAAACTGCTATGCATAACCATCTTTTGAATGGAAATCCAACAGCTGATGGTAATGGTGCAAAAAATATTCTAATGCCAATGATAATCCTAGTGCAGGCAGTAATGACAGCACACCTGCAGTGAGAAGAAAATGGAGGCCGACATTTCATTTTAAACAATGCAGATTGCCTGGCTGTCCTACTGACCCTCCTTCTCTAATATGTTTAGCCACAGACCCTGAACAAGCATGCAGATCAGATGTTTCTGACTGAAGTCTGACTGGATTAGCTGCATGGTTGTTTCAGGTGTGTGATCCAGACACTATTGCAGCCAAAGAGATCAGCAGGGCTGCCAGGCAACCGGTATTGGATACAAAATAAATATGGCAGCCACCACGTCCCTCTCACTTCAGGTGTACTTTAAAGTGTGATTTTCCAAGCTTTGAAACAAATGACCGCTGTAGCATATCAGTGATTAGCTGTGGTGCTAGTATACGCAATACCCTAAATTACCAGGGACAGGAAACCTGTACTGGGCTACACATACCATAGGAAGTAGGTTATACAATAATTGATGCTTTACAAAACAAAGGAAGAAAGTTTGTCATGGTGTTTGGCAGAGGAAGATATGTCTTATTACACGTTCCCTAGACTGACACGACAATGACTTACAGGTGGGCCTGAAGTAAATGATGGAGGCCAGCCAGGAAAGCATGGAGGTGCTTGACTAGATTTCTCCCCAGGCTGAAAATACAGAAATGACCATCATTCTGATTCTGAACAAGTACAAACGCTTTCTGTTGCACATTATATACCACAGTGACAGTGAGAGTCAGTGAGTGTGCTGGCTGTTGCAACTGGCATTGTGTGCAACACAAATGGTGTGTGATGAAGGCATGAACATGTTAGGAAAAAAAAAAGAAAAACCAGGGCAAATAAAATATGATGTCACAAGTACACATGCAGTTCTATAGCCTCTCTCCTGACCTAGTGGCACCTCACAACAATATGTATAGTCTCACCCGTCCAAATCCCGGCATGAAGGGAGGAGGGGCTGGGGGGAAGTGGGCGTTCCAGTTCTTTGCTGTAGGTGCATTATGGGGTTCTCTGCCTTCTGAGGCTCCGGAAGACCTGTCACTATCGTCTGTGGAATGCTCTTCTCCATTCACACCCTGAAAATAGAAACCATAAGCAAAGGATTGGACAGAACAGGCTTTCCTATATCAAGAAAAGCAAATCATATAATGATAGTGCATCTCCAGTCACAGAAACGAGTATGTACAGCGTTCAATATAAACAATACAGCAATAGTATAACCAATACAGAAACAGTTGTCTGAAAAGTGCTCCAGACATATCCTATGGTATGCAGTCTGACATTAATCTGCAGCTCGCATATCTAATGAAAAAAACAGATTAGGAAACCACTCCCCTCTTTAGATTTACCAGCATCATCCGAGAACAATCTAAAGGGGCCCATACACCTAACGGTTTTCCCGCCGATATACAGCCATTTTGATCACAGTGCTCGAAACGGCTGTGAAATCGCAGCGCACATCGCTGACAGAACGATTGATTTCCGTCCGAAATCGATCGTTTGTCAAATCCCGTCGACCCCACCGTGCGGAAGATTTTTTTCAGTCGCTGGCGGGTTGGGAGTGCGTCGTTAACAGCGCTCGAATGCCCGACGACCGACGCAATACAGCGGGTATACATTACCTGTTCCGGTAGGCGCGAGTCCCCTGGTCTTCTCCGCTTCGGGGCTCCAGAGCGATTCTTCTCTGCTTCGGGCTCCAGAGCTACACAGAACTTCCTGTCCCGGCAGGAAGTTTAAACAGTAGAGCGCCCTCTACTGTTTAAACTTCCCCTGGACAGGAAGTTCAGTAGCCGGAGCGGAGAAGAAGACAGTGGGGACTCGCGCCGGCCGGAACAGGTAATGTATGCGGGGGGGGGGGGGGGGGGGGGGAGGGGGAGGCGGCGGTAGCAGCGGCAGCTCCACAGATTGTGATCGGTTTCAGGCTGAAATCGATTCACAATCTGTTTGCAGTAAAGGTGGCCATTTGTTCCCTCTCTGATCAGATTCGATCAGAGAGGGATCTATCTGTTGGTCGAATCTGATGGCAAATCGACCAGTGTATGGCCACCTTAAGGTATGTACAAATGAGAAATGAATGGACGCTGAGCTGTCAACCACATTAAAGTGTAACTGTCAGGAATAAAAAAAAAAAAAAAAAATCAATTCTTTATTTTTATCTGGTAAACAAATAAGGATGCTAACCAGGCAATCCAAATCCAAGTCACTTATTTTTCTTCTCCAAAAATATAATTTCCCAGTTTCCCTGGCTCTTATTTGGTGTTTCTGCCGCACAAAGGAAGTTACAGGCAGAGATGCTCATCACGAGTAACCAGTGGTTACTAGTGATTCAAATGAGCTATAATTGCCGCAGCTGAGCGGCTGTATGCGGCGGGGTTAATTACCCATGATGCCGCCATCCGCCCTGCGTTCCTAAAGGCTCATACACACAGGGCACAACTGCTGTCGCTCACAGGTCTGAGCGACAGTTGCCCCGTGTGTATGACGCGCCCGCCACGAACTGTCGCCAGATAGTAAAGTTGCCGTGCGATTAAAAAGTTCAATCGCCGGCAACTTCGGTCTCCGCAACTGTTGCTAGTTCGTCACACGTACTGCGTGTGTATGCGGACTAGCGGCAGGAGACAAAGGCAAGTGAATGGAGCATCCGGCCGGGGGATGCTACCTTCACAGACAGCTTCCACCGCGTCTGCCTTTCTGGTGAGACGTGTGGATAGCTGTCTCTCCCTGGTCTCTTGTCTGCTGGCAACAGCAGACAATTGTGCCCCGAGTGTATGAGCCTTAAGAGCTTGCAAGCGTCCTATTGGTCGTGTTGCAAGCCTGGCGCACTTCCTCCTTCAAGCCGGAAGGAGGAAGTGTGCCATAGCGAGGCTTGTGACGCGACCAATAGGACGCTTGCAAGCTCTTTGAAACGCAGGGTGGACGGTGGCATTATGGGTAATTAACCCTGCCGCATACAGGCGCGGCAATTACATCTCATTTGAATCATATGTAGCCCCTGTGGTTACGCGTGATTAGCATCGCTGGCTGCAGGGCATGCTGGGTTTTCTTTTTTTTCTTCTTCACTTTCCCCTCAGACATAACTAATGCAGCCTGATTGGCTAAAGCCTCTTTACCTCCTGTTTTCCCCTCCCAGACCTCTGTTCCTCTCGGAATGGCCAATATTTCTCATGCTGAGACAATGCACTTTCTGCTGCAGAGCTGGGTGGGTGTGTCTGAAGACTGGGAGGAGGGCGGGCAATGATACACAGACAAAGTACGAGAGGAAATGGTATCAGGATTGGCTTCAAAATAGACAGTCAAAATGGAAAAAAGCTAAGAAGACATGGACAGTGCAATACATATGTAAGTAGAGGAAGTATTTATCTACTTATGTGTTTTTTTCTGAGATAGTATGGCTGACAGCTCTTCTTTAAAAGTAACCTTAACTAAGAGGGATATGGATGTGTCCTTTTAAACAATACCAATTGCTTGGCAGTCCTGCTGATCTCTTTGGCTGCAGTAGTGGCTGAATCACACACCTGAAACAAGCATGCAGCTAATCCAGTCTGACTTCAATCAGAGCACCTGATCTGCATGCTTGTTGAGGGGCTGTGGCTAAAAGCAATATAGACACAGGATCAGCAGGAGAGTCAGGCAACTAGTATGATTTTAAAAGCAAAAATCCATATCGTTCAAAGTTTAGGTTCCCTTTAAAGATGACCACTGTTGATAAAATAAGCCTGTGCAGAAGCCTGCATTACAAGGCTGTTTATTACTGCTGCACAGATCAGCGGGTGGTAGTGTTAATCACTCACCAGCTTGCCCATAATTCATTAATGACAGAGACTCCATCCCTCCCATCTACGCCCATTTTATCAAAGCTCAGTGGCCACCCCCACCTGTGTTTCCGTGGCTCGGTCAGCACGGCAGCCACCAATTAGGTTATGGCTGGCTAAGATAGGGGTGGCTACAGCTTTGGAAGACTTTAGAAAAAAAAAAAAGCCTTGGCAGCTTTGCAAAGGAGAGGGGCAGATAGCGGTTAGTGAATAACCTTACCACCTGCCAATCTGTGCAGCCCAAATACACAGCCTTACATTGAAGGCACTTTATTTTTCAACAATGGTCCTTTTGCATGCAGGCTTTGCTCACTGCACATCTATACATACAGATGCTGTCATATGACCAGGCTGAGATTTATGACAGCATGTACCAGAAGGTGAAATATACATAATTCTCACCTGTACCTGATCCTTTGGATCGCTCTCCGCTTCTGAACTGTCAGGGAAACGCAAATCCGCTAAATTCTGTTCCTCGCTATTCCCATAGCCAGAATAGACAACAATACACGTCCCTCGCTTTCCATTAATAGAGGAGACAGTGGCTGGGTAAAGATTGCCATCTTCTGACCAAACCGCGTTACATGAATCCCCAACTCTCCACTAGGAAAAAACAAAAATACATATAAAATACATACATGCAAGAACGGAGTCCATGAGCTTAGACCAAACTAGCAAGCAATATACAGAAAAAAAGGACAATACATTAAAGCGGATCCGAAATGAAAAACTATAACAAGTAACTTGTCTATATATCTTATCTAAAGTTTAGATAGTTTACACAGCAAATCTAGCTGCAAACAGCTTCAATAGAATATGATTATTTCTTCCTGTGATACAATAACAGCAGCCATGTTGTTTGTAAACATTACACACAGGCAAGCTTATCTGCTTCTTCTGTGAAAAAAACCTAATCCCCCCCTCCTCCTTCCTCCCCTCTGCCTCTGAAATCTCTGGCTAGTAATACCTCCCCCTCCTCCTGCCCAGACTGAGCTCCCATGAGCCCTTGCTACTGCCAAGGCTCTCTGAAAAACTGTGGGCGAGGCTTGTTTAGTTTATAGGGAATAAGAGTATTAAAACAAAAAAAGTATTTGGCTTGAGGAATGCCCTATAAACAACAGGAAAGGAACACAATTATGCAATGAGTAAAAGTTCATCTCGGATCCACTTTAACTAACTCAGGACTGCCCATAGTTGCACGTCCCGTCGGTACTAAACTCAGCTAAAAGCTTCATACCACAGTCACTTCCAGTGGCTCCAGACCTTGTGAGCCAATCACAAAGGTAAACAAAAAAAAAAAAAGTTCTAGTCCTTAAAGGAGCCAGAGCTGCGCAGTCCGAGATCAGTTAAAGTGATACTGAAGTGGGAAAAAAAATTATGATTATAATTCTGTCATATTTGCAATTACAAGTCACACTGTATTTTAAAGAGACTCTGAAGTCTCCCGAAAATGAGGTTTTTACTTTAAAAACCTCATTAACATTATTGTCCCTCTTAAAACGCCGCAGAACCGTGGCTGAAAACCCCCTCAATCACCCTAAACTCACGGGGGTACATTGTGGGCTCCTTCCACATAAAGGCAGCGCGGCTTTGCCTCTATGCGCGTCAATCAGCCCGGATCGCCGTCTCTCCCCTCTCAGTCTTCCTTCACTGAAAAGGGCGGGGGAGAGGCGGAGATATGCGCTGATTGACACGCATAGAGGCGGCAGCAAAACCCACGACCAAGAAAGTAGTGGATTTTGCCTGCCCTGTACCCCCGTGAGTTTGGGGTGATTGAGGGGGTTTCCAGCCACGGTTCTGCAGCGTTTTAAGGAGGGACAATAATGTTAATGAGTTTTTTAAAGTAAAAACCTAATTTTCGGGAGACTTCAGAATCTCTTTAAACTATAATAGAGCAGAGCTAATGAACCTTTTAACTTCCCTGCAGTAAAAATCTTATCTAAATCTATCTGATTGTTTCTTTAATATGTAAGTGCTTCAGAAACCAGCGACCCAAGTTGGGTCAGAGAGCTCAGAGAGGCTCTTTCGCATAGATAACTGAAATGTAACTCTTCCTGTACTGGAAACAATATGAGACTCATATCTGTGCTAATAACGTTCTATTTCTTAGCTGTACTACACATACAAATCATTATCTCATAAGTTTATTTTCATGTCAGATTTCCTTTAACCTCCCTGGCGGTATGATAAATGCGGCTGTGCGGCCGCGGGAGGGTTTTTTTCAAATTATTTTTTTTTTTTTAGCATGTAGCTAGCCTAGCCCCCCCCTCCCCCCCCCCCCCCGTACCTACCGATCGACGCTTGCCCATAAGGAAATCCCGTTCTGAACGGGATTTCCTTGAGGGCTTCCCCCGTCGCCATGGCAACGAACGGAGTGACGTCATCGAAGTCGTGACGTCACAAGGAATCCCGATCCACCCCATAGAGCAGCCTGGCCGCGATTGGCCAGGCTGCGCATGGGGTATGCGGGGGGGGGGGGGCCTGTTCCCGCGGCGGGTAGAGGCGCATCGGCGGCGATCAGACCAAACACGCAGCTAGCAAAGTGCTAGCTGCGTGTTTGAAAAAAAAATTATGTAAATTGGCCCAGCAGGGCCTGAGCGACACCCTCCGGCGGCTTACCCCGTGTCACACACGGGGTTACCGCCAAGGAGGTTAAGGTGGAGCTGAACGCTTGCACAGGATGGAAGGAAAACAGAAACATGCACCCTGTATGTATTTAGAGAGTTTAGCCTGTAATTCCCCCTCATCTGTGTCTAATCACAAGTGTAATTTGATCTCAGCTGGATAACTCAGCAGAGCAGCTAATTTGCAAACAAAGGATGTTAACCCTATGTCTGTTTCCATGAAAGCAGGAAATAGACACAGCACATTTACTGCAGGATTTGTATCAGCTGTACCAAAGAAATGTTCTTTAAAGGACAAATGAAGTGAGAAGTATATGGAGGCTGCCATATTTATTTCCTTTTAACCACTTGCCGACCAGGGGATCTTTCAATGATCGGTGCTGCGTGGGCTCTACAGCCCGCAGCACCGATCAGGAGTGCAGCAGGGCGATCAGACTACTCCCCTTTTTTCCCCACTAGGGGGATGTCCTGCTGGGGGGGGGGGTCTGATCGCCGCCGGCTGCATTTGCTTAGCGGGGGGGGGAGCTCTTCAAAGCCCCCCTCCGCAGCGTTCTCCGCCGTCTCGCCGCTCCCTCCCCCTCCCCCTGTGAGCTGCGCAGGACGGATTTCTGTCCTGCGCATTAAAGGATAGGCTTCAGCCTATCATATGCCGGCGATCCCCGGCCAATCAGAGGCTGGGGATCGCCGATCTGCCTTACGGCGCTGCTGCGCAGCAGCGCCATATGATGTAAACAGCGGGGATTTCTTCCCCGTCTGTTTACATTTTGCCGGCGAGCCGCGATCGGCGGCTCTCCGGCTGTTCACGGAGACACCATAGGTGAACTGACATGGAAACCGTTTCCATGGTAACCCGCAGACGACCAGTTTACGCCAATCGGAGTTAGCTGGTCGTCAACAGGTTAAACAATACCAGTTGCCTGGCAGCCCTGCTGATCTATTTGGCTGCAGAAGTGTCTGAATCACGCCAGAAACAAGCATGCAGCTAATCTTGTCAGATTCGACAATGTCAGAAACACCTGATCTGCTGCATGCTTGTTCAGGGGCTATGGCTAAAAGTATTATGCTGGGAATACACGGGTGGATTCTGGTGCTTGATTCTGCGCCCGATCGTTTTGCCCGCTCGATTCTCTCATCTTCCTCTCGTTTTTCTTATCTTTTTCCAATTAACGTCAATGGTGAATCGAGCGGCAAAACGATCGAACCGTGATCGGACATGTTGGAAATTATCTTTCTACCCATCTAAATGTCTCAGAATCGAGACGAGTATTCCCAGCATTAGTGGCAGAGGATCAGCAGGGCAGCCAGGCAACTGGTATTGCTTATAAGGATATATATGGCAGTCTCCATACCCCTCTCACCTCAGTTCTCCTTTAAATATTATGCTGTTGCTTATCTTTTAGAGTAGAGAGGAATTTCTGATTTCAGGTCCATTTTAGGGCCCATTTCCACTATACCAAGGCGAATACACATAAGAAAAAAAACTTGCGAATTTGCATGCGTAAACAATTTTTTTTTATTTTCCCGTTATTCATTACTATTGACCTATGTACACTTAAATGAATACGCGAACCCACGAAAATGCGTAAACTGCGCAGAAAATTACTACAGCGGTTGCAGGTTTTTTTTTCCGCCGTATGTGAATTCGCCATAGTGGAAACTACTCAAAAGAAAACAAATAGGCTACTAAAGGCGAGATCTAGACCACTGAATGAGATCATCATCCTGCGTCTAACAAGAGAAGTACATTCAGCAGCACAATACCTTCTTCACAGGCAGCGCATTACTCTTCTTCCTGACTCTGTTCTTTTTGTTATTCTTTCTTTTTGGATTGGGAATCTTCTCCGGGGACGGAGGTCCAGCAGTTAAATCTCCATTTTTTAAAGCTTTCTAAATCGGAAACATTTTCTGTTAGAATCATACTTGTCTTGTTAAAAGAAGCACAAGATATGCTCTCCCCCGCCCCCCAAAAAAGAGAAACTCCTGAGGGGTGCCCAATTACTTATCTGGTAGTAAAGCCTGGTACACACATCCAATTTTGATTGACCCATTTTACCACCTCCATGTGGTATGAAGGACAAGTTTTTAACGGATTCATGGAAGGCACATGGAAGTGGTAAAATTGACCAATCCAAACTGGATGTGAGTAAGCACCGTAAGGCTGCACCCTAAGGCTGCACGCCTCACACACAGAGCCCGTCTGAACCCCCTGCAAGTCACCAGTCAGAAAAATCGGACTATGGATGACTACTAAAAGTAGCCATACATGACGATGTATAGCCAGATCAACCCCTCTCTGATCGAATCTAATCAGAGACACTGCACAGCGACTTCCCAAAAAAACGCAGTATGAAATCTACTGAAAATCATTCTGCCGCAACCCCCCCCCCCCCACCCCCCATTTATATAACATGTGCAATGGCCATAAATATACAACGCTTAAAAAATAAAAGTCCTCCAAAATATTGCACCACCTGCTTCCTCAGGAGAGCTACCATCCTTCATGCATGCGTAGAAGGGATTCTTTTGATCTATTACCATATACACAATATCATAGACACAAAAATAGCAACAAACCTTAAAGGAAGACACTGCTTTATCATAAGCTTTTATCAGAGCGGTATCATCCCAGATGTCTGAATCATCACTCTGGAAGAAAAAGCAACAAAACTGCTGAGTAACAAACAACTCCTCCTCCACCCAGAGCTGTTGTATGCCTGCTAGAGTTTAACTGAGAAGTTCCCTCTAGGTGCAGGAAGGCCACTCTGTCCAATCATAAAGCACTAAAACTGTCCAATGGTAGCACAGCAGGCCTAACACTAGTATCACAGTAACATCATGGTTTGTATACACTGCCCTAATGACTAAATACTGAAGGGTGCAGGGTGGGAGCCAGACAGCCAATACAAACAATTAGGCCTCTTGCACACTGAAAGCGATTCCGTTTCAGATTCCGCTTTTTAATCAGTTTTTACATCCGATTCAGATTCAGATTTGCAGTTTTCTCCCTGCACACTGCAAATCGGAATCGGATGTAAAAACAGATTAAAAAGCGGAATCTGAATTTCTTGCAGTGTGCAAGAGGCCTTATACTGAATATTCTCAGAATACATTGTTAGTAGTGGAGAAATGGCACAATAAAGCTGGCCTCACACTTATAGATTGCCACCTGATGTGTCAAAACCATTTATTTCTCTCTAAAAGGTATCACTTCAGGAAGGGATCAATCTCTGTCACTGAAGCATTGCACTGTTTGATGCAGCGCAACACTAAGGGCTGTTGATCTACCATCGCTCCTGCCCCGCATCCAATCAGCTTAGATCTTACGTTCTGTCTGATCAACAATCAAAAAAGCAGAGACAAGATGTTGCCACCAGATTGTACATCCAGTGGGGTGTCCACTAAAATCCTGTATACCTGTGCTCATGGTGAGGTACACACAATCAAGGAGGGAGAGAGTACAAACAGCAGCAGTGAGGGTTTAACAGCAGCATTTCACGGATAAGATCCGCTTCATCAGAGGTCCTCTGCAGAGTGACAATGTGCCTCTGACAAGGCGGAACTTGTCCATGAAATGGCGGTTATGCTGCTGTTTCAACCCTCACTGCTGTCCAATTTTCTGTTGATGTACCACTAATAAATAAAGCCTGAAGATGTTATCGAGTGCCTGGCTCTCTCCCTCCTTCAATACTTACAATCAATCTGACATTTTGCGTGACTAATTTGTGAAATGCAGCATAGTGAGGATAAACACCATCCGATGGTCATAGGGTAGCATCGATACTGCTGGCCTCCGGTTGACCTGGCCGATCCGGAAAGCTCATGCAGGAGCCAAACTTGCGTTCTGTTTGTTGGAACAGACCGAATAGATCCGTTCCAAAGGAAATGATGTTAACTGATCCTATTTCTTTGCATTAAATCTGTTTGGCTCCTTTCCATTTTTTTTTTGTGATACTATGAACATGAACAAGCCCTTATTCTGTTATTTGGGAGTTATGCTGCAGTGCTCTCCCCAGAATTTTTTTCCAACCGGGTGGCATGAAATAGTAGCAAGGTGGGGAAATATGAGAAATGCAGAGCCGGTGCATTTGTGCGCAACCCTTCTTATAGTATAGGAGGAGGTGAGCCGATGGCAGCCGGGTGCTCATCAAAACTGGCCGGTTGGAGCACCCGGCTAAAAGAGCCTGGGGAGAACACTGTGCTGACTAGGGAGAAGCTCCACAGAGCTCCTGCGCTCGGAATCAAAATTCTGATTAAAACTTGCAGGCCGCAACAGTTAACTCACCCTTGTTGCTGCCTATAGCCCATAAGCTCCACATTACATTCTACGTCCCTCCAATACTTCCTCCTTCCGGGTCTGAAGGGGGAAGCACTGGAGACACGATGGAACATGGACAAAGACAAGGGTGCATTAACTGCCCCCCTGCCATGGTCCACAAGTTTAGTCAGAATTCAGATTTTAAATGCAGGAGCTCTGCAGAGCTCATCCCTAATGGTGGCCATACACGGTACAATTTTTTCATCCAATCTTACCATTTCTATGTAATATAAGGAAACTGCCTAAATTATCCTTTCAGTATATTCACTTAATTTACCCTTATACTACATAGAAATGGTAAGATTGGATGAAAAAAAATTGTACCATGTATGGCCACCATAATGCTGACCACTATTTGGGGAATAGGTACACCTAATAAAAGGGTACCTGAACCGAGTAAAATTATTTAAAATAAACACATTGGGCTCTATTCACAATAGGCAGTTCTGTAAAATCATTTTGGACGGTAATATACTTAATGCGGTATGTTACACTTTTTTTTTCCAAATTCCCTAAAGTTTTCCCCCCATGAGGCAGAAGTTCGGTAATATAAGAACAAACATGCCTCAATTCACAAAGCCCTGCTCGGTAGGTATCACTTACCAGCCTTCTAGCAGGGAAGCAGGCAGGCAGGGATGTGTGTGTGACTCAGCCTGTCATCCCTTTAGATGTGCTGCAGCCACTGGGGGGAGCTCTTCTGTATGCTACAATACAAATATGCACATCTAAAGGGATGCAGGGATGCCCGCAGAATTTTCAGCTTCCTCTAATTTGATACAGTGCAAGACTCACCCAATACCCGATTGCATCTAATCAGAGTGAGAAACAGGCTGTGTGGCTCTCCCTATTGGCTGCCTGGCTCTCCCCAAAGGCTGTCTGTCAAATCTCCTGCACAGAGACAGCAGGGCGAGAGCCAGTTATCAGCTGCTGTGAGCTGGAGAAAAAAAACTAAACACTTTTGGCCGGTAAATTAAATGTTGACATTTCCCGAGGTAATTTACCTCAATAGTCAGGAACTGTGATTTTCTGTGCGGAGATAGGTTTAGTGTATTGTAACTTGGGAAGGTGATTGGCAAAATCAGTTTTCAGTTTTCAGCATTACCGAATGCGGTAATGCTTTGTGAATAGAGCCCATTATGAACCTGCAAATTAATATTACATACTTCACTGTCAGTTCCTCTCAGAAGCTCACTATTTTCTTCTAACAATTCCTTCTAGTGCTGATTAGATCTAGAGAGACTTGTCTCTCAGAAAGCTAAAATTTCTTTCACACTATATGCTGAAAATCGAATGAGTTTTAACTTTTCATAGCAGTGCATTGTGAAAAAGCTTTCAGTTAAAATGTGCATAGTGTGACCTGAGTCATAGGGAAACATGGACATTACTTTGAAAATCAGTTGTCCTTTCAGTTACAACTGAGAGCAACTAATATAGTGCAAAAGGGCCTTGTATTAAATGGCCTCAATTCACTAAGGTTATCTCCTGTCTTTAATAACATTTCTAGAGTTGTTACCATGGTGATAAGGCATGTCCTATTCAGGAAACATTTTACCTCAGGCAAACCTAAAGTTAACTCTTCTGTCTTTAAGTTAACTCTCCAAAACATAAAATAACTCCAGAGTTAAAGACAGGCTGTTAATTAACTGTGTGTGAAAATAACTACAGAGGAGGTCAATTAACTACAGAGGAGGTCAATTAACTACAGAGGAGGTAAGGAATGAAGAGATAAGATAACTCTCTCACTGTGTGGAGGTAAGTTTTCTCTTGCCTTATTATCTCCAGCATGATCTTGGTGAATTGAGGCCAATGTGCGTTGTGCTTTAATACATTTTCCCTTCTCCATAGCAGTGCATTGTGAAAAAGCTTCAGTTTTTCAGCATATAGTATTAAAGCCAATGGGAATCAAATAAAATAAAAAAAAAAAAAAACACATGGACGTGTACAAAATGATGATAGCATTTACCTCACTGTATTTTCGCCGATCCCCCACCCATGGATCCGTTTATTTTTCCCCAGCACCGATGCCCATGTTATCCAAGATGGCTGCTGACCTTTGCCTTTCTCTTCCGGGTCAGCAGCCTCTTCCTTTTTGTCAGCGCTGGTAAAGTCACGCGAGAAGCAGCGCGTGGCCATGAAATGCTGCATAGTTCTACTTATACCTTTTCCCCGAGTAGAACTATGCATCCTCTAGTCTAGACTGCCGACAGCGCTGCCTGTGTTTGCAGAATCAGTATGCGCGCTCTGTCAGTGAGACCAGGGAGCTGCACGTCATTGGGAGGGCGGTTCAGAGGGGCGGGGAACGGGAAGGTTGATGGGTATGCATGACGGAGTAGAGGCAGAGCAGTGGAAATCAGCTCTGCCTCCTCCCAACAGGATTATATTCGACCGAACTGGTCAAATATGTATAAAGGAGTTTTCAGGTGCCAGGATACAGTAATTTTATACAAAAAGGAGACTTAGGAGCACAGGAGAGAAATAGGTAATTGATAAGCTACTAAAATAACGGTTCCCATTCACTTTAAAGAAGCCATAGGGAAACATCAGCTGTCCTTTCAGTTACAACTGACAGCAGCTATAATTGAAAGGACAACTGATGTACAAAGTTATGTCTGTTTCCCTATGGATTAAGTGGGCAATATTACAGGTTAAAGGGAACCTAAACTGATAAAGATATGTATTTTTCCTTTTAAAATAATTCCAGTTGCCTGACTCTCCTGCTGATCTTGTGTCTCTAATACTTTTAGCCACAGTCCCTTAACAAGCATGCAGATCAGGTGCTCTGACAGAAGTCAGACTGCATTAGCTGCATGCTTGTTTCAGGTGTGTGTGATTCAGCCACTACTGCAACCGCAGAGATCAGCAGAGTAGTCACGCAACTGGTATTGCTTAACCTCCTTGGCGGTCTGATTTTTTCCAGATTTTAGGGTCTAAAAGCGGTGCAATTTTTTTCCACTCTTTCAGACCCTAAAACCTGAAAAAAATCATTCTGGCAGGGAGATATGCAGCAAAAAAAAAAAAAAAAAAAAAATGTACCTTCCTGGGCTCCTGTGCTGCAGTTTTCTCTTTGCCCACAAGATGGCGCTAATATACATATAAACGAACTTCTCTATATTTCTCTAATATAGAGAAGTTCGTTTTCAATATTAGCCCCGCCCCCGATGACGTCACGCTGCCACCACTGCTCTGCTGCCACCACGGCCCACTGCTCCAACTGGCTGCCGGGTCCCCGGAAGAATAGCGGGGACATGGGGGATCCCGGCGGCCAGGGAAAGACCCCACACTGCCGGGGAGAGAGGCTGGAGTCCCGCTGCGCAGCGAGATCGCGTGCGGGACTCCACAACCACAAGTAAAGCTCTGCAATGCCTACCCCGACCTGAGCTCGGGATCACCGCTAATAGCTTATTTTTTCTACCCCGAGCTCAGGTCGGGAAAACCGGCAAGGAGGTTAAAGAGAACCCGAGGTGGGGTTCTAAGAATGATATCCGCACACAGAGGCTGGGTCTGCATATACAGCCCAGCCTCTGTTGCTATCCAGATCCTCCCTAAATTCCCCCTGCGCTCTGCTATGTCCCATAAATCACAGCCGGGCTGCGTTTACCTATGTACTGTCAGTCTCGGCTGCTCCCCCGCCTCCTGCATAGCTCCGTTCCCCGCCCACATCCCTTCTCTCCAATCAGCGGGGAGGAAAGGGACGCGGGCGGGGACCGGAGCTATGCAGGAGGCGGGGGAAGCAGCAGACTGACAGTACAGAGGTAAACACAGCACGCTGCGTGTTGACAGCGCGGCTGTGATTTATGAGGCATAGCAGAGCGCGGGGGGGATCTGGATAGCAACAGAGGCTGGGCAGTACCCAGCCTCTGTATGCAGATAGCATGGTCAGAACCCCACCTCGGGTTCTCTTTAAAGGGAAGGTTCAGGGAGGGTGGGTAAAAAATAAAAATCAAATTCCACTTACCCGGGGCTTCCTCCAGCCCGTGGCAGGCAGGAGGTGTCCTCGCCGCCGCTCCGCAGGCTGCCGGTGGTCTCCGGTGGCCGACCCGACCAGGCCGGCTGCCAGGTCGGGCTCTTCTGCGCTCCAAGGCCCGGAACTTCTGCGTCCCACGCCGGCGCTCTGACGTCATCGGACGTCCTCCGAGCTCTACTGCGCAGGCGCAGAAGTACTGCGCATGCGCAGTAGAGCCCGGAGGACGTCCGATGACGTCAGCTCGCCGGCGTGGGACGCAGAAGTTCCAGGCCTTGGAGCGCAGAAGAGCCCGACCTGGCAGCCGGCCTGGCCAGGTCGGGTCGGCCACCGGGAGCCTGCGGAGCGGCGGCGAGGGCACCTCCTGCCTGCCACGGGCTGGAGGAAGCCCCGGGTAAGTGGAATTTGATTTTTATTTTTTACCCACCCTCCCTGAACCTTTCCTTTAAAAGGTAACATCCATATCCCACTCAGTTAAGGTTTCCTTTAACAGAGTGCTGACGCGGAAGCTGTTATGGTGTCATCACCATTGTGATGGAGTATGTATATTTCCATTGATCAGTGGATAAACAGGACATGGGAGAGGAGAAAGATTGATAAGCAGACTAAATGGGAGGCAAGTATGACATGTGTATAGTTTTGTTTTTACTTTTATTTTTCAGTTCAGGTTTGCTTTAAGTTATTAGAGAAAAATTCTGTCTGTTATTTTGTAGGACAGGCTGCTTAATTTACTTACCGTACTTGGGAGACAACATGTCCCAATTATGGTATCTGTAATGGGAGCCCCCATTTTTATCTAAAACCAGCCTTCACTATAACAGATTGCTAGCCCTTCCGATGGACATTTTGTGACATGAATTTATAGCAGTGTTGAAAAAAAAGTTAGCACTATACAAATGCATTATAATAGTCATTTACTCTTTCCAAAGTCTAGGGCCAACTCTGGAGGCAAACCAAAGCACAAACAAACTCCATGCAAACTGTGTCCAGATCAGGGACTTGAACTTGAAGACTTCCTGTGCTACAAGGCAAGAGTATTTACTACATGAAAAATACAGAAATAACAGAAGAAGCCCAGGGAAACAAAAGCATATTATGCTGATTGCTGAAAAGTGTCAGCACAGGAAAGAAGGTACTTTCCAGAGATAAACCATCAGAGCTGGTCTACCCTGCACAGGATCACCGGGCACTAGCGGACATCGCACGCCAGAGAGGACACAGGGGCCCGGCTGCCAGTCACACCTAGCCTCTGTCTGCCATCCGGGGGACTCGGCCGTGACGTCATGATCCCCCCCGCCCGCAATGTTGGAGCCTCCTGGACTCCACTTACACGAACTCCTCGCTGCCTCTTTACCTGGCCGACTCCTCGCCTAAACAGCACCTCGCTGCCTTCTTCCAGCCCTGCCATAGGCACGCTGCCCGCACACAAGCTCGTATGCACTTGGTCCGCTAAAGCATCCGTAATACGTCATCACCATAGAGCTGTACATATATTCAGGCCGACATATCTGTGAACATCGCCCTCTGGTGGAGGTTCATTTGCCACTGTCCATTCATGAATCAGAATCGAATATTATTTAGTGCTTGGCAACATTTTTGATTGAATTTTAATTTTAGTTAAAAAGCTGTACCTCAGCTCTGTAAAATCACTGTACACTCTTGGGTTTTTTGAGCAATCGTGATTAGTGCTTTTTAGCATTCTAATCCCAATCACAGAAAAATGCTGCATCAGAATCAGAATCAGAATCAATTTATTTTCGCCAAGTAAGTTTGCACCTACAAGGAATTTGTCTTGGCAGTTGCTTAACAAACACAAACAAAAACAATACAAGGACAGACAGTGTGAATATTACAAGTTAAGGACATTATAAGTATAGTGGCAGTAAGCAATGTGAGAATTGTTCATGTTTAGTTCTGTGCTGATTACTTTCAGTCCTAGCAGCTCTAACGTGGTTCCGCATTAAGTATGGCTACCGCTTGAGGAAAAAAACTGTTCCTGTGTCTAGAGGTTTTGGTAGCGATTGACCGGAATCTTACTCCTGAAGGCATGCGCTGGAAGATGGAGTGAGCTGGGTGAGAGGGGTCAGAGGCAATTTTGGTTGCTCTCTTTCTGCACCTGATTGCTCTCTTTCTGCACCTGATGATTAAGGATCGGTACTTTTTTTTGAAAAGCATGCTTATATACCATAGCTGGGATTTGAACCCAGGACACAGTGTGTAGTAGCTAGTAGGTATCTGTCTTAACCTCTAGACCATGAACCACACTAGACCATGAACCATGCACCACGTTTTGCGATTGCCACTAATTGTGAATCGGAGGCAATCACAGCAGTGAGATCACTGCCATATAATTAGTATTGCGCTTTAAAAAGAGCTAGTGATTCGGCGATTAGCGTTAATCGACCGCTGATTGCCCTAGTGAGAACGGGCCCCTAAAGGGAACCTAAACTGAGAAGGATATGGATTTTTCCTCTGAAAATAATACCAGTTGCCTGACTCTCCTGCGGATCCTGTGTCTCTAATGCTTGTAGCCACAGCCCCTCAACAAGCATGGAGATCAGGTGCTCTGACTGAAGTCAGACTGGATTAGCTGCGTGCTTGTTTCAGGTGTGTGATTCAGCCACTACGTTGGTCAATGAGATCAGCAGGACTGCCAGGCAACTGGTATTGTTTAAAAGGAAACATCCATATCGCTCTAAGTTAAGGTTCCCTTTAAAGAGAACGAGAGCTCTTGGGGGGGGGGGGGGGGTATGCTTCAGATGGGACACAGAGGCATGTTTTCTGCCTCATGACATGCCTCTGTATCCCCACACCGCCGCTTTCTGCTCCTCCCCCTGCGCAAGTGCAGCTGTCAATCAAGTCCACATTGTCTGGAGTGTACTGCGCAGGCACAGTAGTTCTGCACCTGCGCAGTACACTCTGGACGCGGACTTGATTGACAGCTGTGCTGTCAATCAAGTAACAACTGTGGAGCGATCAGACCCCACCAACAGAGATCTCTGTTGGTGGGGAGAAAAGGGGGGATCACTTGTGTGCTAAGTTGCAGCTTGGCCCTTAAAGGGGTTCGGTGGGGATAAAAACCGCCACTTACCTGGGGCTTCTATCCGCCCCCTGTAGCAATAATTTCCCACGTCGTCCTCCTCCCATCCACCGTTCCCCGCCGCCGGTCTCGGTCTAGCGCAGCACGCCGTCCAACTGCGGCTGCATGCCTGCTCGCTCCCGCCTACGTCATCACAAGCTTACTGCGCAGGCGCAGTACAAGAAAACTTCATACTGCGCCTGCGCAGTAAGCTTCTGATGACACGAACGGCAGAGCGCATTATTCGGCGATGCCAGACGAATAATTCCCGGTACCAGTGGCGGAGAACGGCAGATCGGAGGACGGCGTGGGACATTACTGCTACAGGGGACTGATAGAAGACCCAGGTAAGTGGCGTTTTTCATCCTTAGCAGACCCCCACAGAACCCCTTTAAAGCAGCAGTGGCCATTTTAGTAAAAAATAGCCTGGTCACTAGGGGGGTTTAACACCATGGTCCTCAAGTGGTTAAAGAGGAACCGCGGTGAAAATGTAATAAAAAAGTGCTTCATTTTTACAATAACTGTATAAATGATTTAGTCAGTGTTTGCCCATTGTAAAATCTTTCCTCTCCCTGATTTACATTCTGACATTTATCACATGGTGACATTTTTACTGCTGGAAGGTGATGTCAGTGAAAGAAGATGCTGCTTGCTTTTTTGGCAGCTGGAAACAGCTGTAAATAGCTGTTATTTCCCACAGTGCAACAAGGCTCCCACAGTGTGGTGTCAGAACCATGGTCCTGACATCACACTGTGGGAGGGGCTTCACCACAATATCAACCATACAGAGCCCCCTGATGATCAGTTTGTGAAAAGGAAAAGATTTCTCATGGGAAAGGGGGTATCAGCTACTGATTGGGATGAAGTTCAATTCTTGGTTATGGTTTCTCTTTAAAGGGAACCTAAACTGGGAAGGAGATGGATTTTTCCTTTTAAAATAATACCAGTTGCCTGGCTTTCCTACTGATCCTGTGTTTCTAATACTTTTAGCCACAGCCCCTGAACAAGCATGCAGATCAGGTGCTCTGACTGAAGTCAGACTGGATTAGCTGCATGCTTGTTTCAGGTGTGTGATTCAACCACTATTGCCAGGGAACTGGTATTGTTTAAAAGGAAACATCCATATCCCTCTCAGTTTAGGTTCCCTTTAAGGCCTCTCTTTCATGCTAAATAACAGATGCGTTTTAACTGATCAGTTGTTTCATAGCAGTGCATTGTGAAAAGCTTTCAGTTAAAACGCATAAAATCCATAGGGAAACATGGACATTGAGCAGCATGTCAGTTGTCCTTTCAGTTATAACTGACAGAAACTGATTCAATGTGAAAGGACCCTTGTTTCCGTTAAAACAACAAAAACGTACATTTGAGGGTCCATGCACACTGCACCCTTCTTGCATATAAGGTATCTACACAGATAGTCACTCCAGTGCACCTTATTACTCAACCTTTTCTGGTAATATCAGGAGGTATAAATAGCCCGTCTCTCCTTCCCGACTAGGCTTCGGCGGTATGCTGTCATCAGATAAGCACTGGGTGACTGCAGGCAGCAACTGGAGGGGTGTTAACATTTAGCGCTGAGGAATACAAAACTATCTCTCTGTATCCATTTGTGGATTGGATGAACTTCTGGCTGCAAAAAGATTGTTGGTGTCTAGCGCTCAAGTCTTTACTCTTCATTTCCTCTCCCTGATTTACATTCTGACATTTATCACATGGTGACATTTTTACTGCTGGAAGGTGATGTCAGTGAAAGAAGATGCTGCTTGCTTTTTTGGCAGCTGGAAACAGCTGTAAATAGCTGTTATTTCCCACAGTGCAACAAGGCTCCCACAGTGTGGTGTCAGAACCATGGTCCTGACATCACACTGTGGGAGGGGCTTCACCACAATACTGCACCGTGATAGCTGTGCCATGGGCGCAGAACGGACTGTCTCTCTCTCTAGAGAGGCCCTTCTCAAATGGGAACCCCCTGACACCCCCAACCCTACACCGGGCTCCCCCCTGTGGACTGCTGTCACCGCACACATCAATTATCTCACCACCAAGCGAGCACCGATCAAACGCCGCCACAGAGGAAGGAGGGGGGGGGCCCAGGTCCGACTCAAAAGGAAAGGCCTTCGCTCCCCTGTCCCTGCCATCCTACTCACAAACGTCTGCTCACTCCCCAACAAACTGGACGAGTTGCTCCTCCTACTTGGCAGCAAACCTCTGATCAGCAAGAACACCCCTGTCCTCTGTTTCACCGAGACCTGGCTGTGCGACAGCATCCCCGACAACTCTCTACATGTTCCAGGCTACAGTCTCCTAAGAGCAGACCGCGATGCTGCCCTCTCGGGGAAAACGAGGGGGGGCGGCATCTGCTTTTACATAAACACCTCCTGGTGCTCCGACACCACCACTCTCCACAAGGCCTGCACCCCAGATGTTGAGTTCCTTGCCATAAACTGCAGGCCTCGGTACTCCCCGCGGGAGTTCTCTTCCCTTGTCCTCGTTGGGGTCTACATTCCTCCCGACGCATGCACCAAGACTGCCCTGTATGCTCTCAGGGACTGTATCTCGCGGTGGGAAACTGCCCTCCCGGAGGCCCTGTTCATCATTCTGGGCGATTTCAACAAGGCGAACCTTCGACACGAGTTGCCCCGCTACAAGCAGCACATCACCTGCCCTACCAGGAACAGTAACATCCTGGACCACTGCTACACGGTCCATAAGAACGCCTACAAGGCCGTAAGGGGCGCCCCTCTGGGAAACTCCGACCACAACTCAATACACCTGATTCCCACCTACAGGAGGCTCCTGGAGACCTCGAAGCCCACCGTCATAACCACTAAAAAATGGACTGCAGAGGCCAAACTGGAGCTCCAAGCGTGCTTTGAAACTACAGACTGGACGGCTCTGGAGGCACCCACCCTTGATGAATGGGCCGAGAATGTCACTTCTTACATTAGCTTCTGCGAAGAAGCATGTATCCCATCCAAGTCCTTCAGAGTCTACCCCAACAACAAGCCTTGGTTCAATGACAAGCTTCGCCGACTCCGGAAATGCAAAGAGGATGCGCACAGGTCTGGCTCCCCAGAGGAATTCAGAGAGGCCAGGCTCGCCTTGAAAAGAGAACTGCGATCTGCAAAGAGGGCCTACGCCGAAAAACTGGGGCTTTGCCTTCAGTCCTCTAATACACGGGAGGTATGGAAGGGCCTGAGAGCAGCCACGAACTTCAAACCTGCACCCCAGGCAGCGACCCCGTGCCCTCGACTGGCGGAGGAGCTCAATGAGTTTTACTGCAGATTCGAGCAGCATCCTAAACAGCCAGTGGGCCAAACAGCTTCGACTCCGGCGACCCTCCCCTCTGGGGAACTCACCCCCCCGGCTCCTGTCGCTGTTCTGGAATCGGAGGTACTCCGGCACCTCCGCAAGCTAAACCCAAGAAAATCCTCTGGCCCGGACGGAGTGTCGTCTCTCTGCCTGCGATCCTGTGCCGACCAGCTAGCCCCTGTGCTCACCACCTTATTTAAGCAGTCCTTATCGGATGGCGCAGTCCCCTCCTGCTTTAAGAGATCTAAAATTATACCAGTCCCAAAAAAAGCAGGCAGTACCGAGCACAATAACTTCCGGCCAGTGGCCCTTACCTCTAACATCATGAAGCTCCTCGAGCGGTTAGTCCTGGCCCACCTGAAGAAGTCCACGGACGCCCTTCTAGACCCGCTGCAATTTGCATACAGGGCAAACAGATCAGTGGAGGACGCCATCAATGCCAGCATGGCATACATCACCGATCATCTAGACAGCCCTGCCTCCTATGCTAGGATCCTGTTCCTTGACTTTAGCTCAGCGTTCAACACGATCTGCCCAGACATCCTGAACACCAATCTGACGCAGCTCGGAGTTGACCCTACTCTTCGGGCATGGATCAAAGACTTCCTGACAAACAGAACGCAGCAGGTGAAACTCGGTAACCACCTCTCCAGCGTTCGAACCACCAATACAGGGGCTCCTCAAGGCTGTGTTCTGTCACCTCTACTGTTCTCCCTCTATACCAACAACTGCATCTCATCTGCTGACTCTGTGAAAGTCATCAAATTTGCAGACGACACCACTATCATCGGCCTTATTGGTAGAAACGGGGAGCTGGAGTACCGCAGCGAAGTAGAGAGAATATGCAACTGGTGCGAGGACAACAACCTAGTCCTCAACGCAGCAAAGACTGTCGAGCTAGTCACTGATTTCAGGAGAAACCCTCCCCCCCTCCAACCTGTCCTCATTGGGGGATCCGCAGTTTCCGCAGTTTCTAGGGTGACATCGGTGCGGTTCCTTGGCACGACTCTAACAAACAATCTGAAGTGGGAGCAGAACACCACCAAAATCCAGAAGAAATCTCAGCAGAGGCTGTTCTTCCTGCGCCAACTGAAGAGATTTGGCATGCCCAGGGAGCTGCTGACCAGTTTCTATACTTCCACCATAGAATCCATCCTCTGCTCCTCAGTCATTGTCTGGTATGCTGGGGCAACGGCCAGCGACAAACACAAACTGCAGAGAGTCATAACGGACGCGGAGAAGATCATCGGATCCCCTCTTCCACCTCTCGATCTCCTCCACTCCGCCAGGATGAGGAGGAGGGCCACCATGATCTCCCGGGACCCCGCTCACCCAGGCAGCCACTACTTCAAGCTCCTCCCGTTGGGCCGTCGCTATAGGGCTATACCATCCAAAACCACCAGGCGGATGAACACCTTCTTCCCCCAAGCTGTTCGGCTTCTGAACTCCAGTCTCCCCCTACCTGGCCCGCATACCAGCGTACTCTAGCTGGTTGTCAGCCGGCCCCCGCCGCTGCCGGCCTGGGCCCATCAAATGGACTAGAGGCCACTACCTACTTCCTTATTATTATCCTTAGTATTATTGCCTGTGCCGTGTTGTGTGTCTGTCTTGTATTATACCAATTATGCCTTTGAAATGTGTTGTGTGTCTGTCTTGTATTATACCAATTATGCCTTTGCCATGTGTACCACAAGTAATTCCGATTACAGCTCTTGCTGTACTTGGCGAAATAAAGTGATTCTGATTCTGATTCTGATTCTGATTCTGATTCAAGATATATGGAGACATATTTATTTCCTTTTAAGCAATACCAGTTGCCTGGCAGCCCTGCTGACCCCTCTGCCTCTAATACTTTTAGCCGTAGACCCTGAACAAGCATATGCAGATCAGGTGTTTCTGACCATATTGTCACATCTGTGAAGATTAGCTGCATGCTTGATCCTGGTGTAAATTAGACCGTACTGCAGCCAAATAGATCAGCAGGGCTGCCAGGCAACTGATATTGTTTAAAATGAAATACATATGGTAGCCTCCATATTCTTCTTACTTGAGTTGTCCTTTAAAGTTCCCTGTAGGGAAAAAAGTGCCCCTGTTGGGTACTTGCCTTAAGAGGGGGAAGCCCCATAATGAGGCTTCCCCCGTTGCAACACAGAGCAAAATGTTTACAACAGCCAGTGCATGCAGGCGCAATAGCGGCGTCCCGCTGAGGCTCCAGCTGAAATGGGCCCAATTGGGCTTGGCTATGTCTGCCGGTGCCCATCAGAAAGCTGCTATTGGGCGTGTTTTCTTGGGGTGCCAGTGCTGATTTGCTTCTACCTAGGATGGGGGGGAAAGCCTCTTTAGCATCGAGACTCCCCCCCCTCCCAAGGTAACTACTCCCCTTAGAATCACTTTTTTCTCTACAGTTACACTTTAAATGAAAATTATTGCAAAATGACAATGACCCTATTCACTCAATTTAATGCACAGGTTTTTCTGGTCAGTCCTGATGCCATGCCTTTTGACGCAGTGTGCTCTCTTCTACAGAATATGTTCATAAGCGTGTTGCATGCTACAGCAGGGCAGGTTAGAAAGGACCAATTTACAACTGTCCATTCTACAGTGCTGTGCGCAATAGCTATGCCACAGCACATGAGCATATAGTCTAATAGAGGCCATAACTTGGCCTGGACACTTCTCCGGGGCAGTATGCTCCCCTGACTTGTGAGTGGTACAGGGTGTGGGGTGGATGTACTGAAACAGGCTGGCATGTCAGGTTCTTCCTTTATGTGCTAATGTGGTCACTGTATTGTGTGTGCACTTGTATTAGCATGGGAAATGCACAGGGACCAGGAAGGGAGGCTGTATTGGGCATAAAGGCAGCTCAGATACTAAATACAGTGAAAGGTGGTACTGAAGGAGAAAATACAGATGGAAGAGGTCAAGGTCAATTACAATGGGAGTAGATAACTGTTTTGAGGGTAAATTGCTCTCTTTTTAGGGGCACATGTAAAATGCAGCTTTTGGTTACATACGGTAATGTGAGTGCTATATATTACCTACTCCCAGCAGCCATACATGATCCTCGTGTGCTGTGCAGCCAGCTAATCACCACGTGGCTTCAGTCCCATGTCATGTGAAGGACAGTGGTCACATGCTGACTGGATGCACAGCACTTGTAAGCTGGAAAGGAAGTGAAGAGGACTGCTCTGCATTATGTACAGGAATACACTCCGGCTCCTGGGGACCCCGCAGAATGTAAATCAGGGGGAGGAAAGATTTTGCAATGGGCAAATACTGACTAAATAATTTATACATAAGCACTTTTTATTAAATTATTTTCACTGGAGAACCTGAACTAAAAATAAAAAGTTAAATTAACCATACACAAGTCATACCTACCTCCTGTGTAGTCTACTCCTCAATCTCTTACTCCTCTCCTGTGTCCCATTTGTCCACTGTGATCAATGGAATTCTCCATCCTCCATTTTAAAAATAGCCATTACCCCCCAACAACTTCCGGGTCAGCACACTGTTAAACTGTAATATCGCCCACTTGAGCCATAGGGAAACATGGACATTACCTTGCACATTCAGTTGTAACTGACAGCTGCTGATATATAACTAACAGCAACTGGTATATTTCAGTTCTGACAAAATATTGTCAGAACTGGAGGGGATCACTGTAAGAAGAAAATGGCGAGCTTCTAACAGTGAGGTTAGTATGAAATATTCATTTGCAGCTACTTCATGAGATTCTTTTAAATAATTTTACTCGCTTCAGGTTCCCTTTTGGAACCTGATGCAAGTAAAATTATTTAAAATAAACACATGACGTAGCTACCAAGGAATATTACATACTAGCCTCACCATCAGTTCCTCCCAGAAGCTCACCATTTTCTTCTTACAGTGATCCCTTCCAGCATACCTCCCAACTTTTTGAGATGAGAAAGAGGGACATTTAAGCCATGCCCCTGCCACACCCCTGATAACGCCCTCATCACAACCCTAGTCCCACATACCATAAAGATTTCATGAGAAAAATATGTTGTTTTATAATTCAAACCACACTGATCCTTTCTATCCTGGTTCATTTTCCTTCATAATAACATTTTAAAATTAGCAATATATCAATTTAACGGATGGGAATAAAGTTTAGAGTCAATCAAACACATTTTTTAGTAGAGAAATATATATATTTACATATAAAGAGGGATAAAGTCCTGAAAGAGGGACAAATGAGGAGAAAAGAGGGACAGAGGGACAGGGCTCCCAAAGAGGGACTGTTCCTCCAAAAGAGGGACACTTGGGAGCTATGCTTCCAGTTCTGACAATATTTTGTCAGAACTGAAATATACCAGTTGCTGTCAGTTATATATCAGCAGCTGTCAGTTACAACTGAATGTGCAAGGTAATGTCCATGTTTCGCTATGGCTCAACTGGGTGATACTGAAGTTTAACAGTGTGCTGACAAGGAAGCTGTTATGGGGTAATGGCCATTTTTAAAATGGAGGACGGAGAATTCCATTGATCACTATGGACAAATCGGATGTAGGAGAGGAGAAAGATCGAGAAGTAGACTACACAGGAGGTAAGTATGACCTGTGTATGGTTATTTTGACTTTTTAATTTCAGTTCAGGGTCTCTAAAAATTTTTGTGCAATATATTGTAAATAGTTTTAACCCCCTGCTGCAAGAAATCTGAGCATGTGTTGTGGTTTGTACCCTGGGTGGTGGCCACATCTCTTTGTTGAGCACTGGGTGACTGCAGGCAGCAACTGGAGGGATGTTAACATTTAGCGTTGAGGAATACAAAACAGTCTCCATATATCTCTCACTTCAGTTGTCCTTTAAGTTATCGTCTTTGCATAAATTACTGCAGCCTTCAGTGCAAAGTTGATTGCTGGCTGGGAGTGAGCCTTTGCTTCACATGTGTTTTGCATTCAGCAGAAGGGCGCCTCGATTATACTGCAAGAGCTTTTCTGAGCGCTTTGTGATTTTAAAAGCTATTGCTAGTGTTATCCTATGTGTGTGGAGCAATGTGATTTTGTAAAAATCCCCCATAGGATTGTGTTAGCAAGAGCTTTTAAAATCTCTAGCGCTTAAAAAGCTCTTGTAGTGTGAATCAGCCCTTGAGGGCAGTGTGGGTGAATCCCCTGGTGGTGGGAGTCCCAGGGCTATTTGGGGGTCCTAGGAGGTGGTAAAGCACCACCACTATTGTGCACCACAACTTCTTCCATTCTAGAATGAGCTACAACCACCCTCCATCCCAAATCATGACCACGGCCACTCCATCTGCTGAGCCGCTCACAGGAGACACCTGGAAGCCGCACACCCGCCACGCAGGACACTTACGGGCCATCTACGTAGGTAGACACCGAGCTTTAGCTACTCTCACTCCGCCACAACCCGCTCCCCGCAGAAGCTTCTAGCTAATTGTCTGGTGGGCGGAGACACGGCTTAATAAGAGCGACCTTCACGTGACAAGGCCAACACGTAAGGATCACGTGACCGTGCGGGGCAAGGCGGAGTTCTTCTGTGGCTGTGCTGCATGTGTAGTGCAGTGTAGTGTGGCGCTGTGGCTGGTCAATCATCGTGATCCACAGCCTGTTGTTACGCCCGTTCGTGTTTTGTGTGAAATGAGACTTCTAAAGGGACAGTTTTATCTTAATAAAGAGGACCTGAACTCAGAACTTCCTCTCTGCTCTAAAAGAAAATCAACAGCGTAATAACCTTTAAAGTGGAGCTGAACTCTTGCACAGGACAGAAGGAAAACAGAGGGAAATGCACCCTGTATGTATTTAGAGAGTTTAGCCTGTCTAATTCCCCCTCATTTGTGTCTAATCACAAGTTGTAATTTGATCTCCCCGGTCACCTGACTGCCATGGCAGATAACGGAAAATTGAATACTTACCTGACGGTAATTTTCCTTTCCAGATGTGTCCATGGCAGCACGGTTGGGTAAAGTCCCGCCCACTTGACCCCTTTAGGACCCTACCTATACATTTCTCCTAGTGACCCCCCCCCCCCCAGTCTTTAACTCGGAATCTCCGAACCAAAGGGAGGGAGCCCCGTGCTGTGATGGACACATCTTGAAAGGAAAATTACCGTCAGGTAAGTATTCAATTTTCTGTTCTCCATATGTTTCCATGGCAGCACGGTTGGGAGATGACTAGTAATGAAACACAGGGAGGGATGAGGTGCAATGCTGAACAAAAATGTAATGTTACTTCACATTTAACACAGACAAACCAAACTTCAGAGTAGAATTAACTGCTGGATCAACCCTATAATGCCTCATAAAGGTATGTATGGATGACCAGTTAGGGGCTTGACAAATTTTGTCCACCGGAACTTTGTTAAAGGCAGCCCCGGATGCTGCAAGTCCTCTTGTCGAGTGTGCAGTTATCTGCTGGGGTGGAGTGAGACCACTAGCTGTATATGCACTAGCTGTATATGGATCACCCTAACTAACCACTGGGCGATAGTCCTTGTTGTGGCAGGATGCCCTGCTCTATATCCCGCAGGAATAATGAACAGTGTTTTAGTTTTGCGCAGTTCTGCAGTCTTTTCTAAGTAAGTTCCTAAAGTATTACCCACATCCAATGGATGTGGAACAGCTCTGTTTTCTTCTTGCAATGTTGGTAAAGTCCATTCCTGATTGAAATGGTATACAGAAGAGACTTTTGGGATAAAATGTTGAATTGGACGGAGTACCACCCTATCTGGATAGAACGTAAGGGCTGGCTCTTCACATCCTAGAGCTTGTAGTTCTGAGACCCTCCTTGCTGAGGACATAGCCACCAGGAATACAGCCTTATATGTTAATTGAAGAAGTGTACAATGGTCTACTGGAGTATATGGAGGTTTGGACAACGTGTTCAGGACCAATGGTAAGTCCCACTGTGGGAAAATTGCTTTGATTGGAGTTTTTTTCTTTATAACACCTTTTAGGGACTGTATCACAAGGGGGGGATGCAAGGCCCACCTTTGGTCCGTCAGGGCTGACAAGGCTGATACTTGCGTTTTCAAGGTGTAATAGCTTAACCCATTATCTCGGCCAGGGGCGTCTGTGCCATTAGGCAACTATAAATTTTCGCCTATGGCGCAGTTGGTGGCAGTGGGCGCTCCTCTGTGCGTCTGTGTTTATTTTATTTTTTTCCCTCTGCATTCAGCCAGCTAGGTCGGCGCCGGCTGTGACAGGCAGCTCAGCCTGTGCCCGGCGCCGCCTACTGGTCCGCCCCCTTCCTCGAGTCTTCCTCCATTCAGAGCCTCCGAGTCCGAGCAGCTGCTGCAAGCCTGCACGCACGTTAGTTTATATGTGCAGACAGTGCGTGCTGGCTGCCGCCTACTGGTCCGACTCCGCCCCCTCTCCCCGCCGCCCCCTCTCTTTCTCAGACTGTGCTGATTACTGAGCGTGCGATCGCCGCACGCTGATTTATTTACACACCGGCGCCGCCTCTAACTCCGCCCCCCGCCTGGCTGTCACACGTGGGTAGAAGTCTAGAAGAAGTGACGCACCAGGAAGGGCGGCTGGCTTGGCTACATGCAGAGGCGACACCGGCTCACAGAGTCACAGTGAGTGCCCTCTGCCTCTGCTGCTCGCAGCTATTGATCATTTTTTTATGCCCCCCTGGATGGCCCTGATTACCATCCCCCCCCACGCTCGCCCATATATTACAGGCAGTCAGTGGCTCCTCTCTGGGTTAATGGATTAAATAATATAGGCATTGGCATATAGCATCATGCCTGCTGCTGCTGCGTGTGGGTTTGGGCAGTCTCAGAGTCAGATGCTGCACAGTGCACAGAGTGTGCGCACACAGTCTGCAGAGGGGAGACACAGACCCTCATAGTGAGTGGCGTGCCCCCTCTTAATATTATATTCTCCCCTGGCTGGCCCTGAGATTTCAGGGGGGGGGGGGGCACAGGTTTTCTTGCCTGGAGTGACAAAGTGGCTAGAAACACCCCTGATCTAGGCCAGCTTGTAGGAACTGAAGGACTTGAGTAACTAGTGGCTTCAGTGGATTAAAAGTCTCAGTAGTTGAGAATTCCTGGAATTTCGCCCACACCTTTTGGTATGAGACATTGGTCGATGGTTTTCTCGCCTTAAAGAGAATCTGTACTCTAATATTCTTACACTAAAAAGCATACCATTCTATTCCTTATTTTCTCCTGTGCCCCTCTGTGCTGTATCTGCCACTCTCTGCTGCAATCCTGGCTTGCAATTAACAGTTTTAGGCAGTGTTTAAAAACAAACTAACCAGCTTGTGATAGGCTCACATAAACAGAGTGTGTGAGTCATACAGAGTGTGCAGGGGGCCTGCAGAGGGTGTGTATCGCTTCTATACAATCACAAGCAGCCCTGCACATTCCACACATTCAAGCCTTAGCCCGACAGACACGACAGAGGAAAGGAGATAAGATTTATTACAGAGACAGTGCAATTAGGAAAGGCTGCAGTAAGCCAGAGCACATTAGAACAGGCATAGGAACTTATAGGATAGAAGAACTAAGGCTGAAAAATTTGTTACAGAGTCTCTTTAAGAATTGTGTCTATTACCTCCGGTGAAAACCCCAGAGACTCTAATTTCTTCTCTTCAATTTCCATGCCGCTAGGTTTAGCCTGGCTGGATTGGGATGGCTGATTGGTCCTTGTGTCAGTAAATTGGGAAGTTGTGGCAGATGTAATGGTGGCTGAACTTTCAGATCCCACAGCAGTGGAAACCACGGTCTCCTGGTCCAGAATGGAATCACGGCTATAAGAGTCACATCTTTCTGGCACAATCTCAGTAACAAACGATGAATCAGCGGGACTGGAGGAAAGACATAGGCTATCTCGAAGTCCCATGGTGTTGTTAGTGCATCCGTTGCAAGGGCTGTCGGTGAATGATATCTCGAGATGTATCGGGTGCACTTGCTGTTGACTCAGGTTGCCATCAGATCTAGCTGTGGGCTTCCTAGTTGGCTGCAGATTGAGTGAAAGACTTCCGTGTTCAACGACCACTTGTTGTTGTCTAGATATGTTCGGCTTAGGAAATCTGCAGTTGTATTGCCCTTGCCTGGTATGTACACTGCTGAGAGGCTGTTGAGGGATTTTTCCGCCAGGTGAAAGATTGGAGCCACCTCCTTCAGTAACTTCTTCGACTTGGTACCTCCCTGTTTCTTTATATAGGCCACTGCTGTACGATTGTCCATTTGCAGCAATACGTCTTTCCCTACTAGTTGGTCGTGGAAGAAGGATAGTGCCAGGAAAGCCGCCCTGATCTCCAAGATGTTGGCTGGAACTTTGCCACAATGGAATCTCCACAACCCCTGTACTGGCTGTGCCAGAAGACATGCTCCCCAACTCTTCTGACTGCGTCGGTGGTAAGTATGATCGGGAGCGATTGTTGAATTTTCAGAGGTGTGGCCAGGTTCTCTTTTCTTGTCCAACAGAATAGGCTGTCTTTCATCTGTCGAGTTATTAAGATTGGTGGATTCATATGTTTTCTGCGCCATTGGGACAGGAATCCCACTTGCCAAGGCCTGGAGTGTCACTGCGCCCACTTGACCATGGGGATAGTCGAACTCATTGTTCCCAGTAGGCTTAGACATTGGCCTCAATTCACTAAGCTTATCTCCTGTCTTTAATAACTCTTCTATAGTTATCACCATGGTGATAAGGCATGTAGTATTCAGGTAACATTTTACCTCAGGCAAACCTAAAGTTAACTCTTCTGTCTTTAAGTTAACTCTTTAATCCTTAAAATAACTCCAGAGTTAAAGACAGGCTGTTCATTAACTACATGTGAAAATAACTACAGAGGAGGTAAATTAACTACAGAGGAGGTAAATTAACTACAGAGGAGGTAAATTAACTACAGAAGAGGTAACGTAAGTAATGAAGAGATAAGATAACTCTCTTACTAGTGGAGGTAAGTTTTCTCTTGCCTTATTATCTCCAGCATGATCTTAGTGAATTGAGGCCAATGTCTTGCTGTAATTATTGAGGAGCAAATCATATTTTGTGCCAAACTGATAATCTTTAGCTGTTTCTCTTCTGGTAGACTGACCGTATTGGTCTCGGTTTGGAGACGTGCCCCTAGAAATAAAATGTCTTTTGATGGTTCCAACCTTCTCTTGTTGTTTTTTATTTTCCATCCGAACTTCTGCAGCTGTTCGATCAGGAATTGTCTGTGTTGCAGAATCTGTCGTCTGTCTTGGTGTAGAAGTAACAAGTCGTCCAGATAATGGTAGAGTCTGGGACCCCTAAGTCTCAGAAACTCTGCCAATGCCAATAATATCTTTGAGAAGGTCCTGGGAGCGGTGCAAATTCCGAATGGTAGGTAACGGAATTGAAAGTGTTTGTCTCCCACTGCGAACCTGAGGTACCTCTGTTATTCCAGGTGTATTGCTATGTGTAGGTATGCATCTTCGAGATCTATTGATAGAGCCCAGTCCCCTAATCTCACTATCTTCAGAATAGTTTGAAGAGTCTCCATCTTGAAACGATCTAGATGAATGAATGAGTTCTCAGGTCGCCTGACTTTTTCTGCACAAAAAAGAGAGGAGAGTACACTCCTAGGCCTCTCTCCATTATTGGTACTTCTATAACTGCTTTCTTTGATAGGAGTTCCTGTACATATCGAGAAAGTATATCTCTTTTCTCCTGATTCCTTGGGATATTTGTTGGCTTGAAAATATCTGGAGGCCGGTTCGTGAATCTCTACCGATGCCCCTGGATAATCGTGTTTGTAATCCAGTGCTTGTTGATTAATTCCGTCCAGACATCCCCGAACATTTGAAGTCTTCCTCCCACTGGGAACATCTGAACGGGCTGGACATCAAAAAGACTTCTGTTGTGAAGACGGTTGAGATGTCCTTTTCTGTCTGTTAAGTTTCAGCAGAGATGCCTGGGAGCTTTGCCAGTTCTTCCTGTAGTCTCTAAAGGGACGAGTGGATGTCCTAGGCCTATATCTTCCTTGATATGTATTTCTCTGATAAGGAATTTTCCTCAGATTATGATCTTGCGGAATGATACCAGATTTGCCACCGGTGACTTGACTTGTCGCTATGTCCATTTCCTCACCAAATAGGCTTTTTCTATCATAGGGTATCTCATACCAGTCCTGCTTTGACGCTGGGTCCGCCGACCAGTTCTTCAGCCATAACGCTCTTTTTGCTACAACAGCATGTAGCATCGCTCTGGCCGAGCATCTAAGGATGTCTACTGCGGCCTCACTCATGAAAGCTGCTGTCATTTTTACATCATCAAGGGCTGCAATAATTGTCTCCTTATCCGCATCTGATCGCAAGGCGTCTTCAATAGTATCTACCCATGATCTTAATGCTTCTGCTACTGACATGAGAGCGATAGCAGGTTTACAGGCTCCTCCTGATGACATATAGGCCTTTTTAAATTCTGAGTCTATCTTACGTTCTGAAGGATCCTTAAAGGATGCAGCGTCATCTCTTGGCAACGTCACGTGCTTAGCAAGTCCTACTACTGAGGCGTCTACTTTAGGGGGCTCATCCAATGCCGTAAGTTTACTCTCTTCCATAGGGTAAAGTTTACCCAGTCTGTTAGATAATACAGTCTTCTTGTCAGTTTTCTACCATTCCTCCAAGATAACTTGATGAATTGCCGTAATCAGAGGAAAGGGCTTAGATGATTTCTTCAAGTGTGAATAATACTCCTTTTGGCTAGCAGATGTAGATTCCTGTGAATCCTCTTCCTGCCATTCTATCACTTCTCTTACTGCTGTTATGAATGGTTGGACTAAACTGAAATTGAAGCCTACTTCAGGTTGGTCAGCGTCCATTTCCTGAGGTTGTTCTAGCCCTTGTTCCAGAGGTAGCACCTCTGTTTGTGGTGGTCGAGGAGGGGCAAAAGAAGAAATGTATTGGTCCAGGGACTCCTGAACGGCCTGCTTAATCATTAGTGCCACATCCTTTGGCTGATCTGTTTCTCTTGACATGGTGTTGAAGCATGACTGGCATACTCGCTTGCCCAGTATGACTTGCTAAGCATCGCTTCTCAGAGGGTCTGTGATAGTAACGATCTCTGCTGGAAGATCTGCTATAACGCCTTCTCTTGCGTGATGATCTTCTGTATGAACAAGATCTACTCCTTGAACGTGAGCAATTTCTACTCGATTTTCTCCAAGATTTTGATCTTGATCGTAGGGGCGCCGGTTTATTAACTGGCAGTGCCCATGAAGGACCAGGTTGTTGTTGCAACAGTTGTTCTGACAGGCTGAAAATAAGGAAGATCCAGTCAGCCGAGCACTCTTTTCCTATATCAAAAGAAAATACTTACCTATAAAAGCATAATTTCCTACCTAATAATCTGTAACTGGTCAATTTCATCCCGCAGTTCCTGTTCCACGTCTTTACAGCACCTGCTGCAAATAAAAAGAAATGTGAGAGAGTAAAGAGGCAAGGAAAAAAGATCCCTTAGTCCCAGCCCATAGTATGGCTTACTGTGCGCTGTCACTTTTAGCTTGTGACCACCGCTGTGCAGAGCGCAGAGAAAAGATCCTTCTCCTGCAGCGTGCCGCTCAGAGTGAGGAAATCCCCACCAACAACAGGCAGCAGCCATTTAAATAACACTCCTCCGCTCGTCAGCCAATGAGGAGCGAGGGTTGAGTCAGAGCTAGTGATCAATGGGACGCCGCAATAGAGAGAGGAAGAAAGGCGGAAGGAGGAAGCGCCGACCGGAAGCTATATAGCGGTGGAACGCACGCCGGAACGCACGCACGCCCACCGCTCCCAGCCGGCATGAGGAACAGGCTGCTCGCAGCATTTAGCCGCACAGGAACAACAAAAACAGCTAAAGGAGGCTTTACCTCACCGCCAACACCCTCCATGGCCAGAAATGGAGTTCCCTCTGTCCGAGAGACATTTAGACTCTGTGCAGGGGACATCATACAGGAGAGGCTGAACCTGTATGGTAGGTAGGAAACTTGCTTCTTTACTTTTATTTCTGTTCAGCTTGCTAGGTATGGTCCTGAAATCGTGGACAAGAGACTGGAGGGGGGGGGGGGGGGGGGGTAGTCACTGGGAGAAATTTATAGGTAGGGTCTTAAAGCGGTCAAGTGGGCGGGACTTTACCCAACCGTGCTGCCATGAAAACATATGGAAAAGCTCATTTGAAAGCACAGGGTGTTAATAATCTGTCTGCTTCCATGAACCAGGAAGTAGAAACAGTGCAGATGTATTTTCGAATTTGCATCAGCTGTAACACAGAAATGTTTTTGTTTAAAGGTTATTATGTTGTGGTGTATCTTTTAGAGCACAGGATGTTCTGATTTCAGGTCCACTTTAAGAAAAACAATTTTTGTTACAGCTGAAAAAAATCCTGCAATTAATCTGCAGTGTATCTACTTTCATGGAAGCCGACGTATTTTTAACATCCTGTACTTTCAAATTAGCTTCTCTACCGTGCAGTCATCTGACACAGCTGAGAGATCAAATTAAAACTTGTGATTGGTCACAGATGAGGGGAAATTAGACAAGCTAAACTCTCTAAATACATACAGGGAGCATCTCTCTGTTTTCCCTCTGTCCTGTGCAAGAGTTGAGGAAATTGCTCAAATGTATTAAATGGACCTGCTGGGAAATCTCAGGCTGATATAGTTAATCAAGTGTGCGATAATCACAAACGACAAAAGCAATGGAAACCCCACTGTCCCTCTCAAATGTTTTATGTGCCCCCCGATGCCCCTGTATTTATACTTTACCTGTCACAGCGACCCCGAGTGTCCACGTTGTGTTTCCGCATAAGGGCCCCCCATGACTACCGGAATATAGCATGTGGGGCGCTTGTGTGCAAATCTCTAAACTGGCTTTTATTTCACCTCAGAATCACATTAAAAGAGTACGAAGCTTGTAAAATTGAAAAACAGGTTTACATTATGTTTTCTATTTTACAAGCTTGGTCTTTGAAGTGGGTTAGAACTGCAAATTGAAAACTCTTGCTTAGTACAAGAGTAGTTAGTGTAACATAGTTGTTCAACATAAAAGGAAGATACATTTATATTACCTGTGTCCATGTCCAGCCCCTGTATACTGGAAAGTGCAGGGTTACAGGAAGCTCTCTTCTCTTTATAGCTCACTCCTCCCGCCTTCCTCATAGAAATGGGTTGCCAGGTCATTTGGAAATGGACCCAGGCTGCGTGGGTTTCCATTGGCCTGATCACGCTGCCAGTCACAGTGAAATCAGCGGTATCAGGCCTGTGGAATGCCACACAGTTCAGGTCCATTTTGGAATGACAAGTTTGTCGTTGACAAGGCAATGAGGGAGGAGGCGGGTGGTGTGAGCAGAGAGAATTGAGATTCCGGTAACTCACCATCTTCCTGTGTACTGGTGCTGGACATGGACTTGGGTTATATATAAAATTATCTATTTAGAAAAGAAAAATGTTGGGGAAAACTGTTTACAGTACACGAACTAGTCTTGTGCCTAGCAATAGGGAAGGTCCAAGCAAAAAAAAAAAAAATGAGTTTCACTTACCTGGGGCTTCTACCAGCCCCATGCAGCCATCCTGTGCCCTCGTAGTCACTCACTGCTGCTCCCCCGCTGGGAGCTTTCTGACCTCGGAGGTCAGGGCCGAATTGCGTACATTTTTACACATTTCCGCTAGTGCAGGAACATTAACGCATACATTTTTACGCGTTAGTGGTGCAACGCGTAAATTTTTGTTCCTGCACTAGCTGGAATGCGTAAAAATGTATGCAATGTGGCCCTGACCTCCGAGGTCAGAAAGCTGCCAGCGGGGGACTGGAGCAGCAGTGAGTGACTACAACGGCACAGGATGGCTACATGGGGCTGGTAGAAGCCCCAGGTAAGTAAAACTCATTTTTTTTTTTTGCTTGAACCTTCCCTTTAAGCTGCTGTGCTCTGGCTTTAAAGTGAGCTGCTAAGTTTAAAAACTAACTTCCAGGGGCCCTGTATAGCTCCAAGGGCTCGATTCACAAAGTGGTGCTAACCCAGTTAGAGACTTTAGGCGTGATAACCATTGCACCACGCTGGTGAAAAGCCAGTTTAGGCGTGATAAGTTTAGGTGTGATAAGTTTAGGCGTGATAAGTTTAGATAAGTGTAGATAGCTTGCAAAGTCCCGCACGCAAAGCAGCGCAATTAAACTCTATGCGAAGTGCACCAGACTTTGCTAGCGCAAAACTTTTGATCAGCTGTGCACTGCGGTGCTAACGCAGTTGGTGCTTAAACTTATCATGCCTAAACTTATCACGCCTAAACTTATCATGCCTAAACTTATCACACCTAAACTTATCACACCTAAACTCATCATGCCTAAACTGAGTTTAGGCGTGATAAAGGGCTTTTCACCAGGGTTCTAACTGTTAGCAACGCTTTGTGAATCAGGCCCCAAGTCTCCCTTTTTCTGAGTCCATCTTTAAAAGAAAAATCCCTATCCTTGAAGCCTGGTAAACGCATCCAATCTTGATTGACCAGTTTTACCACTAGCAATAGACCCTTTGATTGGCCAATTTTATCTCTACCGATAGACCATAGGGGAGGTGCGTGAATTATGGGGGAATCTAGAAGCCCCATTCAATAAAGAGCCTTCCAGATATCTGTTACCCCCAAGGTTTTAGAATGAGTTTAAAGTCAAAACAAACACACACATAAAAGCACTTTAATAAAAATGACATTTAAAAACATAAGGAAAAATTATGTTTCATGTCACAAACCTCTTCTAACAACATTGTGATTATACTACCGTAAAACTGAAATGGAATGTTAACAAAAGCATGTTTCAGTCTTCTGCAGAAACCCCCCGTTGGTCCACAGATAAAAAAACGTATTGCCCTAAAACATAGGGTGTACAGTATATCCTCAAAAGATAGCTGTATCTTTAAAGGAAACCTGAGGAGAGAGACATATGGAGGCTGACATATTTATCCACTGCCTCTTTACAATCCATTGCTCTGCTGTGCACCGGCAACTAGTCTACTGCTTCATGTTTACCATGACGTCACAGGAAGTAGGGACTAGTTGCCGGTGCGCATGGATCTGCGGTAAGAGGACCTACCGCTCCGCTCTGCTGCGCACACACTGCCTACGGGGGGGGGGGGAACATTCACAGCAGGTGGGGGCATTCCGAGGAAGGGAGGGAGGAATAAAGCAGGCTCCCGCATCCTTTATTAGCGCGGCTGGCGCATCACTCATTTTCTTCCTGTCTTCTCTCCCCAGGGCAATCTCCTCCCCACACGAGGGCACCTTCCTCCCCACCCACGGGCATTCTCCCCCCTCCACTGACGACCCCCCTACCCACTGGCACCCTCTTCCCCACCCACTGGCACCCTCCTCCTACCCACTGACACTATCCTCCAACCCACTGGCACCTTTCTCCTCCACCCAGTGTCACCCTCCTTTCCACCCACAGGTACCCTCCTCCCCACCCAGTGTCACCCTCCTCCTACCCACTGACACCCTCCTCCTACCCACTGGCACCTTTCTCCCCCACCCAGTGGAACCCTCCTTTCCACCCACAGGTACCCTCCTCCCCACCCAGTGTCACCCTCCTCCTTCCCACTGACACCCTCCTCCTACCCACTGGCACCTTTCTCCTCCACCCAGTGTCACCCTCCTTTCCACCCACAGGTACCCTCCTCCCCACCCAGTGTCACCCTCCTCCTTCCCACTGACACCTTTCTCATCCACCCAGTGTCACCCTCCTTTCCACCCACAGGTACCCTCCTCCCCACCCACTGGCACCCTCCTCCTACCCACTGACACCCTCCTCCTACCCACTGGGACCTTTCTCCTCCACACAGTGTCACCCTCCTTTCCACCCACAGGTACCCTCCTCCCCACCCACTGGCACCCTCCTCCTACCCACTGGCACCTTTCTCCCCCACCCAGTGGCAACCCTTCTTTCCACCCACAGGTACCATCCTCCCCACCCACTGGCACCCTCCTCCTACCCACTGACACCCTCCTCCTACCCACTGGCACCCTCCTCCCCACCCAGTGTCACTCTCCT
Source organism: Hyperolius riggenbachi (assembly GCF_040937935.1). Classification (NCBI taxonomy): domain Eukaryota; kingdom Metazoa; phylum Chordata; class Amphibia; order Anura; family Hyperoliidae; genus Hyperolius; species Hyperolius riggenbachi. The sequence continues at coordinate 581,366,419 of NC_090646.1, forward strand.
TTCCACCCACAGGTACCCTCCTCCCCACCCAGTGTCACCCTTCTACCCACTGACACCCTCCTCCTACCCACTGGCACCTTTCTCCCCCACCAAGTGGCACCCTCCTTTCCATTCACAGGTACCCTCCTCCCCACCCAGTGTCACCCTTCTCCTTCCCACTGACACCCTCCTACCCACTGGCACCCACCTCCCCACCCAGTGTCACCCTCCTTTCCACCCACAGGTACCCTCCTCCCCACCCACTGGCACCCTCCTCCCTACCCAGTGTCACCCTCCTCCCTGCTCACTGGCACCCTCCACTTTCCACTAACACCCTCCTCCTACCCACTGTCACCTTCCTCCCCCACCCACTGGCACCCCCCTTTCCACCCAGTGTCACCCTCTCCCACCCACTGGCACCATCCTCCGCAAACTCATTCCTCCCATTGTCACCCTCCTGCAAAAGCAGGGGTGTGGCTTAAGGCCACACAGGGGGCGTTGCTTAAAGAGACACTGAAGCGAAAAAAAAATTATGATATTATGATTTGTATGTGTAGTATGTGTACAGCTAAGAAATAAAACATTAAGAACAGATACATCAGTCTAATTGTTTCCAGTACAGGAAGAGTTAAGAAACTCCAGCTGTTATCTCTATGCAAAAAAAGCCATTAAGCTCTACGACTTTCAAAGTCGTGGAGAGGGCTGTTTTCTGACTTTTATTATCTCAACTGTTCCTGAACTATTTACTTTTTCTCTGCCAGAGGAGCGGTCATTAGTTCACAGAATGCTCTGAAAGAATAATTTTGAATGCTGAGTGTTGTGTAATCCGCACATATTATAGAATGATGCAATGTTACATTTTGAATGCTGAGTGTTGTGTAATCCGCACATATTATAGAATGATGCAATGTTAGAAAAAACACTATATACCTGAAAATAAAAATATGAGAATATTTTCTTTGCTGCTAATCTTCTAGTAATTATTCATAGTACACAACCAATGCACTATATCATATATTTTTTTTCACTTCAGTGTCTCTTTAAGTGTCCCTCTTTCCCATCTTCAAATGTTGGGAGGTATGTTATAATGCCTGCTTTTTAATGACCATATACTATGTTGCATTATAATGTGCGATTTTGTAGCATGTCTAATCAGTGCTTTGCACTGGCTTCAGTCCAAAATCAACAGAAACATCGATTGAGCAGACATTGCGGCACCGATTTTAATCCAATTCGATAAAATTATCAAATCCGATGGTTAATTGGGCCACAAAATCGGTAGAAGTATGGCCACTTAAAGAGAATCTGTATTGTTAAAATCGCACAAAAGTAAACATACCAGTGCGTTAGGGGACATCTCTTATTACCCTCTGTCACAATTTCGCCGCTCCTCGCCGCATTAAAAGTGGTTAAAAACAGTTTTAAAAAGTTTGTTTATAAACAAACAAAATGGCCACCAAAATAGGAAGTAGGTTGATGTACAGTATGTCCACACATAGAAAATACATTCATACACAAGCAGGCTGTATACACCCTTCCTTTTGAATCTCAAGAGATCATTTGTGTGTTTCTTTCCCCCTGCAGCTATCTTCCACTGAAGTGTCAGGCTGTTTCTTCCTGCAGAGTGCAGACAGCTCTGCCTGTACGTAATTCGTCAGTATGTGAAAGCCCAGCCAGCTCAGAGGAGGATTTATCCAGCTTGTAAAAGATAAGAGAGAAGAGAGAAGCTGCCCTAATCTAAATAATACACAGGCAGTGTGCAGAGAGGGGCCTGGAGGGGGGAGATGCATCACAGAACCACAACACTGAAGAACTTGGCAGCCTTCCAGACACAGGCTGACAAGTCTGACAAGAGAGAGATAAGTTGATTTATTACAGAGATGGTGATAGTAGAACGTGCTGCAGTAAGCCAGAACACATTAGAATAGCTCTTGGAACTTGTAGGATGAAAAAAAACAGGATGCAATTTTTGTTACGGAGTCTCTTTAAAGTGTCTAGTCTTATCTTTACTAGTCTGTAAAAGCAGCGCGCAGAACATGAGCACAAACTCGTCAGGTCTGTGCGACCAGCAGCTGATATTCCTGAAAAAAACTACAGCCAAGGAACTAGCTGATGACGTCAGGTCAGCCTGTCGCGGCAAGATGATGTCATTGTGAAATAGCTCTATCCTGGCCATACATGTCTCATTTCCCACCTCCTCAGTCCCACGTGATAGGGCTGGTAATGAGAGCTGTGCTGCTCGGTGTGTATGTTAGGGGATCGCGGGATGAAGAGAAGTGGAAGGGGTGAGTCGATCGCAGCATGATCCGCAGATCAAGGCTCAGTTTCAAGCCTAATGTGAGGCCGGGTGGCCGGGCTCCGGGAAGCAGGGATGGAGGAGCCGCCCCCCAGCCAGCAGAGCCCGCACAGTCCGGGGAGAATGTGGTGACAGAAGGCCCGGAGGAGAGTGACAAACTCACGTTGTGTCCTGCTGACAGAGGAGAAGAGCAGTCCCAGGAGCCCACCGGCCCAGAGCAGTGAGTGCCGCAAGTTCTCAACTTACAATGAATAACGTGAGCTTCAGCGCGGATTATTCTACTAGGTTCTGTACCTACAGTGCAGCTGCCCAGCCACAAGACCTGTAGAATTCTTATGTGAGAGTGAATAAAGGAATGATTTGGAACCGCTAATTAGCCTTCATTACTGGCTGATATATATATATATATATATATATATATATATATATATATATATATATATATATATATATATATATATATATATATATATATATCTAAGGTTGATCATATTTCTATTTTTTTTTTCCCTAGCCAGCACATTTGATAACTTTGGATCTTCTATAACAGCCCAAGTTATTTTATTATTATTGATTTACAAAAGCGCCAACATATTCCGTGGCGCTTTACAAAGTAAGAAACAAACGTGGGGTACATAACATTACAGGCCATAGTATACACCAATATACAAAATACAGAATTGGTAATTACAGTGACAAAAGTAACATGTTGTATACAATGTATTACTAATTCCAAGACCCAAAAGGGTGAGAGAGCCCTGCCCTTGCGAGCTTACACTACAAATGAATAGGGGGGAACAAGAGGTGGAGTAGTATACAATATTTATATCTAGAGGCAGTGTGCTTTTATGTTATCTAGTAGGAGTGCAACTTGGCCTGAGATCAATGGGGGAGTTGCCTAAGGTAGCACCTATGCTTTTCAGAAAAAGTTGGAGAGATCCGGATGTGTTGTGGAAAGGCATTCCAAAGGAAAAGTGAAGCACGTTCCAACTCATGTGTAGGTGAATGCAAGGAGGTAATTCTAGAGGTTACGGTTAAACATTTAAACTGGATCCTAGGGATAATTGGTAGGCAATGAAGAGCTTGACATAGAGGAGCAGCAGCGGAAGAGCGAGCAGAAAGATGAATGAGTCAAGCAGCTGATTTTAGTACAGCTTAGAGTGGTACCAGTCTATTAGTTGGTAGTCCACAATGTAGTACATTAGAATAGTCCAGAAGAGTTATTATAAGAGTATATACAGTGGTGTGAAAAACTATTTGCCCCCTTCCTGATTTCTTATTCTTTTGCATGTTTGTCACACTTAAATGTTTCTGCTCATCAAAAACCGGTAACTATTAGTCAAAGATAACATTATTGAACACAAAATGCAGTTTTAAATGATGGTTTTTATTATTTAGTGAGGAAAATAACTCAAAACCTACATGGCCCTGTGTGAAAAAGAAATTGCCCCCTGAACCTAATAACTGGTTGGGCCACCCTTAGCAGCAATAACTGCAATCAAGCATTTGCGATAACTTGCAACAAGTCTTTTAAAGCGCCCTGGAGGAATTTTGGCCCACTCATCTTTGCAGAATTGTTGTAATTCAGCTTTATTTGAGGGTTTTCTAGCATGAACCGCCTTTTTAAGGTCATGCCACAACATCTCAATAGGATTCAAGTCAGGACTTTGACTAGGCCACTCCAAAGTCTTCATTTTGTTTTTCTTCAGCCATTTAGAGGTGGATTTGCTGGTGTGTTACTGTTTTGGGTCATTGTCCTGCTGCAGCACCCAAGATCGCTTCAGCTTGAGTTGACAAACAGATGGCCGGACAGTCTCCTTCAGGATTTTTTGGTAGAAAGTAGAATTCATGGTTCCATCTATCACAGCAAGCCTTCCAGGTCCTGAAGCAGCAAAACAACCCCAGACCATCACACTACCACCACCATATTTTACTGTTGGTATGATGTTCTTTTGCTGAAATGCTGTGTTACTTCTACGCCAGATGTAACAGGACATGCACCTTCCAAAAAGTTCAACTTTTGTCTCGTCGGTCCACAAGGTATTTTCCCAAAAGTCTTGCCAATCATTGAGATGTTTTTTAGCAAAATTTAGATGAGCCTTAATGTTCTTTTTGCTTAAAAGTGGTTTGCACCTTGGATATCTGCCATGCAGACCATTTTTGCCCAGTCTCTTTCTTTTGGTGGAGTCATGAACACTAACCTTAATTGAGGCAAGTGAGGCCTGCAGTTCTTTAGATGTTGTCCTGGGGTCTTTTGTGGCCTCTCGGATGAGTTTTCTCTGCGCTCTTGGGATAATTTTGGTCGGCCAGCCACTCCTGGGAAGGTTCATCACTGTTCCATGTTTTGCCATTTGTGGATAATGGCTCTCACTGTGGTTCGCTGGAGTCCCAAAGCTTTAGAAATGGCTTTATAACCTTTACCAGACTGATAGATCTCAATTACAGTACTTTTGTTCTCATTTGTACCTGAATTTCTTTGGATCTTGGCATGATGTCTAGCTTTTGAGGTGCTTTTGGTCTACTTCTGTGTCAGCTCCTATTTAAGTGATTTCTTGATTGAAACAGGTGTGGCAGTAATCAGGCCTGGGGGGTGACTACAGAAATTGAACTCAGGTGTGATAAACCACAGTTAAGTTATTTTTTAACAAGGGGGGCAATCACTTTTTCACACAGGGCCATGTAGATTTGGAGCTTTTTTTTCCTCACTAAATAATAAAAACCATCATTTAAAACTGCATTTTGTGTTCAATTATGTTATCTTTAACTAATGGTTAACGGTTTTTGATGAGCAGAAACATTTAAGTGTGACAAACATGCAAAAGAATCAGGAAGGGGGCAAATAGTTTTTCACACCACTGTATTAACTTTTTTAGTTGTGTGATGAGTGGGGAAAGTAAAGCTCCTGCAAGCAGACAGAGCGGTTCAGTAATAAAGATCTCTTGATTGGCTGCTGTTATTATATGACTGGTTGTCCATGAGAGTGTGATACTGACTTGTCACTGAGCATATGTTGCATTTTGTCTTTATTAATGGAATATTGTTTATACTTAAAGGGGTTCTGTAGTGTTCTCTAAAAACAAAGTGTCACTTACCTGAGGCTTCTACCGGCCCCCTGCAGATATCCTGCCCTGCGCCATCACTGAAGAATCCTCCGTTCTCCGCCGTGGGTCACCTTCCAATTATTAGTCTAACTAGACAAATGTCACTACTGCTATGGCTGCGCGCTTTCCCGCTCACGTCTCCACGAGCTTACTGCGCAGATGCAGTCTGAAGTTTTCTCTTACTGCACCTGCGCAGTAAGTTCCCGGGGACGGGAGCAAGGATGGGTGCGGCCACAGCCGTGCAGCTGCAGTGACATTCGCCTAGTTAGACAAATAATTGAAAGGTGACCCACGGCGGGGAACGGAGGATTCTTCAGTGACGGCACAGGACAGGATATCTGCAGGGGGCCGGTAGAAGCCTCAGGTAAGTGACACTTTTTGTTTTTATAAAACACTACAGAATTCCTTTAAAGGAGGCATCAGCCGTTTTATGCTACCTTCAGATCTACTTACCTGGGGCTTCCTTCAGCCCCTTGCAGCCAATATGTCAATTGCCGCATCTTCGCTCTCAGCCGCTGGTCAGCCTGCGCAGAACACTCGAGCCCACGTGTGAGTGATTGACAGCAGCACTTGCGCAGACACAGTAGAGGACGACCTCGAGGTCGGCCTCTGCATTGACCGGGGACCCCGGGCCGATGGCTGAGAGAGAAATTGTGATGAGGGACATATCGGCTGCAAGGGGCTGGAGGATGCCCCGGGTAAGTAGATCTGAAGGTAGCATAAAACAGCTGATGCTACCTTTAAAGCAGGGCTGTGGAGTCGGTACAAAAATCCTCAGACTCCTCAGGTTAGGATTCCCTCGACTCCGAGTCCTCTAATTTGCATGTTACAATCTTGTTGATTGAAAGTATGTACATAAAATGCATCTCTTAAGTGCCAAGCAATTTTAAAAGACAACTGAACTGAGAGCTTGCAAGGGAACACAGAATAGAGACACCGAGAAGCCAATATAGTGTAGTATGTACTGGTATTTGGATATGACAAGTAAGTATCTATTTATACTCACAAACATGAGTGATATGGAGGCTGCCATATTTATTCCCTTTTAAACAATGCCAGTTACCTGGCTATCCAGCTGATCTTCTGCCTTTAATACTTTGTCATAGACTTAGGCCTCGTTCACATCATATGCGCTTCCGTGCGCATTTGGAAGTGCATATGACATGGTAACATGCAAGAACGGCAGAAGGGTATAGACAGCCCTTCTGCCGTTCACTTCAAATGCGTTGCGCAGCAGTACGATGTGCTTGCGTATTGCTGCATGCGTTCTGCCCGCAAGTGCAGTGCTGACCCATTCACTGTCAATGGATGGAATCAGCAGTGCAGCGGGTAGCAGCGCAGATGGCGTGTGATCGTATGCGTTGCGTTCCGATCGCATGGCCATCTGCACTGCATAGATGTGAACGAGGCCTAAAACTAGTCCTTGGTAAGAATACTTGTAGAAGTTACAGACAGGAACAAAGAACATCTATCAGGCCCTAGGCAATGTAACTGTCTGTACATGTAAGAGTGATGTGCAGATACTCTGCAGGGGAATGAGGAGATTCTTATGCTTCATACACACTTGAGATAAAAGTCTTTGGAAAAGGCAAGATCACAGACCAATTTTACCCCCTTCCATGTAGTATGAGAGCCATACTCTACACAGTCTATTCTATGGAGCTGCACTCCCCATCAAATAAAATCTTTGCAGGATGCTGCACACAAAGATGCCCGTACACACTCAAATGATCGTTATCTGCAAAAGATCTGTTCCTGCAAAAGATCCATTCCTGCAAAATGCATTCATAGTCTATGATATCTGCAGATCCTCATACACACTTGGTTTAACAGACAATCCTCTGCAGATCAGATCCACCAGGATGGATTTTCAGATCTGCAGATGAAGTCTGTTAAACAAGGTGTGTATGATGATCTGCAGATCTCAGATGAGGGGAAGTATGGAAGCAAAAAAGACAACCCAGCATGCCCTGTAACTCTCTTTTGTGTACCAAATAAGTCATGTAAACTGGGGAATGATAATTTATCAACAAGAAAAGTAATAGCGATTTTAACTTTTCGATTGCCTGATTAGCATCCTTTATTACTTGTTTACCAGATAAAAATAAATAATTGATTTTTGATTTTTATGCCTGACCGTTACTCTTTAGCGAGGTCACGTTCATGCTGTCCACAGTTTGTTTTCCTGTACAGCATATGAAAACAAATTGACCATGACACAGCCCTATGTGAATCAGTGGGCTGTTTATTTGTTTGTTGTTTTATTGTATGAAAAAAATGACAACTTGCCACTTTCATTTTCAGATTACTAGTTTTCATATTTTAAAAGCACTGCGTTGCCTTCAAGAACAAGTATTTTAACACATATGAATGTGTATGATATACATGAGAACTACACATACACTAAAACACAATAGCACAATGTGAATGTTACCAGATGCTGCTCAGATTCAACATTACTAAGAGTCCACGTGAACTTATGAGATAAGAGGGCGGTAGTCCAAAAATGTCCTTTTCGGTAAAGAAAGGATACCATTTTTTTTTTTTAATGTAATCTTTATATATTAAGATACCAAGGGCTTGATTCACAAAAGAGTGATAACTGATAGCACGGCCGTTTTCGGGCGAAGTTTCGCGCACGACTAAACCGATAACTATTTTGCGCAAAAAATCGCGATCACGTGCAAACGCAAAAATTCACGCGAAAACCGCCGTGCTAACAGTTGGCACTCTTTTGTGAATCAAGCCCCAATTGCTAATAAATAGTTTATCTTTTTTGGAACATCGAACATCCCATATACCTGTTTCGGTGTAACAGTATCATTTGGGGCAAGAATTTTTTTTTTTTTTTTTTTTTTTTTTTTTTTTTTTTTTTATAGTCATTGGCCAAGTACAAGTGATTCCTTGTAGTTCTTGTCTGTATTTCAGCAGTGCATTGCTTCGGAGTAGTCTTTCCTGAGGTTACATCACCCCATTGTTATGCTCTCATTGAATATGCACTGTTTACTCACTGTCGTGTTTTTTTTTTTTGTGTGTGCTTTTTTTTACGCAGAGATACTGAGGAGAGCTGGGGGAATGACACAGTGGGGGGCGTGTGTGTGTGTGTGTGTGTGTGTGTGTGTGTGTGTGTGTGTGTGTGTGTGTGTGTGTGTGTGTGTGTGTGTGTGTGTGTGTGTTAAATGTCAACAGACCTAGGGCCATATGCAATTCACTTTTTCACCTGAGTTTTCTCCTAGGAGATAATTATTCATCTTCGATATAAAATAACTTTCCAGCACTTTTCAACTAATAAAGTACCAAAACGTAGGTGAAAGGTACTATCAAATTATTTTGAGTATTTTCTTGCTTTCTGGTTGCTTAAAAAGCATTTTATTGATAAGTTTAAAATTATCACCTAGGAGTAAACTCAGGTGAAAAAGTGAATTGCATGTGGGCCTTAGCCCGTTTTTAGAGACTCTGAAGTCTCTTAAAAATCATCTTTTTATTACAAAATCATCTTTAACATTATTGCCCTAACTATAACGCTGCATCCCCGCAGCTGTAATCTAACTAAATCCGCCCCTAACCACCCGGGGGGCAATCCGGCGAGCGCTTCCGTGAGAGGCAGAGCTTTCAGCTGCAGCTCTGCCTCTCCACGCGTCTGTCAGCGCCGTCACCCATCAATCACTATCTGTCAGCGCTATTTTTTTTTATTAGGTCCTAATCTGCCCTCTGGGGTCTCCTGATCATCCCCCACACCCTCAGATCCTCCCCAGACCCCCCCCCCCCCTGTGTACTGTTTACATCTATTCTCTCCACTAATCACCTGTCAATCACCCCGTCACTAACACTGCCCCCTGGGGGCTCCTGATCACCACACCCTCAGATCCTCCCAGACCCCCCCCCCCTGTGTACTGTTTACATCTATTCTCCCCACTAATCACCCGTCAATCATCCCCTGTCACTAACACTGACCCCTGGGGGCTACTGATCCCCCCCCCCCCCGTATACTGTATACATCTATCCTCCCCTGTAATCACCCGTCAATCATCCCCTGTCACTGCCGCCAATCAGATCAGACCCTAACCTGCCTCTTACGGGCATCTGATCACCCACCCGCACCCTCAGATCACCCACAGACCCACCCTCAGATCACCTCCAAAGTGCATTGTTTACATCTTTGTCTGCCATCTAATCACCCACTGATCACCCATCAATCACCCCCTGTCAATGCTACCAATCAGATCAGACCCCTATCTGCCCCTAGGGCACCTAATTGCCCGCCCACACCCTCAGAACACCCTTTGACCCCCTCCCTGTGTACTGTATACATCTATCCTCCTCTGTAATCACCCGTCAATCACCCCCTGTCACTGCCACCCATCAGATCAGATCAGACCTTAACCTGCCTCTTACGAGCATTTGATCACCCACCCACACCACTAGATCGCCCATAGACCCATCCTCAGATCACCTCCAAAGTGCATTGTTTACATCTGGTCTGCCATCTAATCACCCATCAATCACCCCCTGTCACCGCTACCAATCAGATCAGACCCCTATCTGCCCCTAGGGCACCCAATCACCCGCCCACACCCTCAGAACGTCCTCAGACCCCAGCCCTGTATCACCTCGCCAGTGCATTGCTTGCATCTATTCCCCCCTCTAATCACACCTTGAGACACCCATCAATCACCTCCTGTCACCCCCTAGCACACCTACCCATCAGATCAGGCCCTAAGTTGCCCCGTGTGGGCTCCTGATCACTCGGCCAAACCCTCAGATCCCCCTCAGACCCCCTTCCGATCACCTCCCCAGTGCATTGATTGCATCTATTTTCCCCTCTAATCACCCCCTGAGACACCCATCAATCACCTCCTGTCACCCCCCCTAGCACTCCTATCCATCAGATCAGGCTCAATACAACCTGTCATCTAAGAGGCCACCCTGCTTATGACCAGTTCCACAAAATTCGCCCCCTCATAGACCACCTGTCATCAAAATTTGCAGATGCTTATACCCCTGAACAGTCATTTTGAGGCATTTGGTTTCCAGGCTACTCCTCACGGTTTTGGGCCCCTAAAATGCCAGGGCTGTATAGGAACCCCACAAGTGACCCCATTTTAGAAAAAGACACCCCAAGGTATTCCGTTAGGTGTATGACGAGTTCATAGAAGATTTTATTTTTTGTCAAAAGTTAGCGCAAATTGATTTTTATTGTTTTTTTTCACAAAGTGTCATTTTCCACTAACTTGTGACAAAAAAATAAAATCTTCTATGAACTCACAATACTCCTAACAGAATACCTTGGGGTGTCTTCTTTCTAAAATGGGATCACTTGTGGGGTTCCTATACTGCCCTGGCATTTTAGGGGCCCTAAACCGTGAGTAGTCTAGAAACCAAATGCCTCAAAATGGCCCGTGAATAGGACGTTGGGCCCCTTAGCGCACCTAGGCTGCAAAAAAGTGTCACATGTGGTATCGCCATACTCAGGAGAAGTAGTATGTGTTTTGGGGTGTTACATAGTTATTTTGGTTGAAAAAAGACATACGTCCATCGAGTTCAACTAGTACAAAGTACAACTCCAGCCTGCTCCCTCACATATCCCTGTTGATCCAGAGGAAGGCAAAAAAAAAACCTTACAAGGCAAGGCAAAAGGGAAAAATTCCTTCCCGACTCCAGATGGCAATCAGATAAAATCCCTGGATCAACATCATTAGGCATTACCTAGTAATCGTAGCCATGGATGTCTTTCAACACAAGGAAAGCATCTAAGCCTCCTTTAAATGCATGTATAGAGTTTGCCATAACGACTTCCTGTGGCAATGCATTCCACATCTTAATCACTCTTACTGTAAAGAACCCTTTCCTAAATAAATGGCTAAAACGTTTTCCCTCCATGCGCAGATCATGTCCTCTAGTCCTTTGAGAAGGCCTAGGGACAAAAAGCTCATCCGCCAAGCTATTATATTGCCCTCTGATGTATTTATACATGTTAATTAGATCTCCTCTAAGGCGTCTTTTCTCTAGACTAAATAAACCCAGTTTATCTAACCTTTCTTGGTAAGTGAGACCTTCCATCCCACGTATCAATTTTGTTGCTCGTCTCTGCACCTGCTCTAAAACTGCAATATCTTTTTTGTAATGTAGTGCCCAGAACTGAATTCCATATTCCAGATGTGGCCTTACTAGAGAGTTAAACAGGGGCAATATTATGCTAGCATCTCGAGTTTTTATTTCTCTTTTAATGCATCCCAAAATTTTGTTAGCTTTAGCTGCAGTGGCTTGGCATTGAGTACGATTTTTTAACTTGTTGTCGATGAGTACTCCTAAGTCCTTCTCCAAGTTTGATGTCCCCAACTGTATCCCATTTATTTTGTATGGTCCTAGACCATTGGTATGACCAAAATGCATGACTTTACATTTTTCAACATTGAATTTCATCTGCCATGTATGTGCCCATATAGCCATCCTATCCAGATCCTGTTGCAATATGACACTATCTTCCTGAGAGTTGATGATTCTGCACAATTTTGTATCATCTACAAAAATAGCAACATAGCTCACTACTGCATCTACTAGGTCATTAATAAATAAATTGAAGAGCACTGGACCCAGAACAGACCCCTGTGGGACCCCACTGCTAACAGTCTCCCATTTTGAGTACGATCCATTGACCACAACTCTTTGTTTTCTGTCTATTAGCCAGTTCTTTTGCACCAGACTTTTGTGGGGAACAGTGTCGAAGGCCTTTGCAAAGTCCAAGTATATCACATCTACAGCATTCCCAATATCCGTATTAGCGTTCACTACCACATAAAAGCTGAGCATGTTAGTCAAACAGGGACCTGTCTTTAGTAAACCCATGTTGATGCTGAGAAATAAGATTATTTTCTACTATGAAGTCATGTATAGTATCTCTTAGTAACCCCTCAAATAGTTTGCATACAACTGATGTTAAGCTTACAGGTCTACAATTTCCTGGATCTGATTTTTTTTTGCCCTTCTTAAATAATGGGAAAACGTGGGCTGTACGCCAATACACTGGGACTCTGCCAGTTGAAAGAGAGTCACAAAAGATAAGATAAAGGGGTTTATCTATGCACTTAATTCCCTTAGGACCCGAGGATGCATGCCATCCGGGCCAGGTGCCTTGTCTATTTTTAATTTATTTAGTCTTGCCTTCGCTTCTTCCTGCGTTAAGTATTTAATATTACAGTTAGAAGATTGAGACTCTTCTGCCTCTGTAATTTGCAACAGTGCTGTTTCTTTTGTGAAGACAGAAGCAAAGAAAGCATTTAATAACTCTGCCTTACTTTGGTCATCCACCATTGAGTTCCCACCCTCATCCTTTAGGAGTCCTATACAGTCAACCTTTCTTTTTTTTTTTTTTTTTAGAGTTGATGTACTTGTAAAACGTTTTTGAGTTAGATTTGATATCCCTAGCGATTTGATTTTCAGCTTCAATCTTTGCCAGCCTAATTTCTTTTTTACAATTTTTATTGCACTCCTTATAATTGCTTAGTGCAGCCTCTGTCCCCTCCTGTTTTAGGACCTTATAGGCATTCTTTTTCCTCTTCATTTTATCCCTAACCTTTCTATTCATCCATAGAGGCCTTTTTTTTATTCCTAGACATTTTCTTTCCATATGGGATATACATACTACAATATTGATTGAGAATAAGTTTAAAAGCTTGCCATTTCCCTTCAGTGTCCTCCCCTTGTAGTACATTATCCCAGTTCATTAACCATCCTGGCGGTATGGACGAGCTCAGCTCGTCCATCACCGCCAGAGGCTGCCGCTCAGGACCTACTGGGCCGATTTTAGTGAAATAAAAAGCAGCACACGCAGCCGGCACTTTGCCAGCCGCGTGTGCTACCTGATCGCCGCCGTAGCGCGGCGATCCGCCGCGTGCAGCGGCGAAAGAGGGTCCCCCCAGCCGCCGGAGCCCAGCGCAGCCGGAACAAATAGTTCCGGCCAGCACTAAGGGCTGGATCGGAGGCGGCTGACGTCAGGACGTCGGCTGACGTCCATGACGTCACTCCGCTCGTCGCCATGGCGACGAGGTAAGCAAAATTGCAGCCTTCCTTGTTAATTCTGATCGCCGGAATTACGCTTCAGGAGCGCCCTCTAGTGGGCTTTCATGCAGCCAACTTTCAGTTGGCTGCATGGAATAGTTTTTTTTTTCCCACAATCCTTCAGGGCAAAGGTGAGACGTAGCTCCTCCCAGGAACAGGAACAGACAGCACTTCCCCTATAAAAAAGTCACATGGTTAGTCCACCCTCAGTGCTGTTTGTTCCTGCGTCCAGGCAGGTCGGCATCTCCCCTCTGGGTGAAGCCTGTGTGCTGGGCTGCAGGTGGATCCTTCTGGGTGGCTGAGACTGTGGTACTGAGGCAGTCTGGCCGTGCGCCCCAGGCTGGATCTTTACTGGGGTTTGCCTACCTTTCTCTCCCGCTGCCAGGGAGAGCAAGTGTGGAAGGCGTGGGTTCCCCTTGGCGGCCTTGCGGCAGAGGAGCAGGACGGAGGTAAGCCAGCGGCCATGTGCAGCGTGGAGCGCATTGCGGCCATTAGGACGCTTGGCCGCGTCCGGATGCGTAATTTCCGGCGAGGTATGCCGGATGTAGCAATTTGTAGAGCTGGTTCATTACTCCTTCTGAACCTCCAGTCCGCCCCTCATCCAATTGCGGCAGGCCGGATATGTTTTAAAGGGGAGGCGGCGCAGGCCTGTTTGCACTGTTGCTCAGAGGGAGTTTGGTCCTGCGCTGGACATGAAAGTTTGGAGACATGTCAGACGCTGAGAGGATTGAGAGCAACCAGGCCGCCCAGAAGGTGAGATAATGGCTTCTCTTTCTGGGCTAAATGTGCTAAAGCTGTACAGAGTTACATGCCTTGTTGGTTTTGTTTGTTGCAGGCCAAAACTGAGGCTGCTGCTAAATCTGCTGAGGCTGCTGCTGCAGATAAGCATAGGCTCCCTCCTAATTATAAGAGATGCCCTTTGTGCAATTTTAAGCTAATGTTGCCCTATGCAAAGACTCTGTCAGTTGTGCATAGAGAGGGTTATGAGGGAGGAGCCGGGTCACTCTGTTCAGAATACATTGAGATCCAGATTAATGCTTCATTGGAATCAGTTAAGTCCTCATTATTGAATGCTAATCCATCTACTTCTCAGGTTGCTGTATCTGGAGTATCTGTGACTGAGGTTGATGTTAGTCAGGCTGAGTTTGCAGCTAGTTCTGAGGATTCAGACATTAGAGAAATAAAATCTGAGTCTGTTCCAAAGTTTAAATTCCGTATTGAGGATACGGAGGCGTTGATTGCTGCCATTAATTACTCTTTTGGAGTTGAGTAAGGATGTGGTAGCTAATTTGTCTATTTATGATCAATTATACGAAGCTAAAGGATCCACTTGATAAAAAAGTGGATGCTTATTTGAAGAGGTCTTTGGAGGCTAGTGTGGCTATCTTTAGGCTGGCTGTTGCCTCTACATGTGTGGTCAGAACTTTGGAGCTGTTGATTAATCAGCTCAGAGCTAATATACTGGCACCTGTTGAGCATTTGTTGAATTCTATTGCGATTCTCATTAAATCTGCTGCATATTTAGCTGATTCCTCGGCTGAGGCAATTAGGTTTACACCCATTGCTGAAATTAATGATCAGCTTTGGAAAGTACATCGAACAAAAAGAAAATGTTTTTCCTAAAAAGAAAAAAACTTTTGCAACTAAAGTTTTTTTTTTTGTGTTATCAAAAAGATGCCTCTAAAGATCAGAGAAAAGGCAGAAAGTGGACTTCTGACAAGTCCGGGAAAAGGGGCTTTAAATATAAAGCTCCGAAGACCCAGTCAAAATCCCAATGATTCGTGCCAGGCGGTGGGGGGAGGCTAAGATGCTTCTCTCTCAGGTGGGCAAAAGGGGCAAAAAGCCTGTTTATTTGCCGAACAATAAAGTTTGATTACCAAATAGTTTGCGCTCCATCTATCGTCAAGATTTGTGGTCTCAAAGGCCCCAGGAGATCCCACTCTATTTCCAGAAATTTTGAGTATATTGCAAAACATGCTAAAACAGAATGTATTTCATCCTGTGCCGGATCAAACAATCCAAAACAGTCTGTATGCATGTTGGATTATTATGGCTCTGTACAAATTAACAAGATGACACATCATTGCAATCCAGCGGTTCTGGAGGTGTGTTTAGCTTCTAAGGGTAACAATGGTTAATTTGCATATATTCAGCAGTGATGCACTGGGAGACATCTCAAGCTCACTCCAACCTGAATTATTGCAAATTCTTTCTGTTTTAGGAAAGCAAACTTTTTTGCTTTTCTTAGCATTTTAGTAAGAGGGCTTTTAGAACCATTGTAGCCTCTTACACACTCTGAGTTCTGGGTCACCATGAGCTTGCTGGTTAGTCTGTATCCTGTGCCAGTAAAGGAACAAAAGCAAAGCTTCTGTTTCACTATTTTTGTAGTAAAAAGTCGTCGGGCAAGTTCCGCCTGATTCTGAACCTAAAAAGACTTAACCTGTTATGAGACAGAAAAAGTTCGGATGGAATTCATTTTTTTCAGTAAGGGAGCTACTGTTTCCAGGGGCCTTTATGGCATCTCTCGATCTAAGAGATGCATATTGGCATTCACAAAAAATCGCAAAAATTCCTAAAATTTGCAGTTGGAGTAAATAGGAGGGTAGAACACTACCAGTTTGTTTGCCTTTCGTTTGGGATCATTTCTGCCCCAAGAGTGTTCACAAAGATTCTGGGAGAAGCATGGATTCCGTTAAGAGAGCAGTCGATTTTAATCATTCCGTGTTTAGACGACTTGCTTATTCTCGGAAGTTCAGCAGATCAACTGACAAACCATTTAAATCTGGTATCGGAACATCTCCGATCCCTAGGTTGGATTATCAACCTAGAGAAGTCCTCTTTGATTCAAAGTCAGAAAACGCCTTTTCTAGACATGCTAGTGGATTCATTAAAGCAGAGGATTTTCTTTCCTCCGGAAGATATCCTAAAGATAAATTTGGCAGTGAAATCATTACAGAGGGAAGACAAGGTTTCCCTAAGGATGATTTTGTCTGTGCTGGGATTGATGTCATCCACAATGGTGGCAGTACCCTGGGCACTGGCGCACATCAGGAAGTTGCAGAGTTTCCTTCTAGGAAATTGGGACGGTCGTCCATAAACATAAGATTTCAAAGTCACAATTCCTCAAACTGTGGTGTTGTCTCTGCAGTGGTGGTTGGAGGAATCCAACCTTGTGAAGGGAAGGCTTTGGAAGGAGCCTGTAGACAAGGTAATTACTACGGATGCAAGCGCTTGGGGCTGGAGAGCTCGTATAGCTCACAGAGCCTGTCAAGGGAAGTGGACAGAACTGAAGTCTGAGGTCATCCAACTGGAGAGAATTAAGGGCAGTAAAGCGGGCCTTATTTCAGGCGCGATCGATACTGTCACAGTCCAATGTTCTGATCCACTCTGACAATGTTACGGCAGTAGCGTTTTGTCAACAAACACGGAGGCATGAGATCCCTGTTGCAATAAGAAGTGGAGGAGATCTTGTCCTGGGCAGAAAAGAATGTGTTATCCTTGAGAGCTGTTTGTCTCGAGGGAACACTCAATATAGAGGCAGACAAACTGAGCAGAAGCAGGATTCTGTCATCAGAGTGGTCTCTAAACAGAGAGAGGTGTTCCCAGACATCACAAAACGATCGGGAACACAGTCAATCGATCTGTTCACAACAGAAGACCGTGCCCAGATTCAGAGTTTCTTCTCCCTCAATCCAAGAAAGCATATATCTGGGGGTGACTGCATTAATTCAGGAGTGGAACTTTCCACGTCGGTATGCATTTCCTCCTCTCAATTTGATTCCGGCAGTTATCAGCAAGAGGTTGTCAAAATCGGATGATTTTGATTGCACCTTAGGGGACCCTTGGAGACTTCCTTGCAGGCCAGATCTGCTGCTGCAAGGGAACCTGTGGCATCCACATCCAGGCAGATTGAATCTGTCAGTCTGGATCCTTACTCAAAAAATTGGGAGTATCTGACAAGGCAGCCTCTACATTGATTGGTATTCGTAAAGAAGTTACTAGGAAGATCTACTTGAAATACTGGAAAACTTTCCATCTTTGGCTATCCGGCTTTAACCTCCTTGGCGGTTAATTTTTTCTGCAAAAATTGCAGAATTCCAATTTTTTTTTATTTTTTTTTTAATGTTTCATGTAAAGCTACCAGAGTGGTAGCTACATGAAACCCCACTAGTGGGCGCATGTGGCCCTCTAGTCCGATCGTCGCCGGCATCTATAGCAAACAGGGGAACGCGTATATAACGCGTTCCCCTGTTTGGCTTCTCCTGTCGCCATGGCGATGATCGGGATGACGT
The DNA here is from genome assembly GCF_040937935.1 of Hyperolius riggenbachi. Classification (NCBI taxonomy): domain Eukaryota; kingdom Metazoa; phylum Chordata; class Amphibia; order Anura; family Hyperoliidae; genus Hyperolius; species Hyperolius riggenbachi. The sequence goes on from NC_090646.1 coordinate 581,384,145, forward strand.
CATGGACGTCAGCCGACGTCCTGACGTCAGGCACACCCAATCCAGCCCATAGCGCTGCCCGGAACTCATTGATCCGGGCAGGGCTCTGGCGAGGGGGGCCCTCTTCAGCCGCTGCGTGCGGCCGATCGCCGCAGAGCGGCGGCGATCAAGCTGTGCGCGCGGCTAGCAAAGTGCTGGCTGCGCGCACAGCAATTTACAGAATGAAAATCGCCCCACCAGGGGCTGAGATCTCCCCCTGCGCGGCATAGCCCGAGCTCAGCTCGGGCTTACCGCCAGGGTGGTTAAGTTTGATAGCCTGTCAGTTTTAGCAGTCCTGGATTTTCTTCAGGAGGGTTGGGATAAAAATGTTTCTATAAGTACGCTTAAAGTGCAGATTGCTGCTTTATCTGCTTTTTCAGTTATCCCCTTGTCTTCCTCTCCTTTTGATAGTGAGGTTTCTGAAGGCTTTTTCTAGGAAACTGTCAGTTTATAAACCATACGTTTCTCCTTTGGATTATCCGTGGTTTTAAAGGGACTGTCCAAAGGTTCCTTAGAGCCTCTTAAGGACAGTTCTTTTAGATATCTTACATTAAAAACAGTATTTTTTAGTAGTCATCGCTACAGCCAGAAGGGTCAGTGAGCTACAAGCTTTGTCTATGAAAAGTCCTTACTTTCAGGATACATTAGGGTTACAGACATATCCAGAGTTTTGTCCGAAGGCTATGTCTAGGTTTCACAGGTCGCATGATATTATTTTGCCTATTTTCTGTGTGAATCCAAAGTGTGGAAAAGAGAGAATTTTTCACTCATTAGATGTTAGAAGATGTGTTCTGGAATATTTGAACAGAATTTCAGATGTCAGGAAGACAGATTCTTTGTTTTATTTTCAGGGAAAACTGTAGGTCAGAGAGCTTCTAAATCTACTATAGCTAATTGGATTAGGTTAGCTATTATTGAAGCTTACAGAGTTATGGAAGTGAGGCTCCTGCCTCATTTAGAGCGCATTTTACTAGAGCTAGGGCAGCTTCTTGGGCTAATAATGCAGGGGCTTCGCCTGAGCAAATATGTAAGGCAGCAACGTGGTCAAGCTTTTCTACGTTCATCCGTCATTACCGAATTGATGCAATGTCTGCACACGACCAAGCGTTTGGTAGAAAGGTTCTCCAAGCAGTGGTCCCACCCTGAGGTTGTATTACTTGTTAATCGTCTCACCTTTGCCCTGAAGGATTGTGGGAAAAAAGCAAAGTTAGTACCTGCTAACGTTGTTTTGAACAATCCTTCAGGGCAACGATCCCACCCGGGTGTTAATTGTCTGTGTCTGATAGTTGCACGGTTATGGGTTAGTGGAATGTTCACCTGTCGGTACTTGGCTAAACGCACTGAGGGTGGACTAACCATGTGACTCTTTTATAGGGGAAGTGCTGTCTGTTCCTGTTCCTGGGAGGAGCTACGTCTCACCTTTGCCCTGAAGGATTGTTCAAAACAACGTTAGCAGGTACTAACTTTGCTTTTTTAATTTAAAAAAAACCCTCCCGCAGCCGCCCTGGCGATCTTAATAGAACGCCAGGGTGGTTAAACTTAGTGCCTGCCTAATTTGATTGAGCTTTTGCTTTTCTAAAATTCATAGTTTTAGTGGTCCCGCTGCCCCGTGGCCTATCAGTCACCAGATCAAATGTTATCATGTTGTGATCATTATTTCCCAAATGTTCTTGAACCTGCACATTTACATTATCTGGTCTATTAGAAATGATCAGATCCAGTAACGCATTCCCCCTAGTTGGTTCAGTTACCATTTGAGTCAAGTAATTGTCCTGTAGTGCTGCCACCAGAATGGGTAGCCTCAATACCCCAGTCAATGTTTGGAAAGTTGAAGTCGCCCATAACTATGACCTCATTTTTACTTGCAGCTTTTTCAATTTGCTGTAGTAATCGCAGTTCTGCAGCTTCATTAATAAGAGGTGGCCTGTAGCATACCCCAATAAGCAATTGGCAACTTTTATTTCTACCATGAATATTTACTCAAACGGACTCCACATCGTCGCAATCTTCCTCCATCTCATCGTTGAGGACAGCTGTAAAAGAATTCTTAACAAAGAGACAAACCCCTCCACCTTTTTTCCCTGTTCTCTCCCTTCTAAACACATTGTATCCTTTTAAATTAGCTATCCAGTCATGGCTCCCATCCATCCATGTCTCGGTTATTCCCACAATGTCATTGTAACGATTGGTGTCAGCACACAGAGAGAATCTGATTATTGATGATCTGCAGAATCATCAACAATACAGATGTATACTTGATTATGGATGATCTGCAGAATCACCAGTAATACAAGTATGACTAACCTCTGGACACCTAATGAAGTGTAAGTGTTTGGTATAACTGTAGGCTATCTCCCGTGAGGCGGGAGACACAGGCAGCTCGGCCAGAAACCACCTGAGGGGCAGGTGGCCCTCGGCTGTGCAGGGACTATCTCCTTGAGAGAGGGAATAGAGAGAACCTGGCAGCCAGTGATACTTGGTGATCAGATAATAGACTGTACTGCAGCCAGGGGACTCCAGAGGAGTAGAGGCCACTGGCTGCTAGCAGGCCGGACTCTCTGTGGAAAAGGAGTCCTAATAGCTAACTGACACTTGGTGGAATAGTGTCACAGCTAGTACAGATAGACTGAGCACTCAAGGGATGAGTGACAGCCTGGAGGGTCGGGCAGGCCAGGTCGGCAACACACGAGCAGATAAGGTACAGAGACAGAATGCTGATTCGGTAACTGGGTACAGGCAGGGTTTGGCAACAGGTAGGCAGATATGCAGAGGTACCGAATCAGAAAGCAAGACAGAGGTCGACAGAGCAAATAGTCATAACAGATATAAAGCACAGTCCTAGTCTGAGGTGTGAGGTCCTTGGTCTCGACACCCAGGAAGTAGTCTAGAGAATAACTCAGCAATGACACAGTAATCCTAAGCTTGGGTGTGAGGTCCTTGGTCTCAACACCCCAGACCTGGTCTAAAGTATAACACAGCAATGACACAGTGATCCTAAGCTTGGGTGTGAGGTCCTTGGTCTCAACACCCCGGAACTGGTCTAAAGTATAACACAGTAGTAATCTGGCTAAGTGTGAATTCCCAGATCCACCTGTTTCTAACACACTGTGGGATCTGACTGATGTCTGAGTGCTCACACGTAAGTATTCGCAATGGCAGACAACCAGAGACTGACCAGCAAGATCTATATATACTGCAGCGCTCCTCCGTGCCGCCCTGTGCCACTCAGCCAATCAGTAACTGCGCTGGGATCAGCTGATCGACCTGATCAGCTGATCCCTCTCCTACTGGCATAAAGGGCTTGCCTTCTAGCGCACGTGCGCAGCTCTCCATCTGTGTGCACTAGAAGGCCCAGGCAAACCAGACGCATGCTGCTGTGCGGAAACCGACTGTCTGAACGCGGAGACAGCCGCCCCGCTGCCAGACTGCGCGGCGGCATCTCCGCAAACCATTACAGTCATAGCCTTTGTCATTCAGAATGAACGCTAGTTCGTCTATTTTATTTGCAAGGCTCCGAGCACTGGTTACCATGCACTTTATATTTTTACCACCACATTTACCAATTTTGTTTACATGAAATGGGCTACTTGAAGTTTTACCAACCTCCTTCATCTTTACACTGTCCCCACCCCCCTCTCTGTTAGGCTCTCACTGTTTTTTTTACCTTATCTTGTCTACATATTGAGACTTTATCCTCCCGCCTCCCCCCAGATCCTAGTTTAAAATCTCCTCCAACCGTTTAGCCACCTTCTCCCCTAATGCAGCTGCACCCTCCCCATTAAGGTGCAGCCAATCCCTGCTGTAGAACCTGTAGCCGACTGCAAAGTCTGCCCAGTTCTCCAAGAACCCAAACCCCTCCTTCCTACACCAATTTCTCAGCCACTTATTTAACTCTCTAAGGGCTCTTTCACATCAGAGCTTGCGTTGGAGAACGCTCAAAGCATACGTTTTGTTGTATGCATTTTAATGCGTTTTGATATGCGTTGCACTGCAGTGAGTGTGCGTTTTTAATCCGTTTTCAATGCGTTACAGCACATAGAAAAACGCAGGTAATTTTTTTTCTTTTAGCTTTTTAACTTTATACATTGTTCCTCTGTTGCATTCTGGGACTGATTGCCTGCGTTAACGGATTATAAACGCGCATAGTGTGCGTTTTACATTGACTAACATTGTAACGCATAAAGCTAGCGTCGGCCGAAAAACTGCGCCTGGGTGCAGTGTAACGCAACGCACAAAAAGGCTGCGTTATATGGGAAAGCTAAAATGAAAGTCTATGGACTTTCATTTCACCTTGGGTAACGCAAACTTTACCCTTTGCGTTGAAACGCAGAAAATCTGCCCTAATGTGAAAGAGCCCTAAGCACCCTCTGTCTCTCAGATGTGGCACTGGCAGTATTTCAGAGAACACCACCTTGGAGATCCTTGCTTTAAGTTTATCTCCATTACACATACCCATGCTGGGTGGGAGAAATATCTCTGTAAATGACAATTTTTTAGATTTATTTTTTTTACACACAATTGTCCATTTACAGAGATATTTCTCCCACTCAGCATGGGTATGTGTAAAAATACACCCCAAAACACATTATACTACTTCTCCTGAGTACGGCGATACCACATGTGTGGCACTTTTTTGCACTATAACTGCGCTAAGGGGCCCAACATCCTATGAGTACCTTTAGGATTTCACAGGTCGTTTTGAGGCATTTGGTTTCTAGACTACTCCTCACGGTTTAGGGCCCCTAAAATGCCAGGGCAGTGTAGGAACCCCACAAGTGACCCCATTTTAGAAAGAAGACACCCCAAGGTATTCCATTAGTAGTATGGTGAGTTCATAGAAGTTTTTATTTTTTGTCACAAGTTAGTGGAAAATGACACTTTGTGAAAAAAAAAAAGTGGTAAATATTTGTATTGATTTTGTGTTACTGTGCCTTCTGTTGTGGCTTTGTTAATGTTGCTACCCTTCCTTTGTTAATGTCGGCACCTAGCTACAACCTACATTTGTTTTGAAAGGTATTTAAAGGGAACCTAAAGTGAGAGATATATGGAAACTGCCATATTTATTTCCTTTTTAAATGAATCATTCAGGGAAAAAAATACAGATTTACTTGGGGCTTCCTCCAGCCCCTGGAAGCCTATGTGTCTCTTACTGCAGTACGACACTTCAAGCCGATCTCCTGGGGTCCTTTCAGTAGCAGCTGCTGACCCGGCTAGGAGCATTCTGTGCAGTAAAACGTTCCCAGCCAGGGGAGCGCAAGCAGCGCGGCTACACGCCCGCTCGCACATGTGCAGTGCCTCAGCGGCTTCTATGGAGGGGACCTTGGGAGACCGGCTTGGAGCGGAGCTGCGGCAAGGCGCTTGTAGACATCCATTTCCTGGAGGAAGACGAATAGACAAGACAAATAACATTCAGGGTCTATGGCTAGAGGTATTGGAGGCAGGGGATCAGCAGGACGGCCGGGCAATCTGCTTTGTTTAAAAGGAAATACATATGTTAGCCTCCATATCCCTTTCACTTCAGGCTCCCTCTAAAAGCTGTCTTATACAGTTTAAAAAGCATGAGGACTATGTCACATGGGTGATCAGAATCACTTTTATTCGCCAAGTACGAGAGGAGTCGTACTCTGAATTATTTGTGGTTCACATGGCCTAGGTTATCTACATAAAACATGCAAAACAGATGCGCAAAACAGACATTTACAGGTGTGCAGTGGTACATTTAACATTTCCAGTTAGAGCCGGCCTGTGGGGCCTATGTAGGATTAACCTCCCTGGCGTTCTGATAATGCGCAGCCGTACGGCTGCGCATGGTTTTTTTACACTTAATTTTTTTTTTTAATCATGTAGCTAGCCTAGCGCTAGCTACATGATACCCCCGTCCCAGCGGAATCCCACCCACCCTTCCGCCGGCGATTATGGCCTTCAGGAGATCCCGTTCTGAACGGGATCTCCGTCAGGGCTTCCCACGTCGCCATAGCGACGGCCGGAATGACGTCAACGACGCCGTGACGTCATAGGGAGTCCCGATCCACCCCTCAGTGCTGCCTGGCACTGATTGGCTAGGCAGCGCACGGGGTCTGGGGGGGCGCCTGTTACGCTGCGGATAGCGGCGCATCCGCGGCGAGCGGCGGCGATCGTCTACAACACGCAGCAAGCAAAGTGCTTGCTGCGTGTTTTAAAAAAAATTATTAAAATCCACCCACCAGGGCCTGAGCGGCACCCTCCGGCGTCACTGGACGAGCACAGCACGTCCAGAACGCTCAGGAGGTTAAACTACCTTTCAGTTTCCGACCAAGGTGGTAGCGGCTGAGAGGTATGCTGACCCAATGAGAGTACTCCACTAGTTTAGCTGCAGAACTGCTTGTGGGAAAATGGAGTTTCTGTGCCTGGTAGTTTTGGATGGGATAGTTCTTTAGTGGCGACCCGACGGGAGGAGCTCGAAGTACCGACTCTGGGTGGTAGGGGTCGCGAGAGATCCTGGTGGCCCTCGACTTCATCCTAGCAGAGTGGAGAAGATCGAGAGGTGGCAGCGGAGATCCAGTGATCTTCTCCGCATCATTTATGACTCTCTGCAGTTTATACCTGTCATTGGCCGTCGCACCAGCATACCAGACAATGACTGAGGAGCAGAGGATTGATTCAGTGGTTGCGGTGTAGAAGCTGGTCAGCAGCTCCAGCGGCATGCCAAATTTTTTAAGTTGGCGCAGGAAGAACAGCCTCTGCTGCGATTTTTCTTCTGGATTTTGGTGGTGTTCTTCCCCCATTTCAGGTCATTTGTGAGGGTCGTGCCAAGGACCTGAACAGATGGTACTCTAGAGACCTCGGTTTCGCCTATGAAGACTGGTGGGAGAGGAGGGGGTGCCTCCTGAAATCTACAATCAGTTCACCTGTCTTGGCAGCGATGAGTACTAGGTTGTTATCCCTGCACCAGTTGCAGATTCTCTCAACTTTGCTGTGGTACTCGTGCTCTCCATTGCTGCTGATTAGGCTGATGATGGTAGTGTCATCCGCAGATTTGATGACCTTCACATAGCCAGCAGTTGAGGTACAGTTGTTGGTGTACAAGGGGAACAGGAGTGGGGACAGTACACATCCTTGCGGGGCTCCAGTATTGGTGGTTCTCACACTAGAGGAGCAGCTGCCGAGCTTGACCTGTTGCATTCTCTCTGACAGGAAGTCCTTGACCCATGCACGAAGAGTGTGATCGACTCCGAGCTGCGCCAGGTTGACAAGCAAGATGTCTGGGCAGACCGTGTTGAATGCTGAGCTAAAATCCAAGAACAGCATCCTAGCATAGGAGTCGGGACTGTCCAGGTGCTCTGTGATGTATGCCAGGCTAACATTAATGGCGTCCTTAAAGAGAACCCGAGGTGGCATTTCATTACGTTAGTGGGGCACAGAGGCTGGTTGGGCACACTAACACCAGCCTCTGTTGCCCCATGGTGTGCCTCAAAGACCCCCCTGCTCGCCGCTATACCCCCGCAGTGCTGGCGACACGCAGTGTGTCGCCAGCACAATGTTTACCCTAGCGCTGTCTGTCAGCGCCGCTCCCCCGCCTCCTCCGCATCGCCGCTACCCGCCCGCGTCCCTTCCCTCCTATCAGCGGGAGGGAAGGGACGCGGGCGGGTAGCGGCGATACGGAGGAGGCGGGGGAGCGGCGTTGACAGACAGCGCTTAGGTAAACATTGTGCGGGCGACACGCTGCGTGTCGCCAGCACTGCGGGGGTATAGCGGCGAGCAGGGGGGTCTTTGAGGCACACCATGGGGCAACAGAGGCTGGTGTTAGTGTGCCCAACCAGCCTCTGTGCCCTACTAACGTAATGAAATGCCACCTCGGGTTCTCTTTAACAGACCTTTTTGCCCTGTATGCAAATTGGTGCGGGTCAAGGAGGGCATTGGTGGAGCTTTTAAGGTTGGCAAGGACCAGTCTCTCGAGGATTTTGATGATGTTGGAGGTTAGGGCCATGGGTCTGATGTTGTTGAGATCCATGCTACCCATTTTTTTGGGGGACCGGTATGATTATGGACCTCTTGAAACAGGAGGGGACTGTACCTTCTGAAAGTGACCACTTGACTAAGGACACAGGGGATAGCTGGTCCGTGCAGGTTTTTAGGCAGATGGATGACACGCCATCTGGGGCCACAGGCCTTCCTGGGGTTCAGCTTGCGGAGCTGCCGGAGTACTTCTGCTTCCTGGACTACAACGGGAGCCATAGCGTCCAGTTCCCCCAAAGGGGAGGGCTCCTTTTCCGTGGTTGCTGGGGCCTCGGGCTGCTTGGACTGATGTTCGAACCTGAGCTCCTTGAGCTCCTCAGCCAATTAGAGGCTGAGGGTCACGGGTTGGGGAGTAGGTTTGAAGTTTGTGGCTGCTCTAAGGCCTTTCCATACCGCCCTTCTATTGTTGGACTGAAGGCAGAGACCCAACTTGTCAGAGTAGGCCCTTTTTGCGGCACACAGTTCACGTTTCAGGGCAACCTGGCCTCTCTGAACTCCTCTGGGAAGCCAGACTTGTGGGCTTTCTCTTTGAGTTTTCAGAGCTGGTGCAGCTTGTCGTTGAACCAAAGCTTGTTCTTTGGGAAGACCTTGAAGGTCTTGGATGGGATACATGCTTCTTCGCAGAAGCTGATGTAAGAGGTGACATTCTCTGCCCATTCATCTAGAGTGGGTGCCTCCAGGGTTGTCCAGTCGGTAGAATCAAAGCAAGCTTGAAGCGCCAGTTTGGCCTCTGCAGTCCATTTTTTGACAGTTCTGATGGTGGGCTTAGCAGTCTCCAAGAGCCTCCTGTACGTGGGGATCAGATGGATTGTGTTGTGGTCCCCAGGGCAGCTCCTTGAGTGGCCTTGTAAGCGTTCATGTGGACCATGTAGCAGTGGTCCAGGGTTTTGCGATTCCTAGTGGGGCAGGTAATATGATGCTTATAGCGAGGCATCTCCTGTCATAAGTTCGCATTGTTGATATCGCCCAGGATGATGAAGAGGGCCTCTGGAAGGGCAGTTTCCCACCACGAGATGCTGTTGCCAAGTGCTAGCAGGGCAGTCTTGAAGCATGCGTCGGGGGCGGGGGATGTAGACCCCGACGAGAACAAGGTAAGAGAACTCCCTGGGGGAATACAGAGGCCTGCAGTTGATGGCAAAGAAATCAACATCTGGGGTGCAGGTCTTGTTAAGAGTGATGGTATTGGTGCACCAGGCAGTGTTGATGTAGAAGCAGATGCCCCCTCCTCTCTTTTTCCCAGAGAGAGCTAGGTCGCGGTCTGTGTAGGAGGTCGTAGCCTGTCACTTGTAAAGAGTTGTCGGGGATGCTGTCGCGCAGCCAGGTCTCAGTAAAGCAGAGAATTGGGGTGTTCTTGCCAATCAGGGGTTTGCTGCTGAGTAGTAGGAGCAGCTTGTCCACCTTGTTAGGAAGAAAACAAACATTTGTTAGCAGGATGGCAGGGACGGGGGAGTGCAGGCCTTTCCTCTTGAGCCGCACCTGGGCCCCCGCCCTTCTCCCTCTGTGGTGGCGTTTCCTCGGAGCTCGCACTGCGGACAGAAGTTTGATGTGGGCAGCGACTGCATCCCACACGGGGGTTCCAGAATGTGACTGGAGGCCAACTGGGGGTTCCCACTTTAGGAGGTCTTCTCTAGACAGGGTGACAATTTGCTGTTGCCCGTTCCGCACCCATAGCAAGAGTACCGTAGGTAGAAGGAGGTGTAACGGAGTACTGGCAGATGGTGGTGGTGCAGGGAGCATGCAGGCAGTGGTCAGAGCGCCTACCCCGGGGCAGTGCCAGCAAGCAATGTTATTGAGGGCCAGGACAACCAATGGGCTCAAGCAGGCAAGTATGTCAGTATCACGGCGGCTGGAAAGTAATGGACCAAACATACTCTGTTGGTATAGGTCACACATGATAAACTCCAGCCCGCTGGCCAAATCTGGCCCGCAGAGGCATCCCATTTGCCCCTTAGGTGGTTTCCCCACTTAGCATTATGTTTGGCCCTCTCTAAACCACCAGAAAAGCTATATTGGTGGTGAAGCCCTAGATCACCAGGGTAGCCATATGGGGGAGGGAGTGGGAAAACAGTAGAGACACCAGGGATTTGTATAGGGTAAGGAAAGGACCACTAGACACCTGGGAACTGTATAACGGGGGGGTGTCACTAGACACCAGGGAACTCTTTAGGTGATGGAAGGGAGTTAGACACCAGGAATAGTGCTGCTCAAATCTGATCTGGATGCTACTCGGATAGTGGCTATCCGGATTTCTCCCAGTAATGCATTGCGACCTGGGCTGGGGGTTTAATCTTACCTATCATGACGTCTTCTTCGTCCGTCCTTCGGAGTCTCCCACGATGCGCTCCAATCCGGTGTCACGTGACTAAAAACACTTCCTCCTTCCGGGTTGAAGGAGGAAGTGTGTAGTCACGTGACCCCGGAGCGATGATTAAGGAGCTATACAGAGCTCCGATACGCGTGAGCTGTATTCTGTGTATTCGCTGATGTGTCCAATAAAGTTGGAGATATCCTTTTAACCCTCACCACGGTATAGCGGGACATCCTTTCCTTTCCTATTGACTTCATAAACCTGCTTGAATTGGGTATGGGATGGGGACCAGTCCAAATTCCAACTGCCACAACAGAAGAAATCCCCTCAGTCTTTCTCCAATATGGCACAATTAGTAAAGTTTCTACAATGGCCATGTTAACTGCGAACAGTCAATCTTGGCATGAACAAGAGATCTCGGTTGTGGGTAAATTGCATAAGGTATCATTTTCAATACCCCACATAGTTCACATGATGCATATCTGCCACAGGTTGGTTAACGTGCATATGTGGCGTCTGACAATGCCACTACCAGAATCACATGTCACCAAGTTGTTGTTAGAGGCTGGGTGGATTCACCAGTCAACAGGGTTTGTGTCAACGCTGTCACAGAGGTGTCCTGCGATCTACAGTACCTGCACGCTCAATTGCACATCCAGCGGCGATCAGCAGGGGACATGGAGGTTAAGAACTTCCTCCTATTTCAACTCCTCCCACTAATGCATTTCGCTTCATCAGGGTGTGGCCTGTTATAGATGATTGGCAGCTTATATACCGATAGGTGGGTCATATGATTGGACTACTCAGGTGCCATCTTTGGTACTGGAAAGAGAGTCAGTTAATTGACAGTTTATTAGATGCTTTTTTTAAATAAACTTACGTATGGATAAAAATTAGCCAATGCTAGGGGCAGTGCTGTACATTTGTGCATGCAGAAAGACTGGGGAGAAGGTGTTTCCTATGCAAATCAGCTTGTCCAACAGATTGTGGACTTTCTGTTTCCTGGAAAGTAAACCTAGGCAAAAGGGTATTATCTGGGAAGGCAGAGATAAGGGTTTAGTGCTGGAAAGTTCAAAAGGTCATTAATTATGTTTGTTTTTCAACTCAACAAGGCAGATTTTGCATCAGACTGTCAGAGCTGCTGTTGAGAATCCATTCTTAAATATAAAGCCAAACTTAAAATAAAATTGACACCCATTATGATACTAATGTTTTATATTTATCATCAGTAGTACAAATACAATTGTCATAAGTTGTTGTTTTTTTTTACTGCAGGTATGCTTTAAAACTGCCATTATTTTAATTTATGAAACCTAACATAGCTAATTTTAATATTTTGAGAGCTATGATGGAGGGGGTAAAATAGAAGTTAGCTTTATTTGCTATGTGTCTCTAAATTTGGGAAACTGGAATCTGCATCAGGCAGACAGTAGGGCATAAAAATGGGGGTAAGAATTAATCTTTTTATATTTTTAACAGGACTGAAAATGCTCCTACAGTTATCAGTGACAGTCAGCCAAGCAAGCCAGCCTCCGCCCCTCTTCAGAGAAGGAAAAGGATTTCTACTTTGCCTAACCTCGCAAAGCCACGTGTGTCCAGTGCTGCTGCTGCTACTCCTCAGAAAGCTCCACAAGTCGACGTCCCTGCAGTATTACCTTCCAGCAGTGTCCCCAGCGGAGATGAACCCGCTCCACCTGAGAAGACCAAGACTCTGAGCCCGCCAAAGTCACAAGGTCCTAATGTTGCAGCTCTGGGACAACCAGTGCAACTCCCTGAAAAGAGAACTCCAGTTCCTCAGGTTCCCCAATTCTCCCCGTACAAAAAATCATCCCTGAAAGCGGTAGAAGCCAGTCCAGTAAAACATGTGGCAAGCTTGCCAAAGGGAGAGCTCAGTCCACTCAAAGAGAGACCATCCCAGAAATCTTCCACCAAGGATGACCTTTCAGCATTGAAAAAAATTACACCTAAAAAGCTGGTTTCTGTTGGTAACCTGGAGAAAGAAAGACTTCGAAGAGCACAAAAGTTACGGGACCTGCTTAGAGACGAGTTACAGAAAGAACGAGTGAGTAAAAATGTCCAATAGCCAGAGATAGATTAAGAATTAATGGGTCCCTTGGCAAGGTAGTAGATTTTGGGGCCCCCTTGTGTGTTTTTTTGGGGGGGGCGGGGGGGAGGGAACCTGAAGTAGAGGAGGGTTAAAGAAGGTGGCTGGCTGATGATCTTGCTTTGCTAAAAGCTAAACATTGATTTCCAAAAACGGAGTATTCTACCATACCCCTTACCAGTTACAACCAAAACTCTGGGGAAAGATTGATAACATTTGTCTGTTTTGGCTTCTATAAATTAATATAGACTTGTTTGATTTGGGAACCTGAAGTGAGAGGAATATGGAGGCTGCTGCCATATTTATTTCCTTTTAAACAATACCAGCTGCCTGGCAGTCCTGCTGATCTGCTTGGCTGCAGTAGTGTGTGAATAACACCAGAAACAAGCATGCAGCTGATCTTATCAGATTTGACAATAATGTCAAACACCTGATCTGCTGCATGCTTGTCAAAAGTCTATGGCTAAAAGTATTAGAGGCAGAGGATCAGCAGGACAAACAGGCAACAGGTATTGCTTAAAAGTAAATAAATATGACACCCTCCATATACTTCTCACTTTAGGTGTCCTTTAAACTGACCCGCCACCACCTATTTTTATCTGAGGAGAATAAAAATGGTTGATTTGACTGCTGTTCCTATCGTTGGTCCTCCCTTCTTGCCTGTCCACTGCCAATAATGTTCATATACTAAGCAGTGCAGAACAGTGGTTTTCTCCCATGTCACTCCCTTACATTCTGCTGCCTGTAATTGCACAGAGCTCAGCAGAACATTGGGGGAGATTTAACAACGCATTACCGACCGTTTTTTCTTCTTAATCTTTTCTAACCCACAGGGAGAACAGTTCTGCATGAAAATAAGAACCTTCTTAAATCCTAGTAATAGTGGCAGTTTAGCGTGGATTTCTAGAGCTGCACTACAGTTAAGAGAAGTGCAAATCCATCCCTAAACTGGGGCAGATTAAGAAGTGCTTGAAAGCAGTTCTACAGATGTAGAATTGCAGGCTAGATATGATTGCAGAGTGCAGGCTATACATGATTTGTGTGGTGCTCCTCCCACCTGCTGAATTCCTCCTCAGAGCCTGCTGCTATCAATACAGCAGGTGTGTTGGTTACCTCAGCAACAGCAATTCCCCTCACACACTGCACTGTCTGAGAGACCTTCCTAGCTCCTCCTATTATATAACAGTTTTAGAAAGAATCTGCACTGTCTAATGATTTCTTAAGATGCCTGAGAGAGTTCTGCATGGATTTCTAAAAACCTACTAATATTTTGACTCATAAATCTGGCCCATTGACCCTAGCTCCATAGAGGTTCTAAATACATGAAGCAAGGAGAAATCTTTCCAGTGCCGTCACAGACCGCAATAGTGAGCCCAAAAAGTGTGTCCTTTTCAGAAAACGTCACAGCATTGGTCTGTAAGGGCACATCTGGTAACCAGGGAAAACTACTCTATCCTCTGGGGATATTTTAGAACGGGCTGTTAGACTGGATTAGATGTGTCACTACAGTACCTTATTAGCTACGCTCCAGGGTGTTGCCCCGCCCCCTTGAAGAAAAGGGCCTCTGTCCTGCTGTATCTCTAGCGCTGTAGATACAGGAGAGCCGAGGCCCTTTCTTTTGAGGAGTTTCTCCTGGTTGCCAGAAGTGACAAAACAACCTAAGGGCCCTTTCACACGAGCAGTTGATAGGCAGTGAAAAGCCTGTTGAACTCTTGCTGCTGCCTGGTAAATGCTCGTTACTGCTTGGTAACTGCTTACTGCTGCCTGGTAACTGCCTGCTGAGCACACAGTTCAACTGCCCGTGTGAAAGAGCCCTAAGTTTATTAAAAATCACACACACACACACACACACACACACACACACACACACACACACACACACACACACACACACACACACACACACACACACACACACACACACACACACACACACACACACACACACACACACACACACACACACACACACACACACACACACACACACACACACACACACACACACACACACACACACACACACACACACACACACACACACACACACACACACATACACACACACCTCCAAACCGTTGCTAGCTGGGGGTGCACATGGAATTTCCTCCTGGGCTACCTCTTCCCGCTGTGTGCTATGGACCACCAAGCTGACTAATTAGCGGGACGGGTGGGCCTGAATGTTTTGTTCCTTTCCTCTCCTAGGGCCCCGTTCCTATGTCTGCTATATGCAGAGTAAGGCGTAGCCGTGGTGTTTCACAGGCTCACCTGCTCCAGGCTGCAATGATGTCCCTCTCCATTTTCTAGCAGCTGCTCGGCTTTCCACTACAGTGTTCTCCACAGAATGTTTTTCCAGCTGGGTGGCATGAAATAGTAGCCGGGTGGCATGAAAAAGTAGCCGAGTGCGGCGAGATGAGAGAATGCAGGGCCGGTACTTCTTTGCGCAATTCTGCTTACAGCATAGGAGGAGAGGAGCCTATGACAGCCGAGCGCTCATCAAAACTAGCCGGGTGGAGCGCCCTGCTAAAAGAGCCTGGGGAGAACACTGCCCTACCTAAACCGCCGCTGTAATCTAACTAAATCCACACTAACCGACCTGAGGGGCAATCCAGGCAGCACTTCCGTGAGAGGCAAAGCTATGAGCCGCAGCTCTGCCTCTCAGCGCGTCTGTCAGCCCGGATTGCCGCCTCTCCCCCGCCCCTCTGTCTTCCTTCACTGAGAGGGGCGGGGGAGAGGCGGAGATACGCAGCTGATAGACGCGAATGGAGACAGAACTGCGGCTCATAGCTCTGCCTCCAACAGCAGCAAAATCCACGACCAAGAAAGTCGTGGATTTTGCAAGGGAGGTGGGAGTTAGGGGGGATTTAGTTAGATTTCAGCGGCGGTTTAGGTAGGGCTAACATGTTAAACACATTTTTTAAATAAAATTAAGATTTTCAGGAGACTTCAGTGTCTCTTTAAAGGGAACCGTAACTAAGAGGGATATGGATGTTTCCTTTTAAACAATACAAGTTGCTTGCTAGCCCTGCTGATCTCTTTGGCTGCAGTAGTGGCTGAATCAGAATACTGGAACAAGCATGCAGCTAACCCAGTCTGACTTAAAGAGACTCTGAAGCGAGAATAAATATCGCTTCAGAGCTCATAGTTAGCAGGGGCATGTGTGCCCCTGCTAAAACGCTGCTATCCCGCGGCTAAACGGGGGTCCCTTCACCCCCAAACCCACCCCTGCAAAATCAACGACAAACTTGGTCGTAAATTTTGCTCTTCCTGGAGGCAGGGCTAACGGCTGCAGCCCTGCCTCTCAGTGCGTATATCAGACACGCATCGCCGCCTCTCCCCCGACCCTCTCAGTGAAGGAAGACTGAGAGGGGCGGGGGAGAGGCGGAGGTACGCGTCTGATAGACGCGCATGAGGCAGGGCTGCGGCGGATAGCCCTGCCCCAATGCGGAAGCGCTCCCCCGCTGCACGGAGGGGATTTGGGGGATCAGGGACCCCCGTTAAGCCGCGGGATAGCGGCGTTTTAGCAGGGGCACACATGCCCCCTGCTATCTATGAGGTCTGAAGCGAGATTTATTCTCGCTTCAGACTCTCTTTAAATCAGAGCACCTGAGCTGCATGCTTGTACAGGGGCTGTGGATGAAAGTATTAGAGACACAAGATCAGCCGGAGAGTCGGGCAACTGGCATTATTTTAAAAGGAAAAATCCATATCCTTCTCAGTTTAGGTTCCTTTTAAAGAGACACTGAAGCGAAAAAAAAATATGATGAATTGGTTGTGTACTATGAATAATTACTAGAAGATTAGCAGCAAAAAAAAAATTCTCATATTTTTATTTTCAGGTATATAGTGTTTTTTTCTAACATTGCATCATTCTCTAATATGTGCAGATTACACAACAACTTTCAGAGCAGTCTGTGAACTAATGACCTCTCCTCTGGCAGAGAAAAAGAAAATTGTTCACTAACAGTTGAGATAATAAAAGTCAGAAGACAGCCCTCTCCACGACTTTGAAAGTTGTAGAGCTTAATGGCTTTTTTGCATAGAGATAACAACTGGAGTTTCTTAACTCTTCCTGTACTGGAAACAATTAGACTGATGTATCTGATCTTAATGTTTTATTTTTTAGCTGTACTACACATACAAATCATATCATAATTTTTTTTATTAAATATTAAAGCCTTATTTTACTGATGACATGTTTTGCTCTGCAGAAAGCATGGAGGGCGAAGCATCCAGTGATCACCAATGGAATAGAAATAGAAAGATCCAAGATGACTATGAGGGACTTCATATACTTCATACCTACAAGCAATCCTATGACGTAAGTTAGGCCTATGCTTGAGCCTGGAGGGAATGGGGCTCTTTGCTGCAGAAGCTTTTACTAGTATGTTAGAAAGTATACAGTATGTCCTTCCCACTCCCAGGCAAGCATTAGAAGGACTTGGAAGGGTTCAGGGCTGACCTGGCATTCGTCCTCTTGCAGTATTGTAAGGACAGGGAATGGCATCCAGACACCAGGAAATGAGGCCTGCATGTGTCTGGAGCTTGTAAGCCACTGTAGGTTTTACCCCTTCTGAGTGGACTATAGTCTACTGTCCAGATGTCGTTCCCGGTCCCTCCACTGCTACGGGGAGGCGGAGCGCAAACCAGTTCAGCCCACTCTCAAAACCTCATCATTTATCACCATGCGTCCACAACCCCTGAACCATAGCTATCTCCCTTATTAACTAACACAAGAGGTGATGGTAATAGATATAAAGCACACCTGAACTGAGAGGAATATGGACAATGATATATATATTTTTTTTTTAAGCAATGCAAATTGTTTTGCTGTCCTGCTTTTAGCCATAAACACTGAACAAGCCTACAGATCAGGTGTTTCTGATTGGATTAGCCACATGCTTGTTACAGGTGTGTGATTCAGACACTACTGCAGCCGAAGAGATCATCAGGACTGCCAGGTAACGTGTATTTTTTTTAAAAAGGGAAAAACATTCCTCCAAATCACTGCCAGGGTTTTGACCACTCCCATCTATATTACCTCAGCTCGGCAGCCGTGGCCTGTCTGGTGCCTGAGGCCAGCTGCAGCCACGCAGGCAGATGTTTCCAAAGACCTTTGTCAGTCTTAGGAAACATGGCCGCAGCCGCACTAAGGAGAAGGTCGGTGGTGCGCCATCTGTGCCCCAAAGATGTCAGGACAGGTACCCAAGCTACCCAATATCCCCCCACCCCCCCCTTCCCCAATTAGTCCTCATTCAGACAGATACAATACAAAAATGACTGAACCAAACTCACTCGCTCACTCCTGGACAGGAGAGCTGGTGCCGGTGCACTCCTCCACGCAGGTACACCACCCCTGCCACACACTGTGATACTGGTATTTCTGGAAGAAGGAGGCACTCCACAGGCTTGAACTTGCGTTCAGTTTATTGCATGTCGTTACACTACATGTTTCGGGCTCCGCCCTTCATCAGGTGTAACCACCCGCTTCCTCCACCTTCAATATATGCCCCTGACTCCTCCCATAAAGGGTGGGTCAGGTCCACCATTAATTTACAATTCAATGTCCCCTGTTACTTCACAGGTTCTGTATATGCATACATATAAACACTAATGTGTAAACCCAGTGTACATTTCACAACAAACATAACTAAAACATTAAACAAGTAAATACCAAAATATATCCAAAAATATATATATATCTCATACAGAGTCACTTGCACAGGGCACTACCCCTAGGGGTCTACCCTGGATAATCTGATGTAAGGCTACGCTCTTGGCATGTTAGTTCACTACTTCCATAGGTATACTCTATTTTACATACAGTTACTTGTCAGTTTCATGGGGTACAGCAGCACAGTTCATTTCCTGCAAAAAAATCATAAGAAACATTTTAAGTTTACTTGCTCATTCAAGCCTCTCGGTGATACAGAGTCTAATGATCTGATCCATCTAATCTCTTTCTCAAGCAGCAAACGTTCTCTGTCACCCCCTCTTGGTAAAGGTTCAACCTGATCTAATACTAGCCATCTTAATTGAATCGCATTGTGGCCATGTTCAACAAAATGTCTGGATACTGAAGTCTCATGACGTTTTTCCCCTTTGGAATATCCCTTTATGTTATTTTTATGTTCTTGTATACGGGACTTCACCCCTCTGGTGGTTTTACCCACATAGAACAGTCCGCAGGGGCATTTAAGGGCATAGACTACATATTCACTCTCACAAGTGTAGTATCCTGTGCACCTAACCTTTTCGCCTGTGCGGGGATGTGGAAACCAATCCCCTTTGATTACAGCTCCACAGCAATTACATGATAGACAAGGGAATGTTCCTATCCTCTTGGTCCCCAAGAACTTGGGTCTCTTCTTTCTAGCCAGGTCTTTATTGCTCACCATCTCACCAATAGTTTTCCCTCTTTTATAGGCAAATACAGGATAGTCCTTAAACAAGTAGCCACACTCTTTGTCATTTTGCACAATAGACCAGTATTTCCTCACAGCTTTGCGGACAGTCCCTGATAGATCATTGTATTGTAGTACATAGGGGATTCTCTGTTGCCTCCTTCTTTGTAATCTACTCTGAAATACCAGCTGATTTCTGTCCATAATTCTAATCTGTTCTTTGAGGTTCTTTAATGTTTCTAGCTTATACCCTTTTGCTTTAAATTTCTCAAGTAGCTGATCTGCCGCTTTCATGTAATCCTCATCGGTTGAGGAGATACGTCTTGCCCTGAGGAATTGACTCCGTGGTATGGCTCTCTTGCAATTGGGTTCATGATAGCTATCTGTTCGTAATAGGCTATTCCTGTCTGTTGCTTTGCTATATAGGCTAGTGACTAATTTGCCCTCTTTCTTACTGATCATTACGTCCAAATAACTAATGGATGTCTCTGATGTCTCTGCTGTGAATTTGATGGTATTATGGGAGGAGTTCACCTCTGTCATAAACTCAGAGAACAGTTCCGGTGAACCTTCCCAAATAAGCAAAATATCGTCCACAAACCTGTAATATGCAATGATATGCTTGTTGTATTTTCTGTTATTCAAAATTACATCCTTTTCCAGGTTGTTCACGAAGATATTTGCAAAAGACGGGGCTACCGGGCTTCCCATGCTTGTTCCCTGTCTCTGAATATAAAATGAATCCTCAAATTTAAAATAATTCTTACGCAATATGATTCTCTGAGTTTATGACAGAGGTGAACTCCTCCCATAATACCATCAAATTCACAGCAGAGACATCAGAGACATCCATTAGTTATTTGGACGTAATGATCAGTAAGAAAGAGGGCAAATTAGTCACTAGCCTATATAGCAAAGCAACAGACAGGAATAGCCTATTACGAACAGATAGCTATCATGAACCCAATTGCAAGAGAGCCATACCACGGAGTCAATTCCTCAGGGCAAGACGTATCTCCTCAACCGATGAGGATTACATGAAAGCGGCAGATCAGCTACTTGAGAAATTTAAAGCAAAAGGGTATAAGCTAGAAACATTAAAGAACCTCAAAGAACAGATTAGAATTATGGACAGAAATCAGCTGGTATTTCAGAGTAGATTACAAAGAAGGAGGCAACAGAGAATCCCCTATGTACTACAATACAATGATCTATCAGGGACTGTCCGCAAAGCTGTGAGGAAATACTGGTCTATTGTGCAAAATGACAAAGAGTGTGGCTACTTGTTTAAGGACTATCCTGTATTTGCCTATAAAAGAGGGAAAACTATTGGTGAGATGGTGAGCAATAAAGACCTGGCTAGAAAGAAGAGACCCAAGTTCTTGGGGACCAAGAGGATAGGAACATTCCCTTGTCTATCATGTAATTGCTGTGGAGCTGTAATCAAAGGGGATTGGTTTCCACATCCCCGCACAGGCGAAAAGGTTAGGTGCACAGGATACTACACTTGTGAGAGTGAATATGTAGTCTATGCCCTTAAATGCCCCTGCGGACTGTTCTATGTGGGTAAAACCACCAGAGGGGTGAAGTCCCGTATACAAGAACATAAAAATAACATAAAGGAATATTCCAAAGGGGAAAAACGTCATGAGACTTCAGTATCCAGACATTTTGTTGAACATGGCCACAATGCGATTCAATTAAGATGGCTAGTATTAGATCAGGTTGAACCTTTACCAAGAGGGGGTGACAGAGAACGTTTGCTGCTTCAGAAAGAGATTAGATGGATCAGATCATTAGACTCTGTATCACCGAGAGGCTTGAATGAGCAAGTAAACTTAAAATGTTTCTTATGATTTTTTTGCAGGAAATGAACTGTGCTGCTGTACCCCATGAAACTGACAAGTAACTGTATGTAAAATAGAGTATACCTATGGAAGTAGTGAACTAACATGCCAAGAGCGTAGCCTTACATCAGATTATCCAGGGTAGACCCCTAGGGGTAGTGCCCTGTGCAAGTGACTCTGTATGAGATATATATATATTTTTGGATATATTTTGGTATTTACTTGTTTAATTTTTTAGTTATGTTTGTTGTGAAATGTACACTGGGTTTACACATTAGTGTTTATATGTATGCATATACAGAACCTGTGAAGTAACAGGGGACATTGAATTGTAAATTAATGGTGGACCTGACCCACCCTTTATGGGAGGAGTCAGGGGCATATATTGAAGGTGGAGGAAGTGGGTGGTTACACCTGATGAAGGGCGGAGCCCGAAACATGTAGTGTAACGACATGCAATAAACTGAACGCAAGTTCAAGCCTGTGGAGTGCCTCCTTCTTCCAGAAACTCATTCAGACAGAGCCTATCATTTGCAGGCTCTGTCAATTTAACCACAAGTACTCTTTTTAAACATGAAAACTTATAAATTCCATGCAAATAGTGCTAAGCTGGGGTTTGAACCTGAGACATTAGCAGTGCAAAGGAAGAATGCAAACTACTTACCTATTTATCAACAGAACAGGTTTCTTTGAATATATTGTACAGATGGTTCATATCATTGTATTTATATTGCCTTGTTTCCTTTTTCTGCACACAGGACTTCCTTTGCAGACACAAAATCATTTGAGAAAATCCCCACAGATTCTCAAGTTACAGGGTAAATAACACTTGTGTATCTTTGGTGTGACAGATTATTCTCATATTTTAAATTGATTTTCTTCCAGGTAATGTAAATGTTCATGCATGTCCTCTCTTAAAAATCGTTTACTTTATTGGTGGTGAGAGCAGTGTCCCTCTCTTTTTTTCAAACTAATTGCAACCTATAAAATTAATAATTAATGTACAAATAAATGATGCAACACAGCAAGCTAACACATACATGTCAATCTCCGACCTGCAGAGTCATGAAATCTGTTCTCAAGTGGTTTCCCAACTTTGTATTATGTTTGGCCCACTCTAGACTACCAAATAAGCTATATTGGAGGTGAAGCCCTAGAGCACCAGGGAAGCCATTTGGGGGAGGGAGAAAGTACTAGACACCAGGGAACTGCATAGGTGAGGGAGGAAGGCCACTAGACACCAGGGAACTGTATAGGGAGGGGGAACCATTAGACACCACAGAACTGCATAGGGAAGCCATTAGACACCAGGGAACTGCATAAGGGAGGGAGGAAGGCCACTAGACACCAGGGAACTGCATAGGGAGGGGGAACCATTAGACACCACAGAACTGCATAGGGAAGCCATTAGACACCAGGGAACTTTATAAGGGAGTGAGGTAACCACTAGACATTGAGGGTGGCCTGTGATGTGGTCTGTGTTCACTTTCTATTTGAGCTTGACAACTCTGGACACCCAGTGCAGCTTCAAGGCCAACAGATCAGTTCTCAGGGTTATAAAGGCTTTAGTGTTAGGATCTTCAGTTTTTTGGGGATAACCTAGGACTATCATTGGCTCTGAAAATGTAGGATTAGGCATTATTTAGACTGGAGTATGAACTAAGGCATGGGGAAATACCTTGTTTAGGCTTCAGGCAGGGAATGTGTTAGAGGAACTCGAGTGAAAATAATGTGATAAAGTGTTTCATTTTAACAATTAATTATGTATAAATGATTTAGTCAGTGTTTGCCCATTGTAAAATCTTTCCCTAATTTACAATCTGACATTTACCGCATGGTGACATTTTTACTGCTGGCATATGATGTCACTGGAAGGAGATGCTGCTTGCTTTTTTGGCAGTTGGAAACAGCTGTTATTTCCCACAATGCAACAAGGCTCCCAGGTCCTGACATCACACTGTGGGAGGGGTTTCACCCCAATGTCAGCCATACAGAGACCCCTGATGATCTGTTTGAGAAAAGGAATAGATTTCTCATGGGAAAGGGGGTATCAGCTACTGATTGGGATGAAGTTCAATTCTTGGTTACGGTTTTTCTTTAAGGTTAGACATTAGGTTAAAGTCAGGACTATCTGATGAATTAAAGTGAGGAAAGGTTTTTAGTTCGAGCTAAATGAGAGAGAGCACGTCAATTAGAGCGCTCGATTTTGGAGGAGATTTGGGCGCAACTGTCGCCACCATAGACTGTACTTGGAATTACGGCTTTAGAGGCGCATAGTGAGTAACTTCGTCGTCAGAAGACTGAGCTGAAGTTACTTTTAAAACACTGTAATTCGGCCAAATTACATAATTCCCCACTATCCACGTGGACCTGGAGGGGAAGTAATTAGCGCCGCCGGGACTTGTGCAGGAGCAGGATAAGCCATATACTGGCTGTATCCTGTGCCCAAGTCTCCCAGTGGCGTTTTCTCTCGTACTCAATGAGAGAGATTAGGTTTGTGGGTGTGAACTGCTGTTGTATGCTTTTGTTATACTCCATACATTCAAAAAGCTCAAGAGGAAAATTAGCACTCTTCTAGTTTTAATCACTGAAACTTTCAAACAGGATCTCTAGTTAGTGATCAAAGCATAATCTGGCATATCCCTTTGCTCAGGAGACTTATCAGTCACTTTCCTGCCAAAGTGATACAGATTATGAACCATTTTGTGCACTTATTAAACAGGCATTTGCTCCTAGACAATCTCTTAGGTTATGGTTAATCTGTTGGAGCAGTGGAAAAAGTTTGATTACACTTAAGGTGAATGGGAACCGCATTTAAAAAAAAAATGAAGCAAATACTTACCTAAGGAGAGGGAAGGCTCTGGGTCGTATAGAGCCTTCCGTCTCCTCTCTCGGTGCTCCCTATCCTGTGCTGGCTCCCCCCCCGTTTCAATCCCCCACTGAAAGGTTATTAAGACGTGCGGCTCCATACTGCACAGGCGTGAGCGTGCAAGAGAGCGTGCTTGCGCAGGTGCAGTACAGGGCCGCCCTTCTTCAGGGGCACTCGGGCTCCCTGAAGACTTCTGAAGCCTTCTTCGGCTGGGTAAAGCAGTATTTGACTAAATTTAGTCATATACTGCTACCGGGCGAGCCAGCACTGGAACGGGGGACCAGGAGAGGAGCGGGAAGGCTCTATAGGACCCAGAGCCTTCCCTCTCCTTGGGTAAGTATCTGTCTCATTTTTTTTAAATGCGGTTCCCATTCACTTTAAAGTGGACCTGAACTCTTGCACAGGACAGAAAGAAAACCTAGAGAAATGTACCCTGTGTGTATTTAGAGCGTTTAGCCTGTCTAATTCTCCCTCATTTTGTCTAATCACAAATTGTGACTTGATCTCTCCCCTGTGTCACATGACTGCCATGGCATATAAGCTCATTTGAAAGCACAGGGTTTTGACAATATCTCTGCTTCCATGAAAGCAGGAAGTAGAAACCGTGCAGATTTATTTCAGGATTTGTGTCAGCTGTAACAAAGAAATTATTTTTCTTTAAAGGTTATTATGCTGTTGGGTATCTCTTAGAGCAGAGAGGAAGTTTTGACTTCAGGTCCACTTTAAAGTGAACCTGTATTGATAAAATAAAAACAGATACTTACCTCCATACTTCCCGGATCATCCTCGAGCCCACTGTTTCTGTGCAGAAACCCTCTGAACATATCCAGCAAGAGCTTGTTTGATTTGCTCTCGTGGCTGCGCACCGGTCCATGTACAAGTGAGGCAGTACTGTGCTGTCCATGCCTGCGCATTAGGATTTTTCTTCTTAAAGTAACCTTTGCATGCGGTGTGCACTCACTCTATACTTGTGCATGCGCATTTCACGGACAGGAGTGTGGCCACAAAGAGGGGGGGCCTTGGGCAGCAGCTTTGGGGTGGACACGGGAAATCTCTGGAGCATTCAGAGGCTTTTCACTACTACTTAGGTAAGTTTCTGGGTTGTTGTGGGTTTTTTTGTTACAGGTTTGCTTTAAATGACTATTCTTTATAAGAATTTACCGGATTGTGCCGTTTCTTATCATAGGACACCAGTAAAGAGCCTGCTGAATGATGACGAAGATGACATTGATGAGGAGGAGGATGAAGGCCAGATGCTGGCTCCTCGTGTGAAAGTGGCAGAGGATGGCTCCATTATTCTCGATGAGGAGAGGTAAAAATGCAGCCTTGAGGGAAATCGAATGGATCATAAAGTTAGAATGGTGTTTTACTGTTGTGGTAAAAAGACATCCATTTTCATCAGCTGTGAAGTCCCTGTATTTTTGTCTGACAATAGCCATTACACTATGGTGGCCGTCACCTAACTCTCAGTTGCACTGTAGTGTAGTTGTACAAATGCAAAAACTTTTTTTCACTTAAAGTGGTCTAACACCCAGCATTTCAACTTTGCTTTAAAAGATTGCTTACAGCTTAGAAACTATTATGCCAGATTTTTTTTTTTAAGCAGAAATTCACTGAATGGATTAAACATGACATTTTAAGCTGGCCATACACTGGCCCGATTTGCCGCCGATTCGACAGCAGATTAGATCACTGGGATCGAATCTGCTGCCAATCGTTTGCGCTAAACGCACCCGCCGATCCGATTTCCTCCCGAAATCGGATCGGTCCGTCGATCGCGCCGTGCGGGTTACTTCCGTCGATCGCCCGCGGGTAGGGAGCGCGTCGCTAGCGGCGGCCGATCCGATACAGTTATACATTACCTGACGCTGGCTCCTGGGCGTCTTCTCCGCATCTTCTCCGCGCCTCTCTCTTGCTTCCATCCCAGCGTACATTAACTTCCTGTGTCACTCCAGTGACCAGGAAGTTCAAATAGAGGGCGTTCTAGTTGAACTTCCTGGTCACGGAGTGACACAGTGTACGCTGGGATGCGGTGCGGGGTGCAGCGCGGAGAAGAGGACCCGAAGCCAGCTTCAGGTAATGTATGCGGGGGGGGGGGGGGGGTTCAGGCGGCGGCTTCACAGATTGTGATCGGTTTCAGGCTGAAATCGATTCACAATCTGTTTGCAGTAAAGGCAGCCATACGATCCCTCTCTGATCAGATTCGATCAGATAGGGATCTGTCAGCTGGTCGATCAATGGCAAATCGACCAGTGTATGGCTACCTTTGTGCTGCATTTAGCTAGAAATCCTCCTCCCTGCTTAGGTTTAGTTACAAATGTATCTATTTACAATGTAATAAAAGAACACCTCTCTGAGAGACCAAAGAGGGCTTCCGCGGCAGGCTTTTCAGAGGTCTATTTGCATTCCAAACAAAGATACATTTGTAACTAAAGCTAAGCACAGATGCAGATTCCTAGTTAAATCCAACACTAAAATGTCATGTTTAACCCATTCAGTGAATTTCTGCTTAAAAAAAAATCTGGCATAATAGTTTCTAAGCTGTAAGCAATCTTTTAAAGCAAAGTTGTAATGCTGGGTGTTAAACCGCTTTAACTGTACTGAAACACACAGAATATATACACATACTACACACATGATGTATCTCTAATACAGGGAACTCTGGATTCTTGTATACATTCTAAATTTTCTTTAGCCAAACCACTTGTTTATGGTACATGTTCATATGATAAATTACAGCAGTATGAGAAACACTAGGAGGAGGTCCCTGCCCTTGCAAGCTTACAATCTAGAGGGTAGTGGGTTGAAGACCTTAGGGAACGAAACAAGGGTTAGCAGATTAGACTGTGAACCTCCAATGCTACCTATAGCAAATTATAGGCTCGTTTGAATAGGTGTGTTTTGAGAGTATGTTTCAGGGGGCCTTTCACACTGGTGCGGTACGGTGGGTCATTTTACCTCACCGCTATGCCAATGAAAGCCTATGGGTGCTTTCATACATGCGGTACGCCGGAAGTCGACAATCTACTGCGAGCGCATCCATATGTTGCCGTGCAACCTCTGCGGCGGACCAAAAGTCATGTAAGTCTATGCCGACCCAGGGTTCCTTAAAAATTTACATTGCGGCCCGCATGCACGGAGGCGTATTTTTACAATACGCTTTTGTGGACTTTCATATTTCTGAAACAGGAAATGAGCGGAAGCGAGCGTCACTTCCTGTTTGGCTGTTACCCTTCTGGGTATGCGGTATGCGGTAATCCCAGAAGGCCTGTTTTGTACAGTGTGGCCCCCAGGGACCACACCGCTAGCGCCGGTTTGCAGTGTGAAACGGGCCTCAAGGTTTTCAGGCTTGGAGCATGAAGGACATACTGTGGGAGAACGTTCCAACATTCCAAAGGAGAGGTGATGCTGGTGAGAAGTTTGATGCAGGAGTGAGAGGAGGTTACCAAACTAGAGGACAAGAGGGTCTCAAGGGAGGAGTGAAGGTTGCGGGTGGGATGGTATCTGTATAGAAATAAGGAAATGTAAGGAGGTAACAACCTATCTAGAGCTTTCATGAAAAGATAAGGCATTCACACTACATTGGGTATAGAGCTTGTATGGTCAATGCAGAGCCTCTGTGTCCACATGGAAACACAGATACTCTGAATCTGTTCTGTTTCTGATCCTAAAGTGAACCTAAAGTGAGAGCTATATGGGGCTGCCATATTTATTTCCTTTTAAACTATGGGTGTCGAATTCCAGGCTTGGAGGGCTAGATACATGCCAGTGTTTAGGATGGATTGAGAAAGAGAGGGATGTGTTCTACCTGATGGACCACACCTTTCCTGATTCAAACCCATCAATTGAGCTGTGTCAAAAATGTGTGAGGACCTCGGCCCTTGAAGGAGCGGTTTGACATCCCTCTTTTAAAAGATACCATTTGCCTGGCATTCTGCTGATCCTTTGCCTCCAATACTTTTCGCCATAGACCCTAAGCAAGCAAGATGTTTCTGACAAAAATATGACTAGATTAGATGCATGTTTCAGGTGTAAGATTGACACTACTGATGCTGTAATGATCAGCAAAACAGCCAGGAAACTGGCATTTTTTTTAAAGGAAATATGGCAGCTTTTGTATCCATCTCACTTCAGGTTCTTTTTAATGGATAACAGTAAACACCCGAATACTGCGCTCATATAAGAGTGAATACGTCCAAATTGGCAAGCGAAAACACCACTGGTCAGTCTAATATAGACAAGATTATGATAGTGGGAGCGCTCTTCCCAGATGCGTGTACCATCAATCAAAGTCTTTAGTGTGTATGGATAAGCGCTCAAAGACTTGCTTGCACATCGATAATAGGTGAAATTGCAGGAAAGATAGCCCCCCCTTCGGGGAAAGACTCACAGTTGTGGCCTTCAGGGCTTGTATTCACTTCCGGGGTATTGGCCACCCCGCAGCCTCACTGGCAATCCACCAACTGCTATTCCAGATCTGTTTTTGCAAATAAAGTGCTCCACATAGCGTAAAAGTGTAAGGAATTTATTCAGATTTCTAAAAGCTCTGCCAGCAAAGGCAGGCAAGTCCAAAAATAAAAGTACATTAAGCAGCCAATCCCCTTATATGAAAAACCGCCACTAGAGCGGGTCAGGGGGTGCAGGGATCAAACTGTGCTTAGCTAGCGGCAAGGCGTACACCTCTGCCGCCTCGCTCACCCTCAGTTTCTAATAGGGGATCCCCGCTGGCTAATGCTGATAAAAAGGCTCCTCGCACACACAAACAGCCGCGTCCGGCTGGCGCTGTGCGTATGACGTCACTCCGTAGCTCCGCCCAACGTTTCGCTGCCTTAGCAACTCATCAGGGGTACGGCGCTACGGCGAGTGACATTCTTATATGGCTATTGCGCATGCGTCCTCCCTTCTGCATCAGCTTTACGGAAAAGGGCACTGCGCCTGTGTTAGCTCCAACCTTGGAGCCTGCAAATGTATTGGTTTAAATCGTGCGCCTGCGCACTCTACAATTCATCCTCTTCATCGGATACTGCCACTAAATATGTATAGAAATATATAAAAATGAAAAATATATATATAAAAAACCAAAAAGCTGGAGGTAAAGAGCCAGCAATTGATTGCCTATCAGTATGGGCTCCTGTGGATGGAAATATCGTTGTGCCTCACTGCTCGCCCTTCACATCAAATCATCAGGCTAAGCCCATCCCTCTGCATCAATATCTCTCAAGTTCACAGAACTTAGTATGGTGCGATCAGATATTTCATAGGTTACCTAAAGCAGTGATAATATAAATTGATGAATATACTATTAAGTCCACATGCAGAATTAATACCTCCCACCACATTCTACCCATTAAAAATAAAGCAATTTAAGTCTATGTCCACATTATGCCCCCGAGGTACCAACGTGTTCATTCTATGTATCCACTCAGGTTTTTTTTGAGATATACATCTTTCCCTGTTACACCCCCTCCAGTTAATATTTAATTTCTCTATCCCACATATCTTCAGAGTTTTAATGTTACAGTTGTGCATTTCTCCAATATGTTTAGACAGGTTATGTTTTTGAAATCTTTTTACAGAATTACAAATATGTTCACCCCACCTTTTATGTAGGGCCCTGGTAGTGCGCCCTATGTATTGCTGACCGCACCCACAGGAAATCAGGTATACAGCATACTTAGTACGGCAAGTAATGAACCCTTTAATTTTGTGGGTGAACATATTTGTAATTCTGCGAAAGGATTTCAAAAACATAACCTGTCTAAACATATTGGAGAAATGCACAACTGTAACATTAAAACTCTGAAGATATGTGGGATAGAGAAATTAAATATTAACTGGAGGGGGTGTAACAGGGAAAGATGTATATCTCAAAAAAAACCTGAGTGGATACATAGAATGAACACGTTGGTACCTCGGGGGCATAATGTGGACATAGACTTAAATTGTTTTATTTTTAATGGGTAGAATGTGGTGGGAGGTATTCTGCATGTGGACTTAATAGTATATTCATCAATTTATATTATCACTGCTTTAGGTAACCTATGAAATATCTGTTCGCACCATACTAAGTTCTGTGAACTTGAGAGATATTGATGCAGAGGGATGGGCTTAGCCTGATGATTTGATGTGAAGGGCGTGCAGTGAGGCACAACGATATTTCCATCCACAGGAGCCCATACTGATAGGCAATCAATTGCTGGCTCTTTACCTCCAGCTTTTTGGTTTTTTATATATATATATTTTTATATATTTTTCATTTTTATATATTTTTATACATATTTAGTGGCAGTATCCGATGAAGAGGATGAATTGTAGAGTGCGCAGGCGCACGATTTAAACCAATACATTTGCAGGCTCCGAGGTTGGAGCTAACACAGGCGCAGTGCCCTTTTCCGTAAAGCTGATGCAGAAGGGAGGACGCATACGCAATAGCCATATAAGAATGTCACTCGCCGTAGCTCCGTACCCCTGATGAGTTGCTAAGGCAACGAAACATTGGGCGGAGCTACGGAGTGACGTCATACGCACAGCGCCAGCCGGACGCGGCTGTTTGTGTGTGCGAGGAGCCTTTTTATCAGCATTAGCCAGCGGGGATCCCCTATTAGAAACTGAGGGTGAGCGAGGCGGCAGAGGTGTACGCCTTGCCGCTAGCTAAGCACAGTTTGATCCCTGCACCCCCTGACCCGCTCTAGTGGCGGTTTTTCATGTAAGGGGATTGGCTGCTTAATGTACTTTTATTTTTGGACTTGCCTGCCTTTGCTGGCAGAGCTTTTAGATATCTGAATAAATTCCTTACACTTTTACGCTATGTGGAGCACTTTATTTGCCCAAACAGATCTGGAATAGCAGTTGGTGGATTGCCAGTGAGGCTGCGGGGTGGCCAATACCCCGGAAGTGAATACGGGCCCTGAAGGCAGCAACATCTGGTGAGTCTTTCCCCAAAGGGGGGGCTATCTTTCCTGCAATTTCACCTATTATCGATGTGCAAGCAAGTCTTTGAGCGCTTATCCATACACACTAAAGTCTTTTTAATGGATGCCTCCAACGCTCTTCACTATTAGCACTATTAGAGTTTAATCTTCTTTGTTGCGTTTTAATTGCAGTTTAACTGTGGAAGTTAGCAGAAATAAAGCTCCTATCGTGGAAGGCAATGAACCAATATTTGAACGTGGCTCCACAACAACCTATTCTAGTTTTCGGAAAAGCAATTACTCCAAACCATGGTCCGAGCCAGGTACGTTGAATTCAAACTTTGTATGTCACACGTCTGCTGCTGATCTCCACGTATATTTAATCTGCTGTTTTTGTGTCTGTTTTTCAGAAACGAACATGTTCTATTTGGCAATAAGCATGGTGGGGACAGACTTTTCAATGATTGGTCAGCTGTTCCCTCACAGGGATAGGATAGAGATCAAGGTACGTGGGGACAAGCAATCTGTCCCATAAATGCATTTTCTGTGAAGGTTCCCCTTTTATCTGGGCTATCATGAGCAGGCATTTTGGCTAAGAAACGTTTGATGACTGGATGTAGTATGCCTTAAAGCAATTTGGAAGTGAAAAATAAATCAAAATTTAGATACCGTATTATTTTTAAATCTTGACCTTCTGATTGCTGTGAGCCAGTCACAGTAATCGCAGTATGAAATAGGAAGAGGACGGCTCTGGTCCTTAAAGGAAACAAGAGACTGGGAAAAATTGTTTTAGACATACCTGGGACTTCCTCCAGCCCCACGTGCACGGATCACTCCAACGGCGGAGGACGTTTTGGGTCCCGGTACCGGAGCTGTAGGCAGCGGAGGACAGTGGCGTGGGAGCGATCCCTGCGGATGGGGCTGGAGGAAGTCCCAGGTGTGTATAAAACATTTTTTCCTATCTCTGGTACACTTTTTAAGGAACCAGAGTATCCAGTACTAAAGTTGTTAATAAGGTGGATTTTATTGGAGTTGTGCTGCATGTACTCTGGTTAAGCATTAAATCAACCCGCGCGGGGGGGGGGGGGGGGGGGGGAATTACAACTGCCTAGAGTCCCCCCTTAGACCAGGGCCAGTGCATTGTCTGGGGACAGGCACAAGTTGAGACACCAGAATTTTTGCAGCTCACAGCACTGCCCTCTTTCCAGTCAGGTATGAGCACAGCCATGTGCCCTGCTGTGTGAATGTTTCACTTTCCGCTACATTACTAATGTCAGCTGCATTATTATCTGTATCCAAACTTCACGCACGTTTCTAGGTTGCAGTTGTAAACGTGGCTGTGGTGTAAGAAATGGGGCTTGTATTCATTACTGGTCTGATGTAACATTGATTTTTTTTGTTTTTTTGTTTGTTTTTTTCAGAATAAATTCAAGAGAGAAGAAAGAGCAAATGGTTGGCGGATAGACAAGGCTTTTAGTAAGGCTTTCTGTTTTTTAATCCCTGATAAATTCTTGTACAATGTGACCTTTTTGTTTCTTAGTTATTATTTGGCACCAGTATTACCGTATTTTCCGCCGTATAAGACGCACTTTTTCTCCCCAAAAAATGGGGAGAAAAAGTCCCTGCGTCTTATACGGCAAAGGCAGGGAATCCCCGACTTATGGACGCCCGCCGATACGAACCGCCGACCCGCCGTCATCGGGGATTCCCTGCCGTGCCTGTGTGTCTGCGTTCCCCCTTGCCCCCGCTTGTCTATTCCTCCCTCCTGTGTCGCTGGTTCCCCAATGTAAGAAGCGGCAGAAGCTTACCTCCTCCATCTTGCCCGCGGCGATTGAAGACATCCGGCTCCTGTGTGCGGCTTCCTCTAGTGCCGGCTTGTAATGACGCGTAATTGATGACGCGGCATTACAAGCCGGCACTAGAGGAAGCCGCACACAGGAGCCGGATGTCTTGAATCGCCGCGGGCAAGATGGAGGAGGTAAGCTTCTGCCGCTTCTTACATGGGGGGACCCGGCGAAACAGGAGGGGGGGATAGACAAGCGGGGGGCGTGGGGGACACCTCACAGCGGGACACAGAATGGAGGAGGACACATAGGGCTGACAGGCTGCTGACACTTGGGGGGAGACAGGCTGCTGACACTTGGGGGGAGACAGGCTGCTGACACTTGGGGGGAGACAGGCTGCTGACACTTGGGGGGAGACAGGCTGCTGACACTTGGGGGGAGACAGGCTGCTGACACTTGGGGGGAGACAGGCTGCTGACACTTGGGGGGAGACAGGCTGCTGACACTTGGGGGGAGACAGGCTGCTGACACTTGGGGGGAGACAGGCTGCTGACACTTGGGGGGAGACAGGCTGCTGACACTTGGGGGGAGACAGGCTGCTGACACTTGGGGGGAGACAGGCTGCTGACACTTGGGGGGAGACAGGCTGCTGACACTTGGGGGGAGACAGGCTGCTGACACTTAGGGGGAGACAGGCGGACACATGGGGAGAAAGCAGGACACCTGGGGGTACAGGGGGACACTGATGACGCGGCATTACAAGCCGGCACTAGAGGAAGCCGCACACAGGAGCCGGATGTCTTCAATCGCCGCGGGCAAGATGGAGGAGGTAAGCTTCTGCTGCTTCTTACATGGGGGGGACCCGGCGACACAGGAGGGGGGGATAGACAAGCGGGGGGGCATGGGGACACCTCACAGCGGGACACAGAATGGAGGAGGACACATAGGGCTGACAGGCTGCTGACACTTGGGGGGAGACAGGCTGCTGACACTTGGGGGGAGACAGGCTGCTGACACTTGGGGGGAGACAGGCTGCTGACACTTGGGGGGAGACAGGCTGCTGACACTTGGGGGGAGACAGGCTGCTGACACTTGGGGGGAGACAGGCGGACATGGGGAGAAAGCAGGACACCTGGGGGTACAGGGGGACACTGATGACGCGGCATTACAAGCCGGCACTAGAGGAAGCCGCACGCATGAGCCAGATGTCTTCAATCGCCGCGGGCAAGATGGAATAGGCAAGCTTCTGCCACTTCTTACATGGGGGGGGGGACCCGGCGACACAGGAGGGGGGGATAGACAAGCGGGGGGCGTGGGGACACCTCACAGCGGGACACCTCACAGCGAGACACAGAATGGAGGAGGACACTTGTGGGGAGACAGGCTGCTGACACTTGCGGGGAGACGGGCTGCTGACGCTTGCGGGGAGACGGGCTGCTGACGCTTGCGGGGAGACGGGCTGCTGACGCTTGCGGGGAGACGGGCTGCTGACGCTTGCGGGGAGACGGGCTGCTGACGCTTGCGGGGAGACGGGCTGCTGACGCTTGCGGGGAGACGGGCTGCTGACGCTTGCGGGGAGACGGGCTGCTGACGCTTGCGGGGAGACGGGCTGCTGACGCTTAGAGGGAGACAGGCTGCTGGGCTGCTGACACTTGGGGGGAGACGGGCTGCTGACACTTGGGGGGGGGGGGGGGTACAGGGGGACACCTGGGGGTACAGGGGGACATCTGGGGGTGACAGGGGGACACCTGGGAGAGACGTGGGGACACAGGAGGGCACCATTTGGGGGAGGTCATGTACAAGACGCTCCTGAAATATGGACGCA
Organism: Hyperolius riggenbachi; assembly: GCF_040937935.1. Lineage (NCBI taxonomy): Eukaryota > Metazoa > Chordata > Amphibia > Anura > Hyperoliidae > Hyperolius > Hyperolius riggenbachi. Next base: position 581,418,210 of record NC_090646.1, read on the forward strand.
CCAGGTTTAATTTATATTTTTTTTCCCTGGTTTTTGCCCTCTAAACCTAGGTGCGTCTTATATTCCGGAGCGTCTTATACGGTGTGAAATACGGGTAGCTTTACCTCTGGCAGGGTTTTGATCCCCCTTCCTGGTAAAGCTGCATCATTTTGAGCTGCACCAATTTTGTCTTCAAGGAGAATTTTCTTTCCTGACAGTTTAGTGTTTGGATAATCTGCATATTCTCAGCCTACATTCACATTTAGTACTTGTACAATCACTAGCAGGCTAGCGGCTGTGTCTGGGATATGGCTGAAGTCACCTGGGCAGCCAGTATTAAGGCAGGCATTCAGCTTATACCTGTTCTGCACACATGAAAGATGAAAGGGGTCCGCACTTGTCAGAAGAGTATAACCTTTATTAAACGAACATATCCAAGCCAAGGCGCACATCAAAGGCTGACATGTTTCGGACTAACCGTCCTTAACCGTCCTTGTCCAGTTACTGTGTTCTGCACACGTGGCTGTATTAAAGGAAACCTAAATATATATATTTTTTTTATATCTATCTTATCTATATCTTCTGATTTGATCTGACTCCAGTCTGGCTTTACCAATGGATACATGCTGCTCCAGGTTTCATGAAACAGAAATCAGCAGAACTGCAAGTAGCCATTATTTTGAAAAAGAAACAAGAACAGCCTCAAACTTCAAAAAACACGTGTTGCTTGTGCCACAATGTAATGTGAATTACACAAAACCTGTACACAAAACACCTATTTGTCACCCAGACACTTTTTTTATTTATTGTAGGTTCAGTTTCAGAGCATATAAAAATAACTCACAGACAGCTCTTATGTGTAAAAGATAGCATTTAATGAATAAATACTTAACTACAGAATGATGGTCAAATGTCCAGTTGTCTTTTAGCTCAATCAGATAAGTTCACACATAGTCCTGAGGGGCCCCATATGCCCTTATAGGCATCTCAGGTACGGGGACCCGAGCAATGCTGCTGGCAACAGCAATCCCATCAAGGCCAAAGATAATAGGGTGTTGGCCCCTTTTTATACACATTTTAGACAGACATAGTCCCAACCAATCCTAAGTAGTCTTCACTTCAGGCCATAGCCTTATAAGGTTATGGTCATTTGCTCAGCAAGGTATATTACATATACTTAAAGGAATGTTCCATAAAAGGAAATGGTCAGTAGTCAAGGAAATAGCCAAAATAAAGGAATGTTAACTTTTCCCATACTGGCAATGGGCACTGTACTATATACGTAATAACTTGTATATACAATATCACTGGTAATTGGATGAGACATGATTATATAATTGATTAAAAGTACATCATCCTACACGCTCCTTTCCATAATCTCTAGAACTTTGCTTTTATTTGGATAACAGGAGAAAAAGTGACCTTGGACTTGGATTTTTTTGCAAAACATCTTGAAAAAGCTCTTGAGGAAGGAAAGAAAAAGCCGAAGGCACCAAGAATCAGAAAGCCACGGGAGAAAAAAGCAAGAAAGCCACGCAAGAAGAAAGGTAAGTCTTCAGTCTTAGCAGGGAGTTCCTCTATCCATGGCCCTCATTCAATTCACTTTTCTCCTAGGAGATTCTAATCTGATTCTAAATGCATTTTAATTGGAATAAGAAAAAAATGGAAAAAAATCATTTTCTCAATTTTCGGCCATTATAATTTCAAAATAAAATGTTCTACTGTGGTTAAAACCCACATGGTTATTGCAACATTTAAAATATTTCCCTAGTACAATGTATGACGACAATATTTTATTTGGAAATAAAGGTGTATTTTTTCTGTTTTGCTTCCATCACTAATTACAAGCCCATAATTGCAAAAATGATGGAACTGGTTTCCCATTCACTGATCTGTAGACTAAGGGGTGGCGGCGAGATCACGCACAGGCGCACGCGCACAGCGGCGATCACGGCGAGGGCAATATATCTACACCCCTGTGCGGGAACTGAAGTCCTGCAGGGCATATATATACTACTGACAGCAGCAAAAGTGGTTAAAAGGCATTTTATTGATAATGTGTGAAAATATCACGTAGGAAAAACCTGAGAGAAACAAGTGATTCAAATGTTTTTGTGTGTTTTTTGAATGTTCGGTCTTGTTTATGGGGGTTTCTTCACGCACGCTGGTTTCCTCCCACATTCTAAAAATAAAGGTTAATTGGTTGACTTGAACAATTAGCCTGTGACTATGATGGCAATAAAGTGTAGATCCAGTGAAAAATAGAGAGGCTGCAAAATAGAGCCTAAGCCTTCTGCTGCGCTTTACAAAGTACGTAGTCATGCCACTAACTGTGCCTCACAGTTTAGACTACTTCCAGTGAAGTAGGCCAAGACGACACAGGTGAGGGTGGCCACAGCTTCGGAAGAGTTTAGAAGAATCCCACCACGGTGGCTTTGCCGAGGAGGCGGGCAGAGTTTCTGTCTTTAATGAGTTATGGGCGGATAAGTGATTAATACTACAACTCGCCAATCCTGGCAGCAGTACTAGTCTTGCATTACAGGCTCTCTCAGTTTTACTCTGGAAGTACTCTGTGAGCAGCACCTTTAGTGGCATGACTTTGTACTTCGTAAAGCACAGAAGACTTTGAGTCTATGCAGGTTTTTTTTCACATGAAAACACTTCAGTAAGTTTTTATTGGGATTTCAAATAAGAATACAAGGCAGCCAATAAATCACCGGAGACCCAGTACAGCAAAATCCCCGATATCCGTAACTCGGGCAACCGGAAGTCTCAACTGACTGACATGCCTGAGGAGATAACAGGGACTGAAGTTTTGGGGGTATGCAGAGCATAAACTACTTACTGATCTATGCGTGAGTCGTACACAAAGGACGTTGGAAGGATCGGTAAGTAGTTTCTGCTGCATGGGTGAGGTTCAAGCTATTTTTGACTGTTTGCAGCAAGCACATGTATCCAGCATCCAGCCCGCTTGTGCCGGCTTTGCTGTAATACAGAAGTGGACGACTTGGATAAAACCAAAGTAGGATACAGTGATCATTGAGAGAAGTGGCATTCCATGTATTTAAAATATTAAATGTTACCATTTCATATTTACGTAATTTTACAATGATTTATTACACCAGATTACCTTAAATTGTTAACCACCCTGGCGTTCTATTAAGATCGCCAGGGCGGCTGCGGGAGGTAGCATACGCGGCTGGCAAAGTGCCGGCTGCGTGTGCTGCTTTTTATTTTTTAATGCAAATCGGCCCAGCAGGGCCTGAGCGGCAGCCTCCGGCGGTAATGGACGAGCTGAGCTCGTCCATACCGCCCGGCTGGTTAAAGTGGATCCGAGGTGAACTTTTACACATTGCATGATTGTGTTCCTTTACTATAGTTTATAGGGCATTCCTCAAGCCAAATACTTTTTGTTTTTGTTTTAATACTCGAATTCCCTATAAACTAAAAAAAGCACGCCCACAGGATTTCAGAGAGCCTTGGCAGTAGCAAGGGCTCATGGGAGCTCAGTTTGGGCAGGAGAAGGGGGAGGTGTTACTAGCCATTGATTTCAGAGGCAGAGGGGAGGAGGGAGAAGGAGAGGGTATTAGGCTGATGGCTCAAGATACAGATAAGCCTGCTATGTGTAATGTTTACAAACAACATGGCTGCTGTCATTGTATCACAGGAAGAAATAATCATATTCTATTAAACTGTTTGCAGCTAGATTTGATGTGAAAACCATCTAAACTTTAGATAAGATATATAGACAAGTTACTTGTTATAGTTAGTTTTTCATCTCGGATCCGCTTTAAAGTACCCTTTTTCCTGATCAGAACATTTGAAATAAGAGGCCTGAATACACAAACCTTACCCCACTTTTGACCCCTTCCATACGGTGAAACCAGTTTTCAGAGGATATCGGACAATGCTTAACACTATTAAAATGGTCATACACACCGATGATTTCCAGGCAGATTCAGTCACTTTGAGTCAGCAAGTCAATCTGTTGACCTCCACAAGCCCAAATTAACTTCTGTCTGATTTTGGACAGTTAAGCGATTGGAAGCATCATCTAGTATGGTGGAAGGGAGAAGTGGTCGGGCTGAAGGGCACTATAATCTCTTGTAGTGCAAGGTTCTTAATCATGTATGGTTATGTAAGAGAATTGCTTTCTTGGCAGTTCTTACAGATTGTATATTGTAAATGCACTGCATTTTTGTTCTCTTATGCAGTAAGTCTCTGTGCTTGTAATCGTGTGTAAAGGATTAGTGATTTTTGTTGTTGGGAATTTGGCTTCACTCCCAAGCAACTCTCTCCAAACTGAACTCTTCTATGCTGCTACGGTGGGACTCGGGCTATCTCTCTCTGTATTTAGTCATGTGTTTAGCTTTTGACCTGAAGACGGTTAGACTGAGATGTACTTTTCCTTGCAGACAAAGCTGCAGCAGAAGAAATTCTCAGTGATGGGAATCTGCCTATCTGTCAGATGGAGAAGAAGCCGATGCTGGGATAGAAGAAAAGGAGAATGAGGACTCCCTGAGTGTCAAGAATGCTTACCGGGGTCTGAAAATGTGCCCGGAAAAAGAAGAGGACCAGGAAGAAAAACAATGAGCAAAACAAGTCTCAGAGGAAGATAGTTTGCTGCCTAAAAAGGAACAAAGACGAAAAGGAAAAGTGAGACCTATTTCTTTATACATCTTGATTTTTTATGTTATCAGTTGGCAGAGAATAAAGCAACTTCTAGCTCAAGAGTTTGTTCTGCTTTTTGGGTTAACCACTTCAGGACCATAGGCTTACACCCCCTAGTGACCAGGCTATTTTTCTCAATTTAGGCCACTGCAGCTTTAAGGCCTCGCTGCAGGGCTGTACGTCTTGGCACACAAGTGATTCCACCACTTTCTGCTCACCAACAGAACTTTCTGTTGGTGGGCTGTGATTGCTCCCAGGATGCTTTTTTTTTTTTTTTTTTTTTTAAGAAATGCTACTGTATCTTTAACATTTTTGTACAGCTCCCTCCCCCCGCCAGCCAATTATCGCGATCGGCCCTCATAGACATCAGCCTATGAGAGCCGATTGCTCTCCTGCCTCCCAGGGGGACAGCCGTGTCACACGCCTGTCCCCAGTACAGCGCTGATGTAGATCGCAGCGCTGTACACTGTAACACTCTCATTCTAGTGGAGATGCTCGTGCTATTTCCTGCAAAACCCCGCCCCACGACTTCACGCCAATCGGCGTGGAGTGGTCTGGGCTGCTGCTACGTTCACGCCAATCGGCGTGGATCAGTCGGCAAGGCAATCTATCTTCCTTCTCCTAAAAATGACTTAGAGAGAACCAGAGATCATGTAAAGAAAAGCTGTTATACATACCTGGGGCTTCCTCCAGCCCCATACGCGCTGATCGATCCCATACCGCCATCCTCCGCTGCCCGCAACAACGAGAACCCGGCTCCCCGCTCTTCCGTCAGTCTGACTCGGTCTAGCGTAGCAGAAGTGCGCTCTTTGCGTACCTCTGCAGCAGCCGCTCGAGAGATACGTAGAGGGAGCAGTTCTCCTGCGTAGCCTGGGCTCTGATGACGTCAGCGACGGGAGCCGGTTCTTGTAGTTGCAGGCAGCAGTGGACGGCGGCGTGGGATCGATCAGCGCGTATGGGGCTGGAGGAAGCCCCAGGTATGTATAACAGCTTTTCTTTACATGATCTCTGGTTCCCTTAAAGATATTCCACAGTTTTATTTTGTTTAAATCTACTTTTTTAAGTTTTAACTGTTTTATTGTTTTTAATCCACACATTAATTGAAGTATGCCAGAGCTAAAATCTATGAACTTAAATATAATTTCTGGTGAAATGCTGCCCACTTTACTATACAGGGAGCACCTATACCTGGCATTACCCACCGTGGCACGCTTAGTATGCCACACTCGCTCCTTATTTTTGGGGGAGGGAGTTGGGAGGGGGGGGATGGTGGTGGGGGGGTGTCTTATAATAACCAGCACCGGGTGTCAAACGCCCTTGGTAAGCCGCTGGAACACAGCCTAGTTATTTGTGTGCTCGGCACTGTACATACCCATGTCTATCTCATCATGTCACATGTCACCTCGGTATCCATTAATGATGCTGAGCTGATCAATGGTATAATTTAATACTTTTTCTTTTTTATACAAAAACAATCCTTTTACATAATTTTGAGCAATAGGGTAAAGTCTCTACAGAAACCCCCAGCTCCTTTTCCTTCACCTGCTCCCCACCAGTCTCCTCCTTCTCCCCACCAGTCTCTTGTCTCCTGCAAGTATCAAGGAGGGCGCAGCTAGATGGATTTGGATGTGTAATCTCACTTGCACAATTGCCGGCGGATGTCTTGGAGACAGACACTTGGCTCTAGTGAAACCCACCCTAATGCTGGAAATACACAATGAGTTTTTTTTGGCAGATTTACTGATCGATTTCATTCACTTCTACCGGTATCAGGAAATCGATCAGAAAAATAATTGCAATCACATCGGACCTGTTGAAAATAATCTATCGAGCCATCGATCTGCCCAAAAAACTTGTTGTGTATTGCCAGCATAAGGTTCATTGCTGAAGCACAACAGGCTTGCCATTCAGTAAGTCAAATTGTTATTTTCAGTCCACATAAATATACGGTCTGTGGAATGTTTTCCTTGCCAAATGGAATTTGTCATTGTGGATAGGCAACCCTATCTCTACAACACTAGTTAGGTGACCTCCACTATTTCCTAATTAATAATTTCAGGTTCATGCGTCGCAGTTATTGGGATTAGGAGTCAGCAGTCTGTAGGTATAAATATCAGAGTTATCTGAAAGATGGAGGTAGTGATACAGATTTAGAAATCTGTTGTTAGGGAAATGTTTCTTGTGTCTGCCAGTGCATTTGTTTGCTTTCTTGGTGATTCTGTTGTCAGTGAATGTATTGCGTAGCAGTGTTGTGTCACAGCAGGTACTGTTATGTGCCTAGATATATTATTCTTATCAGTCTCTCTGACTGTGTCATCAAGAGAGCTGCAAAGTAAAGCAGTGGCAAGAAGTTAGCATCCTTCTTGCATTTAAAGTACACCTGACCTGAGGCAAAGCTACAAAAAGTAAGCACAAAGGTATGGTCATGCTGGATCCATGTACCTCTGGAACATTGTCTGTTCCATTTCTCCGGCCGCTGGCTGTGGGCTTGCCCTGAAACGCCGATGTCTGCTGTAATGTTCAAGTAAATGCTTCCTGAACAACATTTAAGTCAGGTTGTGTTTATTTTAAACCTTCAAATACAATATGTGCAGAGAAGTAAAAGCAAGATTGGAACTTCTCTGATTTGAAATGGTTAGGCTCTCTTAAAGAAACCAGAGACGTATAACAAGAAAGATTTGATACTTACCGAGGGCTTCCTCCAGCCCCATAAGCACATCTGAGTCCCTTGCCATTTGGTCATCCGTATGAAGTAACCTATATCGATCCTTGTATTTTATTATCCACGCAGAAAAAGCTGTTCCTGAAACAAAGATGGCAGCTCAGACTTGGCAGCAAATGATGAGAACCCTGAAGAGGTACAGCCCGCTGCAGAAGAAAAGGTACGAGAAAAGAAAAGAAAAACTCGAAAAAAGAAATCGGACACTAAAGATCTTGAAAATGATATTGATAGTGAACAGAGCCGTCAAATGGACGAATTGACTTCAAAATGTAAGTCCAGTGTGGAATTAAGTTTTTTTTTTTCTTTTTGAGTATTGTTATTTTGGATCCTGTAGCGGTAGGGTACTGTGCCGTGTTAGCCGAAAGCTTACTCTTTTTTTTTTTTTTTAAGTTAGCTAATAAATGGCATTGTCCCGATTCAAAATGTTTGCTTTTACTGATGGCTATTCCTCCTTCATCAGACTCGCATCCTGTATGACATCCTTGCTGACAAGTTGTTGAAGCACACAGCTGTATACATGCAACATGATTCAAAATGTCTTGCTTTCATTTGGATCTAGTCACCTATGGTGTGCTGAGGAGGAATTGCTGCACACCTGTTTTTAATCTGCTCTTCATCTCTTCCATGGCCTCAATTCACTAAGCAGTTTAGACTAGTCTACTTAGTCTACTAATGGTTTGGTGTAAACTAGCAATCAGTCGCATCAAAAGGGAATTCAGTAATAATTACTAAATGTTTTAGACCTGGTCTAAAACATTCAGTAATGGGGTCTAATTACCGTACAAGGTCTAAAGATACGAGTAGCTATGACTGACATCCTTCTCCTCTGACGAGTTCTCCTCTGGATACAATTAATCTCCTGCATAATTCAAAAAGGTCCATCCTCACGTCTAAAATACCTCACAGAAGTACTCTACCGACAGAAATAAGCTGGTCTAATCTCTGTCAGAAAAAGTGGGTGTGGTTACTCCTTGTTAGCCTTTGTGAATTGTGTAATTACTGAATGTTTTAGACCAGGTCTAATACATTCAATAATTATTATTAGTGAAATCCCTTTTGATGCGACTGATTTACACCAAACCATCAGTAGACTAGTCTAAACTGCTTAGTGAATTGAGGCCAATTGAAGGAGTTTACAGGTCTTGTAGGTCTGAATTTGCCTTGGTGCTTCGTGATGCGCTTAACTATTTGCCATTTGGATCTTATTTCTTTATTTTTGTTCCACAAGCTGAAAACCTGACTATATCAGATAATACAGAGGATGCTTCGCAGGTCTCCACTGAAGCTGGGGAAGCCAGCCTGTTGTCACAGTGTATCACACAAGCCGATGACTTTCTGGTTCTCTTCAGTGAAGAAAGCGACTGTGATTCAGAGCCTGATGATTTAACTAGGTATGCTATACATTTATACTTTATTATTTTTTATAATGGTTTATACTTGATACAGTGTTTGGGGCTGCCATGGCAAGCAGGTCTTGGGGGGGGGGGGGGGGGGGGGGCTGCTTAGCATGGTTCAGTGATTCAGGGCGTGTTAAAGTGGGACCCATAAGAGAGTAAGCAGTATGAGAGTGTGCCTGCACTCCTCTGACATAACATTTGCTGGTGGACACCAGTTATTCATGTGATTGTGCCTCGGCCTTATAGATATATGTTTGGAAATTGGGCTTCACAGATACGTTAGGAGATTTTACAGGAGCTCAGGAGTTCAGTCTTTCCATAACTTTCGCACTGTAGCAATATCATGAGCCTGGAATAGCTGGTGTTTGGACCAATTAAGATATACTTACCTGGGGCTTCCTCCAGCCCCTAGAAGCCTATGTGTCCCTCGCAGCAGTTCAGCTCTCAGGCAGTCTCCCGGGGTCCCCTCCATAGTGGCGGGTTGGCGGTTTCTGAGCTCCTGTGGCAGGATGCCTTCTGCACAGGCACAGTTCTTCTGCCTCCCAACTGTGAGTGGCGTGGCCGCGCACTTGTGCATGTGCAGAAGCCACCGACCTGGCCTGCTCAATATCACCCTCGTTTTGTGTTTCCTTTAATCCACTTTTTCACTAGGATTGTGTCCCTTTGTAGTAATCTTCTCCTCCTTGAAGCTTGCTGGAATATACTGAAGCTATAACCTTTCCCGTACTCCTGTTCCTCTTGTCACTCTTACTGGGATATACTGCAGATATAATCCATCCTGTATACTTGTTCCTCCCCGACTGTTGCTGGGGAATACTGCACTACAATCCTTCCTATACACCTGTTCCTTTTTGACTGTTGATTGAATATACTTGCACCACAATTTGCCTCCACACCTATTCTGCTTTGACTATTACTGAGGTATACTGTTGTTAAATTCAGCCTGCACATCCATCCATTCCTGTTTGACTATTGCTGGAATATACTACTAACTATATCTCTTCCTCTTTAATGCTGCACCAGTGGTTCATTCTTGAGTCTCGTTTATAGTGTTGCCTCATATAAGTCCGCTTCTGGTTGGGGGCTGGCACTTTCAGGAACTGCTTCCTGTAGAGTGGGGAGCCATTTCAATAATGATATTGAGTACTGTTAGTACACTGAAATAAGACCTTTTATTTTAAGTTTGTAAAATTCATATTTTTAAACCAATTTCCACTATAGATTTTTACCCATTAAAACATCTTGTACCCCAATTATGATGGGGAGTTGTTGCCACCCTGTGGAGAAAAGAACTTGAAATTCAGCTGAGGTAAAGTGGGCGGGTCTACACTAGCCAGTTATTGCATTTCCTTTACTGTCCTCTTGCATGTACTGTAGACTTCTGAAGGAGCTGTGTGAGACATCTCTGAAAGATGAAACACCAGAAGAAGCAAGCAGTACTCTTGATGTGGCGGCAACAGCAAAAAAACGCGCTGTCCCAAAGCTGCAAACTCGTCGACGTAAGGTAAGCGGATGCAGAATAACTTGGGAATAAAATTGTTGATTACCAATGATTCTCTGATTAGCCCTTGCTGGTGAGACATTTTCAGATAGAAATCTGTTTTACATAAATTCCTGTACCCCAAAGTGGGTATTTTGAAGTTTTTAGTGGTTTCAAGTCCTACTCCTATACTGGGAAGTGCATATACAGGGAGTCTTGTCACAGCTAACGGTAGAATTACTGCTTTCAAGACAAATTGTAAAATTTAAACCGCATGCATCTGAAATGTACAGTTCTCGAAGAGTGAAATGCTTTATAAATAGCTCTTTCCCCGATTTTTATTTTATTTTTTTTGTACCTTACAGTAGGTAGTAAAAAGATGACAGATCATAGGAGATTACCAATATTACCTACATTCTTTACAAAAGCACTCCCTGGAAATGCTCTACACAAAGATGTCAGGGCAGCTTCCCTACATAGTAAAATAATCACCTTTGCTCATTTCATATTACCAATCAACCATCTTATTGTATTATTTGCCTATAAAAAACAGTATCAAAAAGGTCCCCTCCCTAAAAACAATGCTGGCAACACAATGCTGTCAGTGGCGGCTTGACAAAGCCTGCAGCTACAGGCAGAACATGTGGCTGGAAGAGGCCTGTTTTTAGGGAGGGAACCTTTTTGATACTGGTTTTTGTTTTTATAGGCAAATAATCAATAATAGGATGGTTGTTAATTTGAAATGAGCAAAGGTGATTATTTTACTTTTACTATATGTTGATGGCTTATAGACTCACCTACTCCCCTCACTTCTGTCCAAGGGTGTTCAATATACCTCAGTATTCTGAGTTCACTGGCAACCTTTTTGAATGGAATTACAGCTTCCCTATTCTCTTGCACACAATTTTAGCATTGGGACTGAGCAACTGCCGTTCAGTAAGTTACTTTTAAGTAGCAGTGCCTCGCTGTCTCTCTACTCACGTAGTTCAGTAAGTGGTTTGAAATCTGATAACTGATAATCCCTCATGAGATGGACCAGTCCGAAACCAGATGTGTCAGATTTTCACTACCTACTGTAAGTGGAAGGAATAAAAATAATTTACAGTGCATTTTTCTTTATAATGTGAACCGCAGCCATTGGGCTCTATTCACAAACATTTTCTGCATGCGGCAATGTAATGGCGGTAAATTCCCAACTGAAATAAGGCCATCTGGACATTTACAAAATTGAATCTGGAAAAAATGTGGAAATTATCGCTGCCGATTAACCACTTCCCGACCGCCTAACGCACAGGGGCGGCCGGGAAGTGGAGCCCGCAAGGACCAGCTCACCCACAGAGGCGGCGGTCCTTGTAAGCGCATGGGCGGAGCGATCGCGTCATCCGTGACGCGATCCTCCGCCGGCGCCTGTCTCCGCTCACCCGCCGCAACATCCCGCCGGCCATACGGAAGCACCGGCGGGATGTTAACCCCGCGATCGTGTATAATACACTTGGTAATGTTTACAAAGTGTATTATACAGGCTACCTCCTGCCCTGGTAGTCTAAATGTCCGAGGGACCACCAGGGCAGGCTGCAGCCACCCTAGTCTGCACCCAAGCGCACTGATTTCTCCCCCCCCCTGCCCCAGATCGCCCACAGCACCCCTCAGACCCCCCCTGCCCACCCCCCCAGACCCCTGTTTGCACCCAATCACCCCCCCTAATCACCCATCAATCACTCCCTGTCACTATCTGTAAACGCTATTTTTTTTTTATTCCCCCTCCCCCCCCCTGCCCCCTGCCTCCTCCTGATCACCCCCCCACCCCTCAGATTCTCCCCAGACCCCCCCCCCTCCCCCCCCCTGTGTACTGTATGCATCTATCCCCCTGATCACCTGTCAATCACCCATCAATCACCCCCTGTCACTGCCACCCATCAATCACCCCCTGTCACTGCCACCCATCAATCACCCCCTGTCACTGCCATCCATCAATCAGCCCCTAACCTGCCCCTTGCGGGCAATCTGATCACCCACCCACACCAATAGATCGCCCGCAGATCCGACGTCAGATCACCTCCCAAGTGCAGTGTTTACATCTGTTCTCTACCCTAAACACCCACTAATTACCCATCAATCACCCCCTATCACCACCTGTCACTGTTACCCATCAGATCAGACCCTAATCTGCCCCTTGCGGGCACCAAATCTCCCGCCTACACGCTCAGATTGCCCTCAGACCCCCCCTTATCAATTCGCCAGTGCATTAGTTACATCTGTTCTTCCCTGTAATAACCCACTGATCACCTGTCAATCACCCATCAATCACCCCCTGTCACTGCCACCCATCAATCACCCCCTGTCACTGCCACCCATCAATCACCCCCTGGCACTGCCACCCATCAATCACCCCCTGTCACTGCCACTCATCAATCAGCCCCTAACCTGCCCCTTGCGGGCAATCTGATCACCCACACCAATAGTTCGCCCGCAGATCCGACGTCAGATCACCTCCCAAGTGCAGTGTTTATATCTGTTCTCTACCCTAAACACCCACTAATTACCCATCAATCACCCCCTGTCACTGCTACCTATCAGATTAGACCCCTATCTGCCCCTAGGGCACTCAATCACCCGCCCACACCCTCAGAATGCCCTCAGGCCCCAGCCCTGATCACCTCGCCAGTGCATTGCTTGCATCTATTCCCCCCTCTAATCACACCTTGAGACACCCATCAATCACCACCTGTCACCCCCTAGCACACCTACCCATCAGATTAGGCCCTAATTTGCCCCGTGTGGGCTCCTGATCACTCGGCCAAACCCTCAGATCCCCCTCAGACCCCCTTCCGATCACCTCTCCAGTGCATTGATTGCATCTATTTTCCCCTCTAACCACCCCCTGAGACACCCATCAATCACCTCCTGTCACTCCCCCTAGCACTCCTATCCATCAGATCAGGCCCAATACAACCTGTCATCTAAAAGGCCACCCTGCATATGACCGGTTCCACAAAATTCGCCCCCTCATAGACCACCTGTCATCAAAATTTGCAGATGCTTATACCCCTGAACAGTCATTTTGAGACATTTGGTTTCCAGGCTACTCACGGTTTTGGGCCCGTAAAATGCCAGGGCGGTATAGGAACCCCACAAACTGACCCCATTTTAGAAAAAAGACACCCAATGTATTCTGTTAGGTGTATGACGAGTTCATAGAAGATTTTATTTTTTGTCAAAAGTTAGCGGAAATTGATTTTTGTTTTTTTTCACAAAGTGTCATTTTTCACTAACTTGTGACAAAAAATAAAATCTTCTATGAACTCGCCATACACCTAACGGAATACCTTGGGGTGTCTTCTTTCTAAAATGGGGTCACTTGTGGGGTTCCTATATTGCCCTGGCATTTTAGGGGCCCTAAACCGTGAGGAGTAGTCTAAAAAACAAATGCCTCAAAATGACCTGTGATTAGGACGTTGGGCCCCTTAGCGCACCTAGGCTGCAAAAAAGTGTCACACATGTTGTATCGCCGTACTCAGGAGAAGTAGTATAATGTGTTTTGGGGTGTATTTTTACACATACCCATGCTGGGTGGGAGAAATCTCTCTGTAAATGGACAATTGTGTGTAAAACAAATCAAACAATTGTCATTTACAGAGCTATTTCTCCCACCCAGCATGGGTATGAGTAAAAATACACCCCAAAACACATTATACTACTTCTCCTGAGTACGGCGGTACCACATATGTGGCACTTTTTTTACACCCTAAGTACGCTAAGGGGCCCAAAGTCCAATGAGTACCTTTAGGATTTCACAGGTCATTTTGCGACATTTGGTTTCAAGACTACTCCTCACGGTTTAGGGCCCCTAAAATGCCAGGGCAGTATAGGAACCCCACAAATGACCCCATTCTAGAAAGAAGACACCCAAGCGTATTCCGTTAGGAGTATGGTGAGTTCATAGAAGATTTTATTTTTTGTCACAAGTTAGCAGAAAATGACACTTTGTGAAAAAAAACAATTAAAATCAATTTCCGCTAACTTGTGACAAAAAAATAAAATCTTCTATGAACTCACCATACTCCTAACGGAATACCTTGGGGTGTCTTCTTTCTAAAATGGGGTCATTAGTGGGGTTCCTATACTGCCCTGGCATTTTAGGGGCCCTAAACCGTGAGGAGTAGTCTTGAAACAAAAATGACCTGTGAAATCCTAAAGGTACTCATTGGACTTTGGGCCCCTTAGCGCAGTTAGGCTGCAAAAAAGTGCCAATCATGTGGTATCGCCGTACTCAGTAGAAGTAGTATAATGTGTTTTGGGGTGTATTTTTACACATACCCATGCTGGGTGGGAGAAATACCTCTGTAAATGACAATCTTTTGATTTTTTTTTACACACAATTGTCCATTTACAGAGATCTTTCTCCCACCCAGCATGTGTATGTGTAAAAATACACCCCAAAACACATTGTACTTCTTCTCCCGAGTACGGCGATACCACGTGTGGCACTTTTTTGCACCCTAACTGCGCTAAGGGGCCCAAAGTCCAATGAGCACCTTTAGGATTTCACAGGTCATTTTGAGAAATTTTGTTTCAAGACTACTCCTCACGGTTTAGGGCCCCTAAAATGCCAGGACAGTATAGGAACCCCACAAATGACTCCATTTTAGAAAGAAGACACCCCAAGGTATTCTGTTAGTACGGTGAGTTCATAAAAGATTTTAATTTTTGTCACAAGTTAGCGGAAATTGATTTTTATTGGTTTTTTTCACAAAGTGTCATTTTCCGCTAACTTGTGACAAAAAATAAAATCTTCTATGAACTCACCGTACGACTAATGGAATACCTTGGGGTGTCTTCTTTCTAAAATGGGGTCATTTGTGGGGTTCCTATACTGTCCTGACATTTTAGGGGCCCTAAACCGTGAGGAGTAGTCTTGAAACGAAATTTCTCAAAATGACGTGTGAAATCCTAAAGGTACTCATTGGACTTTGGGCCCCTTAGCGCAGTTAGGGTGCAAAAAAAGTGCCACACATGTGGTATCGCCGTACTCAGGAGAAGTAGTATAATGTGTTTTGGGGTGTATTTTTCCACATACCCATGCTGAGTGGGAGAAAGATCTCTCTAAATGGACAATTGTGTGTAAAAAAAAATAAAAAAATTGTCATTTACAGAGATATTTCTCTCACCCAGCATCGGTATGTGTAAAAATACACCCCAAAACACATACTACTTCTCCTGAGTACGGCAATACCACATGTGTGGCACTTTTTTGCAGCCTTACTGCGCTAAGGGGCCCAAAGTCCAATGAGCACCTTTAGGCTTTACAGGGGTGCTTACAAATTAGCACCCCTCAAAATGCGAGGACAGTAAACACACCCCACAAATGACCCCATTTTGGAAAGTAGACACTTCAAGGTATTCAGAGAGGGGCATGGTGAGTCCGTGGCAGATTTCATTTTTTTTTGTCGCAAGTTAGAAGAAATGGAAACTTTTTTTTTTTTTTTGTCACAAAGTGTCATTTTCCGCTTACTTGTGACAAAAATTAATATCTTCTATGAACTCACTATGCCTCTCAGTGAATACTTTGGGATGTCTTCTTTCCAAAATGGGGTCATTTGGGGGGTATTTATACTATCCTGGAATTCTAGCCCCTCATGAAACATGTCAGGTGGTCAGAAAAGTCATAGATGCTGGAAAATGGGAAAATTCACTTTTTGCACCATAGTTTGTAAACGCTATAACTTTCACCCAAACCAATAAATATACACTGGGGTTTTTTTTTAATCAAAAACATGTTTGTCCACATTTTTCGCGCTGCATGTATACAGAAATTTTACTTTATTTGAAAAATGTCAGCACAGAAAGTTAAAAAAATAAATCATTTTTTTGCCAAAATTCATGTCTTTTTTTTGATGAATATAATAAAAAGTAAAAATCGCAGAAGCAATCAAATAGCACCAAAAGAAAGCTTTATTAGTGACAAGAAAAGGAGCCAAAATTCATTTAGGTGGTAGGTTGTATGAGCGAGCAATAAACCGTGAAAGCTGCAGTGGTCTGAATGGAAAAAAAGTGGCCGGTCCTTAAGGGGGGTAAAGACCACGGTCCTCAAGTGGTTAATATAGCGGTAAAAATCCCTTACCGCATTTGTGATTGTGAATAAAGCCCATTGTAGTAAGGCTGAGGAAATTTGAGCACCAAAATAAATAACTGCTCGTGAAATATCAGTAAAATTACTGATATTCTGCTATGGAGCAGGGGTAATTCTGATAGTAAAATACTGGTATATTTTACCGATATTTCACAATTGCTAAACCCAACCAAACTCACATGAGCCCTCCACCCAACCAATGCTTAACTCTGACAGCCCCCCCCCCACGATTTCTAACTAACAGACGCCTCAACCCCCCCCCCCCAAATGATGCCTAACCCTAACGGACCCACCACCCATGCCCAACCATCCCTCCCATTCCAACAATATCCAAACCGCCTTCCCCATAATAACTCTGCAATACACTTAAAATATCTGGTGCTGCAGGAGTTTAGGTACCCATGTTAATTGCGTCTATGAGGATAATTATTTGTAGCTGCAGTTTGTATAGCTGGCGGCCTTAGTGCCTGAATTTTCCCTCATTGCCACAATTAACATGGCGCCCAATCCTCCGAGGTGCCGCCGGTGCCAAAATTTCCCATCACTGTTTGTTTAAAAGCAGCTCTGCAGAAGGGCAGGGGATGCATATACAGGCTAGGACATCATATTTTCAGGCTGCTAGTTCCAACCATCCGACAACTGAATACCCACAGCCTTCTCCGCCCACTCTTCTAAACGCTGCTAGGTGGGGTTGTTCTTTAAGGTATGAGCATTAAAGGACAACTGAAGTGAGAAGTATATGGAGGCTGCCATATTTATTTCCTTTTAAGGAATACCAGTTGTCTGGCAGCCCTATTTGGCTGCAGTAGTGTCTGCACTACACCAGTAACAAGCATGCAGCTAATCTTGTCAAGTCTGACAATAATGTCAGAAACACCTGATCTGCTGCATGCTTGTTCAGGGTCTCTGGCTAAAAGTATTAGAGGTAGAGGATCAGCAGGATCGCCAGGCAACTGGTATTTCTTAAAAGGAAATGCATATGGCAGCCTCCATATCCTTCTCACTTCAGTTGTCCTTCATAGCATGACTGTCTAAATTGAGTAACTGTCACAGGGGGAAGGGGAGCCGCACAGTGTGCATGGTAGTGTGTGGGAGGGGCACATTTTAGCAGTTATGGGGCTGGTGAGACCACCGCTTTCCTTGTGGTAGCAGATCTCGTGTCCTGTGGCAAATTGTTGCTAGCAGGAGAATTTAGAGATGCAAGCGCTGTCTCCTTTCTACTGTTTATAATGGTTTGCTACTTTGTTATATTTTTCTATATGTTTATTATTAGGTGTCTGATATTGATAGTAAAACACTCCCGGAAGAGGACTCAGCTGTGGCCAGTCAATCAGAGCCAGTATCTAAGTAAGTATAGCTGCAAATCTAATAACCAAAATTGGAATCTTGTAAAATGTATATAATAGGGATTTCAGAATAGTTGTTCCTTGAAGTAACTACTGAAGATGTTTTAGGTAAATATCAGAATGAAGGAGTGATGATTGACAGATTTGGAATTGGAATGTAATAAATGACATGCCATAAAACCTATGCAACAACATACTATATGCTACACAGTGTTTGGGTGTGGCACCTCTCCCTTCCCAAAGTGACTCTTCCGGGATTTCACATTAGGGAGTACTGCTTCCTCATGGCTATACAAGTCAGTTTTGTAATTTGAAGCACCTAGAAAATCTTTTAGTTTTGCGTGGTGTGGAAAGGAAGTAGTACCAGTGTTGGAGTTTTACTGCTGTGTGTTTGGCCACTGGGTTGATCATTCCACACTACGCCGTCATGGATGTAATCTGCACTATGATGCTTTGGGGACCAGAAATAAAGGACTTCAAAGGTTTGACAGAGCTTCTGTGTCCCCCTTTGCTAGTAAATACTTTTTATATGTAAAGGAATAAAAGCACACACAAGATAACAGCAGGTGGACTTCCCTTTAAAAGGATTTCAAGAGTGTTGGCATCACCTCAGAGCTGGTTGTTACAGCATAACTTTTGATAATGATTATAATTTTTTTAACAAAAAACTGTATTTAAAAAATTGTTATGGCACAATGTTGTAGATATAAACACAGTATATTAAAGAGAACCCGAGGTGTGTTTAAAGAATGTTATCTGCATACAGAGGCTGGATCTGCCTATACAGCCCAGCCTCTGTTGCTATCCCAAACCCCACTAAGGTCCCCCTGCACTCTGCAATCCCTCATAAATCACAGCCGTGCTGTGAGGCTGTGTTTACATCTGTAGTGTCAGTCTCAGCTGCTCCCCCGCCTCCTGCATAGCTCTGGTCCCTGCCCCCGTCCCTTCCCTCCAATCAGCAGGGAGGGAAGGGATGCAGGTGGGGACTGGAGTTCTGCAGGAGGCGGGGAGAGCAGCAGACTGACACTATAGAGATAAACACAGCCAGCTCTGACAAGCTGTTTGTCAGCAGCGTGGCTGTGATTTATGAGGGATTGCAGAGTGCAGGGGGACCTTAGGGGGGTTTGGGATAGCAACAGAGGCTGGGCTGTATAGGCAGATCCAGTCTCTGCATGCAGATAATATTCTTCAAACCCACCTCGGGTTCTCTTTAATGTAAAAGAGGATTGTTAAAACAGTGGTGGGGTGAAAACTTTTGTTGGATATTAATTGCAGTCTGCCCCTATTGGTGAGATTTTATCTAACTTCCTGTATGACATGCAGAAGGATGTTCTGGGCAGATTTTTATTTTAACCTCTTGCACTAATCCCGAGTCAGGCTCGGGACGGAAATCCGCAGCTCAGAGCGGTAATCCCGTGCCTGAATGGGTAATATGCAGGAGCTGCTGCAGATATCTCTGTGGTACCGTATATACTTGCATATAAGCCAACCCGTGTATAAGCCGAGGTACCCACTTTTCCCTCAGAAACCAGGAAAAAGTGATAGACTCGCGTAAAAGCCCCCATCCCCAGGATAGCCCCCTCCACAGTAGCCAGATGTGCCCCCAGTACAAGTCACCCTTCCTCCCCATAGCCAGGTGTGCCCCAAGGATGATACAGCTGTGTCTCAAGATGCCTCTAGATGGGGTACATAGATATGAGACACAGCGATTGCCACACAGGAAGAATTCCCGATCATTGCACCGCTGGCACATTGCTTGCATGCTCCACATCACAAGCCAGGGGACACAGGTAGTCTTGAGCAGCGCACTCTGCACATGGTTGCAGGCGATGTGGTGCACGGACCCAGCAGGACGCAAGCTGGTAAGAGCAGGATCACTGGTTTACAATCCTTTCTCTCCTTTGCCATTAATAAAACCCGATTCACTATCAGTTCTGCTCCACTGACTCGCATATAAGCCGAGGGGGTAACTTTTCAGCACATTTTTTTTTATGCTGAAAAATTAGGCTTATATGCGAGTATATACATTATATCTTTTTTTTTTTCTTGTTTTTAGGGTCTAAGAGCTGATTCACACTTCAAGAGCTTTTTAAGTGCTAGAGATTTTATAAGCTCTTGATAATGCAATGCTATGGGGGAATTTTACAAAGTCACATCGCTCCAGTGTGAACACACACATAGCATTACATTAGCTAGAGCTTTTAGAATCACAAAGCGTTCAGAAAAGCTCTTGCAGTGTGAACAAGCCCTAAAAGCTTGAAAAAGCTGCATGGCTTTTAGACTTTTTAATCATAGCGCCAGGGAGGTTAATATCAGGCAGGGAACACACTTGACTGTTTTCGTACGCGTTTTCTGCACAGAAAAACTGAGAACTCATGTTAATCAATGGCCTAGTTCACACTTAATGTTATTTGCGTGCTGAAAAAAACTGACATACTGCATCTTGATTCTGCAGATTTTGTCAGTTTTCTCTATCAATTACATCAGCTGCTGTGAAAAAACGTGTGCGTTTTCCTGCATATAAACACACTTGGTGTGCAGAAAAAGTACGCAGAAAAACGTGCGCAGAAAACTGAAAGTCAAGTGTGTTTCCTGCCTCAAGACGTTACTGCTGAGTTTTTGTTTTTATGTTTCTCTCCAGTTTTTCAACCATATTCTTTTGTTGAATTAAACTACGGTTGTTCTTCAGTTGCATTATGTATAATGTACAATAACTTTCCCTTAGGGATGATGAATTGTCCACGTCTAAGGATGTACAGAAGGCTCCCTCAGTTAAGCATGCTGCTCTTACAAGAGGCAGATCCCAGAGGCCGAGGCCTAACATACCAGTAAAGGCACTGGCCAGACAGGAGAAGGTTTATGCTGCAGAGGAAATGGATACAACTGAGGAAAGCAATGAGGCTGAAGATTCCATCACACTGACACAGAGCCAGAAGGAGGACACAGCTATGACTGAAGATTCCATCACACTAACACAGAGCCACAAGGAGGACACAACTGTGACTGAAGATTCCATCTCACTGACACAGAGCCACAAGGAGGACACAGCTGTGACTGAAGATTCCATCACACTGACACAGAGCCACAAGGGGGACACAGCTGTGACTGAGGAGGTAAGTAAACTTACTCTCCATACTAATTAGGAACCTGTTTTTTTTTATTCTTGTGAGGGGTGGGCAGAGAGAGAGAGAGTGCCATTTAGACTGTGGTTTCCTAGTATGCTTTAGTTTGTTTGTCTATGACCCCACACGGTCTCCTGACTGATCTGGTTCCGATCCCTGCTGAACAGACTGTAGAAATATGCTTTAAATGATCTTGATTGATTGTTTTGGGCAGTCAGTTTCAGGTGTGTTTTAAAAAAAAAAAGTACTTTAAATGGTTGAAATGTTTACTTTCACTTTCCCCTGGACACTTGACATGAGACAGCAATTATGCTGCGCTTAGTTCATTAAACTGTGAGAAGGTCATTGTTTGTTGTATTTTTATAGCACTGACATCTTACTCAGTGCTTTACAGAGTATATAGTCATGTTGCTAGTTGTCCTTCAGAGGAGCTCACAATCTAATCCCTACTATAGTCATGGTCTCAAATTCATTGGCTTTAATCTACAATATGGACATATCTGTATGCTTTTGCAATGTGGGAGGAAACCAGAGTGGCTGGAGGAGTCCCATGCAAATACAGGAAGAACATACAAACCACATACAGAGGGCATCCTGGCCTAGATTTGGTCAAGAGCTGCAAGTTAAGTGTGCTATCCACTACATGCCCAAATAGCCATGTATAATAGATATGCCATGAACTGGCAGACAGGTTTTCAGTATGTGTTATATCAGGCTGTTATTCCATTATAAGAGTCTGTTTTTATGCTATTATGTGAGACATGTTAGTGCGAATAAACTCCATTTGTTTGTATTGCAGCTCATCAGCGAAGCTCTAGAAGTGTCAGGTAGTGGCTCCAGCAGCACGAGCGACCCAGCCTCTGCCCCCCCTCTTGGGCCTGCAGAGACTGAGTCAGCCTCTGAGTCTTCCCAGCCACAGCCAGGAGACTCTGATTCTGCTCCACAACACTCTGATGCTGCAAAGGAAGAAGCTATGTAAGTATATGAGGAAAATGTAATCTTACCCGAGAGGATAAACACTATTGCTGAATTTCTATTGAAAAGTGCAAGCTCTGGATGTTATTTTGATTGTAACTTTAGGAAGTATCTCTCTGTGGTGTGGAAGATGCAACAACCAGGCTGGATGGAAATTCAGGCTTTATAGTTTTTTAAGTTCATGCTTACTGTATATACTCGCATATAAACCTAATTTTTCAGCATAAAAAATGTGTGGAAAGTTACCCCCTCGGCTTATATGCGAGTCAGTGGAGCAGAACTGATGGTGGATCGGGTTTTATTAATGGCAAAGGAGCGAAAGGATTGTGCACCATTGATCCTGCTCTTACCAGCTTGCGCCTTGCTGTGTCCGTGCACCCATCCCCTGCAACATGGTGTGCAGAGTGTGCTGCTCAAGACTACCTGTCTCCCCTGGCTTGTGGAGTGTGCAAGCAATGTGTCAGCGGTGCAATGATCAGGGATTCTTCCTGTGTGGCAATCGCTGTGTCTTATATCTATGTACCCCATCTAGTGGCGTCTTGAGACGCAGCTGTATCATCCTTGGGGCACACCTGACTATGGGGAGGAAGGGTGACTTGTACTGGGGGCACACCTGGCTACTGTGGAGGGGGCTATACTGGAGATGGGGGCTTTTACGCGAGTATCACTTTTCCCTGGTTTTTGAGGGAAAAGTGGGTACCTTGGCTTATACACGGGTCGGCTTATATGCAAGTATATACGGTAGTCTGATCAGTGACTCAGTAGTGCAGCCAGTAGCAGAATGACAGTCCCATCTTGCACTTTTGATCATAATTGTTGGAGCTTCAGCTCCCATGGTTATCTCAACAGAGCCGAATTTACCATGCAGGGACCTGAACCTTTCAGGCCCGCGGTTTGTAGAGGCAGCAAACTGATAAAGGTCCGTAAAAAATACCGGTTGTAAAAGAAAAATCTGTTTGTTCTCTGTACCGTTGGTCTAATGACTGCATGTGCCCACCACACAAATAAGGAATTATATAAACTTTGGAATGTGTAGACTCTCTGTACTCAGTCCATTCCTTCCTCCCTTCACCTGAACTCCCCAGGGTTCATAAAAAAAAATCTCTCTGTCTGCAGCAATGTTCTAATAAACTTGTGCATCCTCACAAGTTTGCTTCAGGCAGCAAAAAGTTCTCACTGATTCATAAAAAAGAATAACCCTTGTATGAGCAGAGAGCAGCTTTCCATTTTTAGTTAATGCACATAAGAAAAGTTTGAGATATCTGGTTCTCCATGAACTGCTTTTCTGTACTCTATGCTGTCTGTAGATAAAAAAATATAAAGATTGATTTGTCATGTTATGTAATTTGTTTCCTTCAGTAAGGAGAAGCCATCTCTGCCAATGAGGGGACGCCTGAAACCAAAACCCAACTTGGCAAATGCCTTAGTAAAGAGTAAACCAGCAGCGCCTGAACCCTCTACCTGCCCTGCATCTGATTCCATTGATTCCAGTCAAGAGGTAAGCACTTTTCTCTTTCATTCATTAGTGGACACATGGGGTACCTTTTACTGTGGTTTAATGTCTGAGAACTCTACCTAGTAACATTTAGCAGCATAGATGGAGATTGTGTGGTTATTTCGACACATGTACAAGGCATTTTACTGGGAGACATTGCAGGGCCCACACTCTAAAAAGACACATTACTAGTGTCGTGTTCTTTTGCTATGGAGTGGATAGCAGAACTGATGGAAGGGACATCACGCGGCAGGTGGGTAGAGTGGGGAGAACCATGCTCTTGGCCAGTGCTTCGCTGTTTATTTTTAGGATTATTAAGAGCTTGGAACTTTTTGGATTTTCTGATATCAAAAGTAAAGTTTTATGCTTGGTAGAATACCGGGATAGTTATAGACGATCATGAAATTGTAGAAGTAAATATTTGCTTTGTTTTATATTTTGTGTATCCTTAAAGTGAACCAGAGACGAATCGCCCTAATGTATTTTACCGTATATATGAGCGGGAATATTAGAGAAAACACCTACCCTGCTCTCTGTTTCATTCTTCACTGCTCAGCCTGCTTGTTATTAGCCCTGATAAAATCCCCGACTGAGCAGTCAGTCTGGCTTTGCTCAGGAATCATTATAGCTGAGTCATTATAGCAGAGCCAGAAGGGGGCAGGCTTGGGCTTGAAAAGACATCAGAGAAGACAGACTCAGAGCAGGAAAGGTGTTTTCTCTAATGTTCCCACTGATATACAGTATATGGTAAATATATGAAGGTGCTTCATCTCTGGTTCACTTTAAATATTGTAAGCCTTGTTCGGGATGTATGTTTAACAACAACAAAAAAACGCATTTTAAAAACCAAGCTTAAACACAAAACTGTAAAATAGGGCATAACATTCAGCCTTGATTTAGCACCAATCAGAGCTAAGAAAGTGTAATGGCTACCAGAAATTTGGTATATAGAGAAATGTACAGTTAGTTTTCAGAGTCCTATATTTTTTCCAATCTTTATAGTTAGGCTCTGTACACATGTCTGACTAAGGGGGCTGATAACGACCGCCTCAGCCGATAGGTGTGTGTGTGTACATCGTCCGACCTCCGACCCTCAACCGGCGAGCGATCCGCCGGGCGAATCAGCTCACCCCCTGCGATGGCCAATTGCATTGTCTGCACCACTCCTTTGTCCCCCCTCGCATAGCAACAGGACGCGTTGTCGGCTATATAGCTGACGTGTCTGTACAGGCCAGCCATTGATGTCGCCCTGGGAGATTGGATCCCGATCCCCGACAGGTGTCGTGTGTACACACCTTAAGGTATCTCTAGATAGGTGTGCCAGATAATTAATTTGCATCAGTAGGTAAACCCTAGTGTTGAGTTGCTCAATAGGTAAGCCTGGTTTTAACCAATTAAATGCAATAGCCCAATAGCTGTGATCTTAGATTGGCGGAGTGCCTCCAACCAAATCATCATTCCAAAAGGTATGTAGCAAGTCTTGCTCCTCCCCATAGCCTATATAGGGTAGTCCAGGAATATCTTCCTACCTTTAACTGGGCTGTACCAGTACAGCTTCATAGGGCAAAGTTCTAGCTCACTCTTAATTGTTTGTTTATTTATTGTATTTATAAAGCGCCAACATATTACGCAGAGCAGCGTTCAGATCAATGCACCAGCCTAGCTCCCAGGTCCGCATATACTGTATGTGGTTTTTGTAGGCTGGTTTGACTCCAACATGTATTTATATGAAGCTGGATAGCGTACTGGTCAAGGATTTTACCTTTGATGTGGGGTTTGTGCCTTTGACCATGATTCAAATTCCAGTAAACAGTAAGGAGTCCCTAATGCTCCTGGTTGCCCAGGCAGGGCATCATCATTATATAATTGAGGACATGAATCCCCCTGAACTCTTGGTTTATTAGGCTTATCTTGCTGCTCCAGAGTGGATGAGTGTTTGATCTGTATGCATCAAATCTTTTCATATTCTGGAGTCTCTCTGGTCAATTGGAGTAGAGTGAATGGCAGGGATCCGGATCCCATATTGTATGTTTATTATCATTTGCTCCTCTGTTACATTTTTCTGGATGTTTGTGTTTCTAGATTCCTGACACTAATAAAACCCCACTGGTGAATGATGTAACTGTGACCAGTCAAGCAGAGGCAGTGACTGAGTAAGTACGGACATAAACCAGAGCTGTAATATGATAGATGTCAGAGTATGTGATTCTTGTAATGCAGCATCCTGTTAAAATCTCAGCCAGCCACTATTTGCACAGAGTTTGTATGTTCTCCCCGTGTCTGTGTGGGTTTCCTCCAGACACTCTGTTTTTCTCTCACATCCCAAAAACATACGATAAGTTAATTGGCTGATAAGTTAATTAGCTGATAAGTTAATTGGCTTCCCCCTACGACACATTCACACATTCACTACAAGATACATACATAGACATATGACTATGGTAGGAATTAGATTGTGAGCGTCTCTTAAGCCCCATCTACACGATACGATTCTATTTACGACCTGACTAAATCTGACATGTCTGATCGGAATTCGATTCGATTCAATTCGATTTGCCATTGCAAAACAATGGCAAATCGAATTGAATCGAATCCCGATCGGACATGTTGGATTTAATCGGATCGTAAATAGAATCGTATCGTGTAGATTGGGCTTTAGGGACAGTTAAGTGTCAAGACAATTTACTCTGTACAGCGCTGCGGAATATGTCGGCGCTATATAAATACTAAACGATAATAAAAATAATATCACAAGGTGAGAGATACATGGAGGTTGACATATTTATTTCCTTTTAACCTCCTTAGTGGTATGCCCGACACTGTGTTGGGCGTACCGCTTCCTGGCCCCAGGAGTCCCCATGCAGATTTAATGTGATCCTATGCCTGAAAACCCTTTATATAGCACTAGGCTGGCTAGTGCAAGTGCCCGGCACCCCCCGATTCCCCCCCTTCCCGGATCCCCCGTTAAAGGGACACTGAGCTCAACTAAAAAATGAAAATTGTACTCACCCGGGGCTTTCTCCAGCCCAGTGCTGGTTGGGAGGTCCCACGACGGCGTCCTGGCTCCTCTCCTAGTCCCCGCTCCGGAATGGCTGCCCGGTGGTAGCCCGGCGACACTCTGCCGAGTGTCGGGCTCCTTCCGCGTATGACGCTGCTGACGTCACCACGCCGGCTGCCTCGCGTCATCACGGCGGCCGGCGTGAAGTACGGTGCATGCGCGAAGAAGGAGCCCGACACTCGGCCGAGTGTCGCCGGGCTACCGCCGGGCAGCCATTCCGGAGCGGGGACTAGGAGAGGAGCCAGGACGCAGTCGTAGGACCTCCTGAC
This sequence comes from Hyperolius riggenbachi, assembly GCF_040937935.1. NCBI lineage: Eukaryota > Metazoa > Chordata > Amphibia > Anura > Hyperoliidae > Hyperolius > Hyperolius riggenbachi. The sequence continues at coordinate 581,444,854 of NC_090646.1, forward strand.
CAGCCCTGGGCTGGAGAAAGCCCCGGGTGAGTACAATTTTCGTTTTTTAGTTGAGCTCAGTGTCCCTTTAACCCCCTTGGCGGTATGAAACATTCCGCCAGGGGGAAGCGCAACAGTTTTTTTTTGTTTTTGTTTAAATCATGTAGCGAGCCCAGGGCTCGCTACATGATAGCCGCTGCTCAGCGGCATCCCCCCGCCCTCTTTGATCGCCTTCGGCGATCTCCGATCAGGAAATCCCGTTCAAAGAACGGGATTTCCTGGAGGGCTTCCCCCGTCGCCATGGCGACGGGGCGGGATGACGTCACCGACGTCGGGACGTCATTGGGAGTCCCGATCCACCCCTCGGCGCTGCCTGGCACTGATTGGCCAGGCAGCGCACAGGGTCTGGGGGGGGGGGGCCGCACGCCGCACCGGATAGCGGCGATCGGGCGCGGGGCGGCGGCGATCGGGGTGATGGCGCAGCTAGCAAAGTGCTAGCTGCGTCCAGCAAAAAAATAATAATTATGTAAATCGGCCCAGCAGGGCCTGAGCGGCACCCTCCGGTGGCTTACCCCGTGTCAGACACGGGGTTACCGCTAAGGAGGTTAATAATAGCCTGGATCCAGTGATCGCGCAGCCTCCCTGCTCAGCTTTGGTCTCTCTATGGGGAGGATCGGGTTTACGCATGACGTCGGCGACGTCATGTGCAGACTGGAGCTGTGCGGGGATGCTGCGCCGATCGCTGGATCCAGGCTGGGTAATGTATAAGCGGGGGAGCGGCAGGGATCGGGGGAGGCCGGGCATTTGTACTAGCTAGCCTAGTGCTAGCTAAAGGGTTTTCAGGCATGGGATCTCTGGGGGGCACAAACTGGCAAAACGTTACGCCGCTCAGGAGGTTAAACTATGTACATCGCCTGACTGTCCTGCTGATCAGATTCTTCTGCCAAAAATTTGACAAGATTAGCTGTATGCTTATTTCAGGTGTGCGATACAGACACTACTGACCAGAAAGATGAGCAGGACTACCGGGCAACTGGTATTGTTTAAAATAAAATAAATCTGTCAGCTTTCATATGTTTCTCACCTTGGGTTTCTTGTAAGGCATGTTTCCACCTGTTGTGGAAAATACACGGTTAAAGCATACCTGAAGTGAAAGGAATATGGAAGCTGACATCTTTATTTCCTTTTAAAGGAACACCGAGCAGTGCAGAAACTATGGAAAAGATGCATATCATTTTAAAGCTCTCTTTCTCCTCTTTCCAATGATATATAAATCGCCGCCCTACGCCTTTTAGTTTTCGCTATTTTCATGATTGAAATTGCTGCGGCCGCGATTTCGATCACATAAATAGAGAAAACTAAAAGGCGTAGGGCGAAGATTTAGGTGTCGCCAGAAAGAGGAGAAAGAGAGCTTTAAAATGATATCCATCTTTCCATAGTTACATTGTATTACACAGGGCGACTTTTTCCTAAAGTCAGCAGCTCCATTCAGCAGAAAAAGTCGCCCTGTGTAATACAATGTAACTATGGAAAGATGGATATCATTTTAAAGCTCTCTTTCTCCTCTTTCTGGCGACACATAAAGCGTGGCCCTATGCCTTTTAGTTATCTCTATTTTTGCGATCGAAATCACGGCTGTGGCAATTTCAGTCGCGAAAATAGCGAAAACTAAAAGGCGTAGGGCGGCGGTTTATATATCATTGGAAAGAGGAGAAAGAGAGCTTTAAAATGATATGCATCTTTCCATAGTTTCTGCACTGCTCGGAGTCCCTTTAAGTTGGCCAGTAAATGGTATCATCCTATTTGAAAATGTCCCATATAATATTTAAAAAAAATCTATAAAAAATCTAGTTGCATGTTTTACTGTCTTTTAAATGGTTTTAAATGTTGAACAGCAGTAGAAATGTACTTTTTAGTAGGCTTCACCTATATATGCTCATGATTTCTGGTTATGCAGCATGTCAGTGACAATAATATGCAAATAATCCTTCTGTACCTGGCACTGGGGTGGGGTGGCAGGGAACAACCTTAGAAGTCAAACACAGATACATGGTTTTTTTTTTTGTGTGTTTTTTTTTTTAACTGAATCTTGTGATAAAACAGCGAGGCTGGAATTGCAAAGGTATGCCACTAATTTGTTTAGAACATCAGAAATTAAAACAATAATAAAAGCAGAAGCTACAGGACTCTAGTTAGTGGTAATCTCGTCAAAACTTCGAGGCAGTCTCTAAGGAAAATGCTCAGATGAAAGCCATATTTAAAAGGCCACTATTGTGTAAATCACCAAATTTTAAATACATGTAAAAACATACATATAAAAAGAACTGTATGTTTCTTCCAGGCTAAAATGAGCCATAAATTACTTATATCCCATTTACTGTCACTTAGAACAGGTAGTAGATATGACAGAACCAACAGGTTTTGGACAGGCCCATCTCCTCATGGGGGATTATTAGGATTTTGTTTATTTTCAAAAGCACTTAGTGAATGGCAGTTGCACCATCCAACTGCCAAAAAAGTGTGCAGCAAGTAGGGAGGCTGACCAGCATCATTGTATAAATCCTTTTCAGGGAATGTCTTTATAAAGAATAAAAGTCATGCTGAGAGCAGGGCCGGATTTCTGCAAAGGCCATAAAGGTCACGACCTAGGGCGGAAAAAAATCAGAAGGATAAAAGGGCGGCAGGACCTGAGAGAGATAAGAGGCTGCATCTCAAAATAAATCATTTCTCCTGCTCCGAAGCGCCCCGGCTTTGCTGCACACACAGTCAGAATTCCAGAGCTCCATGTATTTTCCTTACTTCGTGGTGTGCGATGAGACAGTGCTATCTACTGAACATACAAGCTTCAGTTTATTGCCAGGGGTGAGAGAAACATGGATCACAATGTAGACAATTTCTGATCCAGTAAAAGTAAACATTTTAACAGAATTATTTCCACTTTACAACTCAAGCTCGGCTAAACAATGTATTGCTGGTCAAACTCTGTTAATGACTTGAGCCATTCCTTCTCCTCTCTCCCCCTGGATTGTAAATCCTAAACAGAAAGATAAGGGTTTTTTTTCCTTAGAGAGATTTATGACAGCCCCTTCTAAGCTAAATCTTAACCCCTTGGTGGCTCATTTTAAAGGCAGCAGTAGTCTAGTATGAGATAGACAACTTCTCTATAATTATAATTGCAAATGTACTGTTGTATACTTTTGTATTGTTACATTCTGTTTTGTATACCAAAAGTAATAACATACACTAAAAATGAAAAAAATATATATTTGTACCGTGTTGGCAAACAGTAAAAATACACCTGTGAAAGAATCAGTACAATAAATACTATAAAATAAATGCAACAGATCTGTGATTACAGAAGAGCAGAGAGGGAGATGAACGTCGCTCTGCTACTTCATGCCTGGTACACACCATGCAATTTGCCGTCAGATAGATGGGTTCGGATTGATTATTTCTGACAGGTCTAATCTGATTTCTGATCATTTTTCTAATCGACTTTGTATAAGTGATCGGAAAATCGATTCAACCCATCTATCTGGTGCGTACAGGCATTAGGGACTCACTGCTCCAACAATCATTCATCATTTTTCAGAGAGAAAACATTCATAGGTATCCTGCAAACAAGTGATCGTTAAGGCTCATACACACATCAGACTATAGTCTTTGGAAAAAGAAAGATCACAGTCCAATCTTACCACCCTTCATGTAGTATGAGAGCCATACCTTCACAGTCTTTTCTATGGAGCTGAACTCCCCATCAGAAAAATAATCTTTGCAAGATGCTGTACACACAGATGCTGTACAGACACAAAAGATCAGTATCTGCAAAAGATCTGTTCCTGCCACAGATCCGTTCCTGCAAATTGCATTCATAGTCTGAGATCTGCAGATCATCATACACACCTTGTTTAACTGACATTCATCTGCAGATCAGACAATCATCTGCAGATCTGAAAATCCATCCTGGTGGATCGGATCTGCAGATGAATGTCTGTTAAACAAGGTGTGTATGATGATCTGCAGATATCATAGACTATGAATGCATTTTGCAGGAACGGATCTTTTGCAGATACTGATCTGTTGCATGTGTACAGCATCTTTGTGTGCTGCATCTTGCAAAGATTTCTGTCTGATGGAGAGTTCAGCTCCATAGAATAGACTGTGTAGGTATGGCTCTCATACTACATGGAAGGGGGTAAAATTGGTCTGTGATCTTTCATTTTCCTAAAGGCTCATACACACATCAGACCACAGTCTTTGGAAAATGAAAGATCACAGACCAATTTTACCCCCTTCCATGGAGTATGAGAGCCATACCTACACAGTCTATTCTATGGAGCTGAACTCCCCATCAGATAAAAATCTTTGCAAGATGCTGAACACGTTCCAAAAGATCAATATCTGCAAAAGATCTGTTCCTGCAAAAGATCCGTTCCTGCAAAATGCATTCATAGTCTGATATCTGCAGATCCTCATACACACCTTGTTTAACAGACAATTATCTGCAGATCAGACAATCATCTGCAGATCTGAAGATCCATCCTGGTGGATCTGATCTGCAGATGATTGTTTGTTAAACAAGGTGTGTATGAGGATCTGCAGATATCATAGACTATGAATGCATTTTGCAGAAACTGATCTTTTGCAGGAACAGATCTTTTGCAGATACTGATCTGTTGCATGTGTACAGCATCTTTGTGTGCAGCATCTTGCAAAGATTTCTATCTGATGGGGAGTTCAGCTCAATAGAATAGGCTTTGTAGGTATGGCCCTCATACTACATGGAAGGGGGTAAAATTGGTCTGTGATCCTTCATTTTCCAAAGACTATGGTCTGATGTGTGTATGCACCCTGTGTGTGTGTGTGTGTGTGTGTGTGTGTGTGTGTGTGGTGGGGGGGGGGGGGGCGCGGTTGGTGGTACCGGGCCTAGGGCACTGGGAAATCCAAATCCGGCCCTGGCTTAGGGTACCCCATGAAGAGATGGACTAGCCCAAGACCTGTTGGTAATGTCTGATTTATACTACCTACTGTAAGCAACAGGAATATAGGAGGAAAGTAATTTACTGTATGTCTCATTTTACTCTGGAAGAAACCTACTTCCTATTTGTATGTGTTTACATGTCTTTAAAATGTTACCATTTTTTGCAATAGTAGTCCTTGGATGTGGCACGTGTCCTCAATAGTGATTGGTCACAAACATTTCTGTAGGTGGCAACTGTTTGCTGTGCATCAGCTTATTCAGTTTTGGAATCCTCGGCTCCTGTTTCAGTGAACTCCTGTCACAAACACTGGAAGTAAGGGAAAGCCACCCCAATGGGAGATGCAGGCAACAGTAAATCCTGACAGATCGTAAAGCACCTCATTGCAGTATAGAAAACTCGTGCTTCAGGTGGTTTTACCAACTTCTAATTTTTTGACGAAATATTTCATGTACATGTTTTGATTGAGTTGTCCTTTGTTTGCTTTCCCTCAGGGATGAGGAAGCGGCCAAGTCTCAGGATGTACAGAAGGCTCCCTCAGTTAAGCCTGCTGCTCTTACAAGAGGCAGATTCCAGAGGCCGAGGCCTAACATACCGGTAAAGGCACTGGCCAGACAGGAGAAGGTTCTTGCTGCAGAGGAGATGGACACAACTGAGGAAAGCCATGAACTGGAAGATTCCATCTCTCTGACACAGAGCCACCAGCAGGACACAGCTATGACTGAGGAGGTAAGTAAACTCACTCTCTGCTTCATAATTACGCTTATTAACAACTGGTTCTGGCTATAAATTTAGGAAGGAATGGAGCTTTATACAGGTTGCATTTTCCCTGGTATTGGTTATTACAATTCAATGCTGGGGTAATGGGTTTTAGAATTACGGGGCATTTTCACTAGGTGCAAATTTGATTTATTTTATAGCACACAAATGTGCTCACCAATTAATTCCTATGTGCCTGTTTACATTAGGTGTGAAATTTTTACATTCAGAAAAAGACACAGCACTGTCCAGAGGCTAGCTTCCATTCATGATGGCAAACCTAGCTCCATCTAATGCCCATCTGAAGCTAGTGTCTGTTCCAATGCATGTATATGGCTACAGAATTATGGTGTCCATTAGGAAAAATCCAGGAAGCATGACGACGAGGCTCTGCAGACTCCTTTTTACTAACAAGTTCTCAAAGTTTATGGCACCTTTGCCTAGATCCACCATTGTTTAACGATCATTTAGCATGTCGTTTGTAGTCGTTTAAAAACATTCACATCAGATTATGTGGATATCTCAAAAGATCGTGAAACAAACTTTCTTTGGCCATTCACACCATCTATCTTTCAGTGTGTACGTAGCTTGGAATAAAAATGGCAAAGTTAAAAATATGCAATATCTCCCTACTGTGTATACGTGGAATACAAAGCATCCTTTAACTTTTGGTATCAGACTCATGCTGGGGCATCTTCAATGTGCTGGACTTGTTGGCACTGATGAGTATTTTATGTGTGTGTGTTTTTTGTATTTAAGCTTTTCACTGAAGATCTGGAGGGGACAGGAACTGGCTCCAGCAGCACAAGTGACCCGGTCTCTGTTCCCTCCCCCGGCCCTGTACAGAAGGATTCAGCCTCTAAAGCTTCTCAGCCACAGCCAGACTCAGATTCTGTTCCACAGAGCTCTGATGCTGCAAAGCAAGATGCCACAAAGCAAGATGCCATGTAAGTTGGACTTCTAAGAATAAACAGAATTTTCAGTGTCATTCTGATTGTAGCTTCCCTATTTAGTGGAGTAGATATAAGCGTCATTGTCCTCTTTCAACTTTTCTTTCTGATAGCAAGAATATATGTCTGTCTATTTGTATGTAAAACAGAGGCGCCAGCAGGATAAAAGTCAATAAAATTTTTAAAAATTGCTTGGAGGAAGTGGTGGGCTTGCCTCCCAAAAGCAGACACGAGATCCTGTCTTCATATAAATCAATACATTTATTATACAGTATCCCGGGGTACCGTATAATAAATGTATTGATTTATATGAAGACAGGATCTCGTGTCTGCTTTTGGGAGGCAAACCCACCACTTCCTCCAAGCAATTTTTAAAAATTTTATTGACTTTTATCCTGCTGGCACCTCTGTTCTACATACAAATACTCTGTGTCCACTACTGGTGAAGGGGAGTGCTACCCCCTATCTTGTTTCTTTACTACAGAGAGCGACTTCTTAATCCTGAGTGAGGACAGGTCTAATCTCCTCACCTGCCTATTGAGTGGTTGCCTGAATGGTAACCCATGTTTGTGAGTATAAATTCTCTCACTAAACCACTTACCAAGTGTCTTTAACATACTACACCATATTGGGCTCTCGTTTTTTTTCTATTTTATATGTCTGTCTATGGCATACCATGTTCTGTTAACTGTGTGATATTTGCGGGTTTAGATCTTTGATAACCTCTGAACTCTGGTTCCATTTCACTAGTGCCCAGCTCTAGCATTATCCGGATTTTGGCCCATTATTTATTGTCCTCTAATTTTTTGCTCCTCCAGCTGCTAGATATTTTTTTTATCCTATGCAATATGCTGTGCTTGATCTGGACTGAAAGTCTCCCTTTTTTGATTTCTTCCTGCTAGGCTTAGGGCCTGTTTCCACAACACGCAGATTGGATGCAGAAAAACTGATGCCAATGGGAAAATCTGCATCAGAAAAATCACGTGTATGGGCTGATGCACACCGAGCGGCTCTCTCAGCGTTTCTGCAGCCGCGGATACGCTTGGTCAATGTATCCCAATGGGGTGGGTCACACCAGAGTGGGAGGCGTTTTGCAGAAACGCATACTCCCGGGGTGAGGCATTTTTTGGATTGTGGATGCGTTTCTGCCTCAATGTTAAGTATAGGAAAAACGCAAACCGCTCTGAAAAACGCCAGTTCAGAGCGGTTTTGCCGGCGTTTTTGTTACAGAAGCTGTTCAGTAACAGCTTTACTGTAACAATATCTGAAATCTACTACACCAAAAACGCTTCAAAAAAACGCAAAATGCTAGGTGAAACGCTACAGAAAAAGAACAAAAAGCGTTTCAAAATCTGCTAGCATTTTGCGGATCTGCTAGCGGGTTTTGGTGTGCACCAGGTCTATGTGATTTTTCTGATGCAGATTTTCCCATAGGCATTCATTGGAGTCAGTTTTTCTGCATCCAATCTGCGTATAGTGGAAACAGGCCCAGATTTTTTCCGCACAGAATCACGCAGAAGTGGAAACAGGCCCATCCACTTCTATTGCTTGTGCAAATCTACATGCATAAAACGCATGCAGATTCGCTGTAGTGGAAACGGGCCCTAAGCCGGCAGGTCAGTTCTGACCATTGGTCTGTTCTAGCATCTGAACTTACAGTGCATTTGAAACTTAACTGTAATGAATCTTAAAAGACCAAAATTAGAACACAATTGAATCAGGAGAGAATAGAGGAGACCTAGCACAAGACTGCACTGCTGTTCTTCTGCTGCTTTTCCTCTTCTTTGATACAACCTAGTTTTTTCTCTACCTGCCTTCCTAATTCATATTTTCTGCTGCCATATATCAATTCACATGTATTTATCCTATGGATAGTCTCACCAACATCTTTAACATACACCGGTTAAATTTCGTTCTCTGAACTTGGACCTTTTCTCTTCTCACATTTACACTCATAGCTTGGGACAGGCTTTGTACTTCTCATGCATTTATGCTCCCCACCATCTGTTATGTACCTTGTATAGCACTATGGAAGATGTTGGTGGTATATAAATAAAAGATAACAGCTCTGCATGTTGAGCTAACAATGAACAGAAGACAACTGTGACGAATCTTATTCTCTAGTCTAGTTAATTGTCTTTCTGTATCCTGGTCTGTTTGTATTATGCTGGGAATACACAGTGCCTTTTTGAGGCAGATAGATGGATCGATAATTTCCGACATGTCCGATCTCCCTTTCGATTCTTTTACCACTCGATTTCTGATAAAGTGAATGGAAGTTGATAAAAAAAAATAAGACTCGAGCAGGAAATCGAGCGGAATAATGAATCGAAACACGATCATATGGCAAATCAACTGCAAAAACGCCTCATATATTCCCAGCTTTAGATGTATGAAAGTGAATGATGGAACCCATTTATCTCAACAGTAAAGAGAAGCCATCTCTGCCAGTGAGGGGGCGTTTGAGACCCAAACCCAACTTGGCAAAAGCCCCGGTAAAAAGTAAACCAGCAGCCCCTGAGATATCTGCCTGCCCAGCATCTGATTCCATGGACTACAGTCAAGAGGTAAGTACTTTTTTTTCTGTTGTTCATTAGTGGGCACATGTCCAGTCTACAGATGACTTCCCCTATGTAGGGATCTACCCACTTGCCAATCAGCAGCTTTTCAATTATTGCTTAGCGACTAGCGTGTTTTTTCTTTCTTCGGCATGTAAGAATTTTCTTGCAACTCTCTCACTGCCATCCACTGCTGTTCTATGATTATTCAGCACCCATACAGAGTAATATTAGTCTGTGGAACTTATTTCAACTTCCCTCGTGTCAGGAGTATTTGCTACTGCCATACACAAGTTTTATGACCTCCTATCAGGTGTCAGGCAGGTTTGTGCTGCAGTCAGGCCTTTATGTGGCTATAGAGTGATTGGGACACTTAAACCACTGGGTTATTAACCCACAGAGCGAAAATAAGAAAAGGGCACACAGGCAAGTCTTGAATTGGTACATATTAGTCTCATACGCTACATTTGCATTACGCTACAAAATCATTTATAGGTTTTGCCACCTACAAAGTATACCTAGTAAAGCTTGCTAAATAATTGATGAATAATACATTATCGAATACAGATTGTGCAGCTTTGGAAGTGCTTCTGTGTAGCTCAGCAGACAGCAGCTGTGAAAGTACTTTCAGCGAGTTTAGTGGCGATATGCCCTCCTGTTCACTTTCAACAGGTTAGTAGGGGAAGCCACACAATAAGCATGCAAGTATAATCAGAAAGGGCAAGTATAATTTGAATGATGAGGCTGATGAGAACACCAGCCGTCTATATAATAGCAGTATCAGTGCACATTTTTTAAGTGGAACTAAACTTAGAACTTCCTCATTGCTCTGAAAGATTAGTCACAGCATAACCTTCATGGGGAATAAGTCTTCATTACAATTTATGGAAATCCTAAAAAAACTGAAGTTGTTTGTTTTAATTTGCAGGCCGCACAGAAAGGGTTAAGCCTCAGTGTTTACTTTATGGGGAGAGCAGCCTAGGCAGAGCTCCTGCAGTCTATTCACAGCTGCTAAGAACTTAATTAGACACTTTAATCTACCTAAACACACACAGAACACAGAGCAGTGAACTTCTTCAGCAGCTAAATGTGGAATAAAGACTAATCTTTGTGTGCTGTGTTAAAGTATAGGTCCGCCTTAAGAAACTCTTGCTAGCAAAGGAAAAAAAAAAAAAAGGAAGGGAGCACACTTGTTTAAGTCACCTCACCTTGGCCAACCCACTCGGAAATTGCATATTAAAAACAGGGAACACCAAGAGACCCCAGTAGTGTAATACGTACTGGATAAGGTGGCAATAAATTCGTATTATATACACAACAACTACAGCGCTTGAGTGCCTCTGGAGGTTAATCTATACAAAAAGATCTGTATGTAGAATTAGGGACATCAGGAAACACTTATCAGGAAGAAATATATAACCTATATCACCTATGAGGGAAAAAAACTTTAAATCAAACACATAAGGAGGCTTCTAGATCAATATGATCATAATATGTCCATCAATATGATTCAAACTATCAAAATCTGTCCCAGCGTCCAGTCAATCAGTCTGTGTACAGGTGCGCTTCTGCCAAAGAATGAGCTGTTTCTTCAAATAAAATACTTTCAATATCAGAACTGCGCTTCCTATAGTGGCCTGTCAATCCACTACACCTCCACCAGTATCACCCTGTGTGATCCTTACTCACCAACAGTAGAGGACCTGGATTACATAGGCCTACAGACGCCTTTGGGGCATGAATGGGCTCCCCTCACCCACGATCCTCCTTGTCCTCCTTCACACCTCCTAGAGAAGGAGCCACATGCGGAAGTGAAGGCACGAGAGGAGAGTGAGGACTAGCGGTGGATGAGCTGGATCAGGACCCTAGTTACAACTTAACGGCGGCCAGCCCGGGAGGTCGCACGGGGGGGGGGAGCCCGTTTATGTACTCCACAAACTTTTCTGAAACTTCTCCTAAACGTGAGTGCAATAGCTCAATAAAGTACGTATGTTTTTAGCAAGCTGCGCAATGAGGTTTTATTATTGTCTGTTGAGGTAAACTTTATAAAGCAAGGGCCCAGTATTACCATTGAAGAATTGCTGGTGTGGAGGACGACAAGGAGGATCGTGGGTGAGGGGAGCCCATTCATGCCCCAAAGGCGTCTGTAGGCCTATGTAATCCTGGCCCTCTACTGTTGGTGAGTGAGGATCACACAGGGTGATACTGGTGGAGGTGTAGTGGATTGACAGGCCACTATAGGAAGCGCTGTTCTGATATTGAAAGTAATAAATCCGAATTGCTAGATACTCACAAGTCAGGGTCACCAGCAGGCAACCACTGTAAAGGCAGGTGGGGAGATTATCCTGACCCCACTCAGGATTAAGAAGTCGCTCTCTGTAGACAGGAAAAAATGGTAGCAACCCTCCACCAAGGGTGGACTCGAAGTTGTATACAATGAACAGAGGCGCCAAAAGTATAAAATTAGATTAAATGAGCTTAAAAACCAACTCAAATGGCAAAAATGAAGGAAGAAATGGTGGTCTTACCTCCCTCAAGCAGACACGACAACGACTGCGATTCAGACGGTCAAACACATTTATTAGAAACTCCCAAAAAATGTTTAAACGCGTTTCGCAGACTTAATCCTGCTTCATCAGGCAATACAGGGAGGAGTATCAAGCGATCTGCACAAGGATTCAAGTTAAGCACCTCTAGACACTTCTGACTAGAGGTGCTTAACTTGGGTTAACGCGCTTCGCAGGGGATTGAGCCTGCGAAGCGCATTGCAAACATTTTTGGGAGTTTCTAATAAATGTGTTTGACCGTCTGAATCGCAGTCGTTGTCATGTCTGCTTGAGGGAGGTAAGACCACCACTTCCTCAATTTTTGCCAATTGAGTTGGTTTTTAAGCTCATTGGAAATTGCATATTGTTTGCGTTCCTTGTTCGAGTTTTTCTACTATTACAGCGTATTTTGCAGCAATCTAGAAAATCATGAAAGAATGCAGAAAAACACACATGGAAAATGCGATCGCAAAGCAATCAAGAGGGCTGGAAACCCTGAAATTGCTCATGAAAATCCTTGGTCAAGTGTGCTCCCTGCTTAAAGAGACTCCGTAACAAAAATGTTAGCAGTATTTTTCATATTCTACAAGTTCCTAAGGCTGTTCCATTGTGCTCTGGCTTACTGCAGCACTTTCTACTTGCACGGTCTTTGTAATAAATCAACTTATCTTTCCCCTGTTGGACTTGTCGGCTGTGTCTGGAAGGTTGCCAATTCTTCAGTAATGTGAACAAGTTAATGCCTTTCAAGCCCCTCCAGTGCTCCTGTGATTATTCCTCACAGACAATGTCCCTGCTCTCACTGTCAGCTTGTCTGCTATCTGTGAGGCTGATAAACACAGACTGATAAACTGAACAAAGAATAGCTGGCTGATGAGGAAGCTGCCTGTCAGGCTGACACCAGTGCAGAGCCAAGACTGCAGGCTCTAAAGACACAGCTTGTCATGCTTCATTGACACAGAGGTCTTTCAAAACTTGCACATAACCTCTGGAGACTGAATTCAATGTGTAACCCACTGAATTCTCTGTGTACTCACTGTGTATTAACGGAGTTCACTGCTCTGCTGATGTACTTCCTGTTTTGGTGGCCATCTTTTCTGTTTACAAAACAGTTTATAAAACAGTTTTTTTTACCCTCTTTATTGCAGCGGAGAGCAGCAAAAATACAGAGGGGGCTAGGAGATGACCCCAAACAGGCAGGGATGTTTGTTTATACTTCATTTTGTGAATACAGATTTTCTTTAAGGGATACCAGATTTATTTCGCCTGTATTAAATGTCTGTTTGTTTTGGTTCATATTTCCTTATGTTATCAGATTTCTGACATTGCAAGTAAATTACCCCTGGAAGACAAGTCTGTGCCCAATCTAGAAGAGGGTGCCACTAAGTAAGTATAGCCACAAATCTAATCATCACAGTTAGACTACTATAGATTTCAGAGTCGATAATTGTAACAATTACGTCTGTACAGATAAATATGTAGGGCTTGGGTGAAATGTTAAGCAATCAGCAATTTTATCGATCCACGGTGATATAACCTCTTTATGCACTATGCCATAATCCAGAACAGAAAATGGCCTGTTCAGTCCCAGGGCTCAGAAATGTAACTGCAACGGAACACATCTATTTTATATATTCTCTATAATATTTACCATTATTTCGTACTTATATAGCGCTGATTTCTTCTGCAGAGCTGTTAAGAATATTTATATACCTGTCACTAACAGTCCCTTAGAGGGGCTCATAATGTAATACTTACCTTACCCATATGTCCATTGTATTTTAGGGCCAATTTAGTGGAAAGCCAATTGGCTTATCTGTATGTTTCGGGGATGTGTGAGGAAATCATATTACCTGGAGGAAACCCACACAAACACGGGAATTACATACAAACTTCATGCCGATAATGCCCTGGCTAGGATTCGAAATGTGGAGCCAACGCTACAGGGGAGATAAATATATTCATAATTTCGATTTATTTTACTGCAAATCAATCAAAATGACAATCCATTCAGCTGGTGCTGCTGTAGATTTCTGGAAAATTCAATAAGTGACCGAATCTGCTAGGGAAATTTGAAACACGTATGGCATGCTTTATGTGAAGAGCAATCAGCAGAAATAGGTGACTGATAAGGCTCCAGGATAAAAGGGAACGCTACACTTTCAGGCACTTTATTTTTAGTACTACAGTTAGAATAGTGTGGCTAGTCAACTGAAACAGGGGAAATGCTGACTAATATAAAGTTGTTCTTCAGCTGCATTGTGTATAATGTACAATAACTTTCCCTCAGGGATGAGGAATCGGCCAAGTCTCAGGGTGTACAGAAGGCTCCCTCAGTTAAGCCTGCTGCTCTTACAAGAGGCAGATTCCAGAGGCCGAGGCCTAACATACCGGTAAAGGTGCTGGCCAGACAGGAGAAGGTTTCTGCTGCAGAGGAAATTGACACAACTGAGGAAAGAAACCAGGCAGCTGCTGAAGGTTCCATCACACTGACACAGAGCCACAGGGAGGACATAGCTGTGACTGAAGATTCCATCTCACTGACACAGAGCCACAAGGAGGACATAGCTGTGACTGAAGAGGTAAGTAAACTGGCTCGCCATGCTTCATGGTTATACTAATTAACCATTTATGCACGAGAGGAATTTTCACATTTCAGCACTCCTCCCTTTCATCCCCCAATAACTTTCACTACTTATCACAACAAAATGATCTATGCCTTGTTTTTTCCGCCACCAATTAGGCCTTCTTTGGGTGGTACATTATGCTAAGAATTATTTTATTCTAAATTCATTTTAATGGGAATACTAAGGGAAAAAAAATCATTATTTTTCAGTTTTCGGCCATTATAGTTTTAAAATAAAACATTCTACTGTGCATAAAAGCCACACATTTTATTTGTCCCAGTTATTGCAACGTATAAATTATATCCCTAGTACAATGTATGGTGACAATATTTTATTTGGAAAAAAAGGTTCATTTTTTTCAGGTATACATCCGTCACTATTTACAAGCCCATAATTTAATAGTAATATACCCTCTTGACATACATATTAAAAAAAAAATTCACCCCTAATGTATGGAGGTGTCATTTTACTGTTTGGCCACAAGATGTCCTGTGCATTATTTCCTATTAGCGTACAATAATTATGCTAAATAGTAAGTAATGCATGGCTGTGTTACTTCGGAAGTGACGCAGGCATCTCATTGATGCTGGTGATCACGGGGGACTTGAGGGGAGATGAATGAATGAAAACAAAGTTCCCATTCATTATGTAACGGGAAGGAGCACGGTGGCACCATTTAAGAATGATCACTGTTTTTGACAAGCATGGATTGGCTCAGGGGACTTCTGTCACCTGCCACCAATCCCCCCCCCCCCCCCCGTTTGCTGGGACCATCCCGATCGTAGGCTCCCGCCCGCCCGCACGATCGCGTGCACAGCCCCACAAACTGCATGGGACATGAATCTCGTGTACCTGCGGCTGTAGATGCAGCAGCCGCAGACGTGAGACTCACATCCGTGCAGCAGTAACGGTTGATCTAGTCTGGCTTTTGAATTTTGATTTCTAGGGAAAAAGAATTATGATCACACGGGTTTATTAAAATTTAATGCATGAACGATTGGAATTAGGATTACATTTTGTTAGGTTGAGGCCCCTTTTACACTTGTATGTGAAACCTGCGTATTTGAATGTGAAACCGTGCTAGCCTATTTTACCTATTTTTAGGCGTAAAAGCAATTGAAGTCTGAGACTTCCACACATATTGCGGTCCGTTGTGGTGCAACGGAAGTATCCAAGCTGACGTAAGGGCAGCATTGCGTTACCGCAAGCACCGGGTTTAACACACAGAGCGTGTAGTAATGCAAGTCTATGGGCGACACGCGTAAACGATGGAGCACAGTGCGTTGTGGCGTGCATGGGAGGACTGACGGGAATCCCAGTGACATACTTTCTGCCCAGCAGGGAGTAAGTCACTGAATGGGGGCCGGTGCTATGCATATGACCCTGTCAGCGCACTCTGACGCAGGAACATATGATTGACATTTTTTGCGATGGGGCAGGGGCACCGCATCGTAACTCAACAAAAAGTTTGAAAACGGCATGAAAAATATTTTCAGAGCCCTGACATGGAGGCGGGGCATGGCATTGCAAGTCAGTGTGATGTGGGAAATGGCTTTCCTGGAAGGCACTCCAAACTAACACATCATTTGGGGGCACCACTAATCTCTGCCCCCTATAGCATTTCTGTATTGTAAATTATAAGAAGCAGAGGTACCCACACATAGACTTAAAGGGAACCTTAACTCTAAAAAAAAAACAACAAAAAAAAACAAAAAAAAACAAACCATGAGTTTTACTTACCTGGGGCATCTACCACCCCCCTGCAGCCATCCTGTGCCCTCGCAGTCACTCATGGCTCCCCTGATGCCAGCTAGTTTCGTTATTGCCGACTGGGAGTTGGCCGGCCGCCATGCATACGTTTTTACGCATTAGACATCAACAAGTAAATTTTTACGCGTTTACGGGTGTAATGCGTAAAATTTTACGCATTACACCCGTAACATGTAAAAATGTACTTGTTGATGTCTGTAATAGCTTCCTGCACTAGCAGGAATGTTTAAAATGTACGCATGTCGGCCGACTCGGCAAAAAAGAAACTAGCTGGCAGTGGGGGGCCAGAGGAGCCATGAGTGACTGCGAGGGCACAGGATGGCTGCAGGGGGCTGGTAGATGCCCCAGGTAAGCAAAACTCATGTTTTTTTTTTTAATTTTTTTTTATTTATTTTTTTAGAGTTAAGGTTCCCCCTTACCATTTAATGGCAATGTATCGTATTAAAACGTCATGCTTTTGCCTGATAATGGCAACATGACGTTTTAATACGTCGCGCGTTCCCACCGCCGCTTTGCACGTGTGCGCGCCGCTACCGCCGCCATTACCGTCGGGATCCCGTGCTGAGTGATTGGGGAAGAGGGCCGAGTGGTCCTCTACCCAATCGCACTGCCTGGAGTGAATGGACGAGACCGCAAACAGTGGCCACGTCCATTCATAAAAACAGGAACTGTTACAATGTAATAAAGTGTAAAAAAAAAAGTGATCACTTCCTATACCGGACAGTGTTCACTAGCGCCATCTTGTGGCCAAAAAGTATATTACACATACATATACAAGTACATACACACGATTAATAAAATTAATAAAATTACACTTCCACCCCCCCCCCCCCCCCCAACTTGTAAATCCACTTGTAAATAAAAATCAGCTTAAAATAAATAAATAAATAGTTGCATCAGGGACTCAGCTTTTTTTAATCTATATTTTATGGGGGAAAATTAATTTTAATTTATTATGTAGGGGCTTGTAATTATGGCCAGAACAAAAAAAAACAAAACAGAAAAATAACACCTATATTTCAAAATAATATATTGTCGCCATACATTGTGATAGGGACATAATTTAAACTGTTTAATAATCGGGACAACTGGTCAAATAAAATGTTTGTTTTAACCACACGAGAATGTTTAATTTTAAAACTATAATGGCTGAAAACGGAGAAATAGTTTTTTTTTTTTTCTTTTTTTTTTTTTTTTCCCATTAAACCGCATTTAGGATGAAAAAAATTCTTAGCAAAATGTACTACCCACAGAAAGTCTAATTGGTGGCGAAAAAAAACGAGGTATAGATCATTTTCTTGTGATAAGTAGAAATAAAGTTATTAGGGAATAAAAGGAAAGAGCACTGACAAGTGAAAATTGCTCTGGTCCGTTAGAGTAAAAACCCTTGGGGGTGAACTGGTTAAACGGCAACTTAAGAGAGAGGGATATGGAGGTGGCCATATTTATTTACTTTTAAGCTATGCCAGTTGCCTGGCTGTCCTGCTGATCCTCTGCCTCTAATACCTTTATCTGTAGACCCTAAACAATCATGCAGCAGATCAGTTGTTTCTTGCATTTTTGTCAGATCTGACAAGATTATCTGCGTGCATATTTCTGTTTTTATTCAGACACTTCTGCAGCAAAGCAGATCAGCGGGGCTGCCAGGCAACTGGTATTGTTTATAAGGAAATACATATGGCAACCTCCATATACCTCTCACTTCAGTTGTCCTTTAAATGTGAAACAACTCATCAGGAATGGAATCTGAATTGTATGCTCTGAAAATATAGGAATAAGGAAAAGAATAACTTCCATTTTTACTGTTGGCTCCTTTGCTGTGGGAACTCCATGCTGGGCCGGCTATAACGTGTGACATGTTGGCACTAACAGGGTTTTTTTCCTCTTCTCTTTGTATTGCAGCTCATCACTGAAGATCTGGAGGTGTCAGGATCTGGCTCCAGTAGCACAAGTGATCCAGTCTCTGTTCCCTCCCCGGGGCCTGCCGAGAAAGAGTCAGCCTCTGAGTCTTCCCAGCCACAGCCAGTAGACTCTGAATCTGCGCCACAACACTCTGATGCTGCAAAGGAAGAAGCTATGTAAGTGTCTGTAAGGACCTGTGAGGATAAACGCTGTTGCTGAGTTTATTTTCGAAGGTGCAATCTGTGTGGCTTTATTCTTGATTGTAGCTTCCTTATCTAGTGAGGTAAACGTAGAAAACCCATGGATGGAAGCTCAGACTTCAGATACCACTGAGCTTGTGCTTGGTCTGATCAGTGACTCAGCAGGTAGTGCAGCCAGTAGCAGTGGGATAGCCCCCTCGTGCACTTTTTCTAAACCATGTAGTAGTTTCCAGGGCTGTGGAGTCGGTACAAAAATCATCTGACTCCAACTCCTCAGTTTATGAAACCACCGACTCCAACTCCAGGTACCCAAAATGGCTCTGACTCCTCCACTCTGACTTCTTACGGGGCCATACACTAGGCGACCATCCAATTCAATTATTATAATCGAATTGGATGAAAATTGGTGCTGCCAAGTGCATGCCCGACCGACAAAGCGACCAATTTCGGGACAGAAATTGGCCGCACAGTCGATCGCGCATGTTGGAAAATGTCGAGATGAGGTTGGTTGGTCGGGTGCGCAGCGGTACGGCGGCCAAATTGCGAACGAGCGACGACACGAAGAAACCCCCGCCGCAATGTATAAATGTATGTAGTGTAGTGCATTTATACATTACCTGTCCGGTGTCAGCCTCCACGCGGTTTCCGTCCATCTCCGGGTTCCGCATACATTCCGGCGGCGCTATGTCTGACGTCACAAAGGTGCATAGCGGCTGACGTCAGACGCTATGTGCCGCTAGCGTGTATGCGGCTTACCGGCGAGATGGATGGATGGACCCGGCGAGCTGCTACAGGACAGGTAATGTATAAATGCACTACACAACATACATTTAGACATTTTGGGGGCAGCGGCGGGGCGGACAGCAGCGGCTCTGCCGATTCCCTGATGATTTCATGCTGAAATCGGACGGGTATCGGCCTGTAGTGTATGGGCAGATTCGATTAGAGATAAATTTGTCTCTTGGTCGAATTAGCCCATATTCGTTCTAATGTATGGGCACCTTTAGTCTAATAGTTACCAGGGCTGTGGATTTGGTACAAAAATCGTCCAACTCTGACGACTCAGTTTACGAAACGACCGACTCCGACTTCAGATACCCAGAATTTCTCCGACTCCTCGACTCTGACTCCACAGCTCTGGTAGTTTCATCTCCCATGTTTATGACCTGTCTGGTTCCTATGAAAGTGTAGCCCTTCTATAAGTAGAGAGCAGCTTCCCACTATTTGCGAAGAATGCTCATAAGGCAACAGCAGGAGATCTGGCTCTCAGTAAACTGTTTTTCTGTTCTTGGAGCGGTTTGTATTAGATGTATATTCTCTGTTGATAACTCAAGAGTTGATTGACGTGTGTCATGTGACAAATTGCATTGTTTTCTTTCAGTAAAGAGAAGCCATCTCTGCCAGTGAGGGGACGTCTGAAACCAAAACCCAACTTGGCAAAAGCCCCGGTAAAAAGTAAACCAGCAGCTCCTGAGCCATCTGCCTGCCCTGCATCTGATTTAGTTGATTCCAGCCAGCCGGTAAGTATTTTACCCCATCATCCATTAGTACATGGAGTACATGTCCTGCCTACTGGAGACTGGACACTATAGAAGGAGAATCTCTTATTTTTAAAGGAATACTATAGGGAGGGGGGGGGAGGTCAGGGGAAAATGAGTTGAAGTTACCTGGGGCTTCTAATTGTCCCCGCAGACATTGTGTGCCCACGCAGCCACTCACCGATGCTTTGGCCCCGCCTCAGGTTCACTTCTGGAATTTCAGATTTTAAAGTCTGTAAACCACTGCGCCTGCGTTGCCGTGTCTTCGCTCCCGCTGATGTCACCAGGAGCGTACTGCGCAGGCACAGACCATACTGGGCTTGTGCTATACACTCCTGGTGACATCAGCGGGAGTGAGGACACGACAACGCAGGCGCAGTGGTCTTCAGACTTTAAACTCTGAAATTCCAGAAGTGAACCTGAGGCGGGGCCGGAGCATCGGTGAAGAGCTGCGTGGGCACACAATGTCTGCGGGGGACCATTAGAAGCCCCGGGTAAGCTCAACTCATTTACCCCTCCCCTCCCCCTCCCCTATAGTATTCCTTTAAGGATGCATCCTTACTGATCAGCAGCTTTTAAGTTATTAAAGTGCATAAAAATTGGCATTAGATAACTCTTGCCTGATTCTAGGTACTAGAATAATAGTGAAACATAGTTTTCCCCAAATGTTGTAATTTTTTTTTTTTTTTCATACACACCTGGTTGATCCTGCAGTGCCTAACAAGTGAAAGGTGACAGGCAGATGGAAGCTCTGTGCCCGACATACTCTTGTCTTCTCTGCCACTTCCCTCAGAGTGATGTGTCACCATGGCGGCTGACATGCCATATGTAAAAGGGACTGCAAGGTTTTTCATTGGCCTGAGCATGCTGTCACCACAACATCACCATGTTCGGGCCAGTGGAAAGGATCCATTTACAAGTGACGCGTCAGCTGTTGCAAGAGTGACCTGTCACTATGAAAGAGAAGGTGGGGTGGAGTGCAAGGCGGGCAGGGAATGATTGGTTCCACTAATCCTGACAACCCAGAATTCCAGGACTGAAGGTTGCTCAGAAGAGGAATTTATGGTCAGCCATGATTGCTGTCTTTTCTGACAGGCATAAGGACCTGTTGAGTCCTTTTTTTTTTTTTTTTTTTAAAGTGGACCCAAACCAAACATTTTTTTTAAATTAAAAATATTTAGTTGCACCACTCTGACACATACAAAGATAAACACTCCTTCAAACCTATGAGCATTTCAGTGCATGCTTTTCACCCTTCTCTTTTCATAGCTAGGGTTATACTGGGGGCAGCCATTAGCAATTCCTCCATTGCCGGACACCATCTACTCCACCAGTTTGCTGGATTTTGTCTCGGCAATTTGAAAGGAAGGGAGGGGTTCCTCCAATAAATGTAAAATATTTTATATTTGTCATCATGCAGCTGAAAAAAGGCTGCTATTTATTATTATAATTTAGAAATTAGGTTTTATTTCTGAAATGTTGTATTTTTAATTTGGGTCCACTTTAAGTGCTTATTATAGTAGTGTGGCAGGATCTGTGGAAGGAGCACATCTCCCTTCACCCCTTGAGATGGTTAATGAGATTCAAATAACTCAGTGGATGCTAAATTTATCCAAATGTTTACAGCTTGGAAATGGTCAAATCGGCTGCATGATTTTCCATTAAAATGCATCAATGTGGAATCTACTGAGTCTCATTGACTTTACTAATAAACCACACGAAATGTCTTCATTATATGATACAAGCATGTATGCTAGCAATATCTGTAACAAAAGAGAATTCAGGGATATCAGTTGTCTCTCCTATATACTGTATGTTTATTAGAAGTTGTGATTGTTATAATTTTCTATATGTTTGTGTTACCAGACTTCTTCTATTGCTCATAAAATACTGGAAGAGGAAATGGCTGTAGCGAGTCAAGCAGAGGCAGTCGCTAAGTAAGTAGACACAAAGATCTGATCACCAGTACTAGAATATTGTGGTTTTCAGAGTTGTTAATTCTTTTTGTAACTGTTTAAAGGAAATCTAAAGTGAACAAAAAAATCAGTTTAACTTACCTGGGGCTACTTGCCACCCCCTGGAGTCATCCTGTGCCCTCAACATCCATCTGAGTCCCTCCGGAAAACTGGGGCGACCCCCGGAAAGCTGGCCAGCCACGTGCCTCCTCACTGCGCTCCCATGGCGCATGCGCGAAAGTCACTACTGTGCATGCGCTGAGTGTTCCTGGCAGAGCCGTTACCTCTTTACCATTGTCCGTGTCACTGTTGGAGAGATTAACCCACTTCCTATTAGGCCAGGGATGCAGCTACAGTATTTCACAAATGTGAATATACCTCACATTTGTGTACATGTTTTATTACATCTTGTCATGGGACAGCACTGTAGATATGACACTGTGATACAATGTTAAGCAGTCGGTGTACAGCTTGTATAGCTGTGTAAATTTGTTTTTAAACTAAAGTAACTCAACACACAGCTATTAACCCTCCTGGCGGTCTATTAAAAACTGCCAGGGGGCAGCGCAGCAGTGTTTTTTTTAATTTTTTTTTTATTTTTTAAATCATGTAGCGAGCCCAGGGCTTGCTACATGATAGCAGCTGTGCAGCGGCATCCCCCCGCCCGCTTCGATCGCCTCCTGCGATCAGGAAATCCTGTTCAAAGATAGGCCAGGCTGCGCAAGGGGTTGGGGGGGGGGTGGCGCGGCGGGTAGCGGGGAATCGGCGCGGAGCGGCCGCGATCGGTATGCAGACGCAGCTAGCAAAGTGCTAGCTGCGTGTAGCAAAACAAAAAAAAGATTATGCAAATCGGCCCAGCAGGTCCTGAGAAATCCTCCTGCGCGGCTTACCGCCAGGAAGGTTAATGTCTAAACTGCTGGAAACAAAAGTGAAGAATGTCAAAATTCTGCCCAAAGTGCAGGAGGGAAGGAAGATCCCTTATCGCCTTCCCGTTCCATTGCTGTTCCAGTCTTTGACTTTTTAAAATGTCGTAGAGGTCTTTGGGTGTCCTCAGAAGGCCATGGCAGTACTTGGGTTTCTTGAGACCTTCTGAAGATGAAATGCTTTGTATTGCATCGCTTCAAATTGTTTCTGCAGCTCCAATTTTAAAACCGTATTCTTTTTAATGAAACTGAGGTTGTTTTTCAGGTGCATTATAATGTACTATTACTTTCCCTTAGGGATGAGGAATCGGCCAAGTCTCAGGATGTACAGAAGGCTCCCTCAGTTAAGCCTGCTGCTCTTACAAGAGGCAGATCCCAGAGGCCGAGGCCTAACATACCGGTAAAGGCACTGGCCAGACAGGAGAAGGTTTCTGCTGCAGAGGAGTTGGACACAACTCAGGAAAGCAATAAGGCTGAAGATTCCATCTCTCTGACACAGAGCCACAAGGAGGACACAGCTATGACTGAAGATTCCATCTCACTGACACAGAGCCACAAGGAGGACACAGCTGTGACTGAGGAGGTAAGTAAACTCGCTCTCCATGCTTCATGGTTATGCTGCTTTATGTTCTTCATTCAGATTGTATTTTTCTGGGATACTTTGATTTCACAAATGAAAAATTCCATACATTCAAGGCGTGTTTATTAAAATTAAAGCAAAAATTATTAGAGTAAACATGAAATTGTGTGTGTTTGAAAAGTAGTATTTAATTGTCTACCCATTACTATAACATCTCCATGCTGAGCCAGCTCTAATGTGCTAATAAGTTGTGTTGTTGTATTGCAGCTGATCACTGAAGATCTGGAGGTGTCAAGAACTGGCTCCGGCCACACAAGTGACCCGGCCTCTGTTCCCTCCTCTGGGCCAGTACAGAAGGATTCAGCCTCTGAGTCTTCCCAGTCACAACCTGGAGACTCCTGTTCTGTACCACAAACCTCTGAGGTTGCAAAACAGGACATAGTGTAAGTTTTTGTAAAAACATTTAGTCTACGTTCACAATGGAAGCTGCATTGCGTTCCCTGTAAAAACAGAAACGCAACAGAGCGAAAGTCGCACCACACATTATGCAACCTTTAGGTCACCTAGAGTTAATGAAAAGTATGCTTCACTACCACTATTAACGCACACACGGTAATGCACTGCATGCAGTGCGTTGGGATACTAAGTAATCCTAATCCAAACGCAGTGGATGCACTCTGAACGTCACATAGTGTGTGTGATATTCAGAGTGCATCCAGTGCGTTTGGATCCGGATTACTTAGTATCCCAACGCACTGCATGCAGTGCATTACCGCGTACATGCTATTGCAGTGCAACTTTATGTATTGAAATGCCCGCATAAAGTCGCATCACAACACCCCACTGAATGTAACCTTAACCACTTTGCATCCAGACCTTGCTTCCCACTTATGGACCAGAGCAGTTTTGACAGTTTATCAATGTCCTTATTTAATAAGAAATAACTTTATCCCTACTTATGACACAGAAATGAAATATATATATTGTTTTTTTCAAGACAAACTAGGCTTTCATTGTATGCCATGTTTTCCCTCAAACAATTTTGTTTTCTATGAATTTTAATGGGAAAACAAAGAAAAAAAAATAGAAAAACATTTATTTCTCAGTTTTACCAATTCCAGTTTAAAAATAAAAAGTGCTACTGTAGATAAAAAACACAAATTTTGTTTGGCTATTCTTACTGCTTATCACAAAACTTAGATTATGTTCCGGTCACAATTTATGGTGAAGATATTTGATTCTGAAATAATGCTACAGAGTGTATTTTTCACTATGAAATGAGAAAATAAAAGTATTTTTAATAGTAAAAATCAATCTCAGCTCAGGAAACCTACATTCCCATTCACCAATTAGTGCTGCATCAGATGGTGCCAGAAATGTGCACAGGCGCAAGCCCAATACTGCACAGCACTGCTTCTGTACAAGTCAGTAGATCTACGGACTTGTGGCTTAGATGAAGTCACAGAGGACGTATATCTACTGACCTGTGGACAAAGTGGTTAAAGTAAACCTGTGAAGCTGAAAGTGCAAGCTCTGTGGCTCATGATCTTGAAAATGTAGTGATTTCAGATTCTAATGAATTTTTGTCTAATGCTTGTTCTGATCAGTAACTCAGTAGGTGGTGCAGCCAGGATCAGGGTGACGGCCCCTCTTTCTATTTTGAAAACGTGCCATGTTTCTGGCCTATCTGGTTCACATGAAGGAGTAACCCTTGTATGAGCAGAGAGCAGTTTTCCACTTTAAGCTAAGAATGCTCATAAGGCAACAGCAAGACAATCTGGTTTTCAGTGAAGTGGGCTGTTTGTATTAGATGTATAATCTCTGATGAAAAACATAAAGTTGGATGATTTTTGTGTTCTCATATGAATCGTGTTTCTCCAGTAAAGAGAAGCCATCTCTGCCAGTGAGAGGACGTTTCAGACCCAAACCCAACTTGGCAAAGGCCCCGGTAAAAAGTAAACCAGCAGCCCCTGAGACATCTGCCTGCCTTGCATTTGATTCTGAGGTAAGTACTTTTCTCTCTCATTTATTAGTGGACACATAATGGGGTACATGTCCAGTGTACTGGAAGTTGGACAATGTAGGAGAATTTTAATAATACATTTTCTGTCCATAATTAATTTATTTTTGCAGATGTCCTGTAGCATTGTCCTCTCACCCTTACGCACTCCTACTGATGAACAGCTACACAAGGTGCAGGAAAAGTGAGTATTGTTTCTGAATATTGGCTTATGTAGTCTTGCCTTTCATACACATGGGTTATGCTATTATCACCAAGGAAGGGATCGAATTACTGTCTTTTGGTATCTTGTCTGGACAGCAGACAGGATAGTGTATTGGTTAAGGGCTCTGCCTCTGACCCAGTATACCAGGGCTTGAATCTCATCTCTTCCTGTCCAGTAAGCCAGCACCTATTCAGTAAGGAGACCGAGGGCAAGACTCCATTACACTGCTACTGTCTATAGAGTGCACCCTAGTGGATATCAAAACAATTTGTCATGCAAGCCAGTAGACAGAAATATGGGTGCCTCCAGTCATGCATTTACTTCTGGGCGTTGTTATTCTGCAAACAGAATATGATGTTTGTACCATGTATTATTTAAAGGGACACCATCTCGGTATACTATATTCCATTTAGATTGAGACAATTGCATTTACTCACCCGCTCGGCCACTATATGCAATTTGAGAAGTCCCTGCCCCATTCTGAATAATCGCTTCAACGCTTTTCTGAAGGCTGGGATACTCCTTCCACAGCCCAGCCTCCAGCTCTTTAGCCAGTCTCCAGTCCTGTAGCCACAGTGCAATCGCACAAGATTTTCTCTCTCCCAAGATAGAAATCTTGCATGATTTCAGTCACTTTACAACCAATTTAAGAATGGAATCCATGTTCAAACAGATGGAGCCTAGCGTAGGACAACTGAATAGCTCATGGGGAAATATATGCCAAAGATGTTCCCTCTTCTCCTGGGAGCTTAAGTAAGGCACTTAGATGAGTAGTGAAATGCCACCTTTGGGCATTGTCACATGGTATGACTCAGAAGGCATTTTAGTAAGAAGAAACTAATATTTATCCGTGAATTATTAGAGATATATACTGTATGTAAAAATGAATAAAGCTATCGTATGTAAAAAGAAAGCGATCGCTTCAGAAGAAAATGAAGTTCTTACCAGGACTGTGGAGTCTGACTCCTCATTTTATGAAACCACCAACTCCGATTCCAGGTTCCCAAAATTGTTCCGACTCCTCGACTCTGACTCTTTAAGGGTGGCTACTAACAATCCAATTTCCAGCGAAAAATCGTTCAAGCGATCAGATAATTCTGATTGGAAGTGAAATTGTTCACTGCACCATCAATGAACCAATCTTTGCTTCCCATCTACCACAACCAACAAGAAAATTAAAATGTTGGTTTGATGAAAAATCCAATCAGGCAATTTTTATAATAGCTCGTAATTGATTGTGTCCATCAATGGAGATTTACAACCAATCCGATTAGAATTTCTGATCGGTAAATTTTGCCAGAAATTGGACAGTTAGTGGCCACCTTTAGTCTAAAGGTGGCCACTAACGGTCCAATTTCTAGCGAAAAATCATTCGAGCGATCAGAAATTCTGATCGGATGAATAATCGTTCACTACACCATCAACTAACCAATCATTGCTTCCGATCTATCACGACCAACAAGAAAATCCAAATTTTGGTTAGACGAAAATTCAATCGGACGATTGTATTTATAATCGTTCATTATCGATTGTGCCCATCAACTGAGATTATTTAGAACCAATCCAATCAGAATTTCTGATCGTTCGAACTATTTTTCGCTAGAAATTGGACAGTTAGTGGCCAGCTTTATACTTACCACGACTCTTGAGTTTGTACAAAAATCATCCGACTCCTCAATTTATGAAACCTCCGACTCCAGGTACCCAAAAATTGCTCCAACTAAGTCTAATTACCAGGGCTGTGGAGTTGGTACAAAAATCATTCGACTCCAACTCCTCAGTTTAGGAAACCACTGACCAACACCAGACCTGATTTTTAGTGATAAATATGTATTAAATCACAACATTTTATCCTAAATGAAGTTCTAAAAGAATGAAGAAATGTTCCTAAAAATATTACGGCACATATGGTCAGTGCAATTTGTGCAATAATGTGACTTCCTAAAAATCCCCAGAGGTAATGACTTTTCTGTTCAAATACATTTTCCTCATAATTTACTTGCATAGGGATGGAGTCATTACTACAGTGTGTGTGTAGTCCTCATAGAGTACTTATACGTATATATTCTACAAATAGTTAAAGACCAAAGGTAACAAAAAGTGACTGAAAGCCTAAATATATAGTCCAGGGGTTCTCAAACTGGGTGCCGCAGCACCCTAGTGCGCCTCAGGTACCTTTCAGGGGTGCCTCGGCATGCATCCCGATCCTTTATGCAAATACCATCAGGTAATGCAACCGTGTATAGATATACAATGTGGCTGCATTACCTGCTAGTTAACCTTTAGTCCCCGCAACCATGTTTGAAGTTGAACATGAGAGAAATCGCAGTGCCTAATAAGCATCATTAACTACTTGGAGTGGGGCGTCGCCTGATAAGGGTCATAACGGCATTTTGGTAGTTGTTTTTGCCGAGGGGTGCCTTGAAAAAAATTCCAAGCCATCAAGGGTACCTTCACCCAAAAAAGTTTGGTAACCACTGATCTAGTCTATAACTGAGGATGATTATCTTGTCATTTAGGTCTGAGCCATCCACTAGCTCTCAGAATGCAAGACCTGCCATAAAGCCTGCACCGCTTGTGCGCGGACGCCTCCAGAGGCCGAAACCAAACACTGTGCGGCTAACCAAGGAAGAAAAATCTCACGAGTCTTCCAAGGAAGTGAGTGGAGCTTCAGCTGGGGAGGCCACTGAAGGCCGTTTTTTGCCTGAATGTGTACGGAGTTATGCCAAGTCTGAAAATGTACGTATATAATGGGTTTAATATTTACAGGTTTTTACTTTAAACTATCAAATGACACTTGAAGAGAAAAGGTTTATGTAGGCTGACATGTATTTCCTTTTAAACTATACAGTCCTCTGCTCATCTTTCTGAGATCAGTAGTGTCTGACTCTCACACCTGAAACAAGCATGCAACAAATCTAGTCAAACTTGAAACATCTGATGTGCATGCTTGCTCAGAGTCTATGACTGAAAGTATTAGAGGCAGAGAATCAGCAGGGCTGCCAGGCAATTTGCATTGTTTAAAAGGAAATAAATATGACAGGCTCCGTATTTCTCTTGCCTCAGGTATCCTTTAAAGCAAATCCAAAGCAAAAATAAACTTGAAATAAGGACTTGCATGTGTAGCATGGATAATAAATAGAACATTAGTAGCAAAGAGACTCCTGTTGTTTTCCAGTACAGGAAGCGTGTAAATAAAAAGTTATCTATACAAAAGAACTAGAGGACATCAGTTCTGTTTTCTGAAGAGCTTAAACAGCCAAGAAACAGTGAGAGGCAACTTGAGATGAGGTTTTACTGCAGGGGAGTTCAAAGGGTCTTTACTTCTGCTTTGTTTTATGGAATGAAATGCAGAGTTTGGATTCTAAACTGTGATAGTCTGATGCAATGTTATAAATAAAGCTATATAACTGAAAATAAAATTGAGACACTTTTCTTTGCTACTAATATTATTATTTTATCATTATTAAGTATTTATGTAGCGCCAGCATCTCCCGCAGCACTGTACAGAGTATATTGTCTTGACACTTACTTCTCCCTCAGAAGGGGGCTCACAAACTGATCCCTACCATAGTCCTATGTTTATGTATGTATTGTCTAGTGTATGTATCGTAGTCGAGGGACAATTTAGGGAAGTCCATTAACTTATCTGAATGTTTTTGGGATTTGGAAGGTAACTGGAGTGCCCAGCAGAAAACCATGGAGACACGGGGAGAACATACAAACTCCATGCAGATAGTTCCCTGGCTGGGATTCAAACTGGGGGACCCAGCACTGCAGGGCCAGAGCGCTAAACATTACGCCACCGTGCTGCCCATGTACTATTTATTGTCCATACTACACTGACAATTTAATTATCTCAAGTGAAGAAAGAGGTACACCGAATAGGCAGCAACTGTTCTCCTAGCAGGTAACTTCCAGCAGTTCTACCTCCTGTCCAATCAGAGTAGCTTGCTTTTATATATGGTGGGCTTCTGTTAAAAGAGAGAGGCCCATATGCAATGCACTTTGTCTCTTAAAGAACAAATGACACCCATGCTAATCTAGAAATAAAAAACACATATATAAGTAGATAAATACTACTTCTACTTACATAACAGATGTATTGTGCTATCCACTTAATGATTCCTGTGAATTTTACAAAGGAAAATCAGAAAATCCTATTCTAGGCAGTGGCCATTTTGCCAAGCTAATGCTGACATCATATCCTCCCTGACTCTTGTTTCCCCCCCTCCTTTCTCTTGCTCATTGTGTATTTATTAGCTGCCCTCCTCCCAGAGTCCTTTTTTTTTTTTTTATTTACACATCCAATCACTGAGTCACCTCAGCCTTGCTTGTAAACAGAAGTGATCGGCTAGGCATGGAAATAAATGGAAGAGGAGGAATATATTATAGATAAAAAGAACTCCCAGCATTCAACTTTTTGGCACTGTTTGGCACTAGGGCCAGTGCTCCTAAAGTATGTGATAACTCCAAACCATAACAGTAGAAAAAAGTTTTGAATGCAGGATTAGCATCTTTATCACTTAATACACTCAGGTGACAATACCGCTTTAAAGAACAAGTGGGTCCCATGCTAACCTAAAAATAAAAAACACATATATAAGTAGATAAATACCAGTTCTACTTACAGTGGCTTGCAAAAGTTTTCGACACACATTTTGTCACATTACTGCTACAAACACGAATCAATTTTATTGGAATTCCACGTGAAAGACCAATACAAAGTGGTGTACACGTGAGCAGTGGAACGAAAATCATACATGATTCCAAACATTTTTTACAAATCAATAGCTGCAAAGTGGGGTGTGCGTAATTATTCAGCCCCCTGGGTCAATACTTTGTAGAACCACCTTTTGCTGCAATTACAGCTGCCAGTCTTTTAGGGTATGTCTCTACCAGCTTTGCACATCTAGAGACTGAAATCCTTGCCCATTCTTCTTTGCAAAACAGCTCCAGCTCAGTCAGATTGGATGGACAGCGTTTGTGAACAGCAGTTTTCAGATCTTGCCACAGATTCTCGATTGGATTTAGATCTGGACTTTGACTGGGCCATTCTAACACATGGATATGTTTTGTTTTAAACCATTTCATTGTTGCCCTGGCTTTATGATTAGGGTCATTGTCCTGCTGGAAGGTGAACCTCCGTCCCAGTCTCAAGTCTTTTGCAGACTCCAAGAGGTTTTCTTCCAAGATTGCCCTGTATTTGGCTCCATACATCTTCCCATCAAATCTGACCAGCTTCCCTGTCACTGCTGAAGAGAAGCACCCCCAGAGCATGATGCTGCCACCCCCATATTTGACAGTGGGGATGGTGTGTTCAGAGTGATGTGCAGTGTTAGTTTACCGCCACACATAGCGTTTTGGCCAAAAAGTTCCATTTTGGTCTCATCTGACCAGAGCACCTTCTTCCACATGTTTGCTGTGTCCCCCACATGGCTTGTGGCAAACTGCAAACAGGATTTCCTATGCTTTTCTGTTAACAATGGCTTTCTTCTTGCCACTCTTCCATAAAGGCCAACTTTGTGCAGTGCACGACTAATAGTTGTCCTATGGACAGATTCCCCCACGTGAGCTGCAGATCTCTGCAGCTCGTCCAGTCACCATGGGCCTCTTGACTGCATTTCTGATCAGCACTCTCCTTGTTCGGCCTGTGAGTTTAGGTGGACGGCCTTGTCTTGGTAGGTTTACAGTTGTGCCATACTCCTTCCATTTCTGAATGATTGCTTGAACAGTGCTCTGTGGGATGTTCAAGGCTTTGGAAATCTTGTTGTAGCCTAAGCCTGCTTTAAATTTCTCAATAACTTTATCCCTGACCTGTCTGGTGTGTTCTTTGGACTTCATGGTGTTGTTGCTCCCAAGATTCTCTTAGACAACCTCTGAGGCCGTCACAGTGCAGCTGTATTTGTACTGACATTAGATTACACACAGGTGCACTCTATTTAGTCATTAGCACTCATCAGGCAATGTCTAAGTAGAACTGACTGCACTCAGACCAAAGGGGGCTGAATAATTACGCACACCCCACTTTGCATTTATTGATTTGTAAAAAATGTTTGGAGTCCTGTATGATTTTCGTTCCACTTCTCATGTGTTCACCACTTTGTATTGGTCTTTCACGTGGAATTCCAATAAAATTGATTCATGTTTGTGGCAGTACTGTGACAAAATGTGGAAAACTTTAAGGGGGCTGAATACTTTTGCAAGACACTGTACATAACAGATGTATTGCACTGTCCACGATTCCTGATTCCTGATTCCTGTGAATATTATAAAGGATAAGTAGAGAAATCCTATTCTAGACAGTTTCCATATTGGTTACCTTTTGAATGAAGCCAATACTGACATTTCCTCCCTCACTTTTTTTTCTCCTCTTGGTAATTGTGTATTCATTACCCGCCCTCCTCCCAGAGTCTTCTGATACTCCCACTGAGGTCTATACTAGGAAGTGCACAGTCTTATGTTATTAGAAGGAGGGGGAAATAAAGGGAAGAGGAGGAATGTATTATAGATAAAAAGACCCCCAGCATGCAACTGTTTTGCCAGCTGATGGCAATTAAAGGGCCAGTGCTCCTAAGGTATGTGATAGCTCCAAACCATAACAGCAGAAAAGGTTTTGAAAGTTTTTAATGCAGGATTAGCATCCTCATAACTTAATACACTCAGACCAGTTGCTGTTGAAATTTGATTTTTATGGCGACAGTCCCGCTTTATCTCCTAGGTGATATTTTCACACCTTGTAAAAAATGCCTTTTAAACCACCAGCAAGCAAGAACATACTTTAAATATGTTTTGTAGTACTTTTCCCCCATTTTGGGGGTACTTTTTAATCTGTAAAATGCTGAAAAGTAATTTTAAAGAAAATACAGCAGAGTCACAGTTATCCAGAACTCCACTAACCAGCAGTCTCAACCAACCAGAACTAATCTTCGGCAGTACTCACAGGGGTCAAGGCCAACTTTTCAGGCTTTTAGTGGGCTCTGCTGCACTGAAGGACTGCATTCCATGGCCCTCACAAGGTTAACATACTTTCAATTACTGTATTTTAACATGTAATACAGTGTGCAAGGTATATATACAGAGTCGGGGGTTGTACTGTATTAACTAGGCCAATTTTTAACCTTTAGTCTCCAGCAACCAGAAAGCACACTAAGGCCCCGTTCACACTTGCGGTTGTCTGCCAAACGGACCGGATGACCTGACCGGATCCGGAACGGAACCGTACGGTTCTGATCCGGATCCGATCCGGATCCGGTCAGGTTGCATCAGGTGTTCATCAGGATGCGATCCGGATCCGTTTGGCAAAAGTTACGTAAAAAACAAAAAAAAATGTTGGGGTCTGGGAGGTCAGCAGAAGGGGGACCTGTGGAATCAGGCCCTCCGCTGTTTAGCACTCACCTCCACCTCCAACATGCTGCCAACATCTCCAGCTCGTGCTGCTCCACTCCAAAATGCTTGCCCATGTGTCCCCGATCCAATATCGCCGCAACAATCCTCATAGGAAGTGGGGTAGAACATCCGGATTTTTAGCCAGTGTGTTGTGCGCTATCCGGTTCTCATTGATTTGTATTGGCCGGATGGTGCAGTCCGGCTCCGCCCCGGATACGGCTGCCGGAGGAGCCGGACCAAAAAATAGCGCATGTTGGAACGGACGTCGGAGTCCGGATCCGGTCCGGCTCCGGTCCGGACGAAACGGACGCATGTGAACGGTGGCATAGACTTACATTGCTATGCCGTGCGTCCGTTTCGTCTGTTCCGCATGCGGTGCGGCTCCGGCACGGCGATTCCGGATAGCCACCGCTAATGTGAACCGGGCCTTATCCCACATCAGCCAATCCCCGTGGGTGCCGGATAATGGGGACTTTGCTGTATGAAAATGATTTTCTAGGAGATAATTCAGGAGAAAAAGTTAATTGCATATGTTACTGTGTTGTATATCATCTTAGGTGATATTCAGCCATCTTGAATGTCAAATAACAGACTTTTGTAATAAGTGAGCATACATATTATTACAAGATACAAGATGGATTTATTCGCCAAGTACGGTTGTTGCCGTACTCGGAATTGCTTGTGGTACACATGGCTTGGGCAAGTAGATAATGACAGTTGTACATTTTACATATACGGTGACAGATTAATAATTATAACTTTAAATGTAATTTAAGGTTCAAGTCCTATCTGCATAGGGTTTGTATGCTCTCCCTGTGTCTGCGTGGGTTTCCTTTGGGCACTCTGGGTTCCTCATATATCCCAAAAACATACAGATAAATTAATTGGCTTCCCTATATTGTCCCTAGACTACAATACATGCACTACACAATACGGTACATACAGAGACATATGACTATGGTAGGGATTAGATTGTGAGCCCCTCTGAGGGACGGTTAAGTGACAAGACGATATGCTTTGTACAGTGCTATATAAATACTAAATAATAATAATAGAAGGAAACCGCATTGTTAAATTTTTAAGTCACTTTTTTTAAGTAAATGATACTAGTAAATTGCTCATGTTGTTTTATTTTACACACCTCTTTTAATGATGATTGTCATATACCCAAACTATGGACTTTTGGTCTAGGACTATTTTCAGATGCTCTAATTTATTTTTACTATTTTTTATTCATTTGTCTTGTAGCATGAGAAACTTACTGAACGTGAGAAGTCATGTTTGGATTCTTCCACTGTCCCTCCTGAGAAGGAATCTCTTTATGAGCCTGTGGCTGGCACACCGGACTTGTCACACACTGATCCTGTTCCTGCAGTCACCGCATTGGCTGAATCACAAGCAGCGTCTCATGCTGCAACTTCCGAAAGTGCTGGATTGGAGGCAGCACTCTCTTCAGATGCCACAGTGGAGGCAGCACTCTCTTCAGATGCCACAGTGGAGGCAGCACTCTCTTCAGATGCCACAGTGGAGGCAGCACTCTCTTCAGATGCCACAGTGGAGGCAGCACTCTCTTCAGATGCCACAGTGGAGGCAGCACTCTCTTCAGATGCCACAGTGGAGGCAGCACTCTCTTCAGATGCCACAGTGGAGGCAGCACTCTCTTCAGATGCCACAGTGGAGGCAGCACTCTCTTCAGATGCCACAGTGGAGGCAGCACTCTCTTCAGATGCCACAGTGGAGGCAGCACTCTCTTCAGATGCCACAGTGGAGGCAGCACTCTCTTCAGATGCCACAGTGGAGGCAGCACTCTCTTCAGATGCCACAGTGGAGGCAGCACTCTCTTCAGATGCCACAGTGGAGGCAGCACTCTCTTCAGATGCCACAGTGGAGGCAGCACTCTCTTCAGATGCCACAGTGGAGGCAGCACTCTCTTCAGATGCCACAGTGGAGGCACCACTCTCTTCAGATGCCACAGTGGAGGCGGCACTCTCTTCAGATGCCAGAGTGGAGGCGGCACTCTCTTCAGATGCCGCAGTGGAGGCGGCACACTCTTCAGATGCCGCAGTGGAGGCGGCACTCTCTTCAGATGCCACAGTGGAGGCGGCACTCTCTTCAGATGCCACAGTGGAGGCGGCACTCTCTTCAGATGCCACAGTGGAGGCGGCACTCTCTTCAGATGCCACAGTGGAGGCGGCACTCTCTTCAGATGCCACAGTGGCGGCGGCACTCTCTTCAGATGCCACAGTGGAGGCGGCACTCTCTTCAGATGCCACAGTGGAGGCTGCACTCTCTTCAGATGCCACAGTGGAGGCGGCACTCTCTTCAGATGCCACAGTGGAGGCGGCACTCTCTTCAGATGCCACAGTGGAGGCGGCACTCTCTTCAGATGCCACAGTGGAGGCGGCACTCTCTTCAGATGCCACAGTGGAGGCGGCACTCTCTTCAGATGCCACAGTGGAGGCGGCACTCTCTTCAGATGCCACAGTGGAGGCGGCACTCTCTTCAGATGCCACAGTGGAGGCGGCACTCTCTTCAGATGCCACAATGGAGGCAGCACTCTCTTCAGATGCCGGAGTGGAGGCGGCACTCTCTTCAGAGAGCAAGGATGACTCGCATATTTTGGGAAAAGTGAGTAGAAAGCGTAAGAAAAAGGCAGTAAAGTAGTTTTCACTTTGTAGTGATCTTTACACACAGTATAAATGTGATGAAATTCACTTACAAAATGCAGAATATTTGCATCAGCTAGGAATCAACAGACTCTCATTCACCATCTTTATAGAAGAGGTTATTTTTCTTTCTTTTGACAGTCTGTGTATTTGTGGCTTAATATTATGCCCCCCAAGGACTCTGCCCCTTTCATG
Source organism: Hyperolius riggenbachi (assembly GCF_040937935.1). Classification (NCBI taxonomy): domain Eukaryota; kingdom Metazoa; phylum Chordata; class Amphibia; order Anura; family Hyperoliidae; genus Hyperolius; species Hyperolius riggenbachi. Next base: position 581,480,592 of record NC_090646.1, read on the forward strand.
TCCCCATTTGTCCTTGCATTGACAATGCCTGTATGTATCTTGCCAATAAAGCTATATTTGATTTTAAAAATAGTCACTGACAAATGTAATTGTGTATCTAGCCAGCAAATCTTACAAAGGAAGGAAAAGAAGTCCCCTCTGCTGACCAGCAGGAGGCTTGCGCTAAGCCAGCGCAAGCAGATCCATCTCCGCCTGGAGGTCTGGAACCCAAACCTTGTGAAAGGTAAATGGCTGCAGATTGTTAAACTGACATCTTTCACTAGCTTCAATTACACCTGAAATTAGGAAATGCAAACTAAGCTATGGCTTTATTGCCTAGACAAAAAAGATTCTACTTATACCTTTGTTTACACTAGAAAAATATATTTTTTAAAATGAATTACTTTCTTTTACTGCTGACTAGAAGCTAGTGTGATATGGATAGTACTGCCTTCCTCCATGATTCAGTTCTGACCTTTACCATAGCGCTGCAGAGGTAAAGATCTACTTTTTAGCGTTTGTAGCTGTCATTTTTCTCTCAGAAATTCCTTTCTGCATTGAGAAGAACAAGATGGCAGCCTAGTGACACAGAGCAGATCTCTAGTTCTAGCCAGTTAGGTGAGGTAACATGTATGCTAGAAAAACAATGTTATTTAGCTACATTTAGTTATGTAGAACATGACAGAGAAGGTATCAGCTGGAGAAGTGTTTTGTTTTATTTTCTCATTGTAATGGCTAATACAAGAGGAGATATGCATAGCCCCCAACTGTCCCTCTTTTGGAGGTACAGTCCAGTCCCTCTTTGGGAACCCAATCCCTCTGTCCCTCTTTCCTCCTCATGTGTTCCTCTTTCAGGATTGATGTACAGATCTATGTAAATATATGTATTTTTCTACTGAAAACTCTAATTGACTCTAAACTTCATTCCCATCCTTTAACCTCCTTGCCGTTCTAAAAAATCCGGCAAGGAGGCAGCGCCGCACTTTTTTTTTAATTTTTTTTTTTTTTTAAATCATGTAGCGAGCCCAGGGCTCGGCGCGGCGAATCGGCGGCGAGCGGCGGCGATCGTGTACTACACGCAGCTAGCAAAGTGCTAGCTGCGTGTAGGAAAAAAAATTATGCAAATCGGCCCAGCGGGGCCTGAGAAATCCTCCTGCGCAGGTTACCCCGAACTGTGTTCGGGATAACCGGCAAGGAGGTTAAATTGACATATTTCTTATTTTCAGATGTTAATATGACAGAAAATTAACCAGGATAAAAAGAACCAGTGTTGTTTGAATTTTTTTTAATGAAAGCTTTATGGTATCCATGACATAACTATGTTTCGGGGGCGTTGTTAGAGGTGTGGCTTAAGGGTCTCTCTTTCTTATCTCAAATAGTTATGGATATGCATGCACTGTTCATTGGATGACAGAGCAATTCCTGCCTATAGGAGGGAGAATACTAAGAAACTATTGCTAATGTAGGTGTTCTAACACCTTTGCTATTCCGTCTAAGCTCCATTTCTGAAAAAAGCCAGCAACTTTATTAAAAAAAATAAAATATATATATATATATATATATATATATATACGCAAATGGACAGGATATAAACAGTTACATACTATCTTAGTGCATGAAAGGCATCAGTATTACTATCAAGGTACATGGCAGCAGTGTCTAACTCCTGTTTAGGTAATTTTTTTTTATATTCTTATTCTTTCTTTTTTACTTCCTTTTCTTTCTGAGCCCAAAACAAGTTTAAGGCTGAACCAGTTTAGCTGTTTGTGTTTCTGCATACTTTTCTGAACCTCCAGAGTACATAGGGCCTCTAAAGCAGACTCTCCTCGAAGGGGTCATCCTTGTGTGCTCACTGTGTAATGGGCTGTATGTGTGTGTGTGTGTGTGTGTGTGTGTGTGTATATATATATATATATATATATATATATATATATATATATATATATATATATATATATATATATATATATATATATATATATATATATATATATATATATATATATATAGCTTTTCACTCTCTGAGTCAAATAAAACAGTACAAACCTCTTGTGTTGCTGCAAGAATTATACACTTTTTTGTGTAAAAGGTGCCAAAAATAGCGACTATCAGCCATTTTTCATGTCTTTTGGGGCATTTGGAAGGCAGAAACTCATCAATACAGCAACATCACTCAATGTCACAGGAAAATATGATCTGTTGGGTTACACAGGAACCCATCTTTAAAGCAAAGGTCCTGCATGACCACGAAGTGCTACTTTTTGATTGGGACTTTATATTCTTATAAATGTATAGACTTCTTGCATCAAAAAGGGTGGCAAAGCGGTTACTACTTCTAGTTGGAATGTGGACTTTGCCACACTGACCTTACATTGACTCATTTACATTGCTGCTATTGGTACTAGAGCAAGATTGTTGGGGAGCATATATTTACATGTGTACTTCTTCTGTTCAGGCTGACAGAGCATTCGAAAAAACCTGTGAAACCTGCAGTTCTTCCAAGAGGAAGATTCCAGAGACCAAAACCAAACCTGGGCCGGGCGCTGGCTAAGAGAGGACTGCGGCCTTCATCTGATGAATCCAAGAGTGAGTCTGAAGGAGAATTCCGTGACACACCGACAGAATCCAACCAGGTTACCTCAAATGTAAGACTCCTTAAAGCGGAATTATAGTGTGGCTTAAAGAGAAACTCCAACCAAGAATTGAACTTTATCCCAATCAGTAGCTGATACACCCTTTTACATGAGAAATAGAATGATTTTCACAAACAGACCATCAGGGGGCGCTGTGTGACTAATTTTGTGCTGAAACCCCTCCCACAAGAGGCTCTGAATACAGCGGTACTCTGGGCAAACTGCCACAATGTAACAATGTTCACAGACAGGAAATGGCTGTTTAAAGCTGTCTGTAACAGCCAGAGCAGCTAGAAACAGCTACATAACTTGTCCACAGTAACAATGTCACCATGTAATACATGTCAGAATGTGAATCTGGGAGAGGAAAGATTTTACAATGAGCAAACACTGACTAAATCATTTATATATAATTATGGTAAAAAATGAAGCACTTTTTTTACTACATTATTTTCACTGGAGTTCCTCTTTAACCTACATTAAAACATTATAGACATGCTATGTGCCATTGTCCAAAAGTAATGCTATTTCGGTAGAAACACTGTTCTTTCACATGTTACAGTACAGTTAGTGCTGGTAGTAGCCGTTGTGCATGTTTCTGTTCTGTTCTTCTTAGAGGTAGCTACAGTGTATGCATGAGGGGAAAAAGCATTGTCTCTTGTGATCAGTGCAGCTGTGATCCATAAGGTTCCGCCTTTGTTTTTTTTGCTAATACAAGCTTATCTTCTCCTCTTCATACACTGAAAAACCTCCTACTAGCAGAGAGAGTTGAGTGTGTGAATGGGTAGTAGTTTGTGTTGGTCAGGACATAAGGCTCCCAGAGAAAATTAAAGTAATTATATTAATCATTTCAGGAAGTTTTAAACTGTACTCTATTTTTGGAACTCAAAAACGGGGAGATTATACAAAATCCACAGATAATGTCTTGAAAGGGTTCGGACATGGGATGCTAGCACTGCAAGGTGAGAGTACTTGCCACTGTGCCATTGTACCACTCGTATGGGCTTGGTGGGTACTCTAGTGTTGACTTAAGAACATAGACACGGAATAAAAAATAGAACCGTTCAAATCCAAGATCCTTATCCACAGGTAATATCTGTACTAGAAAGTCGAATCAAAGGCATAATGAAAATAATTGCTGTGTATAGCTTATATAAATCATCACTTTTTATTTTGTTTTCAGCTATTACAACCTGATGCAGATAAAATGTGTTTAATTGCAAAGACTGATGAAGAAGTCACTTCAGCTCCAGTTACCAAGTCACAAGTTCCTCCTCTTGAGACTTCCGCCATGCCTTGTGCAGATCTGGTTGTCAAGGAGGGGTCTTTGGATGGTTCCTCTCATGCCATGTAAGTTTTTGTGTAAAGATTACTTTTTCACTGTATTACTTGTTGTTTACCAAGACAATCTTGTGTGGAAGTACCAATTCTTGCCATACTGTCTTTAACCCCAGAGAACCTGCTCACAACAGACCTTTGAAGGACCAGACTACTCTTTCTAGTGCCTTTACAGTGCTCTCCTGTTTCTTCTAAGTGGTGCTGTAGTGAAGGTTCCTAAGGAATCTGTCCTATAATTATACTGTATACTGTACATGTAGGACATGTGTACAAACTACTTTCCCTACCAGGAAAAGGAACAAATGCCAGTTAATGAAAATGTTGTTTTGTTGCCCATTGACCCATACCTGTTGACCTTTGTGTCAATTTGCTTAATTGTTTTTCCAGAAGAAACAAAGAAGAGGAGAAAATGTTGGAACCACCAAAACCAGCTGCAACAAGGAGTAGATTGCAGAGGCCAAAGCCGAATCTGAGCAAATCAGTTACTCCTTCCCCGGTATCTGCTCCACGGAAATGTGATGAACATAATGAAAGCAGAACCAGCGAAGGCCAATCTGATGCTTTTGAAATGGTAACTAAATGCAGATATTTTAGTCAGTTTTCTGTGGTCAGATAGTGGGGAGCAGAGAGGCAGATAGTGTGACTGATTCTAAGATAATAGAAGGGTCAATTTGAGGAATGATGGGGCTCTGCCTGGGAGAACTTGCTTATGCATGTTAGTGCAGAAAGACCTCCAGAAATACCTTCTAGTACCACATTTAAACTCAAGCTATGGGATGCCAAGAGGAAAAGCCTATTGTAAGAAATCTTTTGAAACAGATTATAACAAAAGGAAAAGAGCTGCTTAAAGAGAATTGGGAAAACATATACCACTTGAAGGATACATTACTAACAATTTCAAAATCCATGAAAGTAAACTTTTAATTTTTTTAAAGTAGGAACATTCACATACCTCAGTTGAGGAAAGCCTCTGCGCTCCCGTATGTGGACAATCATGGCTGTGCTGCCCAGGTGCAGGATGACTCGCACCTGCACAGTAGCACAGAGCCGCTTGGGCTTGGCGTAAAAAGCTGAGCCCAATTCTCTGTAGTGTTGTGCAAGCACAGGCCAATTGCGCAGTGTACCCTTGCTCCATTAAGGAGCCCTTGTCAAGGACCTTCAGGGGGGTCCCAGTGCTGGAACAATGAAGTGGATGGGGACTGGGGATTATTCAGAGGCTTCCCACTACTGAGGCAAGTATTCAAATGGGGCACTTTTCCCCCTACAGGTACGCTTTAAATAGATGTCAACCATTATTCAGTATTTTTTTTTTCTTGTATCCACTGGGCTTATAGCCTCTTACACTGCTGCTGAGATTATAAAAGAAAATCTTTAGGCAGAGTTTTTCCATTTCAGTCTTCAATTTCAGAGACTTGGTCACAGAAATAAAAATATTATAAGATGGGTAATGTTTTTTTTTTTTGAAAGTTAGGAGCAAGGTGCACTTTTTGAGTCAGTTTGCGCTCATGGACAGATTTCCCCTCATCAAACTAATTCCTTTTTTTGTTCCTGTTATACAGGTTTCACAATATGATGCAGAGAAGGATAAATCGATAGTAAACTCTGATGGTGAAGACACCGCCTCTCTGATAGAAGTCACTCAGTCCTATGTACTTCCATTGGACACATTTGGATCGCCTGACTTGGACCAGACTGACAGTGAGAAGTCTGACTCCGTGTCTATGGATAATACATCTATTGTCATGTAAGTTCTTGTTGGTAAAGCTTGTTTTTTTTTAATCTGTACTTGGAAGACTGGAAGCAAGTGCATGAACATAGACGGGCGGCTGACTAGCTCTGCCTTTGTTTTAGTGCAAATACCGTCATACAGAACACAGCCACAACTTCTTCACCAGGGACATTCATGGATTTGCCACTGTCACAAATAGTATTTTTTTTCCCTCTTGACTTGTTCGAAGGGTGACATTTGTTGATGTGATCAAGCTGCCCAGCCCCTGACAGCTATGTTCTCAGAATGATGTGGTTCTTGATGGCATGTTACATTTTTTCCAGGATTAACAAACAATTAAGTGGCTCAGAAGAAGATGAGAAGAAGAAGAGTCCACCAAAACCAGCAGTTACAAAGAGTAGATTGCAGAGACCAAAGCCAAATTTGGGCAGATCAGCTGCTCGTCGTTCTGTATCTGCTCCACAACAGTGTGATGAGGGTGCTGAAGGCAGAATTGGAACAGGCAGTACTGAACCTTTGGAAAATGTAAGGACGGTAATGCAGAATACTTTTCTTAAAAACGTTTACTTTTTGTTTTCTGTAAAGAATTAGGAATTGATTAGTTCAGTGACCATTTTCCCATCCCAAATGTCGTCCGATGTTGAAATTAATTCAAAACACCTGTATTTCAAAATGAGTACAGTATGCTTTTAATAGATAACAACGACAAAGGAAACTGAATTTTAGAGAAAAAAAAGCAAATTGGAGCTATGGGCCCAATAAATACTACAAGGAATTTGATCAGCATTGAATTTTGAAGTGGTTGCCCTGAACAGCTCTCATAAATCAACATTTTAATTTTGTTCCAGCTTTCACAATCTGATGCTGATAAAGAAGATAAATCCTCTCCAAAAGAGATCACTGTGTCACCTGTCCCTCTTCTTAAAACTGCTGCCGCACCTTGTGTGGATAAGACCGATACTGTCTCGGACTCTGTGGCTGGTTCCTCTCATGTCATGTAAGTACTTTGTTCTGTACAGCTTACTTTTTTTGTATTAGGGCTGGTTCAGACGGACGCTTGCGGTAAACGCTCCCATTCAAGTGAATGGGAGCGTTTACACCGAGCTTTTGCGCGCTTTTACCCGAACGCGGCGTTCGGGTCCCGATTTTCGCGAGCGTTCGGGCTGCCCCTTTAAGCGACATGTTGCTTCCAGGGAGCGGCCAACCGCGACGGCTAATGTTCCCCTAGGGGAAGAAAAAAACGCTACCGCATCACGACGCGACCGAAGGCTACTGAAAGCCTGACCGCGCAGCCGCCGCAACGCCCCCAGACGCGACGCCACGCAGACGTCCGTCTGAACCAGCCCTAACTTGAGTAGTTGTTCACCAAGGCCACAACGCCATCTTGTGTGGAAATACCAGTTGATGCCATACCAGCTTTCACCTCAGAGAGCACCGACTGACAAGTCCTGAGAAGGACCAGACTACTCTTCCTGGTCCTCCACACTGCTCTGAAGTTTTGCTGCCATGAAAATGTATTATTCTGAAATGTCTCCTTACTGTTCTGTATTGATTGACATAGTGTCACAAAGCTCCACCCCCCTTTTACTATTTATTTTATTGCAGTATGGCTGTTTTGCCATAGAGACATTCTGTACATTAAGGGCAAGCATAGGAATAACTCACCCAGCAAAAGCTATTGATGCCAGATCAGGCAAACATTGCTGTGTTGCTGGATGACCTGCATTTTTCAGCCCTTGTTCCAATTTACTTACATTTCTAGCAAGTCAAAATTTTTACTGCCTCATTTTATGGTTTGTTTTGATTTTCCAGAAGCAAAAAAGATGAGGGAAAGGTGGAACCATCAAAACCTTCTTTATCGAGGAATCGATTTCAGAGACCGAAGCCAAATCTGGACAGATCAGTTACTCGTCCCACTCTATCTGCTCCACAGAACGTTGATGATCATGGCAAAAACAAAACCAGAGAAAGTAGTACCGATTCACTGGAAAATGTAAGGAAGCCAATACAGAATTCTGCTTTAGATTGGTTTGAACTGTTTACAGAAGAACTCATTGATTTATTAAATTTGAACTCCAGGCAAAAACGTAAATGCTTCAGCAAACAGTACTCTTGGGTGTAGTAAAGTTTGTATGTTAAGAGTTCGTAATTCAGTTGAAGTGTTAGATACCCTTTACCTGTGTTTCATGCTTATCCCGTCTGAAAATCTTTTGGCCCAATACTACATGGAGGTGGAAGAGTTGGCCAGTAATTGGCCAAACACTGTATATGTGTACCAGGTGTTGGAGAAGTCATTCTTGCTGCTAGACAAGAACATGTAGGGGGCTCTTCAATGCTCTATCGTACATTTGGGTTGTGTTTCCACTATGCATATTTTCTTTAATCTGCAAGATTTTCCTCAGCCCTGTACTAGTATTTCATTTATCATCCCATTTACACAGGCTGGGCTTAGATCACACATCCTGGCCTTATGCAGACACGGCACAACCACAACACTAAGGCCCGGTTCACATTAGCGTTCGCTATCAGGATTTTCCGGATCGGATCCGGAACGCATACTGTACAAACGGAACGTACGTTCCGCATAGCAATGTAATGTCTATACGGACGTTCACACGCGTCCGTTCCGTACGTACCGGAGCCGGATCGGATCCGGACTCCGGACTCTTTTCCAACATGCGCTATTTTCTGGGTCCGGATCTCCGGCCCACGCATCCTGACCGGAGCCTGACAGCACCATCAGGCACACAGAAACCAATGGGGAACGGAAGGCACAGAACACACTGCCTACAAAAACCTGACATTCTACCCCACTTCCTATGCGTATTCAAGCGGCCATTTCGGATGGGGACACATGGGCCAAACATGTCTGGAGTGGAGCAGCAGTGACAGACGTGCTGGAGCTGTTTTGGCAGAATGTCAGAGGTGAGGCCTACAGCGGAGGAACCTGATTCTACAGGTGCACCTTCTGCTGACCCCAACATTTTTTAATTTAATTTCGCTATTTTTTGCCCACGGATCCTGATGGCAGCCTGATGCATACCTGATGCAAACGGACCGGATCCTGATCGGATCCTGATCGGAACCGTACGGTTCCAATCAGGATCAGGTCCTGATCCGATCAGGATCCGATCAGGATCCGGTCCGTTTGCAAGGTAAAACGCAAGTGGGAATGGGGCCTTAGTGTATAATGGTATGGGGTTTTAAGAGGAAAAAAGAAAATTCTACTGAAGTTTCCACTTTTTATTCCTCTTCATAAAGGAATATTACTTTATTTTTGAAGTTGTTTTATAAAGAATCAAATAAGTTGGTACTAAATTCCTTTGGTGCAACCTTCATTTTGGACTCCCTATTCACTTTTTTTTTTATAGGCCCTCAAAATGACTCGCACTCATTTTTCCTACCACAACATATGGTCAGCTAGGGTAAATGCCAGTTAATCTTCCAGTATGTATTTGGACAGTGGGAGGAAACCAGAGCCCTAGGAGAAAACCCAAACTGATGTAGGAAGAGCACCCAAACCCTATGCTAATGGTGTTCTTGAGTATAAATCTCAGGACCACATGCTTTCTTTAGGCTGCTTACACACTAAAACGTTACAGGCGCACGTTAGTGCAGCCTGTAACGCTCCCCCAACGCACAGCAATGTAACACAAGTGGGCTGTTCACACAGCCCACGTTGCGTTACATGTAACGCTGCACGTTCTGCCGAAAGTGCAGCATGCTACAGCGTTACAGCAGCTTAAGGCGCGTTAGACTGTTTGCACATGCGCAGTCATGTTGGGGAGGAGCGGAGAGCGGCCAGGCACATGGCTAATTAATATTCACTGCACGTTGTGACGTGCAGTGTTTACTTCCTGGTGCGGCCGCTCTGTGCGACGATTGGCCGGCGGGACCATGTGATGCCGCATGCGTCCAAGAGTACGCATCACGGCATCACAGACGCCAGAGTGAGCTGCACAACGCGGCTCACTCTGACGTCCACATCGAAGAGCACCAGGCCTTGCGTTAGGTGCATGTTATGCGACCTTAACGTAGCACCTAACGCAACGTCTTGGTGTGCAAGTAGCCTTAAACCATTTTTTGTGTCGTGTTGATAATCCTTATTCTGACTTTTGCATCCTCTTGTAATAAAGGTGCATTCAGTGCAGCTGACCTTCTCAATAAAAGAAATTCAAACCTTGATTCTGATTCCCCCCCCTCCCCCTCTTTCCCCTTCACTCTTTGCGCCCCCCACCCCCTCTTTTCTTCCTGTTTACTCTTCACCCCCCCTTTCTTTCCCCTTCACTCTCCTCCCCACCCCCTCTTTATCCTCTTCGCTCTCTGCCCTTCCCCCTTTTCTTTCCTCTTCAATCTCACCCCCCTTAAATAAATCAGTATTTCTTAGTAAGGTTTTGAGTGAAGTGTTCACATGGGAGAATCTCCTCCTCCATCCACTCATCATTCTTAATGTTATTATTCTGCAGGTGTTGGAGTGTGACGCAGGGACTGATGGAGATTCACTCATAGTAAAGTCTGATGGGGAAGATGCTGCCTCTGCAGTAGAGCTCACTCGGTCATTCATCATTCCACTGGACTCCTTTGCCTTGTCCGACTTGGATGGAGCTGACAGCAATGAAAAGGCAGCCTCCGTGCCTGTGACTAACTCCTCTTCTGCCAAGTATGTTCTTGTTAATAAAGCTTATTTTGTTAAAGGCAAAGGTCAGGCACAGTGTTTTTAGAATGTTGTGCATGAAAAATGTTATCAGAAACTTGACAGATTTCACAAGATAAAATAAAAACCCAATATCCCCCTTGCCCTTTGCCTCCTTGCAGTCAATCTAAAGACTTTTACACATGCTCGATTGTTTTCAGCCAAGTCCTGATCCTCTGCAGGCAAGAGTTCTTGTATGTATGTACTAAGCTTAAAACTGTGATAAGCCATGTTTCAGCAAAGAGTTCTGGCTTCAGCTAACAGAGCATGCGCAGGCGTAACTATGGGGGAGCAACCCCCAGGTTAGGGAGGAGGGTCCTTCTTCTCTCACCCAGGCGTCCCTTCCTATGCCTCCCTGCCTCTGCCACTAAGACCTAAAGATGCACTCCTGCTGTGCAACCACTATGTGTCATTGTCCTCTGTGTATTCCTCTGTCTGAACTGGGACATGTCAGACCAAGAGGAATGCAGAATGGCTGCAGCAGCAGCACTGGAGAGACCCGATGGTAGAAGAGGTAAGACCCATCATTGCTGTAGCACTGATCTGTAGGTCTGGGTGGCAAAGTCGGGGAGGGGAACACCAGTGGAGAAAGGAGGATATTCGGGCCCCTCCTCCCTGCTGGGAACAGGAGTGGGGGGGAGGTGTCATAGTGTAGAAACGGTCCCACCCTAAAACCTTTGTGGGGACACCCTATCCGCCCCTGAGAACATGCTCCCTCCATGCCCATGTGATTAAAGGGGGTGTGTTTTAGACTGGCTGGATATACTAGCACACAGCTTCATTCTATGCAGTTCACTGAATAGGTGCTACACCAGGTAGTTTCCATTTTTTTCAAGAGTAGTTTTACAAATGCTCTATATCTAATTAAAAACAATGTTTATCAAAGGCATATAAAATACTGCTCCCTAAACTGGGGGTGTAACTCTTGCACTAGAAAAACTCACACTAAGGCTCAACACACACCATACAATCTTGGTTGTTCAATCTTACCACTTTCATGTAGTATAAGAGTTTATCCAATCAATCATTCAAGGTAGTTTTAATCCGTTGGCCCTTATACTACATAGATTTGGTAAATCTGTACAACCAAGATTGTGTGGTGTGTGTTACATACGGTGGGTGTTGCATGGCTCCCTATGTGCACTGTGGTATCTCTGCACTGCTTTACCCTTGTTACTCAGTAATGTTGACGTGCAGGTAGTACATTACTGAAATGACTGCTCGTCTTCCTGAGTCAAGAGTTTCAGGAATGAGGGCCCAGTTGCTCTTATGGTGCTTTTTGGATGTGTGAGTAAAGCAGCACTGACTCTGCATTTCAGGAATAGTATGGTGATTAGTGACTCTTCACATTTTTGTTTTTTCAGGCTTAAAAAAGAATTAAGTGGCTCTGAAGGTAAGAAGAAGGTGGAACCAAAACCATCTTTAACAAAGAGTAGACTTCAGAGACCAAAGCCAAATTTGGGCAGATCAGTTGCTCGTCCCTCTGTATCTGTTCCAGAGGAGTGTGGTGATCACAGGCAAAGCCGAACCTCTATCAACACGCTGTCCACTGAGGATGTAAGGAAGCCAATACTGTTGTGGTGCTACTACCCTGAGATAACACTTTGCTTTACCATGGGTTTGGATATACCGAGGAAAACAGATTGATCTCGGTTTTCTATGTGTTAAAATGTTAGGCGTTAAAGCTGGTATTGTATTCCTAACCAATTGTGCTTAAAATAAGAGCCAGGCAACTAGAGGCAGCTTCCTCAATGTATGCTCATGCTGCTTTTTCCAATCATAGGTTTGTTTTGGAAGCTGCTTTGTGTATAACTTGTGACATGAATGAGAAAAAACATAAAAAGTTGGGTTTTCTAGTAACTCTCAAGAGGACAGCCATAGTGTCTAATACCAACTCTCCCTCCAAGCCCGATTCTTGCCTAAACTATATAGTGGGAAGAGTGCCTTGTATTACAGGCAACTGAAGGGGCACGTTTTAGGAGAAATGTAGTTATAACTTTAATTTTTGGTTAGAAATGTGAAAGTGACACCCATTTCTCTGAATGTTGGTCTTTAAGGGTGACAGCTCTGGGAACAAGCGGACTGTGGAGCTCTTGTCTTGTGGAGTCACGGAAACAGAGTCTTGTACAGCTCTGGAGAACAGCTATCCCTGTTCAGAAGATGGACAAGGTGGTTCTGTGATGGTGTGCTTGCAGTAAGTAGATACATTTCTTGACTTGTTCAGGTGATTTCTTATATAACCGATGTGAGGGATGTGTGAACGGATCCTATCAGTAGTAGTGTCCATTCACACATGTCATCTTGCAAATGATTTGGTTTGGTTTAGAGTGTGGAGGGATACTTAAAGAGACACTGTAACATCAGAGTTCCCCTGGGGGGTACTCACCTCGGGAGGGGGAAGCCTCAGGGTCCCATTGAGGCTTCCGCACAGCGCCTGCGCAGGAGCCGGTAAGGTAAATATTTACATTGCCGCTGTTCGGAGGGCTGCAGCGAGACCCCGAGGGACCGAGGACGGCGTGGGAAGCCTCATTGGGACCCTGAGGCTTCCTCCTCCTGAGGTGAGTACCCCCCAGGGGAACTTTTTGATGTTACAGGTTTTCTTTGGGCTTAGATCCAATCTTGTACAGTGTTTCAGATGTTTATTAATTATTTTATGTTCTTCTTTATAGAAGTTTCTACAGAGTACCTCAAACTTGTGAGTCAGATAAGCTGAAGTTCCCCCAATAAAAGTATCTGTTATACCGGTTCATATCTACCTAACAGCCTCTAATGCTTTTAAAACATCCCTTATGATCTGGTGTTATGCTGGATACACACGGTGCGTTCCTGCACTCGATGCGCCGCTCGATTCCCATCGACTCGATTATTTCCGAAATGTCCAATTCACGTTTCGATGGATCGTTAGGTCGATTTGGCATACTTTACATGTGAACCGACCTAACAATCATCAAAATGCGCTCGGAAATAATCGAGCGGCGCATTGAGTGCGGGAACGCACCATGTGTATCCATCATTCGTCATGGAGAAATCTAAACACAAAGGCCCATATGCAATTTACATTTTCTCCTTAGTTTTCTCCAAGTTGCTATTTTAACACCTTGTGAATAAAATGACTTTTATACTCCCAGCAAGCTAGAAAATACCCAAAATATTTTTTATAGTACCTTTTCTGCTACTTTTGGTACTTTTTTCAGTGAAATGCTGAGAAGTTATTTTAAATAGAAGATGAGAAATTATCTCCTAGGAGAAAACTTAGGAGAAAAAGTGAATTGCATATGGGCCAAAATGTTGTTTAGGTCATACCATTAATGACTAAGTGAACAAGATTTCCTTGCAAGCTTTCCAAACAAAGTTTCTTCCTCAGGCACATTACACGGTTCTCATCCAGTTCTGTATAATGCCTGAAGAAGAACTTGGTTTCGAAAGCTTGCAAGGAAATTCTGTACAAGTAGCCATTAAAGGTATTGCCTAAACTCCTTTTGTAAGGTCTTCAGGTTTCTGTGGGACCTAAACGACTCTACTCGTATGATTATAATATAGGTTGACTATTTTACTTAATAACACTATCAGTATCCATAGAAAAATAAGGTGCTCCCACTCAGCAGGGGCTCAGTTTATACTCAGTTTGGTTTACATTCCAGTACATGTGTTTTTGCTTTTTCTCTTTTCAAATGTAACTTTTTATTGGTACTTTTTATTCACCAGTTTTTCTGAAAAAGAAAAAGGAGTCATTTATAGTACGGTATATCTTTCTTTCTCAGATAGGCAAGGGAAAATGCTAGCAGAGATAGAAGTGTCAGGGAAATTTCTGTACAGTATTGAAGTTATTTATTACTGTTGTGTAGGCCACAGGAAGTTGCCAGCCCAGGAGGATCTTCAGGAAAATCTCATCGAAATCGATTTCAGAAACCAAAACCCAACCTGGCCCAAGCTTCTGCCAGGAAAGAGTCACCCAGTGCAGAGCCAAGAACTTCAGCTTCACTGCAGGTCAGAGAATCTGTCACACAGTATTTATCCTGTGGGCCTCTGGCAGGAGCCCTCCCTCCTTGTGTATTCTACCTCAGAGGTCCCCAACCTGGGGGCCGCGGCCCCCTGGGGGTCCATTGGCAGATTTCTGGGGGGCCGCGGCGGATCTGGCCTTTCTCCCTCTCCCCCCAGCGGCCGCCGTTCCTGATACCTTATGAGCGGCGGCCGCTTTCTTCCTTATATTCCCCATAGCCCCTCTCGCATCTCGTATTACAGCAGCGCTTGCTGTGCGACTGCTGTAAGAAAGGAAGGAGGCGGGGCAGCGTTCCCATGGTAACGGCGATCGCCGCTACAGGAAGCCGCTGCCCTATTTCCTACCCTTCCTACAGCAGCCGCGCAGGAAGCGCTGCTGTAATACGAGGTGCTGCAAGAGGAGAGGAGCTATGGGGAACATAAGGAAGCGACTGCCCGCTCGTAAGGTAACAGGAGTGGCGGCCGCGCGGGGGGAAGAGAGGAGAGGCTACACTGGGCTAACTGTACTGGCGACACTGGGGCAGCGATACTGGGCTAACTATACTTGCTATTCTGGGCTAACTATACTTGCTATTCTGGGCTAACTATACTTGCTATTCTGGGCTAACTATACCTGCTATACTGGGCTAACTATACCTGCTATACTGGGCTAACTATACTTGCTATTCTGGGCTAACTATACCTGCTATACTGGGATAACTATACTTGCTATTCTGGGCTAACTATACTTGCTATACTGGGCTAACTATACTTGCTATACTGGGCTAACTATACTTGCTATTCTGGGCTAACTATACTTGCTATACTGGGCTAACTATACTTGCTATTCTGGGCTAACTATACTTACTATACTGGGCTAACTATACTTGCTATTCTGGGCTAACTATACTTGCTATACTGGGCTAACTATACTTGCTATTCTGGGCTAACTATACTTGCTATACTGTGGTAACTGTACTTGCTATACTGTGGTAACTGTACTTGCTATACTGGGGTAGCTATACTTGCTATACTGGGGTAGCTATACTTGCTATACTAGGCTAACTGTACTTGCTATACTGGGGTAACTACTGGCTATACTGGGGTAGCTATACTTGCTATACTAGGCTAACTGTACTTGCTATACTGGGGTAACTACTGGCTATACTGGGGTAACTGTACTTGCTATACTAGGCTAACTGTACTTGCTTTAGTGTGGTAACTGTACTTGCTATACTGGGATAACTGTACTTGCTATACTGTGGTAACTGTACTTGCTATACTAGGCTAACTGTACTGGCTATACTGGGGTAACTGTACTGGCTATACTGTGGTAACTGTACTTGCTATACTAGGCTAACTGTACTGGCTATACTGTGGTAACTGTACTTGCTATACTGTGGTAACTGTACTTGCTATACTGTGGTAACTGGACTTGCTATACTGGGGTAACTGTACTTGCTATACTGTGGTAACTGTACTTGCTATACTGTGGTAACTGGACTTGCTATACTGGGGTAACTGTACTTGCTATACTGTGGTAACTGGACTTGCTATACTGTGGAAACTGTACTTGCTATACTGTGGAATCTGGGAAAAAAGGGGGGGGGGCTGCTGCCGCCGACACTAGCCACGCCCACTCAACACCCCCCCCCCCCCCCCCCAGGGGGGCCCCGGTGAAAATTTTGGTCGGGATAGTGGGCCCCGGGCTCAAAAAGGTTGGGGACCCCTGTTCTACCTCACAGAATACTGGGAACTATTCATACTTCAGTGAATTATCTGGCATTGTCTCACTGCTTATTACCTGTATTGTGTTGTCTGTCACCCCTATTATCTTTGTCTGTAACCTTATTTATTGTACAGCGCTGCGTACTATGTTGGCGCTATATAACTACAATTAATAATTATAATAATCTTGTTCTTCCTAAATGCTTGTCTCCTATCTGCCTTTGTGCTAGTTTATGATTGTTCTGTTATTTTCTAATAGGAGGGAGGAAAATTGGTAGCCAGCAACATTCCAGAAAAGCTGCAAAGCACAGACCACACGATCAGCAAGTATTTTAGAGCGTAAGTTAAATAAAGACTAAATGAAACCAATGCTGGGTACAGCTGTTTAAAGAGGAACTTCAAAGGACCACTATCAAATCATAACATTTAAAATGCTTTTAAACACATATAAATAAAAAGTACAATTCTTCCCGAGTAAAATAAGCCAAAACATTGTTTCTCCTATGTTGCTGTCACCTACAGCAGGTAGTAGAAATCTGACAGAACCGACAGGTTTTGGACTGGCCCATCTCCTCATGGGCGATTCTCATGGTTTTGTTTAGGTTAAGCACTTAGTGAAAGGCAGTTGCTTCGTCCAACTGCCAAAAAAAAGTGTGCAGCAAGCAGGGTGGCTGGCCAGCATCTTTTTATAAATATGTTTCAAGGAGTGTCCCCCATGAAGAGATGGATTAGCCCAAAACCTGTCGGTTTTGTCCGATTTCTACTACCTACTGTAAGCGTCAGCAACATAGGAGAAAAGTCATTTATGGCTCATTTTACTCTGGAAGAAATTAAATTCTTATTTGTATGTGCTTACATGTATTTTAAATTTTACGATTTTCATCCCAATCGGTAGCCAATGCCCCCTTTCCCATGAGAAGTCCTTACCTTTTCTCAAACGGATCATCAGGGGGCTCTGTATGGCTGATATGGTGAAACCCCTCCCACAGTGTGATGTCAGCACCTGGGTACTGAAATCACACTGGGGGGGAGTCTTGTTGCATTGTGGGAAATAACAGCTTTTTCCAGCTGCCAACAAAGCAGCATCTCCTTCCACAGGCATCACCTACCAGCAGTAAAGATGGTGCCATGTGATACATTCCAGAATGTAAATCAGGGAAAGATTTTACAATGGACAAGCACTCACTAAATAATTTATAAATAATTATTGTAAAAAAAAAAAAAAAAAAAAAAAGCAATTTTATTAATTACGAGAAAACTTAGGAGAAAAAGTGAATTGCATATGGGCCAAAATGTTGTTTAGGTCATACCATTAATGACTAAGTGAACAAGATTTCCTTGCAAGCTTTCCAAACAAAGTTTCTTCCTCAGGCACATTACACGGTTCTCATCCAGTTCTGTATAATGCCTGAAGAAGAACTTGGTTTCGAAAGCTTGCAATGAAATTCTGTACAAGTAGCCATTAAAGGGACTCCGAGCTCACAATAAAAAAGAAAGTTGAACTCACCTGGGGCTTTCTCCAGCCCAGTGCTGGTCGGGAGGTCCCACGACGGCGTCCTGGCTCCTCTCCAACACCCCGATCCGGAATGGCTGTCAGGCCGCAGCCCGGGCGACACTCTCCCGAGTGTCGGGCTGCTCCTTCCGCGTATGACGCGGATGACGTCACACGCCAGCCGCCTCGCGTCATCACGGCGGCCGGCGTGAAAGTACTGCGCATGCGCGATTAAAGCGCGCATGCGCAGTACTTTCACGCCGGCCGCCGTGATGACGCGAGGCGGCCGGCGTGTGACGTCATACGCGGAAGGAGCAGCCCGACACTCGGGAGAGTGTCGCCCGGGCTGCGGCCTGACAGCCATTCCGGATCGGGGTGTTGGAGAGGAGCCAGGACGCCGTCGTGGGACCTCCCGACCAGCACTGGGCTGGAGAAAGCCCCAGGTGAGTTCAACTTTCTTTTTTATTGTGAGCTCGGAGTCCCTTTAAAGGTGATGCCTAAACTCCTTTTGTAATGTCTTCAGGTTTCTGTGGGACCTAAAGGACTCTACACTTATGATTATTATATAGGTTGACTATTTTACTTAAAGGGGAACTTCAGCTTAAACAAACTTACTGTCATTAAGTTACATTAGTTATGTTAATTAGAATAGATAGGTAATATAATTTTTTACCCACCCCGTTTTAAAAGAACAGGCAAATGTTTGATTCATGGGGGCTGCCATCTTTGTCATGGGGGCAGCCATCTTTTTGGTTGAAAGGAGGTGAAAGAGAGCAGGAGACACAGTTCCAACTGTCCTGTGTCCTGATCACCCCTCCCAGCTGCATGTGCTAGGCTTCAAATGTCAAATTCAAAATTAAAAAAAAAATTAAAAAAAAAAAAAAAAAAAAATTGCACCAAAACAGCAGAACGAGAACAACATCAGAAATCCCATCATGCTTTGCACAGCATTAGGGGAAAAATGCCCAGGCAGTTTTTTCTGTGCAGCTAAAAATGAGGCTTGTATAAGAGAAAAAAAGTTCTGATGCTGTGAAACTTTTAAAGAAACACCAGGCCTTTCCAGTGCTGCTGAGTAAATTTTTAGTCTAGAGGTTCACTTTAATAACACTATCAGTATCCATAGAAAAATAAGGTGCTCCCACTCAGCAGGGGCTCAGTTTATACTCCATTTGGTTTACATTCCAGTACATGTGTTTTTGCTTTTTCTCTTTTCAAATGTAACTTTTTATTGGTACTTTTTATTCACCAGTTTTTCTGAAAAAGAAAAAGGAGTCATTTATAGTACGGTATATCTTTCTTTCTCAGATAGGCAAGGGAAAATGCTAGCAGAGATAGAAGTGTCAGGGAAATTTCTGTACAGTATTGAAGTTCTTTAATACTGTTGTGTAGGCCACAGGAAGTTGCCAGCCCAGGAGGATCTTCAGGAAAATCTCATCGAAATCGATTTCAGAAACCAAAACCCAACCTGGCCCAAGCTTCTGCCAGGAAAGAGTCAGCCAGTGCAAAGCCAAGAACTTCAGCTTCACTGCAGGTCAGAGAATCTGTCACACAGTATGTATCCTGTGCAGGGGCGCCTTTAGGCATAGGCAGTACAGGCCATTGCCTGGAGTGCCATTGGTCCTGGGGGCGCCATGTTGCTGGATTAAGCCCCACACCTGAACAAAGCCCCAACCCCTGAGTGAATCTCCACCCCCATGGGTGATCTATTTCCTGCATCTGCTTAGCGTAAGTTGCAGGCAGCTGCCACTGCGTCCCTCTGTGCCTTGTGCATCCTTTTTTCCCCTTTTTGCCTCCTTCTGTCCCTTTTGAGCCTCCTTCAGTCCCCCTGTGCCTCCTTATTTGCCCCTTTGTGCCTTCTTCTGTCTCCCTGTGGCTCTGTCTGTCCCCCTCTGCCTCCTTCTGTCTCCCTATGCCTCCTAACATCCCACTCTGCCTTCTTTTGTCCCCCCTCCGGTCCCTCTTTGTGCATCCTTCTGTTTCCCTCTGTACCTCCTACTGCCACCCTGTGCCTCCTTCTGCTCCCCTTTGTGCTTTTTTCTGTCCCAAATTGTCCCTCCTTCTGCCCACTTTGTGCAACCTTCTGTCCCCTGTGTGCTTCCTTCAGTCCCCCTTCTTTCCTCCTGTACCTCCTTTTGTCCCCCTTTGTGCCTCAATCTGTCCCTTGTTGTGCCTCCTTCTGTCCCCCCCCTTTGTACCTCCTTCTGCCCCACTTTGTGCCTCCTTCTGTTCCCCTGTATGCCTCCTTCAGTTCCCCTGTGCCTCCTTCTGTCCTCTTTTGTGCCTCCTTTTGGCTCTCATGCCTTCTTCTCTCCCCCTGTACCTCCCGTTGCCCCTCTGTGTACCTCCTTCTGTCCTCCTGTGCATCTTCTGTCCCCTTGTGCCTCCTTCTGTCCTCCTTTATGACTTCTTATGACCTCCTTTGTGCCTCATGAAAGTGGAGCCCTGTCTATGTGTATTTTCTGGTGAAACACTGTCCACATTACGTGTATTTTCTGGTGAAACGCTACTCGCATTGTGTATTTTCTGGTGAAATGCTGCTGCATTACGATTATCTTCTGGTGAAATGCTGCCGCATTACAATTATTTTCATGGGGGGGGGGAGCACCACAGGTTTTCTCGCCTGGAGTGACAAAATGGCTAGAGGCGCCCCTGATCCTGTGGGCCTCTGGCAGTAGCCCTCCCTCCTTGTGTATTCTACCTCACAGAATACTGGGAACTATTCATACTTCAGTGAATTATCTGGCATTGTCTCACTGCTTATTACCAGTATTGTGTTGTCTGTCACCCCTATTATCTTTGTCTGTAACCTTATTTATTGTACAGCGCTGCGCAATATGTTGGCGCTATATAACTACAATTAATAATTATAATAATCTTGTTCTTTCTAAATGCTTGTCTCCTATCTGCCTTTGTGCTAGTTTATGATTGTTCTGTTATTTTCTAATAGGAGGGAGGAAAATTGGTAGCCAGCAACATTCCAGAAAAGCTGCGAAGCACAGACCACACGATCAGCAAGTATTTTACAGAGTAAGTTAAATAAAGACTAAATGAAATCAATGCTGGGTACGGCTGTTTAAAGAGGAACTTTAAAGGACCACTATCAAATCATAACATTTTAAATGTTTTTAAACACATATAAATAAAAAGTACAATTCTTCCAGAGTCAAAAATTATGTTTCTCCTATGTTGCTGTCACTTACAGCAGGTAGTAGAAATATGACAGAACCGACAGGTTTTGGACTAGCCCATCTCCTCATGGGGATTCTCATGGTTTTGTTTAGGTTAAGCACTTAGTGAAAGGCAGTTGTTTCGTCCAACTGCCAAAAAAAGTGTGCAGCAAGCAGGGTGGCTGGCCAGCATCTTTTTATACATATTTTTCACGGGGTGTCTTTATAAAGAATTAAGACCATGCTGAGAATCCCCCATGAAGAGATGGATTAGCCCAAAACCTGTCTGTTTTGTCCGATTTCTACTACCTACTGTAAGCGACAGCAACATAGGAGAAAATTCATTTACGGCTCATTTTACTCTGGAAGAAATTAACTTCTTCTTTGTATGTGCTTACATGTATTTTACATTTTACGATTTTCATCCCAATCGGTAGCCAATGACCCCTTTCCCATGAGAAGTCTTTACCTTTTCTCAAACGGATCATCAGGGGGCTCTGTATGGCTGATATGGTGAAACCCCTCCCACAGTGTGATGTCAGCACCTGGGTACTGAAATCACACTGGGGGGGAGTCTTGTTGCATTGTGGGAAATAACAACTTTTTCCAGCTGCCAACAAAGCAGCATCTCCTTCCACAGGCATCACCTGCCAGCAGTAGAGATGTCGCCATGTGATACATTTCAGAATGTAAATCAGGGAAAGATTTTACAATGGGCAAGCACTCACTAAATAATTTATAAATATTGTAAAAAAAAAAAAAAAAATTAATTACGTTATTTTCACTGCAGTTCTTCTTAAAATTTTGGATGGGAGTCCACCAGCTGGCTCCACCTTTCCCCAAATTAAGACTGCATAACTACCGGTCATTTTTCCCAGTACGTCTGCTCAGACAGTACCCCTAATGAGACTCGTCTCCCTCCGAGCAACGGACAGGAAGCTGCAAAAGATTTAAAAATTTGCATAATCAGGTGGTCAATAGTATAAATAGGCATAGTCTCTCACTCTACCTTCAGTTCTAGTTTCCTGTCCGGACGTGAAGGAGGGAGAGGTCTCAAGGTGCCATCCGGTCAGATGCCTGGGGCTTGCTGCAAGGTCTCCTGCATAGTCCGTTCCAGGGGAGAGCGGTATGATGTGACTGGCAGCATTGAGGAGGCTTCTCCCAGCAAGGCGGCAGATTTATGCGCGCAGACGCGCGCTCCAGGAACTTCCGCTCGGAGAAACCGGAAGTCGTCACGCGGAGGCGTCCCACGTGACCAGGAAGCGCTGCAGAGCAGTTAGCGGCAGGGGCCGCGGCGGGAGCAGCGCCAGCTGAACGAAATGTATCAGGTGATTGGGGGTAATTATGCAAATCACTTTGCCGATAGTTAAAAAGCCACCTTTTTCCCATATCTCAGATGTCGGCTGAGATCATGGAGGACGCTGCAGGATCCTCTACTGCATTATCTGTGGAACCTGGCTCTGAATCCTCTCTGGCAAGTAGTCTGCGGGGCATACTGCTTAGCTATTGTCTAGTTTTGTTGGTGGTTTTTTTCTGCTAAGAGGATTATGTAGCTAACATAGGCTTATTGTTTGTTTGTATTTTAGCCTAAAAAGTCTGACAAAGTGGATAAGTCGGGGACACATTCCAGTCAAGACAAACGCTCAGACAGCAAGGTTGAAAGGAGATGTGCTATTTGCAATAACCGTGTATCTTCCAGCTCTAGAAAATTATGCCAGTCCTGTACCGATAAAGTAGTGAAAAATGAGTCTCCTGCTGTATTTAAAGACTTGATGGGGTGGATGAGAGCTGAGATGGCTACAGCTATTAGGGAAATAAAGGACTCTGCTATGGCTTCTTCCTCTACAGCTGATGTTGCTGCCTCATCTGTCACTCTGCCTCTAATTAATCCACTTGCTGGTATTGTCTCTGATGCACCTCCTGCCTCTCTCCCACCAGTCTCCCCAGCAGGCTCTATTGTGAATTTACCTCTCCCTATCGGTTCTAAGAGGAAGAGGTCTGCTGAGGATGTGATTGAATCCGATTTATCAGAAGGGGAGATTTCTTCTCTTGAACAACTTTCAGAAGAGGAAGTTGGGGAAAAAGGAGATAAATCCCAGAAATTTGCCTTCTCCCCAGAACTGATGAAGGATTTTATTTCTGCCTTACATAGTACCATGGGTATTAAAACTGAGCAGAAATCCTTGACACCCCTCGACCAAATGTACGAGAGCTTGGCGGACCCCCAGTCACATTTTATTCCTGTCCATTCCTCTCTCAAGTCTATGATTAAGGAATGGGACATGCCAGAAAAAAGGGCCTTTTGGCCGCGATCTATGTCCAAACGTTATCCCTTCAGTCCCGAGGATTCGGGGTTTTGGGGCCCTCCGCCAAAGCTTGACCCATCATTGTCTAGGGTGTCAAGGAAGACTGACCTATTATTTGAGGATTTCGGGAATCTTAAAGATCCCATCGATAAAAAGATGGACAATATCCTACGTAGAGCCTGGGAGTCTTCCTCCCTGACCTTCAAGCCTGCAGTTGCATCCACAGCAGTGGGTAGATCAATGAAAACATGGCTTTTAGAGATGCAGGCCAAGATTGCTTCAGGCGTACCTAGGGAGGAGATACTCAAAGATTTTCCCAACTTGTTTAATGCAGCGGATTACCTTACTGATGCCGCTGATGACTCTGTTAAGCTAACAGCAAGAACCACTGCACTAGTGAACTCTGCCAGAAGGGGAGTTTGGGTTAAAACTTGGGGAGGCGACAACTCGTCTAAGTCAAAACTCTGCGGCATTCCTTGTGAAGGGGGTCTTTTGTTCGGTTCTAAACTGGACGAGACCTTAGATAGAACAGCTGACACAAAGAAAAACTTTCCCACTAGGAAGAGATCTTTTCAGTTTAAACGGCCCTTTCGTGGGCCATCAAAGCCAGAGAGTAACGATAAAGCAAACACAAAAAGGAGATGGGCCCCTTATAGGAACCAGAGGAACAAGCCCAACAACCCCCCGATTACCAAGTCAAGTAGACAATGACATCAGGCTCCCAGTGGGAGGAAGACTTTCCCACTTCTTCGAGACATGGCAGCTCTACAGAACAAATCCATGGCTCCTACACATTGTATTAGAAGGGTACAGAATAGAATTCAATGTCACGCCTCCTCAGAGATTCCTTCTCACTCCCTTACCTTCAAACAGGCTAAAACAGCTTGCTCTTCAGAACGAGGTAAAATCTCTACTCCACAAGAGGGTAATCAGGGAGGTTCCCTCATGTCAGAAAGGCCAGGGGTTCTATTCGCCAGTATTTCTGGTCAAAAAGGCTCAAGGGGACTTCCGCTTCATCATCAACCTGAAGGGTCTAAACAAGTCAGTAACATACAGAAGGTTCAGGATGGACAACATTTTGTCTGTGATTCGTCTCTTACAGAAGGACTGCTTCCTGGCATCCCTGGACCTGAAAGATGCTTACCTGCACATTCCTATCCACCTGTCCTCGCAGCAATTCCTCAGATTTGCAGTCCTGCTGGACGGAGAGGTAAGACACTTTCAATTTAATGCTCTCCCCTTCGGGTTAGCCTCAGCACCATGGTTGTTTACTAAGGTCATGGCAGAGGTACTTGCAGTCTTAAGAATGGAATCAATTAATATCATAGCCTATCTGGATGATTTAGGGCTCGTTTCCACTATTGCGGTGCAGAATCGCCTGGATTCCACCGCTGTTGAAATTCCATGAATTAGCATGCGGATGCGAATTTTTGCGCGTTTTTTGCCGCGAATTCGCATGCGAATTCGCATAGGTGAGGGTATATGCGAAATTAACCATGTCACTGCCTGTTTGAATTACATTGGTACCTATGCGAATTCGCATGAAAATTCGCATACCATAGCCGCATGCGAATTTCCTATTAAATACATTAGCGGCGATTCGCATGCATTCCACTCGCAGGCGAATTCGTTGGCTCTTTTGTGCGTTTTTTTACCGCTGAAAAAAACGCACCTCAACAACGCTACAGTGGAAACAGGCCCATCCACTTGCATTACATGTGCGAATCTGCATGCGTTGGACGCATGCAGATTCGCGATAGTGGAAACGAGCCCTTACTGATTTGGGGTTCATCTGCGAGCTTAGTGAGTTCCCATCTTGACTCTTGCATAGCCTTCCTTCAGTCATTAGGGTGGCTAGTAAACTGGGAAAAGTCTTCCTTATCTCCTTGCCAGAATATGGAGTATCTAGGGTTCAATGTTGATACTTTGAATGAAAGAGTTTTTCTCCGATAGGAAGATCTCTTCCATACTTAATGCTGTTCTCTCTTTTCAGACATCAAGAAGCATTTCACTGAGAAGGGCAATGGCGATGTTGGGACTATTAACAGCTTCGTTCCCTGCGGTTCAGTGGGGACAGTTTCACTCGAGAAGCTTACAAATATGGATCTTAAAAAGTTGGAACAGGAAGCAATCTTCCCTAGACAAGAAGGTGATGATTCCGCACGATGTCAAAGTATCGTTGCTATGGTGGCAGATTCGAGACCATCTTTCAAGGGGGCGTCTCTGGCAGTATCCAAATCAGACAATTATAACTACGGATGCCAGTTCGTGGGGATGGGGAGCCCACCTGGATCTTCTTCCAGCCCAAGGTCGTTGGTCAACCAAGCTGAGGTCTCGCTCGTCAAACAGCAGAGAACTGGAAGCGGTATGGCAGGCATTAGTCTTTCAGCAGTCACATCAAGGGCCAGCATGTTTTGATAAGATCAGACAACAGCAGTGTGGTGGCATACATAAATCGCCAAGGAGGAACAAGGAGTCATCTTTTGTGGCGTCAGTCATCTCGAATTCTAAACTGGGCAGAGGCAAACCTGGATTCCCTAAGCGCCAGCCATTTGAAGGGAACATCGAATCAACTGGCCGACTTCTTGAGCAGAAAGACCCTGGACCAGAACGAGTGGACTCTCAAGCAGGAGGTCCTTCAACAGATTACGGACTTATGGGGGTGTCCAGAGGTAGATTTATTCGCCAGGAGAGTAAATACGAAGTATCAGAAGTTTTGTTCGCTCCATCCACGAGACAAGCCTTGGGCGATAGATGCCTTCTCCATGAACTGGGGTCACCATCTGATGTATGCATTCCCCCCATTGCCTCTCATACCCAGGGTCTTGAACAAGATCATACGGGATCATGCTCGGGTGATATTGATCGCACCATTTTGGCCAAAAAGACCTTGGTTCACGTTACTACAGACTTTAACGATATCTCAGCCAATCACTCTTCCTCTCCTCCCGGACCTTCTGTCTCAGGGACCTGTGTTTCACCAGAATCTACATCTACTTCATCTTACAGCATGGAACCTGAGTGGAAATTGTTAAAGGCAAAGGGACTCTCTGATGGATTGGCGGAAACTCTAATCCAGAGTAGAAAGAAGGTGACTCGTCAGATTTATCAAAAGGCCTGGAGAGTGTTTAATGAATGGTGCAATGAGAAATCTATGCTCAATAACTCTGTCACATCCGTGCTGGAATTTTTACATGATGGTTTCCTGAAAGGACTCAGTATAAGCACCCTTAAAGTACAAACTTCTGCTTTGTCTGTATTTCTGGAGAGGAGACTGGCTCAGGAACACTTAGTGATCCGTTTCTTTGAAGCTTTAAAGAGGATTAAGCCTACTATAAAGTCTAGAGTACCTACTTGGGACTTGAATACAGTCCTTCAAGGACTTTGCAAAGCTCCGTTTGAACCCTTAGAACAGGCATCAGACAAGATGGTAACCCTTAAGACTGCGTTTCTATTAGCCATCACTACTGCTAGACGACTGGGGGAATTACAAGCTCTTTCTATCAAGGAACCATACTGTGTGATATCTGATGATCGAGTTACATTGCGGTTGGACATTGCCTTCCTTTCCAAGGTTGTATCGACATTTCATAAATCTCAGGAGCTGTATATTCCTTCCTTTCCCAGAACGTCATTTCGGACAGCACCCCTGGATGAGACTTGTCTCCCTCCCCACTGTGGACAGGAAACTGTTAAAAGAAGAATTTGCATAAGCAATAGGCAGTCACATATAAGATACTACACCTGCCACAGTACCTCAGTTTAGTTTCCTGTCCCGGACGGGATGCATGGGAGAGGTCTCCAGGAGTGCCATCCATGTCAGGCGGCAGGGGCAGCGTTTTCCAGGGCTCCAAGCAGCACTGTTCAGTGAACAGTCGGAGCCCTGCAGCGTGGAGGAGGCTTCTCCATTGGAGGCAGCAACTTTATGCGCGCAGGTGCGTGCATTGGAGAGAGTTCACTTCCGGTTGAACCGGAGGTAGTCACGCGCTGGCGTCCCGCGTGATCTGAAGTCTGAGCCGGGCGGCAGGGGCCGCGGCGGTGATTTGGAATCGGCATACAGCTGATTCCTTAAGGTAAGAAGCTGATTAAGCATATGTTTAGACGGCGGGGGCCGCATGCATAATTGGATCAGCTGCATCAAATCAGCAGCACAGGTATAAGTTTGTAGAGTCCATGATGCACTCTGGTTTGTGGCTGGGATCATGGAGGACGCCTCTGGGTCAGCTCCTGCACAATCTGCTAAAACTGCCTAGAATCCCTCTCTGGCAAGTAGATGTGATTATGTTTCTTCTGCTTGGCTGGATGTATGTTATGTATAGAGGGATTTGTCTAATGGCTGGCTATCGTTTATTATGTTTTATACCCCAAAAGACATAAGACTGAGAAGGTTGAAAAGTCTGAAAAATCTTCTACTCAGTCCAGTCAGCATGGATTGGCAACTCTGAATGGAAATTGTGCCAGTATTGTACAGAGAAGGTCCACAGCAATAGGAAATTAAAGATTCTGCTATTGCTTCTACCGCCTCAGCTGCTTCAGATGGGCCTGGGACTAGTACTGCTATGGCTTATCTACCTGTTATAGCTAATCCATCATCTCCTATGTTGTCTGCACCTCTAACTATGCCTCCTGCTTCCAAGAGACATAGGCCTCTATTTATTGAGCATTCCTGCATGCGGTAATGCTCAAAACAGCTGACTTTACCCACCATTTAGTAAAGTGTGCATTCATAAAACCTGTGTCCGCATGAAAATTTATAATTCCTGAGCAGGTGCGGGAAATTAACACCTTGTGCGGAGATTATCACAACACAGGTCACTGAAGGCTAATTCATAAAAATTAAAGCAGGCAAATGTGAGCAGAGAAACCCTGGCTGTTTAGAGAAGGCGATAAGCCAGCCATAACAGGCAAGCTAATGGAGAGACAGACCTCCCAGGCAGCTGCAGTGAGAGCAGAACAAACTGCATCCCAGAATACCCAGGCTGTGTTTTTAACCCCTTGGGTACCTGTTTTCAGATAAATTTCACATCAGAAAGCCTGCATGTGTAACATTCTTGAAGTTCTTCTAAGCTGCAGCAATTAAATAGATTGTTTAAAAGAACTAGACAGATTCAGGGCAAGGAGAGGCAATTTAAACAAAAATGCACATGTAAAGGAATGCTGGGGCTGCCTCCTTTATAGTAACTCTCTCTGCACAGAGAAAATGTATCAAACTAGGAGGAAGATTTGAGTAAAAGTGACTAAGGGCCTTTTTTTCATTACTCTGCGAGTTACGATTTGATTCTGATCACGAGGTACGTTAAACTAATGGAAACTGCAGCAGCAATTTCCATTAGTGCAATCTGATTGTGATGCGATTTGGACAAAGCACAATCGTCATCCTCCTGCATTGTATGCAATTGAGCTGTACTATAAGTATAGTAGCGCAATCGCATAGTGGAAATTGAAGTGCGATTGGGATCGCAAATGCGGTTGCGATCGCATTTCATAGTAGAAAAGAGCCCTAACCGCAATGTTTTTTTCCTGAATTAATGAAAGACTTACTAATAGGTATTAAGTCTGAGCAGAAATCTTTGACACCTTTGGATCAAATGTATGAGAGTTTGGCGGATCCTCATTCTCGGCTTATTCCAGTCCATTCTACTCTTAAGATTAGTATTAAGGAGTGGGATAATCTAGGAAAAGTTTTTTTTTTTTGGCCCAGATCATTATCTAAATGTTGTTTTTCTCCTGAAGATCAGGGTTTTGGGGAACCCCGCCTAAATTAGATCCATATTTTTCAAGGGTATCAAACAAAACTGACCTACTTTTTTGAGGATTTCTGGGAAATTTTGAATGATTTCCCTAAAGTTTGGAATGCTTCCAATTATCTAGTGGACGCTTCAGATGATACGGTTAAACTTATGGCCAGAACTACGGCATTAGTTAATTCAGCCAGATGAGGTGTATGGGTAAAAACTTGGAATGATGACAATTCTTCAAAATCAAGTTATGTGGTGTACCTTGTGAAGGGGGTCTGCTGTTTGAGTCAGTTAGACAACCCTCTAGACAGAACGGCAGACACACATTAAAAGTATTCCTGTTAAAGGAATTCTATCGATTCACATATTTTCAATTGACACAGGAATTGTTTGGGAAGTGTTGCTAAGTACTGGTGTATACATTTTAGTAGCAACCTCTTTGTTTACTGTTATCAAAATGCTTTCAAACTTTACTGACAAAACTGACTCTGAGCCATGAGGAGAGGGGAAATTCCCCTCACACTTGATCAGATAACTCTGTGTAACTGTGTGTGACAGAGAGAACAGCTGCAGCTTCTGTGTCCTGTTTCGGACTGAAGTGTCTGTGGAGAGCAGAGGAAATGTAACTAATTGTTACAGCTTTTCATACTGTTTTTTGCTTTCAGAGTTTGTTTGATATTTGCTTTCTGTAGTCCGATATGCAACTCTGGCTGTGCATTGAAGTAGACACCCCTTCTGCAATTGATTTGTCCCAATATAGCTAATCCTACCCTCAGTAAATTACAGCTTTTGCCTCTGATATTTAAAGGTAGGAAAATGTTTACACAGCAACTTAGACATTATTTGTACATTGTCATTTTAGAACACTTGGGTATCGATAGTATTCCTTTAAGAAAGGACCTTTTCAAAGTAAACGGTCCTTTCGTCCCTCCTTCTAAGAATAAGTCAGATCCCTAGTCCTCTAAGGGCAGGAGATGGGCTCTCTACAAGTCACAGAAGCCTAAGGGCCTGTTCAGACTGCACACGTTTCCAGCTGCGTTTTGGAAACGCGTGCAGAAGGCCAACACGCACGACATCAGACAGTGCATAGAGTGCACTGTCTGATGTTCACACTGCATGCGTTCCGGACCTGTGCGGTCCGGGAACGCATGCTGCACGCAGATTTAGCAAAAACGCGCGGCTGTCCCATTCACTTTTCAGTGATGGGCTCAGCCACGCAACGCATGCAAACGCGGATGGCGTGCGTTCGTACGCGTTGCGTTCCGCATGCGTGGCCGTCCGCGTTTGTAATGTGAACCGGCCCTAAGTCCAACTTCACTTTTACCAAGAAGTCAGATAAGCAATGACGCTAGTATTCCAGTGAGATGGAGAATTGCAAATTTCAAAACATGGCAACTACAGTGCACAAAATATTGGTTATTTAGGCTTCTTTCACAGTGGGACGTTACAGGCGCAGGTTAGAGCAGCTTGTAACGCAGCCCAGCTCACAGTAATGAAAAATCAATGGGCTGTTCACAGTGCCCACGTTGTGTACACTCTAACGCTGGACGTTTAAAGAAAGTGCATCATGCTGTGCGTTATACACGGTTTTAGCCGCATTAGACTGTTTGCATATGCTCAATAATGTGTGTTTGTTTTTTCTTGCAGGAGAGGAGGGGAGAGTCCGCTGTTGTGGCCAGCCACATGACTAATTAATATGCACTGCAGTGTTAACTTCCTGGAGCGGCCGCTTATTAACTGGCAGGACCACGTGATGCGGAGTTTTCCGATCACGTGCTCTCCACAGTCTTTTGCCGCATGCGACGTTTTCGTCCGATAGTAAGCGTCAAAAAGTACGCATCACAGACCCTTCAGGAGACGCATAACGTGGCTCTAAATAGCATCCAACTTCAAAGCTCACATGCGTTGCGTTGGGGGCACGTTATGTGACCTTAGCGTCGCATCTAACGCAACGTCTTAGTGGGAAAGAGCCTTTAAGATGTTTTTTGTTGGAGGGATACAGAATAGAGTTCAGCCAGCCTCCTTTTAAGAGCTTTTGCATTACTCCCCGTTTGCAGGACCAAATAAAGTTTTCAGCCCTACAATCGAAAGTCCTTTCCCTGTTTAGAAAAAAAGGGTAATTCGAGAAGTACCGAAATGTCAGAGGACAGGGATTCTATTGCCCTGTGTTTTGTCTAGTAAAGGAGCTACAGGGAAATTATCAGTTCATACTAAATTTAAAGAGTCTAAACCAGAAGGTAAAATACAGAAAATTCAGGATGGATTTGATCTATTATTCATCTCTTACAGAAGGACGATTTCCTAGCCTTTCTAGACTGAAAAGATGCGTATCTTCAATTACCGATACATCGGACTTCTCAATAATGCTTAAGGTTTGCCATCCAGATGGAGGAAGAGGTAAGAATGTATCAGTTTAATGCTTGGCCCTTCGGATTATCCTCAGCTCCAGGGTTGTTTATGAAGGTAATGTCTGGGGTTCTAGCTACACTTAGACAGAGAAAGGTTAACATTTTGGGTTACCTTGATTTTCTGTTTTGGGGGACATCTCCCAATTCGGTAAGAGATCAGATTGTTACGACAATAGTCTTACTACAAGATCTAGGTTAGATCATTAATTGGGAGAAATCTTCCTTAATTAAATCCTACACAGATTATACATTTGTTTGGGCTATTTCATTAGCATATCAGACACAGGGGGAGCAATTCAATTCTATCATGGCTCATTCCACAAGAGGAATTTCGACTTCTTGGGCAGAGAGGGCAGGGGCCTCTATAGATCAGATTTGCAGAGCTGCGACCTGGTCAAGTCACAATAAGTTTGTAAAGCACTATCGCCTTAATGTATCTGTCTCTGCAGGTTATCCTTCAGAAGGAAAGTTTTGCAAGCTGTGGTCCCACCCTAAGGTTTTAACTCTTGTATATCGTCTCATCCAGGGGTGCTGTCCGAAATGACGTTCTGGGAAAGACCACTTTACTTACGGTAAAGTCTTTTCCAGTAGTCATGAGGACAGCACCCCTGCAACCCGCCCTTATTTGGGTAGGAAAGAGAAATAAGTTTGTGTAAGCATCATTAAATGTCCGTGTCATCTTTTTATTAACTGAGGTACTGTGGCAGGTGTAGTATCTTATATGTGGCTGCCTATTGCTTATGCAAATTCTTCTTTTAACAGTTTCCTGTCCACAGTGGGGAGGGAGACAAGTCTCATCCAGGGGTGCTGTCCTCATGACTACTGGAAAAGACTTTACCGTAAGTAAAGTGGTCTTTTGTGCTAATCCAGCTAATGATAAAGAAAGAGAGTTGCATCACTTAGATGTAAGGAGATGTCTGCTTTATTACCTGGAAAGAACTAGATCATGGAGACAGACTGAGGCAATGTTTGTCATCTTTTCTGGAAAATCTAAAGGGAAAAGAGCATCTAAGACCACTCTGGCTAGGTGGATAAAACAGGCTATTGCGGCAGCTTATCAGATTCAAGGCAGACAACTATCTTCTCCAGTGAGAGCACATTCGACGCGAGCTGTTTCAACCTCATGGGCAGAGAGGGCTGGAGCCTCCATCGAACAGATATGCAGGGCAGCTACCTGGTCCAGCCAGAATACGTTTATAAAGCACTATAGACTTAATGTGTTAGCTAACGCTGATTTATCATTTGGCAGAAAGGTTCTGCAGGCTGTGGTCCCTCCCTAAATATATATATGTATCGTGTATATCGTCTCATAAGGGGTGCTGTCTGAGCAGACGTACTGGGAAAGACCAAAATTACTTACGGTAACGTCTTTTCCAGTAGTCGCGAAGACAGCACCCCTACAACCCACCCTGGGTACAAAAATAATAATAATAATAAAATATATATATTGTATGTGTGTATATATATATAGAGAGAGAGAGAGAGAGAGAGAGAGAGAGAGAGATATTAAAAACATTAAGCATCATTTGGTGTCCGTGTCGTTTGTATAGAACTGAAGGTAGAGTGAGAGACTATGCCTATTTATACTATTGACCGCCTGATTATGCAAATTTTTAAATCTTTTGCAGCTTCCTGTCCGTTGCTCGGAGGGAGACAAGTCTCATTAGGGGTGCTGTCTTCGCGACTACTGGAAAAGACGTTACCGTAAGTAATTTTGGTCTTTCACACAGTAATCCGCATCCACACCAAACCATTCCCACCTGCCACCGAACACTCCTCTAACTATCCTTGAACTTGATAGAGAGATGTTGTCGATAGTATCTGGAATTTACCCATATTCTGTTTTCTCCTTATCTTATCATTTTCTCATGCTAACCTCCCCTTACCTATGCCTAACACTTACCTTCCCTACCTATGGCTGACACTAAACTCTCTTCTACCTACACCTAACACTAGCCTTCTGATAGCTCCTATACAATATGGGATAACTAACTTATTTAGGGAGCTTAACTCATCTGATTTATGCATGTGTCATCATATATTTTTTCTATTCTGACACTTCTTTTAAAAATCCAGTGGTAATACAAGAAAACCAGCACAGAGCACTATAAAGCCAGCACAGCTTAGGCGTGGCAGATCTGTGGGAGCGGTACCAAGCCTTCTAAAGCCAACCAACAGGAAAGCAGCTCCACCACAGAGTAATGAGGAGGAAGCATCTCTTTCAGTAAGTATATGGGCCTGATTATCTACTCACAATCCTTTGCACTTTAATATAAAAGCCCCAATTGTAGAGGAGGAATATTGCACAGAGTGGCCGCTTTTAGTAAAGCAGTGTAGGTTGTCTAACATCATTTTTAATAGCTATAAAATAGGAACGTGGCCTAACAGGGTGATATGTGATTTGTAGTGCTGAAAATATCCTAAATATTCTACATCACTCAGTAAGCCTGATGAAGGATCAATGGAAAAGGGAGACTTTAATGTAATACTGTATAATACATTATTATCTCTGACACCAATAAAAGCAATTCATATCTTTATTTGTACTTTGCTTTTTGTTTTGTCAGTCAGGCCTTGACATTAGTAACCCACCATCAGTCTTTTGTTTTGTCAGTCAGGCCTTGACATTAGTAACCCACCATCAGTCTTTTGTTTTGTCAGTCAGGCCTTGACATTAGTAACCCACCATCAGTCTTTATTAATACGGGTTGTTACGTTTCCTCTTGTTATAACACCTGTAGAAGTTAGTTTGCCTTCTTGTTTTTCACAAGGGTAAAGATTCTGAAGCAGAGGTTTCACAAAGTCCATCTGTTGGGAAGAGGAAAGCCTCTGAGAGCTTCCCTGATGTGTCCCCCAAGAGGACCTGTCCTGACCAGTCCCAGAAGCCATTGTGCTCAGCAGATTCTGAGGATGGCCAAGTTATAACAACTAAAGACCTTCAGACTGACAACCAATCCAATGATGCCTCAGAAGACAGAAGGCAGCAGCATTCCAGGTGACTACAGTGAACCACTGCCCATTCTGTATTGCTTCAGAAAGGTATTTTCCCGCCCCCCCCCCCCACCCCCCTCTGCAGATATAGTTGCCCCCAGTGTAGGTAGCCAAGTATATGTGCCCTCAGTATAGGTAGGTATAGTTGGCCTCAGTATAGATAGCCAGGTATAGTAAGCGCTGCGTAATATGTTGGCGCTTTATAAATACAATAAATAAATAAATATAGTAGCCCCCAGTATAAAATAAGCAAATACTGGCTAATTAATTTATAAATGAATATTGTAAAAAATGTTGTAATTTTGACTACAGTTGCTCTTTTTAAGGCTCTGGCCTTCATGATAACTGTAACATCAACTATTCCCTTTTGGCAAATATAGAGTATACCAAGACTTGTACATTTGTATGCTCATAAATTGAATATCTGTGTTGTGAACCAAGGTTAAGCAAACTCAGGAAAAGGCCAATACCCACAACTCCATCTGTGCCATCCAGGCCATCAGAAAGCTCATCCGAGCGGCCCGAGAAGAAGACTGCTAGAGGTGGTAAATCCAGTAAAAGCAAAGTTGCAAAGCCGGCGCTTAACAAGAGTAGAGGAAAGACCACACTGGTGAAGTTACGAGCCAAGCAGCAGGATGAAGAGGAAGAAGATGAAGCAGGATTAGACTTTGAGGAAGAAGATTACAATGTCTCTCCTGATAAGCTGAACCAAGCTCCAGTATTTGTTCCCTTCAGCCTCAGATCTCCAAGGCCTGTGCCTGCTGAGATCGAAGAGACTGTTGAAGAGGTACGTGGCCATTTTTTTTATAAGGACAGTAGAGATAATCAGAACTCAGGCATCCAGTTATCTCAATGCTACAGGCTCTCGTCTTCTCTTTTGTAGCACCCAGAGCCTTTGGGACATCCTCACATGACCCAATTGCAGGTCAGGTGGCACTCCGGGGAGCTATACGAGGACGCCACAAAGCCTCTGGGAGCTACAGGAAATAGGGGTGCCCTGAGCTTTCGTAAGTCGCTACCACTGGGCAGTACTCTGCCTTTAATCAACAGGGAGAGGTTGGTGCTATATTTAATGCCGGTTGGTTGACATCTCAAGTAACCTGCAAGCAAACATATCCGGTATCAGGCCAGTGCCGGATGAATGAGCCTCTCAGTTCAAGAAGTGTGCGAAAGACCAGCACTACAAGAGTTAGTCTCTATAGATGCAGGAGGTAGAGTACAAATTGTTTGTTGAGAGGTCAAATCACAAACTGCTACCTCAGGGGTAAAAACTGCATGCTCATGATGAAAAAAAAGATGCAAACCATAGATCCAGCTTCGCGGGCATGGAGGGCCGTTTTTTTCCAGACCACATGGTGGAGGGCCGGCACACGGACGGACCAGGTTTTGTGTGTGTGTGTGTGTGTGTGTGTGTGTGTGTGTGTGTGTGTGTGTGTGTGTGTGTGTGTGTGTGTGTGTGTGTGTGTGTGTGTGTGCGCGCGTGTGTATATTTGTGTATGTGCGCGTCCATCTTACATTCCAGAGCGTCTTATGCGACTGAAAAAATTTGATGATGCTAATAAAAAAAAAACAGGGAGAAAAAGGAAAACAGAAAAAAGGAAAACAAACACAGGTTTATAACTGTAGTATTGGCCCAACCCCACTGTGTCACATTTGGGAGACAAATGGAGTAGTTCTCTTAATTAATGCTACTTTACTATTATGTACAGCTTGAAATACCAGTGGAAGACTCATATGATTCAACGAAGACTTGCCAGAATTTAGGAGGATCTCCATGCCTACCTCTGCAAGATGAGTCTCAAGGGGTAAGTTGTCATATACAGTACTGCACCCTCAACCTTGCAAATGTCAAAACGATTGGTCAATGAAATACTAAAAATTTAAAGTTGATGCTAATTGTATGCAAATATATGTAGCTTGGAATTTGACCATTCAAAATCCAATTCCAAGTTACATACATTTGGATAAAGTTAACTTAAAAGTGGCATGAACTCAAAATTATGAACCTCTTATTGACCATCTTCACTGAGCACATCACACACTTTTATTTTTTGTTCAGTCCCTATTAAGTCTTGTCTGACTCTCTGTGACCCCATGGACCACAGCATGCCAGGCCTCTCTATCCTTTGCTTCCTCTTAAAGCTTGTCCAAGCTTAGGTTTGTTGCTTCCATAATACTATCTAGCCATCTCATTCTCTGCCATGATCTCCTCCTTTTGCTCTCGAACTTTCCCAGCATCAGGGCCTTCTCCAATGAGTCATGCCTGGATAGTGTACTGGTTAAAGGCTCTGACACAGGAGACCTGGGTTCATATCTCAGCTCTTTCCTGATCAGTAAGCCAGCACCTATTCAGTAAGGAGTTCTTGGGCTAGACTCCCCAACAATGCTACTGCCTACTGAGTGAACCCTATTGGCTGCAGCTCAAGCACTTTGAGTCTGACAGGAGAAAAGCACAATATAAATGTTATTCATCTTGTCTTGTCATTGTAAGCCTTAAAGCAAACCTGAATTGAAAATAATCTTATTGTTAGTTGTATAATTAGTTGTATGTGTTTTACTAAAGGTAAATATAACCTAGAATGAAGTCTAATTTTTATGTTTATTTTGAAGACTTAATTCTAAATGGCAGCCTTGACAAATCTGTCCTGCTGAGCTGAAAAAAAAACTGAGATAATAAGCTTTTGATATTTCCAGCAGTATTAGAAGCCTATAGCTATTTTGCTTTCTATTTACTTGTCAGGAAAAGGACTGAATTTACAAGCTGTTGCACAAGCTCATCTGCATAGATAGCAACTCTAGTTCTTTAACTCTTGAAGCAGCGGAAAACAAAAAGGGACTCCACACAATTTCTTAGTAGGGCAGGGATGGATTTCTGGAAATCCCACAAAGGTCTGGGCCTTTGTGTCGTTTCCAGAAATCCCAAGGGGGCACCTGGACATGAAATGGTGGTTGCTACACATAAAATAGCAGGCAGCAAATGAAATGGAAAGCTGATGTCCAAGTGAACTGTATATGAAAGAGAGGCGCAGCAGTACATGGAAGAGGGGGCAGCACATCTATATGGGAGAGGCAATGCTGCGCTTGAAAGGGGAGCCCAAGCACACTTGCCCTAGGGACTGAAAGTATAAATCCAGCCTTAGTTGGGCCATTATTATTTATTGTATTTATAAAGCACCAACCTATTATTCAGCGCTCAACAATAGATAAATAGGAGACAAACAACAAGATCATGCAATGGAGTTTTCCAGTCTGAAGGTGCTCATTAGCGGTGCAATCCCACGGCCAATCAATCGTCTGATCACAGCATGTGTTTTAACCACTGGACTACTGCATGAATAAACACCTCACAGTACCTTATATTTAGGGAAGATGGTACTCTTCTTTTGGGATCCCACATAGTACACAAAATAGAGAAACCGTTTTTTTTTAAAGTGCATTTTCCTTTTTGACATAACAAATATTTTAAAAGAAAAGATGATTACAAAATACGAATACATTTTTTACGTAAAGTAGCAGACACTGTGGCCAAAAATGTACTCCACAAGCTAGAAATATTCAGAAAAGAACAGAACTTGCAACAATGTCTGTTTATTTCCTCTGTGTAATTGCTTTGGTAGAGCAATCACATGACTTAGAGACTGTTGATTGGTTGCTCACTTTACAGCTACAGAACCAGTTTGCAAAGTAACAAAAAGTTCTGCAACTAGTGATGACACAGCGTGAACAGTATTTTTCATTATAATGTGCAGCCTGCCCTACACTGATACTCATTTTTTTTCAGAATTACTACCTTATGTCATTATCTGCCTGTGAAGGAATTTTGTAATGACGAGCCTTACATATGTATATTAATTTTAAGTGTTTTTTTTCTTGTATTCCTGGTATACTAGTACCAAGTGGGATAAAACTCTAACAAAACGGTCAATAAAAACATGTTAGTCTACTTTTTATTACCCATACAGTTATCACATTTGCTTTTTTTGCGCAAGTAATATTGTCTGTTTACAAATTACAAGTTCCCAAAGTACACTTTATATGCTCTGAAAGATGCCATTGCATTTTACTGTATAGATGCTATAGTTATACATTAACAAACACAAACCGAGAGAGTTTTTGTACCGGGAAATATAGAACAAACACTAGGTCCAAAGGGACAGGCCCTATAGGTACCGGAAAGCACAAATAAGTTGCTTAATGTATCAAGGAGCTACTTGCTCAAAAGGAGGGAACAGGCATATCAGGTTACTCCTCAATAGGTTAAAACACTTCTCATAAGTACAGAGACCAATATATAATGTGGAGGTCCTTGCTCATCCCCCACAAAAATGATTGTGGTGTAGCTATTCCACATAGAGGTCGCATATAAACCTACTACACTATGCAGAGTATACAAAAGGTAAGCTCAGGTGCAGGCTTGATAATCTGCATAGGGAGCCCCTTAGTAATATGGTATCTGCTGCAAAGTGAAAATAGTGGAGAGATTTCAGAGTGGATATGAGGTGCTATTTACAATAGTGCTGTAATATGGAACTCTGACATGTTTCACCCTACGGCTTTTTCAAAGAGTGCTATACATATATACAGTAATTATTTACAAAATGCAAGCCCCCCACCAATAGCAAATTCCCCAGCAAATGCCCAAGTCAGAGCTCTGACACATGATACATTAAGCGACTTATTTGTGTTTTCCAGTACCTATAGGGCCTGTCACTTTGGACCTAGTGTTTGTTTTATATTTATACATTAGAATGTATCCAGTGATCACTTCTCAGTTCTCTCTGCTCCTACAAAGTGTGCAGTCAGTTTCAGTAGGCTGCTGGCTGTATACTAATTGTAGCAACTATGGAATATAAACAAAATATAATATTATCACTGTTTGAATGCTGCTCTGCTACAATTATTTTTGTGCTAGTATATTTTATGCTGTAAATAATATTTTAGAACAAAGATGAAATGCTGAGTTTCTTAACACTTTAAGTTGTATTTTATTTTTATTATCTACAACTTAAGATGATCTTCAAGTCATGGTTAATAAAGTTCATGTAATTCTCATGGTTATGACTCTGTTCTTGTTTTAGGTGTCAGAGTCTCAGGCGGATCCCTTCAGCAAAGGTAAAATGAAATGGCTCCTAGATAAGTCAGTTTTTAGGGCTGTAGATGCAATCACTTTGATCAAATCTATGAACTGTTGATACTCCCAAGCCTGATTGATAAATATCCAATCAGTTTATGGATTGAAGGCATAGTTTGGCGCAGTGGTAAATTTTAATCGAGCAGGCAGAGGGGGAAATGAAGGGATGAACTGCAGCTTATCTATGCACAGCAACAAGTAGTTGATTCTACCGGTAGTTGCTGCAGTGGCTTTATTAATCCTCTATTATACGGTGTTTCTTCTGAAGTCTTGAGTTGCTAAAGCTGCCAAATTGTTTGCATTTTATCAGGATGTAATTTACTGTTTACCAGAGCAGGCTGATACTCACCACTTTGTGGAAACCTTTATGTACCGGCCTGTCTGACGCCTGAAATAATTTTCTTCTAAGCTTCTAAGAGACATGTCACATGAGAGACTTATTAGTTAAAGGGATACTGTAGGGGGGGTCAAGGGAAAATGAGTTGAACTTACGCGGGGCTTCTAATGGTCCCCCGCAGACATCCTGTGCCCGCGCAGCCACTCCCCAATGCTCCGGCCCCGCCTCCCGTTAACTTCTGGAATTCCAGACTTTAAAGTCTGAAAACCACTGCGCCTGCGTTGCCATGTCCTCGATCCCGCTGATGTCACCAGGAGCGTACTACGCAGGCCTAGTATGGTCTGTGTCTGCGCAGTACGCTCCTGGTGACATCAGCGGGAACAAGGACACAGCAATGGAGGCACAGTGGTTTTCAGACTTTAAAGTCTGGAATTCCAGAAGTGAACCGGAGGCGGGGCCGGAGCATCTGTGAGTGGCTGCGTGGGCACAGGATGTCTGCGGGGGACCATTAGAAGCCCCAGGTAAGTTCAACTCATTTTCCCCCGACCCCCCTACAGTATCCCTTTAACCCCCTTGGCGGTATGAAAAATACCGCCAGGGGGAAGCGCAGCAGTTTTTAAAAATTTTTTTTTTTTTTTAATCATGTAGCGAGCCGAGGGCTCGCTACATGATAGCCGCTGCTCAGCGGCATCCCCCCGCCCGCTTCGATCGCCTTCGGCGATCACCGATCAGGAAATCCCGTTCAAAGAACGGGATTTCCTGGAGGGCTTCCCCCGTCGCCATGGCGACGGGGCGGGATGTCGTCAGCGACGTCGGGACGTCATTGGGAGACCCGATCCACCCCTCGGCGCTGCCTGGCACTGATTGGCCAGGCAGCGCTCGGGGTCTGGGGGGGGGGGGGGGGCCGCGCGCCGCACCGGATAGCGGCGATCGGGCGCGCGGCGGCGATCGGGGTGCTGGTGCAGCTAGCAAAGTGCTAGCTGCGTCCAGCAAAAAAAAAAAATTATGTCAATCGGCCCAGCAGGGCCTGAGCGGCACCCTCCGGCGGCTTACCCCGTATCACACACGGGGTTACCGCCAAGGAGGTTAAGATACTCTGTACTTAAAAAAAAAAAAAAAAAAATCCCCTGGGAGGTACTTAACTCGGGGGGGGGAAGGCTCATGGTCCCAATGAGGCTCCCCCCTCCCCTGTAGCTGCAGGCAATCCAGCGCTGGCTCACCCGAAACGTCCCGCAATCCTCGCTCGACAAACCTGACAAGGCTTGATATATTTACCTTCCCTGGCTCCAGCAGGCTGTTGCGTCTCTCAGCATGGAAATAGCCGATTCCAGTCGGGTCCCCTCTACTGCGCAGGCGACTTGCGCCTGCGCAGTACAGTGGCCTCACAGAGATCGGCTATTTCCGAGCGGAGAGCCACTACTACGCCTGCGCTGGAGCCGGGAAGGTAAATATTTACATCCCCGCTATTCCGAGGGGCACAGCAAGACTGTCGTGGAACACAGGATGGGGGAAGCCTTGATCAGATCCAGGGGCTTCCCCCTACCAAGGTGAGTACAATCCCCTGGAATAGTTTTTCGTTACAGATTCTCTTTAAGAAGCAGAGAGTGGGCTGCTACAACTCATAGCTTTTATCTGTATGTACCATGATGTTGAAATAAAGATTTTATCATTGCAACCCAGCCAGTTGGTGTAGCGGAACATCCTTTTCAACCACCACAGAGACATAGCCACTGGTCGCAGCCAGTATGATGCTAATCTCTGGTCCTATAGAGCCTTCCCATTCCTCTCATGGTCCGCTCGTTCCAGCTCTGGGTCTCTGTTTGAATTCCCTGCCTCTGAAGGCTTCTGAATAGACCTGAACAATTTTAGGAAAAGATTAAATTGCATGATTTCTGTCAGAAATTGCGATTTCGATGCAATACACGATTTTTGATACAAAAGAATAGATCAGATCGCTCTGACCATCCATGACACAACCCCAACGTGTGACCCCAGCTTTAACCCAGGTGTAGAACTTAGTAATTGGCTCCCCTATTGTGCAGCTTATTACTCCAGGAAGAAAATGTTGTTACTCATATCTGGGCTTTGTTGTGTTACAGGACATTGTGATGGAAGCACTGAAGTAGCTATGACACTGATATCCATGGGCAGTTCTGTCTTCCAATCTGATTCTGGTATGTGAATGGAGAAATGTAAAATGTATAGTGTGTTGCCTTCAGAATTATTAAAGTTTATTTGCAGAAGCAGCTAGTGTTCTTCTCTAGACAGTATGTTCTGGTTCCTGAGATCCAAAGTGTGGAACTTCTGAGCTTTAAGGCACACCTTACCTGAGGCAAAGCTAGCTAAAGTAAGCACAGATCTATAGACAGATCATATTCCACTTCCAATAACCCTATTGCCAAATAAGCACTAATGAAACAGATGTAGATGAATAATACGCAGTATAAATCACTATACAACAGGGATAGGACCAGTTTTAAAAAATCGAGATAACTCGCGTGTCTGAGTGAACCTGGTACGTAGGAAGCTAATGTGGGAGGATGAAGTAGGGTGGCATGGGAGACTGATTTCCCTAATAGCGATGGTCGCCGTGTGGGGTAGAGCCTGCTGTAAGCATTCCAAAAGCTCTATTCCCCCGGCAGGATATGGTAAGTGTATTTTTGAATAAAGATTATTTTTTAAAGAACATCTTGCGAAATTAAAACCTTTGCATATTATTGAGGTAACAAGTGGAAGACAAAGTTAAAGAATTAGTGTTGGGATCTATTCATCCTTGCTAGCATGGCTAAAGTTTAGAGACATCCATGAACTATTGAACCCCGCAGAGGTGTGAGGAGCCAATGTAATGCCCAAAGTGTGCTGAGTCTAGCCAACTCAGTGAGTGTCTTTTCTCACGAGTGATACTGATGGAGATGTATCTAATTAGAATGAGTGCTGTGGCTCCAGCGTGAACCTACCTCTGTGCATAGCTAGCTTTGCCTCAGGACAGCATTTGAAGATTCTTATGGACATCTGGACTACCTGTAATCAAAGCAGCTTATGTGGACTTCACTGATGGGGAAGAAATTTCATTGACTCTGGAAACCAGAGAAAAAGGCAAGGTGTAGTAAAATGGAGGTTTGACAACAGGTATCTTCTAAGTTGTTATTTTAAGAACCCTTATTAGAGGGTTAGTAGAATTTTTTTTGCCACGTTTGGACCCTTTTACGTTATAATAGGTTGCCACTTTGCAAGATTGCTCCAGAAGAAATCCAGTTTTCTTCATTGTACATATGTAGCGTTATATAAACCTGTATTCCTGTATTGTTTTGTTTTCACTTCTTACAATTTTGCCCCTATTCTCCCCTTTCTTGTGTTAGGAGAGTCTGTAGCTTCTGATGACTGCACGGA
Organism: Hyperolius riggenbachi; assembly: GCF_040937935.1. Classification (NCBI taxonomy): domain Eukaryota; kingdom Metazoa; phylum Chordata; class Amphibia; order Anura; family Hyperoliidae; genus Hyperolius; species Hyperolius riggenbachi. Next base: position 581,523,630 of record NC_090646.1, read on the forward strand.
ATGGGAGCAGCTCTCCAGCACGGATCACCAGACTGATATAAAGAACGTGACTGAATGTACCTCAGAATCCTTCACTGTGTGTGAGCAGCAGGTCTGTTCAGCTGAAGATGATGCAAGGTAGGTAATCCCTTCACATCACGTTATTTGTAATACACCTGAGTTCATTTATGGCATGAGTTGTCATAGATTAAACGTCCTTCAAAATAAAAACAGCAAGAATGGACGTAAGGAGTGGCACCACATCTAAGATGACACACATCACTTTGGGCCTGGTGCAATTCACTTTTTCTCCTACGTTTACTCCTAGGAGATCATTCTTCATCCTTTGTTCAACCAGTTCAGCCTTCACTCGTTTTCACTTTATGCATCCGAGCAATGTTCACCTCCCATTCATTAGCCTATAACTTTATCACTACTTATCACAATGAACTGATCTATATCTTGTTTTTTCTGCCACCAATTAGGCTTTCTTTCTTTCTTTCATTTTGCTAAGAGCTACCTTACTGTAAATGCATTTTAACAGTAAGAATAAGAAAAAAAATGAAAAAATTCATTTGTCAGTTTTCGGCCATTATAGTGTTAAAATAAAACATGCCTCCATAATTAAAACCCACGTATTGTATTTGCCCATATGTCACGGTTATTTCACCGTTTAAATTATGTTTCTATCACAATGTATCGCGACAATATTTTATTTGGAAATAAAAGAGCATTTTTTCTGTTTTGCATCCATCACTATTTACAAGCTTATACAAAAAATAGAGAGAAATATTTCATCTTTACATAGATATTTAAAAAGTTTAGACCCTTAGGTAAATATTTGTGTTTTTTTGTTTTTTTATAGTAATGTTTTTTTTTTTGTTTTGTTTTTTTTTTTATTAAACATTTTATGTGGGTATTTTTGGGAGGGTGGGATATAAATAGTTTTATTTGGGGAAATATTTGTGTATTGTAATGTTTTTTTCCATTTACTTGTAGTTTTACTTTTTGGCCACAAGATGGCAATCTCGATTTTGTTTACATGACGTCACTCTAAGCGTACAATGTACGCTTAGAGGGACATGGCTTCAGAAAAAGCGTAGCTTCCGAGAGAAGCTGTCGCTTTTTCAGCAGGGGAGAGGAATCAGTGATCGGGCACCATAGCCCGATACATTGATTCCTGGGCTACCGAATCCGCGGCCGGGCGTGCACGTGCCCGATCGGCCGCGGGAGTGCGCAGACGTGCACGTGGCCTCCTGGACGTAGATACTACGTCCTGGAGGCATAAATGGTTAAAATAACTTTTGCACCCTGCAATTAAAAAAGTATCGTCAGAATTATTCAGAGTATTTTCTTGTTTGCAGGCGGCTTAAACCGCCTTTTATAGATAAGGTGAAAATATCACGGCTGCGCAGGTGCAGTGGTTATCCGACTTTAAAGTCGGAAATTCCAGAAGTGAACCGAAGGCGGGGCCCAGAGCATCGGTGAGTGGCTGCGCGGGCACAGGATGTCTGCGGGGGACCATTGGAAGCCCCGGGTAAGTTCAACTCAGTCGATTTAATGTCTGATCTTATTTTCGATCGATTTTCTGACCGATTTTCATATCTTATCAATTTCCATTCACTACTATGAGAAATCGATCAGAAAAACGATAAAAATAAGATCTGACATGTCGGAAATGTATCTATCGAACCATCTATCTGCTAAAAAAAATAACTTATGGTGTATTTCCAGCATTAGAAAGATAGGACCGGCCTTTTTTAGGTATTGTGGGCTCTTTAAGCACAGCTGGCACATATGACAACAGGTGCAGTGTAATTCTGGTAGCAAATGGCCTATAATGCGAGTACAGGATGCTGAGAGACCAATGCCACTGTATGCAGAGAAAAGCAGAGGATATACACCCTCATTGTTCTACTTATTACTGTTGAAAGACACTCTGGAAGGCCTTGCTGTGATGTGCTAGAAAGGTGCATAGCCAGTCACAATCAATCATTTGGTCATAAGAAGGTTCGCAGAGCTTAAAGCCCATAAGATCTGCTACTTTACAGGCAGTCAGTTGTCAGAGTATCCCTATGATGCATGGATGTTACTGCTGTCAGGGTTATCTGGTTATCTGCTGTGTGTCAGGCTGTATGCTCATAGGACTGACATATAACCCAGCCCTAACACTTGCAAAAGTTCCTGCCTAATTAAACTACAATACTCTGCAGGCAGATGTAGCATACAAACTGGCAGACAGCATAGACTATCACAGGCGATGACAGAGGGCGCTCAGTATTCATTTATACTAGAACTAACCAATCAGCACTAAAGGAATCCAAAGTAACCAATCAGAGAGAGAGCATGTCACCAGGGATGCTGACACCCTATGCACACGTGTGGTCACTGTTTACAGGGGGCGGAGTGCATACTAAGAGCGCGTCCGCCGCTTATCCAATGGAAGCCGAGCGCCATGCGCTCCAGTGACGTCGGAGACAGGCAGAGACCCAGAGGCTTGCGCCTCAGCGTGGGGCTCTGCATTCCTCCGCCATGAGCGACCTCAGGATCTTACAACTGCATGAATCGTTTAATTACTGTATATATTTGGGTACAGCCCTTGCAAAGGGAAGGGCAAAAAAACAAACAGTCCTTTTAACAGGTGATCCACCTCACCCACTTCCACATGTATTGTTGTTGCTGATTGGGCCTTACAGAATTGTTTATACACATTACGGCCTGATGAAGGGCACAAATTAAGCCCAAAACGAACGTGTCGTTGCCTATAAGCCTTTGTTTATCGAGCCAAGCCAGATTACAGAGTGTAGCTTCATGAAAAGTTCTGGCTATATTATTCTTCCTGAGGATTGGTCTCACAGATCTAAAGTTTTTATGAATACGTACATTTTTTACATTTTTGTATAGGTGCCAAATAAAGTTGATTCAAGCCTTTTGTATTGCAAGACTGCATCAGAGTATTTTTCCAAAGTTTTGATAAAGAAATACCTGTTACTGCATGAATCCACGCAGGCCCACAAATGGGGATTACCGTAATTCACAATCCTTTTTATCGTGATATATCTTCCCTTGCAGCTGGGTTTTCACTCCAAGCAGCCGCAATGTTTATTTCTGAAATGGACGCAGCACCCATGCTGTTGCCAGTCTGCATCCAGATCGCTATCGCCATGTACAGCTATAGCTGCATCCAGATCGCTATCGCCATGTACAGCTATAGCTGCATCCAGATCGCTATCGCCATGTACAGCTATAGCTGCATCCAGATCGCTATCGCCATGTACAGCTATAGCTGCATCCAGATCGCTATTGCCATGTTCAGCTATAGGGAATCAGATGCGTTGTGTGAAAAACTGCAGCAGGCAGCATGTTTCCCGATTTGAAGGCAATTTTGGATGCAGCCTATTTATTTCAATAGGCTGCGACTTCGCATCCAAATGCATGTGTAGGAAACCTCTGCGATTCAGCTGCAGTGGAAATGGACCCTTCCGCTCTCTATTTTTATTTATAAACTGGCTTTTCAGCACCTTCCAAACAAAACACTCAAAATAAGATCTTCAAAATGTACTTATTAGAGCAAAGTCTCTGTTACCCGGAACTCGCGCATATGGAAGTCTCAACTAATCGGCAAGCCTGTGGGGATAACTGGGACTGTTTTTTGTAGGCCATGAAATACTGAGCCTCCGGCAACGTCCTCTAGCCTTCCTGTAGCTTCTAGTGGCTTTCCCACATTGGCTCTCGGCGTGTCATGTGACCCGATGCAGGTAAGGTGACTCGCTGGGAGCCATACACGGAGGATGCTGAAAAGCCTCTGGGAGCTACAGGAAGGCTAGAAGACATCGCTTATTATTAAGGCCTTTTATGATGAAGTAAAGCTCACTGAATTCTTAAAATATGTAGGATATGTATTCCTCCATTAAAAGCTCACTTATTTGCATCAAAGGACAACTGAAGTGAGAGGGATATGGAGGCTGCCATATTTATTTCCATCTAAGCAATGCCAGTTACCAGGCCCTCCTGCTGATCCTCTGCCTCTAATACTATTAGCCATAGTCCCTGAACAAGCATGCAGCAGATCAGGTGTTTCTGACGTTAATGTCAGATCTGACAAGACTAGCTTGCTTGTTTCTGGTGTTATTCAGATACTACTGCAGAGGCAACTAGTATTGATTAAAAGGAAATAAATATGGCAGCCTCCGTATACCTCTTACTTCAGTTCCCCTTTAAAGAGAGTCTGAAGCCTCATAAAATCCCACTTTTTATTTAACATTCCTCTTCTGCACTATAACCCAAGCTAAAACGCTGCATCAACGCGGCAGAACGCTGGGTTTAACTCGACCCCCCCACAATCCCCTGGGCAAGATGCAGGGAGCGCTTCCTTGTAGAGGCAGAGCTTAGGGCTGTAGCTCTGCCTCTACTCGCATCAATCCCCGCTGATCGCCGCCTCTCCCCGCCCCTCTGTCTTCTTTCCCTGGGAGAGGTGGCGATCAGCGGTGGATTGATGTTAATGGGAAAATTGTGGATTTTTGTCCAGGTATTTGGGGGGTTAAACACAGCGCTCTGCCGCTGGGATGCGACGTTTTAGCTTGGGTTATAGTGTAGAAGGTAAATGTTAAATAAAAAGGGATTTTATGAGGCTTCAGAGTCTAAAGCGCCAACCCCAAGTGCCCCATCCCAGATTCTTTCCCCATGGCATCGGCTACTTGCACACTTTCTGTGCTTGTAGAAGGAGCAACACTCTCACGCTTTTCTTTCTACATATTTTTTTTCTATAATGCTCTTACTGTATCGGAGAATGTGATGCAGAGCTATAATTTGATAGGCTGATATTTATTTTCATTATTAGTAGGCCAGTGGACGCCTTTGCTGCTGATGCACGTAGTTTCAAAGCCGAAAACACAACTCAGCCTGCATCTCCTGAGGAACAGAAAAGCGTTGCTCTACTCACCTCAGATCATCATGCTTCCGAGCCATCTTCTGCTGCACTAAATGACAGCATTGGCTTTCCATTGGAGCAGGTAAATGAGCATTTACATGTAACTTGTCATGAATATGAAGTGTTAATACATATGAGAAATTTACCAGGAGACGTTGTATATCCCTACAAACCTAGATCTGCTTTTACAAGGTTCATCAGGAATGAAACGTGCATACAAACTCGTGTTTTGCTGTTGGAGAGGCTCCTCCCTCATCATCTCAGTGATAATCTAGCATCAGTACAACTATCCTGTTACACTGCTTAGGGCCTGAGCCCACTGACGCAGTTGTCTGCTTTTCAGTTATACATCAATGTTACAGGTACTGAAAAGCGGACACAACTGCGCTAGTGAGCTCAGGCCCTTACTGATCTGCAGTGCTGGTTCATTATGCGAATGACTGCTGTTTTCTGGCACCTACTACTTACCTGCCACTTGTCATCTTTCCTCCCTTTTTCATAATAGAGATCAGGTTGCCTGGCTGTAGCTGATGTGCTTGTCTGTACGGAGCTCATTTGTAAAACGTGTGACCTGAGATGATCATTCTGAACAGCTATTATTGAGTGGCTGTGTTTAGCTTCAAAGTTGATTCCTTGGGGACACTCCCACCTGCTTCTAGTGGTTGTCTGTGACAGAGAGGTATAAGTATAGGCAGGGACCATTTCCCCCAATCAAGTCCATGACAATATTGCTTCACGCTGAGTAAAAAACAAATTCATTTTTGTTTTATCACTAATTGAGGTAGAGGGAAGATCGAAAGAGACATCTAACAGTGTACCCAAATTTTAACGAAAACCCGAGCAAGGCAGAGATGTTCTAAGTTGACTAACAAGTTCTTGACAAATTAACCCATAGAATGCTGAAAAGACAGCCATGTGATAGAACACAACCTTAAATGCCTTGTAGCACTTGGTCCCTGGTTTTAAAGAGAATCTGTATTGTTAAAATCGCACAAAAGTAAACATACCAGTGTGTTAGGGGACATCTCCTATTACCCTCTGTCACAATTTCGCCGCTCCCTGCCGCATTAAAAGTAGTTAAAAACAGTTTTAAAAAGTTTGTTTATAAACAAACAAAATGGCCACCAAAACAGGAAGTAGGTTGATGTACAGGATGTCCACACATAGAAAATACATCCATACACAAGTAACACTGTATACAGCCTTCCTTTTGAATCTCAAGAGATCATTTGTGTGTTTCTTTCCCCCTGCAGTTCTCATGCACTGAAGTTTCAGGCTGCTCATTTCTTCCTGCAAACAGCTTTGCCCTTGTCTGTAATTCCTCAGTATGTGAAAGCCCAGCCAGCTCAGAGGACGATTTATCCAGCTTGTAAAAGATAAGCGAGAAGAGAGAAGCTGCCCTAATCTAAATAATACACAGGCAGTGTGCATAGAGGGGCCTGGAAGGGGGAGTTCATAGCAGAACCACAACACTGAAGAACTTGGCAGCCTTCCAGACACAGGCCGACAAGTCTGACAGGGGAAAGATACATTGATTTATTACAGAGACTGTGATAGTAGAAAGTGCTGCAGTAAGCCAGAACACATTAAAATAGCTTTTGGAACTTGTAGGATGATAAAAAACAGGATGAAATTTTTGCTACGGAGTCTCTTTAATACAACCGAGGACACTGTCTGGACACTATTTTTATGTTCTCCCTGTGTCTGTGTGGGTTTTCTCCAGGCACTTTGGCTTCCTGCCACATCCCAAAAATATACAGATAAATTAACTGGCTTCACCCTAAACTGGCTCTAAACTATGATGGAAATATTACTATGGGGTGAGGATTAGATTGCAAGTCCTGTGAGGAACAGTGACAAGATGATATACTCTGTAAAGTACTGCAGAACATATAAATAATAATAATATAGGTGACTTAGAAGGTGCTGTGACTCAACTCTGATGGAACAGCAGAACTGCTACAGTCTCCACCAGGAAGAAAGGCTGGCATGTGCTCATATTGGAGGAAATACTAAATCTTAATGTATCCTTCCTTCTGCAAAGGTGGTGTTGACCAGAGTCCACATTGTAAAGCCCCAGTCTCCTACGAGCATGGCTTATTTGCCATTAAAGGAAACCCAAGGTGAGAGAGATATGGAGGCTAATATCGAATAGAGAGGTTTGCACACCTGGTATAAATAAATCGGGCAAAAAATAACACTTATGAATGCTCAGTCTATACAACACATGCAATAAAAATTGACTCACACCCCAGCAGGGGTAAATGCATAAAGTATGTATTCAAAACATCACAGCAGTGGGGTAATTACAACAGAATACAGAGCCATAAGGCTGGTCAAAGGAAAAATGTATAACAAGAGTATGCAATGTCAAACATAGAGTTGAGAGCAGATCAAAAACCTCCTACGGAGTCACTTTGAACAAATGCACAATACAGGCAACAACATACAAAGCAATGGTCAGCTAATTGCATATAGGTATATACATAGTGCAGCAAGGAAGCAACATATGAACAGTTAGTATGCACAGAAGGTGACTCATAGGGGGCAGATTTACACCATGACAGCGCTATTTCGAGGGGGGTCCCTTCGTCACAGGATATAGCCTGAGACTCCTTCCTGGCTGCTGCCATTTTTATTTCCTTGTAAACCATGCTGATTCCCTGGCTGTCCTGTTGATTATCTGGCATATGTAGCATCTGAGTCAGCATATGACATATGGCTAATCCAGTAAAACCTGAGTCAGCGTACCTTATCTGCATATGCTTTTTCAGGGTCTATGACTAAGACACAGGATCAGGAGCATTCCCAGGCAACTGGTATTGTTGAAAAGGAAATAAATATGGCAGCCTTCATATCCATCTCACCTCAGGTTTCCTTTAAAATGCCTTTGTCTTCCAATAAACCAAAAGAGATGGCTGATTTCTAATTTATATTAAACTTTTATTATTGTTCTGAACATTCATTGGGAAACCCAGTAGACCTAATGCCTAGTACACACAATGCAATTTTCCATCAGATCGATGGGTAATCTGATAGGAAGTTGCATTGTGTGTAGATGTTAAACTGTGCCCAATCTATAATGAAATCTATTTTCCATTGATAAATCGATTGCGTTATCAATTGGGATCTGATCAGACCAGTCAGAAATTATCGGATTCCATAGCAGGTTGTTCCAGATCAGGATTCAGCGGACAGGTCTATCAGAAATGAGCAGTAGAGAATCTCATCATGAGGTGTCGTGAAAAACCCCTCAGGCCTTCTCGGTTTCCCAACCCTCTCAATGTGGAAAGCATTTTACAGTGTCTACAGAGCTCTTTACAGGGCCTACAGAACTCTTTTTTGTGACAGTGCACTAATAGTTTCCTATACATTACAAACATGAGTCCTAACGAATTAAATTATTTCTTCTGATGATATTTTAATGTAGAGGAGCTATCCTATTAAACAAGAGGATTCACCCCAGCCAGACTTTACGTGCCAAGAAGTTAGTGTGCAAGGTAAGCTTTGTTTCTGTGAAAAACTACTGTCTTCCTCTACGTACCATACATTCAGGGGCATAACAATAGACCCTTCAAGGGATGCAGCTGCAGGGGGGTCTAGAAGCCACAGGGGGCCCCATGGTGAGAGAAGTTTTCTTTTCTCTGTCCTGAGAGACTGACAACTACGGGCACAGAGAGAAAAAAACTTTCTGCCCTGCACAATTGTTCTAATGACTCCATCTGCTCAACCACTGATAAGGAATCATACAAAGTTTTGTAGACAGTCCCTACTCGGTGTGTAGCAAGCTCTTCTGTACAGCGCTCTTCCCCTAGCCTCTCTACCCCTCCCAGAGTGCTGTGTACTGTGGTGATGCTGGCGGAGTTTGCAGAGCCAGTTCTGCTCCACCAGAGATGGACAGAGTGAGTGTAATAAGCTAAGGCTGGGAGCACACTCATTTGTCAGTTTTCTGTATACGTTTTATGCACACCAGGGGCTTGATTCACTAAACCATAATAACACATATTACGGCCTCGCTAGCGTTTTCACGCATGGAAATTCGCAATTGCGCATGAAAACACGTCCAAAACGCTAGCACGGCCATGATATCAGTTATCACGGTTTAGTGAAGCAAGCGTGTGTGTATGTGTGAAAACATGCACGTTTTATCAAAGAAGCTAATGTAATTGATAGAGAAAATGCGTGCAGTGTTTCACTGCTGTCTGTATCTGCATGGGGAAAGCACATTCAAGTGTACATTAGCCAATTTAATAACCTTGGCTCTCAGTTTACCTGTGCAGAAAGCAGGGAGGGGGTGAGGGGGGAGAGGGCCTTTCTAGTTACGCCTCTGCATACATCATACTAAATGCTTGTCACAATGTGTGTGAGATATCACCTGACTCCAGCATGGGAGCCCTCTCTTCTCTGCAGCTCTCCCATCATTTAGCTTTGGCTCTACCCCAGGCTTTCTGCATGTCTGTTGAACTCGTGTGACATGCAGGAAGACCGGGGCACAGACCGAGGCAGAGCAGAATGATTGGAGGTCTGCAACAGAGTGCAGAGAAGAGAGGACTGCCACTCTGTAATCAGGTGAGATCTCTCACACATGCCACGCTGGTCTGCTGTGGAAAGGGAGGTAGAGGGGCAACTCGGCTACTGGGGGGAGGAAGGGCACCTCCACATTTGAAATTAGATTGGGGGGTGGGGGGGGGGGTCTGTTAAAAGAACACTAAGTAATTGTTTATATGGGGGGGGGGAGAGATAAGAAACTAATTAACACATACTGAAATCTGCAGGGACATGAGAAAGTGCCTTACAATGATGTCCTCTAAGCCAACCTCGTGTTTTGTAGACATTTTTATTCTAAAAAATAATGATTAGCCTGCAAAATGCAGATGATTGCGGCAAGTGTTCTGCTTGGACTGGTTTATCTTTCCTCTGTTTTCTCATGGCCTCCAGTATAGCATGAAACTGAAGAGGCAACTTGTCATGTAGGGTTGTTAAAAATTGATTGCGAGGACGCACGTTGTTTACATTTTATTGTCCAGTGTCCAAAAACGTCATGAAGGTCAGGATTGTCTGTTGCGGTACTGCAGTAAACTAAATGGATATGTCAAAATTTGAGCTGTCTGCAGTCTGCACAGGTCTATGGAATACTTCTGTCTCAACATAACTGTTTATCTGCTATCCTCCAAGCAAAAACCTGTCCAGTAGGGGGCGTAGTGTGAACCCATCTTTTCTTTGTTCCCTCTTATTTTTATTTATTTTTATCAAACAGACAAAGCTTTATTGAAAAGATAAGAGAGAGACAACTGAAGTGGTATTGCACTTTACATAGCTAAATACAGAGAGGCTTTGTTCCCTATTATTACAACTTTTGCCTCACACATGTGACTCTTAGAATCCCCACTCAAAGAAATGAATAGGACTGAGTGCTGTAACATGAATGGTTTCATCCTACCCATGAGAAATGCATCAGAGTTTTATGTGTTTATCTTGGCAGAGAGCTTACTGGAAGATGACCCTGCAGGAGAAGCAACTTTTATTTTGACTCTGGTTGAAATTCCCCTGACTGATCAGTACTCCTTCTCGTGTGATGTGAGCCCAGCAGATGTCCTCCCAGCCCCTGTGATGATCACCTCTGGCTCCTCTCAAGTCCTCAGTCAGCCCCAGGATCAAAGGTGAAATCTGGAATTATAGTCATAACTCGTATTATACACATTATATATAACTGAAATTCATAGCGTTGCTATGCTGACATCCTTCTCTCAGATTTCTTAAAGTTTAACATGTTTGATTATTACTAGATTGTGTCCTGTCTGTTATTTGTTATGGTGGATTGTCTTCCAATTAGCTTCCTATGTGTTATGATGCGTTTGAGGCAAAAAAAAAAAAAAAAAAAAACTACTGTACTTTTTGGACTATAAGACTCACTTTTTCTCCCCCAAAGTGGGGGGAATAAGTCACTGCTTCTTATAGTCCAAATGCAGGGAGTTCCTGACCTGTGAACACCTGCCAATACGAACCGCAATGTCGGGGACTGTGTGTACTGTGGCCATGCAGAGGACACAAGGGAGACACAAAGGGGCATAGAGGGGGACACAGGACGACACAAGGGGGGACAGAGGAGGACACAGGGGGACACAAGAGGTACAAGGGGGCATGAGGTACAAAGGGGACGTAAGCCACAAGATGCCCCTTCACCATGGATGCAACAGGTTTAGTATACATTTTTGTTCCTCTGTTTTTTGTCCTCTAAACTTAGGTGCGTCTTATGGTCAGGAGCAGCTTATAGTCTGAAAAAAAAAAAGAGCTGTGATTCTGATGTTTATATAGACATCTGCCCAGCACAAGCTTAGTAGTGAGAGCACATATACCCATATAGCAGAATAGTAAGGAAAATGCTGTAAAACAATGTCCGATGGGCAGGCCTTCTGTCCTGTTTTGCATTATGTGGGACTTTAGTGTCAAAGAACATTTTAAAGAATCATTTTGCATCTGATGGTTGTGAATATTTGTGTTTGTCAGCGGTACATTTATGTGCCTTCATCCATGTCATGTGATTTTTGTAGTTCGGTGAAAGCGATACTGAAGCTAATAAAAAAAAAAAAAAAAGTCAGATACTCACCTATGGAGAGGAAAGGCTCTGGATCTCACAGATCAGTACTTGTAGAAACAAAAGGAACACACAGAAACCGGGAGCACGTTTTGGTGTAATATCGCCAGGTAATGGATAGAAGAAGGTAGGTAGAAGATATATTCACAACTGTGGGTTGCTCCAAGAGGCGACCACTCGTATGGGCTTGTGGGGAAACCGTCCCCACTTAGCCTTTAAGGAAAATGTAGCGGTCGCTGCTCCCAAAAAAAGAGGTTCATGTCACAGCCAAGTTGTGGGTTGAGTCCCCTACCGAAGTAGGGTAACTTGATAAACAAACAGGAGGCATCCTAATAAACCCACGTACTACTTGACAGGCACGTTAATTAACCTGAGGTAGCGGCTTATGCCGTGAAATAATGCTGAATAAAAGTTTAAATCTTTTCATAAAAATGTGCTATGAGCCTCCTTAAGGTAGGACCATTCTATTTTATTATTTGTTATGTTTAATTTCTGCATAGAGCACTGCAGTACCCTTTACCTTTGGGCACCTCCTGTTCACCTCCTGTTCAGATATATATGGAATTCAGAGCCTTTCCGGTCCTTTCTCGGTGTCCTCGTGCCAGTGCTGTCACTGGTATTTGACCAACTTGGCCCCTCGGGAGGCTTCAGAAGCACTCATATCTCCGAGTGCTTCCAAAGACAGGCGGCTCTGTATTGCACATGCAAGGAGCCTTTCCGAGGGATCCTGGGGACAGCAAATTTGAACTAGGAACAGCGATGGAACGAGGAAACTGAGAGGGGACGGGGAAGGCTCCATGAGTGAAGGAGGTTATTTCGGTGCGCGGCGCTGAGCGCCATCATAGCAGCAATGCTATAATGTGCACCGCGCGTAGCGGTAATTTGGGGCTCTGGCTGCTGCCAGACCCCGAATAACATCTCCCTCCGAGTTGCGCCAAAGCGGAGGGGGAATAGTATTTAATGCCGCCTCTGATTTTAATGGCAGCAGGGAGAGCCGTCATTTGTCTCTCCCCACGCCAAACTGAGCGGCGCCCTCATAATATGTACTCCTCCATGAGATCCAGAGCCTTCCCTCTCTATAGGTAAGTATCTGACTTTATTTTTGGTTTGCTTTAGTATTGCTTTATGAGCAAAACATATTTGGGCTTTGCTAATATTAGTCTTTTCTTCTCCTGGTGTTTTCTGAGCAGTTTTGGATCTGCAGCGTTGTCAGAGCAATCGCCTGATGAGCCTTGTCCACCTGCTCCGGTACAAGCGGACCTGTCACTGAGTACGTCTTGTAGGAAGAGAAGTGCCAGCAGTGAAGGCTGTGAGCAGCCGTACAAGAAGCCTGTGCTGTGCAGCACTGCTGAGGTAATCGGCTCTGCCAGACACACGCTGTACATGTGGAATCATTATGTAGGATAGATGATTACAATGTAACCTATATAAATACACACTTTTTGTTTTTTTGTAACAGGGTGAAGACCACGAAGCTGAGAATACAGGTAAATAACCTTCCTGAAATAGCTCTGAGCCGTTTCTGTTGATAATTCGAATATCCATATTGAACTGGTGTAGCTAATAATAATACATTTTTCATCTCAAAACTGTGTTTCTATAACTTGGAGTCCTTTTTTGATTTGGCTGCTATGCCACAGGAGCCTACTAATGATACAATCTTGATTGTACAATCATACCTCTTGCATGTAACTACCTTAAGGGACAGCGGAAGTGAGAATAATATGGAGGCTGCCATATTGATTTCCTTTTAAACAACACCATTTGCTTAGCAGCCTTGCTGATCAATTTGGCTGCAGTAGTGTCTGAATCACACCAGAAACAAGCATGTCAGATCTGACTATGTGAGAAACACCTGATCTGCTGCATGCTTGTTCAGGGTCAGTGGCTGAAAGTATTAAAGACAGATAAATATGGCAGCCTCCATATCCCTCTCACTTCAGGTGTCCTTTAAGTATCCATTCTAAGTATATTCCCTCAGCTTACCCCCTACCACATAGATATAGTAAAATTGAATCCGATGGGATTGGTTGGTCGAATTTCGATCGGGGGGCAGGTGGAGAGGTAGATCGATGGCCCATCAAACATTGCAACACTGAAGTTCAATCGATTTTCAATAGATTTCCTAGCTAGGCTCTATTAAAAATTGATGTGCTGTATGTGGTAAGAATTGATTCCTTAAAGAGAGACTGAAGCGAGTGAAACAGCATTTGATTATTGTAAAGAACCTTACATAATGCTAAACTGCCGCATCCCCACTGCAAAATGAGGAGTTTATACCCCCCAGATCCCCTCTCCTTTGTCTGGGGAGCGCTTCCTGCTTGAGGCAGAGCTAATGGCTGTAGCTCTGCCTCTTCGCACGTCAATCCCGGCTGATCGCCGCCTCTCCCCGCCCCTCTCAATCTGCCTTCACAGAGAGGGATGGGGGAGAGGCGGAGATCCGCGCGGCGATTGACATGCATGGAGGCAGAGCTACAGCTCATAGCTCTGCCTCCATGGGCAGCAAAATCCATGACCAAGAAAGTCGTGGATTTTGCAGGGGGATTTGGGGGGGTATAAACCCCTCGTTTTGCCCGCAGGATAGCAGCAGTTTAGCACTATCTATAGTGCTTTACAATAATCAAATGCTGTTACACTCACTTCAAAGTCTCTTTAAGCAATGACTCCTTTCAGAAAGGAAGCAATCGTTTTGAAACATTGGGGCATTCACTGAGGCCTGCAGCAAAGTATGCCGACACGGTCATGTGCATAGTGCCCAATCCCCCCATTGCTCAGTGACATACTCCATAGACTTCCATTACCTCAAGCACCATGTGTTAAGCACGGTACTTGCAGTAACGCGCTGCGGCTCTTGCTTCAGATCGAATACTTCCGCTAAACCGCAACAGACCGCAATAGAGGTGAAAGTCTCCACAGACTTCTATTGCCTCAAGCACCATTTGTTAAGCACGGTGCTTGCAGTAACGTGCTGCTGCCCTTTCATTACTTTTGCGGGTCCATGTGGTAGAATAGGGTAACGCAATGCAGGTTTTGACTCCTATTGTAAAAGGGGCCTAAACTGCGGTAAGCAGAATAACGAGCCTGAAGTCTTACCTCACGTTGAGTAGAGCATAATGCAATGCTACTTTGTTTGCATTACACTTTACTCATCGAGTATAATAAATACACACCATTGAGTGGAAATCTATGTGTATATGGCTGACTTCTTTAGATATTCCACATTTTAAGACTAGCCAAGTCAGAGCCCTAAGCTTAGTTCCACTGAAGTGCTGTAATGTATGACATTCATAAAGTATAAACACTGTATATGAAATGGTTCATAACACCTGTAAGCCATTGCTTTGGAGTGTTCCCGGAGCAGCCAGAAATGTTTCCTGAACGTGTTACCACTTAAAGGAAATATAAAGCCAAAATAAAAAAAAAAAAAATCAGTAACTTACCTGGGGCTTCCTCTGCCCATGCCGTCTTTCCGAGACTCTGCAAACAGCACCTGCTACCCCCTGCAAATCTAGCAGTCCATGCACCTCCTCACCACTCTCCCGATGCCGGGAACATTATGTGCATGCGCAGTACACGAAAATCACTGCTACATATGTGGAGTGATGTGGGAGTGTAATCATGGTGCTCAGGGCCTTGCATGTACAGTAGCCTTTAACTGGAGGACTCTGAAGGACATCCTGGGCACATGGTGACTCCAGGGGGCTGCAGGAATCCCCAGTAGTAACCCTTTAAAGCAGGGGTCAGGAACTTTTTCGGCTTAGTGAGCCATAAACGCCACATATTTTAAAATGTATTTCTGTGAGAGCCATACAATATGTTTCAAACTGGGACAGTTCACATGTGCAGTAGAAGGTTCATGTCCCTGTTGTCATGGCGATGTGTAAACAGTTGATCCTCTGGGCAGCGGAAGTGTCAGACACGTGTTCAGCTTCTCTTGGGTTGCAGCAACATCAGCAATTTCCTCGAGAGCCAGACAGGAGAAATACCGACTAACAGCTTGTACAATTAGCTAGCTGACTTGGGGGTTGATTCACTTTGTAGGGCAAGATCCCTGCACCTTGGCCCAATAGGCTGCTTGTCAAGTGACAGCCTATTGGGCCAATGAAAGTGCAGGGATCTCGCCCTACAAAGTCACTGGACCTGATGGGATCCAGGGTGGGACAATTAGAGTGGCCATTAATTGTGGCGGTAGCGCGAGTAAGTTAGTAGTGCATGCTACAGCAGTAATGTGCCTAATCTCAAAATTTTACTTGCGCCGTCACACTAAGCTGCGCTGCATGAGCTGTGTAGCTTAGTGAATCATCCCCAAACTGTGAGCCAGATGTAGCCATCAAAAGAGCGACATCTGGCTCCCGAGTCATAGGTTCCCTACCCTGGGCGGAGTAAGGTGCTTTGGTCTGTACTGCCCATATGCATTGCTGACTAACGCAGCTCCCAGGCCTTTTGGCTAGGAAAAGTGCGGAATTTTTATAACTCCGGCCGCAAGGTCGCAGCTTGCTGGCACCGGGGACTTGTCCCCTGGGGACTTCGGTTCCCGCCCGGCTCCCTCTCGGGGGAGCCACGGACCATGTGGGATGCCACATGGCCAGGCCCTGTGGGTAGCCACAGGGCACGTCTGGGTCCTCCAATTCTGCGGGTGTCGGAGGACGCCACCAGGGTCCTCCAACCCCTCGGGTGTTGGAGGATGCCAAGTACCCCTGCGCCGATGACAAAGGGGGAAGGTTCCCTTTGGGGAACACTGGAAGGGCACTGCTGTATTGTGGGGCCCGTGGCTGCTCATGTACGTTTTGTGGGAGTGTTTACGCACGCCCACTTTTTCCGTGCATGAGCATAAAGGCCTTGCTTACATCGGGAGCCAAGAAAGCTATATATAAAAACAAAAAATAGGATCCCTACCCTTGCTTTTAAAGTATTAGTTCAGCTTCCAATTTTTATTTTGGGGGGGGTGCATTTAATAGACTGTTTGGGCAGCTGTTTGAATACTGAGGTCTATGTGTCATCGCATTTTGCTTGCTCTCTTCTGCCATCTGTCTCCTCCTGAGCGCCTCGGAGAAATGCATTTGACATCAGCACAGTGTCCCTTTTATTTTTAGTCTTTTGCCATTGTGTAGTTTTGTTTGATTTCTTTCTCCATGTATAAGGGGATCTTTTGTTTATGCTGTAATAGTTTCCCATGAGCTGGTCCTTAGCTATGTGGTTTTTGTTTTGCCAGTGACTGAGGGAAATCCTAATGCGGATAAAACACCAAAGAACATCAAGATGGAAGAAGTTGGAGAATCCTGTCAGCATTCTGCTGGGATAACCTGCTGTACAGAGGGGGAACAGCCGTCTGAGTGCAGCAGTGTCAGTTCAGAGAACAGCGCTGCTATATGCACAGACAAGCCTACCACTACCAGCCTCGCATCACTCAGCAGAAGTTTACCTTCAGGCTCTGCAAACGCTGCATCCTCTTCAGAGACACCGCTGCAAAGGTCAGTCTTATGTATGGGATAGTATAGACCATTTTCTGTTAATGTAGAGAATTTGAATCTTGAGACCAAATATAAGCACAAGCCCACATATTAATTAGTGTCAGAAAAGCAACAAAGTCAGTTAACCTTCCGCACACTCCCATGCACATTTTTTTCCACACAACTCATGCAGGAACCAATGCTATTCCTACAGCTAAGTTAAAAGCTGGGGTCTTCATTACATGAATAAGGTCTGTTGCATAGTTTCCCTGTGTTAGTATGTGTCCCATCTCTGGCCCTGTAACATGCATAGCACCAACATGCAAGCTTTCAGTGCGTCAAGCCTATCTAGGGATCATTAGGGGCACATAACCTAACATCCTCTTTTTGGACAGTGCATCAAACTAATCCCCCCAAGGTAGCTACCAAAACACATCCATATGTACTAACCGTGCATTTTCTTGTTTTAGTGTCAGGCAGGATAAGTGGACCTGAAGTGTAAAAAATATATTCCGCAAAAACATTATATAGAATAGCATGAATAAATGTACAGTGAAATTCAAGTTTTGTTGGTTAGCCATGCCTTGTTCTTTTTCTTCCCAAAGGCTGCTGGGAAATATTGTAAGTGGGTGTTTCCTACAGTACATGTGGCCTGAGAGGTATTGTACTGGTGTAGCCTTTCCCTGAGGCGAGGGGTGAAGGGGGGAGGAGTGAAGCATCACCCTCAGTATTCCTGATTCCAGTTGTTTTTGTGCTTTCAAACATTAAGAATAATGTGAAAGTAGCCTTATGTTAGCCATGCAGGCGACTTGACGGCTGAGCGACCATCCAATTTTATTATAATAAAATCGGATGAAAATCTGTGCCGCCATGTGCATGCCCAACTGACAATGCAACCAATTTTGGGCTGAAATTGGTTGCAGTAGTCGATTGAACATACTGCAAGATGTAGGGCCAACTTGCTGGATCGGGTGCACAGCATAACTGTGTGCGATATTAGGATGAGCAACGAAAACCCCGGCACTGTCCCCCCCCAATGTTAAATGTCCCCCCCCCCCTCCTCGTGCCCAGTACATTACCTGTCCGTGACCTCCGCTGGCTCCGGGTGCCCTCCGTTCTCCATACATGCGCTCCACGTGGTTGCCTAGTAAGGGCGTGTGTGTAACGTCCGCCACATTACTAAGCAACCACGTGCCGCACGTGTAAGGAGAACAGGGAGTGAACCTGGAGCCAGCGGAGGCTGCAAACAGGTAACAGATCACTTGGCATTGGCGGGGGGTGGAACGACATTTAACATTAGGGCGGACAGCGTTGGGTCGGCGAGGTCGCCGGATGTGGCGTCACAAGGCCGATTCCTGATCAGTTTCATCATGAAAGAGAGATTTGTGTCTTGGTTAAATCTGCCCATCATCGCTCGATGTATGGTTACCTTTACAGTATTATGCCGTCCAGAGCTGATATTCTACTTTCCTGTTGCTAAATACAGAGGTCAGCTGTTGCTGTATTCAGTATAGGAATTGTCATTCTAGCCCCTTTATAATTTTAATAAGCCAAGGAAAGCCCAATAAGCTTTCCAAAACTCTTACTGCTGCTCTTTGCCTCCAGGGTTATTCCGATTCCACAGTACAAGGACTTGTTCTTTGCTACTGTTGTCATAGTAACCATAATGCATGAATAAATTGCAAGCTGATACGCCTTTAGCAGATTAAGACCAAGCTGAAACTGGTTATTATTAGAAATTACACAAGTCCCACAATTGTAGTTCACAAACCTCTTTACACACAATCTGTCCTATACCGTCTGACTTTAACAAGACTCTAGCTTTAATAGTGATGAGTCAAAAAGGCAGCAGCCAGTAGTGAGAGGGGATTGTGGAGCGCTGGAGTGGATTGGGGACACTCCCAAATAGAATCTTTGCATAATTGGGATTATAGGCCTCACGAAGGTTTTTAGTTTTTTTTTTTCCCTTCACGTGCTGTATTTTCTTTATTCAGGGGCTGTAGAGGCACTTTGGGAAATTGTGAATTTGCTTTAATCCTATTATTTTTTTATTATTTAAAGATGCCTTGTGTTGTGTTTCCTCAGGCCTGGGAAGAAACCTTTGGGATTCTTATCTTTGGTCTGCAAAGAAAAACAGTCTAAAAAATCTAAAGCGGTGACAAAGAAGAAAAATGTGCCAAAGTGTAAAAAGACACCATTTCAGAAGCTGAAAGAACAGGGCTCCAGTGAGAACTGTGAGCAGCCCCCAAATAATGATGTGCCTTCCGAGTCATCTCCTGCTGTCGCCACGCCCACAGATGAAGAATCCATCCCCTCCACTAGTCAAGTGAGTATCCGTTCTGCTAAGATGGACGTATACCGTCCTCCTATCCTGACCAAGGTTCCGCTTTCTGATTGGTTACTTGATTTAATGTAAGAGAGCAACCAAAATTATTTTAAAACAACAAATGTGGACAAGCACCATCTGACATAATTATATATCATTAAACTAAGAGGAATGTGCTAATTGGGCAATTGAAATATGCAACACTAAAAGAGAAAGTACCCAATATGAACAGCACCAAACCAATCCAATATTAGTTCAAAGATCATACAAAAGCTTTATTGGTAAATAGTGAACAAAATGAAAACACATATATAAAAATCACCAAAGGTGATAGGCAGCGGTGTACAATAATAATACAATAATACACTAAATCTCAATACCTCACAAAGACCTCAATAAAATGCCATAAGGATAATAAACTCCATGCAAAAATAGAATAAGCCTATATGAGCACATATCATAAATCATAAAAAAGTGTAAGTCCACAGTGCATACCAATATTAATATAATGGCAGTTGAACCTTAAAGGGTATATAAATAATAAATAATAAAGCAATCCAACAATAATAAGGAATAGAATGCCAAAAAGGAGACAAAAGGGGTCTCAATTAAATAAGTGAAGTGTCCAATAGGACAACAGAATAAAGGGTGAAGCACCAAAGGGGACGTGCAACAAGGTGGGGTGATCAAATGAGAAGCTCAAGACTTACTGGAAGAGGTAGGAGGCATCAAGACAACCGCCGCTCGCCAAATGCATCATGGGAAACCACAGTTGCTCACCTAAAGCTGAACTATCGCAAATGCCTTCTGGTTTAAGAAGGCACATTTACACTGGACAGACGAGTGATTGTCTGAAGTAACGTCTAATTCCGATCTTATTGGTAGCTTACTGCAAAACTTAAAAGCCACCTGAAGTGACTCTTATCTTAATGAAATAAGCATGTGTATGGACAGTCCCAATCCTACTTAGAATTATGCTATCCCCCACTGTAAGGGTTACTGTTATTACCGTATTTTTCGGACTATAAGACGCACTTTTTCTCCCCCAAAAGAGGGGGGGGGGGGGAAGTCTGTGCGTCTTATAGTCCGAATAATACATTTGGACCTGCGCCTCAGTCCCCCTGTCCTCCAGTCTTCTATCCCCCCAGAAGAATGTATTAAATACATACATTTATACTGTTATCCCTGTGTTCCCTTGTGTCGTCCATGTCTCCAATCCCCATGTTATCCGGTCCGTCATCCCATCCAGTGTGTTAAATGAATCCTGTATTCGCAGCCACACTGCTCCCATCATTGAAGTCACCGCGGAACTAGAAAGCGCGTGTTGTATTTGCAGCCTGTGTTCCCTTGTGTCCTCCAATCTCCATGTTCTTTGTTGTCCGGTCCGTCATTCCATCCATTATGTAAAATTAATCCTGTATTAGAAGCCGCGCCGATCGCATCATTGAAGTCGCCGCCGGCCGAACTAGGAAGTGCTTGTCAGCCAAGAACCAATCAGGCACGGGGGCGCTGCCACAGACAGCCAATGACGCTGCTTACTGCTCCTGACTCCTTTCCTGATAGGAGCCGGTAGTCCCGCGGGCGGGACCAATGGCTCCATTCAGGGAAGGAGTCAGGAGCAGTAAGCAGCGTCATTGGCTGTCTGTGGCAGCGCCCCCGTGCCTGATTGGTTCTTGGCTGACAAGCACTTCCTAGTTCGGCCGGCGGCGACTTCAATGATGCGATCGGCGCGGCTTCTAATACAGGATTAATTTAACATAATGGATGGGATGACGGACCGGACAACAAAGGACATGGAGATTGGAGACACGGAGGACACAAAAGAACAAAGGCTGCAAATACAGCACTACAATAGACTCCTGAGAAAAGTATGTACGAGTGTCCCACGTTGTTATTATCATCCCCTTCAGCCACTGATCACTCCTGCATGCGTCATGAGCTGCACAGCTGCTAATACAGCTAATTAACACACAGGATGACACCAGACAAAGAACAAATGACATGGTGGATTGGAGACACGGGGACAGGAGCTAGAAGATACAGGGAGATAGAGGACAGGGGGACAGGACACACGGGGATGGAGACACCAAAGGACATGGGGAGGACAGAGGAAAGGACACTGACTGAGGACACAGGGAGACAGTGGGCACAGGAAGACAGAACAGAGGACACAGGGTTGGAAATTCCAGAGGACACAGGGACAGTGGGCACAGGAGGACAGGGCGGAGGACACGGAGATGGAGACGCCAGAGGACACCGTGACTGAGGACACAGGGGGATGGAGACGCCAGAGGTCACTGGGACAGTGGACACAGGAGGACAGGACAGAGGACACAGGGGAACAGTGGGCACAGCAGGACAATACACTGGGACAGAGGGCTCAGGGGGATAGGGATGCCAGAGAACACTGGGGACAGTGGATACAGGAGGACAGAGGATAGTACACCGGAACTGAGGACATGGGGACAGTGGACACAGGTAAACAGGGGACACTAGGGTACATAGGGGGATAACAAGAGGTATAAGAAAGGTACAAGGAGGACATAATAATTGGGGGGGGGGAAAGGTCCATAAGACGCCCCTGCACCATGAATGCTCCAGGTTTAGTATATTATTTTTTTTCCTGGTTTTTGTCCTCTAAACCTGGTTGCGTCTTATAGTCCGGAGCGTCTTATAGTCCGAAAAATACGGTACTTATTTTATTCATATAGCACAATCATTTTTCCTAGAGTTGTACAGAGTACTAAATAGACAGTAGTGAAGACCATAGATATATAAATAGTTCAATGTATGGAACAATAACAGCAGCAAGTAACACAAGTACAAAATGCATACATACCGTATATACTCGGCTATAAGTCGAGAAATTTTGGACTGACTCAAAGTATAAAAGTGGGGGGTCGCCTTATACTCGAGATAGTCCAAAATTTCCCCACTTATAGCCAGGAATGGGGGAGGCACCTCTTTCTCGCCCCCTTCCTGTAATGTAAAGCAGACAGTTTATTGAAAATCCCCCTCCCTCCCACCACCATGCAAAGGAGCCTCTTGTCTCTATCTCTCCCCCCTGTGTAATCGCTAAAGTGGAAGCTTCTCACTCACTAATCCATCCGAGCGTAGCTCTCTGTAGTCAGTCACGCTGGCTGGGCTGTGTATGCATTGAGAGCTCACAGCTACGGCTCCTGTCATGTGACTTCATGTATCACATGACATCGGAAGCTGTAGCTTATGCATACACAGCCCAGTCAGCGTGACTACAGGGACTCGGGGAGAAGAGGGCTGCGCTCGGATAGATTAGTGTGAGTGAGTAGCTTCCACTTAAGCGATTACACAGGGGGGAGAGATAGAGATAAGAGGCTCCTTTGCGTGGTGGTGGGAGGGAGGGGGGTTTTCAGTAAACTGTCTGCTTTTGTTATCACGGTCGGAACACCGGATAGCTCAGTGAGTGATTGCTGGCTTCAGTGATCACACAGAGGGGCGAGAGGTAGAGAGAAGAGGCCTCTTTGCATGGTGGTGGGAGGGAGGGGGGCTTTTTAGCAAGCTGTCTGCTAACACTGCTGGGAAGGGGAGACAGGGGATGGCTATTGCCCACCAGTGACTGCACAGGGGCCTCACAGCAGGAGCCACACAGCTAGCAGGTCACAGGGGCCACCCAGCATGAGCCACACAGCCAGGGGAAACAGGGGCCACACAGCCAGGGGGACACAGAAGCCACACAGCCAGGGGGACACAGAAGCCACACAGCCAGGGGGACACAGAAGCCACACAGCCAGGGGGACACAGAAGCCACACAGCCAGGGGGACACAGAAGCCACACAGCCAGGGGGACACAGAAGCCACACAGCCAGGGGGACACAGAAGCCACACAGCCAGGGGGACACAGAAGCCACACAGCCAGGGGGACACAGAAGCCACACAGCCAGGGGGACACAGAAGCCACACAGCCAGGGGGACACAGAGGCCACACAGCCAGGGGGACACAGAGGCCACACAGCCAGGGGGACACAGAGGCCACACAGCCAGGGGGACACAGAGGCCACACAGCCAGGGGGACACAGAGGCCACACAGCCAGGGGGACACAGAGGCCACACAGCCAGAGGGACACAGAGGCCACACAGCCAGGGGGACACAGAGGCCACACAGCCAGGGGGACACAGAGGCCACACAGCGGCCACACAGCCAGGGGGACACAGAGGCCACACAGCCAGGGGGACACAGAGGCCACACAGCCAGGGGGACACAGAGGCCACACAACTAGAGGGGCCACACTGCTAGAAGGGCCACACAGCCCTTAACTTTGCTGCACAGACTTATATTTGAGTAATGAATAAATTCCTGTTTAAGAGGGTCAAATTTTGGGGTCGACTTATACATGAGGTCGACTTGTATCCGAGTATATACGGTAGTTCATGTATGCTTTAAAACATCCAGTAATACAGAAACAAGTTCATCTGAAACGTGAAGAAACACTAGGGGGAGGATCCGTCAGTTCCTAGCTTATCATATAGAGGGTGGAGACACGAAGTGAGGAGAGGAACGGTCTAGCCTAAATATCTGATATACAGTAGATCTGAATGTATCTGAAGGAGGACTGAGACAAATTATAAGTTTGTCTGAAGAGTTGCGTTGAAAGATGCATTTCAAGGTTTCTGGTCTCTGAGGATGAGCTGTGGGAGAGCGAGCCAAAGGAGAAGTGACACTGGTGAGAAGTCTTAGATACGATAGAGTAAGGGGATATGAGTAGTTGGGGATCTCTGACTGTTTCCTCCCGGACTGTAGTGTAACTCTGGTAATTAGAATTGTAGATCACTATGTGGGTGACACAAAGCACATCTATGTGCAGACAACAATTTGCAGTTCAATATTTGTCTGGGAGCTGAATAACATTAAAGTGAACCTAAAGTCAGGAATAAAAAATGAGTTTAACTCACCTGGGGCTTCCCGCAGCCCCCTGAAGCTGATCGTTGCCCACGCTGACTCCATCAGATGTCCCTCGACCGGCCGGCGGCGACTTCCGGTTTCGCTGTCACCGGCCGACAGGCTGGGAACGCGAGTGAATTTTCATGTTCCCAGCCAGAATAGCGCCCCCTATGCTGCTATTGCAGCCTCCCTATGCTGCAATAGCAGCATAGGGAGCGATATTCTGGCTGGGAACGCGAAGAATCACTCGCGTTCCCAGCCTGTCGGCCGGTGACGGCAAAACCGGAAGTCGCCGCCGGCCGGTCCAGGGACATCTGATGGAGTCAGCGTGGGCACCGATCAGCTTCAGGGGGCTGCGGGAAGCCCCAGGTGAGTTAAACTCATTTTTTTATTCCTGACTTTAGGGTCACTTTAACATTTTGACTCAGGTGCACAAGATAATTTTTTTTTAATATAGACTCCAACCTTTAAGTACAAAATAAGACTATGGGGTTCCAGGGAAGTTCTGTTTAGGAGTATAATTGTAGATACAATTGTTTCTCATCAGTTGATTTTAAGTTCAGGTTTGCTTTAGCTATAGTATGGCTTTTTGTATCGTGTCTCCTATCTGAATTATGCACGTTTTCCCCACTAAAGGCTGTACATCGGGTAGTGCAGCCAGCATTCAGACTAAAGGATTGCTGCCATGACATCAGCTACAGGAAATGAACTGAGCCATAGATCTGCACACAACCCCCACAGGAAGCAGAATATACATGTATTCCATGTGAAGTCTGTCCTTCTATATGTACATACCGTACATACATATTGTAACCATGCATTTCCTTTCTTATATTTTGCGGTTTACCTTTAAGGTCCCTGAAACTCAGGATGACAGCGTATCTGAAGAGTTGCCCAAGTCCCAGGACCTGCTTTCAGAAGAGGAGCCTGCCCAAGTCTCTCAGTACTTTTTCAGTGACATTTTCATGGAGGTGGACAATTAACGGAGCTCCTAGTGTGTTGCAGAGGACCACCACTTATTTAATTACTTTGTTTATATGTATATGTTTTTGGGGATTTTTTCCCATCGTCAAAATGAACTCTCTGAAAGTCCGTTATGAGAAATCTATGTGCCTTGTCATTGATGTATATTTTACATAGAACAAGCTAGCAAGGATCTCTTTTTATAAGAATTGTGTACAGTCAGAGAATATGAACTAGATCTATTTATTTATTTAATTTATTGGCTCCTGCTGAGCTGTAGGCTGCCATGGGTTGCTGTGCAATGTATGGCGGACCACAAGTACTGCAGGATTCTATGGAGTCACATGCCTCACAATGGACGCTGTAAGATGCTGCCTGTGTTGTAGTAAAATTACTTCACAATATGCTTTATCTCCTCAAAGTATTTTTGCTCCTTGGTAGAAGACGCTGTGAGCTTGCACTGAGAACAGGTCACAAAGGTCGCAAACATCTGTAACAATCTCATTCTCTACTGTGAAGCTGCAGCAAGGCCCGCTGCCACCTCTCCTTCAAATGCTTTCTGCAAGTATGCTGAAAAGCGTTTGAGAGCTTTTGGCGGCTTCCGGGGTGCGTTTGTTTTTAACCCCTGCAGGGGGACATGGAGGCGGGGCGCTTAGCAACCCTGAAAGCTGCATGTTGCTTCCAGAATTACGTGAAACAACCGAGGAAAATCGGGGCATCCATGCAAACGACAGTAAACAATCATAGTGGCGATGTCTATTGATTTGAATGATGAGCGCTGCAGCCTGACTTTGAGTGCCGCAACGGTCTTTACTGTTCTGTAACAGATAATTTGGTGGTGGTTTTTTTTTTTTTTTTTTTTTTTTTTTACATGTTCTTTCCACAGCTTTGCTTGGTCTGTATGTTTCTGGAAGAACGCACACAGAGGATTTGCCGGTATTAATGGTGAAACTTGAAAAATTAGGATATTGTGCAAAAGTCCATTTATTTTATCAATTCAACCTAAAAGGTTATATATATATATATATATATATATATATATATATATATATATATATATATGTATATATATATATGTATGTATGTATGTATGTATATATGTATGTATAATATATACTCACACACATGCAAAGCTAGATATTTCAAGTCTTTATTTATTGTAATTTTATTGATTATGGCTGACGGCTTATGAAACCCCCAAAATCTCAGACCATTAGAATACTGTGAAAATGTTCAATATTCTAGGCTCAAAGTGTCAGACTTCAAATGGAATGTGTGGTAAGAATAAAAACAGATACTCCCCTAAGGAGGGGGAAGGCTCTGGGTCCTATAGAGCCTTTCCGATCTCCTCACGGTCCCCTCGTTCCAGAGCTGGATACCCGATTCAAATGTCCCACAGCGAGAGGCTTCAGAAATCGTCAGTCGCACTCGGGCTGCCGAAGATAGGTGGCTCTATACTGCGCAAACGCGTAAAGCACCCGAGTGCTTCCGAAGACTCCCGAAGCCCACCAGAAGTGGAAGAGAGCAGTCTACGACCCATGGGTCATAGACTGCTAATGGGGTAACCTTTGGGGGAACACTGGGACCATGTGGAGACTGGGAAGGCTTTATAGGACCCAGAGCCTTCCCTCTTCTTAGGTGAGTACCTGTTTTTTATTTTTTATTTCACTTCAGATTTTCTTTAATCTGCTTATTAATCCAAAACACCTGCATTAGTTTCACCTTTTAAGTTGAATTACTGAAATAAACAGGCTTTTGCACAATATTCTAATTTTTCGAGTTTCGCCTGTATTGTCTGACGTCACAGTATATTTCTTGTACTGTTAATTAATTTGTGATCGTATAAAGCCTTTAGCTTTATTGTGTGCCCTTAACATGCTACTTTTATGCATGACTGTGTCCTTGTTATCAGTAATTACCTCAGACAACTGATATCCTTGCAATAGGACACTGATGGTGATGCCCATGTCTATATGCACTCAAAGGAAATTACCTGACCATTTTGGTCTGGTGATTGATTTGTAAGGGGCTGGGATTGTGGTAATTTAGACTTTCCCCCAAGCCACTGAAGATAGAAGTCTCTTTATATTTTTTTTTATGCAAAGTATACAGGCTGGATTAAACTCTGACAAGGTGGCCAATAATCTCACGTGTGGTAATCCAGGATCCCTGTCCCCTAAAGATCTACCATGTCAGATGTTAAGAGACACTCATGCCCAACTGACCCTTGAGCGCACTATTCTCCTCCAAACCTTGCCCATCAGAAGCCGTTTTATTGTGTCATTCCTTCTTGCCTCTTCTTAGCAGTAGACACCACACTAGCTTAGCAGCTAGCGACGTGTCTGTATCTTCCCCATATCAAGTGAGGGATCGAGTCCCCACTCCCGATACCTGCAGGAGACTGTACTTGCATGTGTGTACAAGGCTGTAATTTACTTGGGATTAGTGTAGTGAAAATCCGTTATTAAATAAAATTGCTTATCGTTTACAATATTAATTTATAGATTTAGTCAGTGTTTGCCCATTGTAAAATCTTTCGTCTCCCTGATTTACTTTCTGAAATTTACCAGTGGTGGTAACCTCTTTAGTTCTGTCAGATGATTTGTGTGGAATATTCATTACTGATGGTTCGATGCACAGGGAGCTACTGCTTGCTTGGCAGTGGGAAAAAAAAACGTTATTTCCCACAATGCAATGAGGTTCACAGACTGCAAACTGTCAGGACTTTGTTTGTGACATCACACTGTGGGAGGGGTTTCACCAAAATATCAACCACACAGAGCACCCTGATGATTTTCTCATGGGAAAAGGGGGTATTGGCTACTGGGTTAAAGTTCTTCTTTAAGGTAGGACCCTGACCAAAAATACTGTGTGAATATCTGATATTTGCCCTATTTTATACTACTGACATTACCTCCAGTGTGTACTGTATATACAGTTAACCTATGGTTGTACTGATAGTAAGCTAGCTTCAGTGTGTGCTGATCAGTTTGAATATTCTGCTTCTGACGTGTCACTTTCTTACCTTTTGTTGTAAATTGCGTGTCTGCCCTGCTTATCATCCCTGTGCAGAATGTATCACCACTATTGCATACACTAAGTAGGGGAAGTCACGATGAGCCATTTCTGTTTGTACGCAGTGCGAGGCAAATGCCAGTACTTTTAAACCAGTGCTAAAATTAGTACTACAAAATGTATTGCATTATTGATCACAGCTTTATTGTAAAACATTGTAATTACACCTAAGCCCTAAGCATGCTAACGTAAAGCGAACCTGAGGTGAGAGGATATGGAGGCTGTCATATTTATTTCCTTTTAACCTCCTTGCCGGTAATCCCGAGCTAAACTCGGGCTATGTCGCCACGGAGGATTGCTCAGGCCCTGCTGGGCCAATTTGCATAATTGTTTTTTTTTTTCAAACACGGAGCTAGCACTCTGCTAGCTGCGTGTTTTTTCTGATCGCCGCCGATCCGCTGCTACCCGCTGCGAAAGAGGGCCCTGCAGACCCCTTGCGCAGCCTGGCCAATCACGGCCAGGCTGCGCTATGGGGAGGATCGGGACTCCCCCTGATGTCACGACGTCGATGACGTCATCGCGATCGTCGCCATAGCGACGGGGGAAGCCCATGCATGAAATCCCGGGATAATGCGCCAGCGGTGATCGGAGGAGCTGGGCGGACGCCGCAGGGAGGGGGGAAACATGTAGCTAGCGCTAGGCTAGCTGCATGTTGTAAAAAAAAAAAATAGGCAAAAAAAAACCTCCCGCTGCTGTGCGCCGTAAAAAATCAATGCTAGGGAGGTTAAACAATACTTGTTGCCTGGCAGCCCTGCTGATCTATTTGGCTGCAGTAGGGACTGAATTTCACCAGAAACAAGCCTGAAGCTAATCTTGTCAGTTCGTCAGAAACAAAAGGTTCATAGCAGGTTAGCACACCTCTTCTGCATAAAGTTGCTTTAATTGCATTAGTTTGCCAAAGCTGACAATTGTTTTGGGGTCAACAAGGGTCCCCTTAACCAAGGCACAGCAATAGACAGTAATTGTTACTGTTCTAGTGCTGTGCTTTGATAAAGGGGACCCTTGATGCCCCTCGAAAAAGAGTGTCAGCTTTGGCAAACTAATGTAATAAAAACAACTTTATGCAGAAGAGGTGTGCTAACCTGCTATGAACCTTTTGTATCATTGGAGTGGTGGTGTGGCTGACTACCAAGTTTATGCACCCAAAGAAACTTTATGTAACGGTGTGCTACTCTGGACCTTACTACCTATAATCAGAAGCACCTGATCTGCATATGCTTGTTCAGGGTCTATGGCTGAAAGTATTAGAGGCAGAGGATCAGCAAGGCAGCCAAGTAACTGGTATTGCTTAAAAGGAAATAAATATGGCAGCCTCCATATCCCTCTCACCTTGGGTTAACTTTAAAGCCAAGGCGCAACAGGCAAAACTGTTTTCTTCCTCAAACCTTGTATATATTGCAGTGTTTGTGTTTCTACTGCTTCTGCTTCAGAAGTAAATTTCCCCTTATTTTAGCCACTCTTTAAGTGGATCTGAACTCTTGCGCAGCACGTGTGATTACTTGAAAATGAAGGGGAATTAGATGGGTTGTTCTCTCTAAAAGCACACAGAGTGCATTTCTCTCTGTTTTCCTTGTGCCCAGTAAAGGTACCCTCACATATGCACAGGAGGGATGATTAGCATGTCAGCAATGTGGTTTAAAGTAAACAAACTTCCAAGTGGTAAAAAGAGTAGCACTCTCTCAGATGGAAGGCGTGCCCAAGCCTCAATGGACCTCCGCACCTCCTGGTCCCCAATGTAGTACAAGACACGAAGGAGGCTGGCACTGCAGTAAAGATAAGCTCTTTTATTCTGAAAGGTATAAAATCATGGGGCCATTAAAGTAAACCAGAGATCTAAAAATGGGCAGAATCGTTACTTACCCGGGGCTTCCTCCAGCCCCATAAACACTTGTCCCTCGCCATCCTCCCGCGGTCTGCCGTTCAGCCGCTATCAGCCCTGGTAACTGGCTCAGTCGCGTCAGTCCGGGTCTTCTGCGCATGCCCGGGAGGTCCACACATGCGCAGAAGACCCAGACTGGACCAGTGAAAGGAAAGCGAGGGACTAACGTGTTTATGGGGCTTGAGGAAGCCCCGGGTAAGTATTGATTCTGCCTATGTTTAGATTTCTGGTATACTTTAACTACGTGTGTGGATATCCACAGAGAATGCAAGTTTTAAAATGTGTACATTTCTGGAATACAACCCTGGCATGCTTTGAGAAATCCCTGTAGAAACTATACAATGCTGGGTCTTCGTGATGTCACAGAGCATACAAACTCACATTTATGCCACTGAATGCCTGTGATATCTCATGAGGGGACGGGTTATGCAGAGACAAGTGTCAGTTCTGTCCTCACCATAAGGCGTCTGCACTTTATTTAAAGCGGCCCTGAACTCATATTAACCTTCAAAGAAAAACATTTCTTTGTTAAAGCTGGTCCAAATCCTGAAATAAATATGCACTGTTTCTACTTCCTGCTTTCATGGAAGCAAACATATTGTTAACATCCTGTACTTTCAAATGAGCTTATCTGCTGTGGCAGTCAGATTACACAGGAGAGAGATCAAATTACAACATGTGAGTAGACCCAGATGAGGGGGAATTAGACAGGCTAAAATCTCTAAATACATACAGGGTGCATTTATATGTTTTCCTTCTGTCCTGTGCAAGAGTTCAGCTCCACTTTAAAGGACAACTGAAGCAAGAGGTGTATGGAGGCTGCCATATAGCCATATACCCTGAACAAGCATAGGCAAATCAGGTGTTTGTCACATCTGACATTAAAGAAATCCTGTATTAAACGGGAACTTCAGCCTAAACAAACATACTGTCGTTAAGTTACATTAGTTATGTTAATTAGAATAGATAGGTAATATAATTTTTTACCCATCCTGTTTTAAAAGAAAAGGCAAATGTTTGTGATTTCATGGGGGCTGCCATCTTTGTCATGGGGGCAGCCATCTTTTTGGTTGAAAGGAGGTGACCGGGAGCATGAGACACAGTTCCAACTGTCCTGTGTCCTGATCACCCCTCCCATCTGCGCACCCTAGGCTTCAAATTCAAAATGTACGGAAAAAATTTTTGCACCAAAACAGCAGAAAGAGAGCAACATCAGGAATCCCATCATGCTTTGCACAGCATCAGGAGAAAAATGCCCAGGCAGTTTTCTTCTAAAAATGAGGCTTGTATAAGAGAAACAAAGTGCTGATTCTGTGAAACTGTTAAAGAAACACCAGGCCTTTTCAGTGCTGCTGAGTCGATTTTTAGTCTGGAGGTTCACTTTAATAAAAATGTCCCCTGGTGTATACTTACTTCGGGAGGGGGATGCCTCTGGATCCTAAGGAGGCTTCCCCCGTCCTCCTCCGTCCCTCCGTTAGCCTGCCCGGGTCCCCTGAAGTGCGGTAATGTAAATATTTACCTTCTGCACTCCAGCGCAAGCGCACTAGCCACTCTCCCCTCAGCTTAGGCAGAAATGTCCAATCCCGATGGATCCGCTCTACTGCGCAGGCACGAGTCCTTTTGCGCTTGCGCAATAGAGCAGATACGATAGGGCTCGGCTATTTCCGCCTAGCAGGAGCAAAAAAAAAAAAAAACGATCCTGCGCTGGATCCCGGCAAGGTAAATATATCCAGCCTTGTTGGAGGATTGCTCGGAGATTTGAGGGAGTCAGCGCTGGATTACCTGCCGCTACAGGGATGGGAGAAGCCTCATTGGGACCCTGAGGCTTCCTCCCCCCGAGGTAAGCAGCCCCCCCCCCCCCCCCATGTTTTTGGTGTAATACAGGCACTGCTGCAGCCAAATAGATCAACTGGTATTGCTTGAAAGAAAATAAATATGGTAGCCTCCATATACCTTTCAC
Organism: Hyperolius riggenbachi; assembly: GCF_040937935.1. NCBI lineage: Eukaryota > Metazoa > Chordata > Amphibia > Anura > Hyperoliidae > Hyperolius > Hyperolius riggenbachi. The sequence goes on from NC_090646.1 coordinate 581,555,705, forward strand.
CACAGTTGTCCTTTAAAGCACAAGTCACACTATTCCACCAAACCAATAGTACGATTCCTGTCATGAGCTTATTCATCTGTCGCTTATTATGCCCATGCCAGGGAATTACGCTCTCCTGTCAGGGTGAATAGAAAAACGAGAGAACTGGTTGCCATGGAGTATGCTAGAGACCTTCTATGCCCTTCAGTTATAGTGGAATGTTCAATTCAAGCTTTGCCATTAATTCCCCTTTCGTTATACTGAACATGGTTTTTATTCTTTTTGATCATTTTATTTTACGCTGTGCTTTTAACTTGTGTATTATCGGTGGCTGTTTTGTCCTCTGTTTCCAGGAGCAAGCAGGTTTCTTTTGAAATTTAATTACTGAGGAATATCAGTGGGGAAATGACGCCATTGCAAGTTTGTTTCATTTCAAATTGGATTATTTCTGTCTGCAATTTCTGCTCTTTTGAAGTTAAACAACTGAGTGGCATATTTTTTTGTAAGTGTATTTATGTATAAAATGTACAGTGTTCAAAAAATAAATTATTTTATAATTTTCTGGTCGTAATGTTGTTTCTCGCGCAGCTGGCTTGTGGCTCCAGCTGTCCTTCTCATAGTTTCACTGACTGCCTGGACCATGTAATGTGATTGTCATAGTAAATGGAAGCTGTTGATATGGTGACCTGGGCACTCATCGCAGTGTTTGATGTTATGTTGCTTTATTGCTCTTGTGGAGATGTCTAGGCTGATCTAATATTTGTCAATATAGCGTTCTCCACTGATGTTTAATCCATATTTATGACTACATGTGGCAAGCAATCAAAGAACCTCAGGTGAAGATTAGCGCGATAGAGTACAGTATAATCTCGTTATAGTAAGCTCCAAGGGACCAGGAAAGTGGTTTACTATATCAGAAATTGTCCTAGAAATTGCCCAGCATGCTCATTCTCTGCTGCAAAGGAGCAACTCTGTCCTCCCATTAGAGGTAAGGTACAAGCACTTGCACATGTGGTGGATTATAAGGTTCAGTATACCGTAAGGCTGCATAGCCAGGCTGGATGTATTACTGGTACAGTATCCTTAAAGGGAACCTGAACTGAGTAAAATGATTTAAAATAAACACATGATGTAGCTGCAAATGAATATTACATAGTTAGCTCGCCATCAATTCCTCTGAGGCTCACCATTTTCTTCTTACAGTGATCCCTTCTAGTTCTGACAATATTTTGTCAGAACTGAAATATACCAGTTGCTGTCAGTTCTATATCAACTGCTGTCAGTTACAACTGAATGTGCAAGGTAATGTCCATGTTTCCCTGTGGCTCAAGTGGGCGATATTACAGTTTAACGGTGTGCTGACCAGGCAGCTGTTATGGGGCAATAACCATTTTCAAAATGAAGGACAGAGAAATATATTGATCACAGTGGACAAACAGGATGCAGGAGAGGAGAAAGAGATTGAGGAGTAGACTACATGAGAGGTAAGTATGACCTGTGTATGTTTATTTTGACTTTTTATTTTCAGTTCAGGTTCTCTTTAAAGAGAATCTGTACTGTCCGATTTGTACAATAAAAAACATACCAATCGAGTCACTGTGATCTTCTGGGTCCCTCTTTGCCGGTTCCGCTGCAATCCTGGCTATTAATGCCAGTTTTAGGCAGTGTTTACAAACTAAAAACATGGCTGCTAACCAGGAAGTGATGTATGTGTAAAAATAAAGATATATACATATAAATACACATACAGTGGGATACGAAAGTTTGGGCAACCTTGTTAATTGTCATGATTTTTCTGTATAAATCGTTGGTTGTTAGAATAAAAAATGATATTTGAGAAGTGAAATGAAGTTTATTGGATTTACAGAAAGTGTGCAATAATTGTTTAAAGTGTAACTGTCGGGCATAAAATCAAAAATCAATGCTTTACTTTTTTTATCTGGTAAACAAGTAATAAGGATGCTAACCAAGCAATCCAAAAGTTAAAATCACTATTACTTTTCTTGTTGATAAATGATAATTCCCCAGTTTACCTGACTCTTGTTTGGTACACACAAAATTTGGTACACAAAAAAGAAGTTGCAGGGCATGCTGGGTTGTCATCTTTTGCTTCTCTACTTCTACTTCTCTACTAGAGAAGCAAAAAATGACAACCCAGCATGCCCTGCTACTTCCTTTTTGTGTACCAAATTTTGTGTGTACCAAATAAGAGGTAAAAGAGGTAAACTGGGTAATTATCATTTATAAACAAGATAAGTAATAGTGATTTTACCTTTTGAATTGCTTGGTTAGCATCCGTATTACTTGTTTACCAGATAAAAATAAAGAATTGATTTTATGCCCGACAGTTACACTTTAAATAAAATTAGGCAGGTGCATAAATGTGGGCACTGTTGTCAATTAATTAATTCCAAAACCTTTAGAACTAATTATTGGAACTCAAATTGGCTTGGTAAGCTCAGTGACTCCTGACCTACATACAAAGGTGGATCCAATTATGAGAACGAGTATTTAAGGGGGTCAGTTGTAAGTTTCCCTCCTCTCTGAAGAGTAGCAACATAGGGGTCTCAAAACAACTCTCAAATGACCTGAAGACAGATTGTTCACCATCATGGTTTAGGGGGAAGGATACAGAAAGCTGTCTCAGAGATTTCAGCTGTCTGTTTCCACAGTTAGGAACATATTGAGGAAATGGAAGACCACAGGCTCAGTTCAAGTTAAGGTCTCAAAGTGACAGACCAAGAAAAATATTGTATAGACAGAAGCGAAGAATGGTGAGAACAGTCAGGGGTAAACCCACAGACCAGCACCAAAGACCTACAACATCATCTGCTGCAGATGGAGTCACTGTGCATTGTTCAAGCATTCAGTGCACTTTACACAAGGAGATGCTGTATGCGAGAGTGATGCAGAGGAAGCATTTTCTCCGCCCACAGCACAGACAGAGCCACTTGAGGTATGCTAAAGCACATTTGGACAAGCCAGCTTAATTTTGGAATAAGGTGATGTGAACTGATGAAACTAAAATTTAGTTATTTGGGCGTTATGCATGGAGGAAAAACAATACAGCATTCCAAGAAAACAACTACTACCTACAGTAAAATATGGTGGTTCCATCATACTGTGGGGCTGTGTGGCTAGTGCAGGGACTGGGAATCTTGTCCGAGTTGAGGGACGTATGGATTCTACTCAGTATCAGCAGATTCTGGAGACCAATGACCAGGAATCGGTGATAAAGCTGAAGCTGCGGTGGGGCTGGATCTTTCAACAAGACGACTCTAAACACTGCTCAAAATCCACTAAGGCATTCATGCAGAGGAACAAGTACAACATTCTGGAATGGCCATCTCAGTCTTCAGACCTGAATATAATTGAAAATCTGTGGTGTGAATTAGAGAGCTGTCCGTGCTCAAAAGCCATCAAACCTGAATGAACTAAGATGTTTTGTAAAGAGGAATGGTCCAAAATTCCTTCAACCAGAATCCATACTCTCATTGGAACCTACAGGAAGCGTTTAGAGGCTGTAACTTCTGCAAAAGTAGGATCTACTAAATATTGATTTAATTTCTTTTTTGTGGTGCCCAAATTAATGCACCTGCCTAATTTTGTTTAAACAATTATTGCACACTTTCTGTAAATCCAATAAACTTCATTTCACTTCTCAAATCTCACTGTGTGTGTCTCCTATATGATATATTGAACTGACATTTTTTATTGTAACAACCAACGATTTATACAGGAAAACCATGACGATGAACAAGGTTGCCCAAACTTTTACATCCCACTGTACACTAAGGGCCGGTTCACACTTGCGGTTCCCTGCCAAACGGACCGGATGACCTGACCGGATCCGGATCGGAACCGTACGGTTCTGATCCGGATCGGATCCGGTCAGGTTGCATCAGGTGTTCATCAGGATGCGATCCGGATCCGTTTGGCAAAAGATAGTAGAAACCGAATAAAAATGTTGGGGTCTGGGAGGTCAGCAGAAGGTGGACCTGTGGAATCAGGCCCTCCACTGTTTAGCACTCACCTCCACCTCCGACATACTGCCAACATCTCCAGCACGTTTAAAGTCACTGCTGCTCCACTCCAAAATGCTTGCCCATGTGTCCCATCCAAAATCGCCGCTACAATACGCATAGGAAGTGGGGTAGAACATCCGGATTTTTAGCCAGTGTGTTGTGCGCTCTCCGGTTCTCATTGGTTTGTATTGGCCGGATGGTGCAGTCCGGCTCCGCTCCGGATACGGCTGCCGGAGGAGCCGGACCAAAAAACAGCGCATGTTGGGTCTTATGCCGGAGTCCGGATCCGGTCCGGACGAAACGGACGCATGTGAACGGACGCATAGGCTTTCATTGCTATGCCATGCGTCCGTTCCGTCCATTCTGCATGCGGTCCGGCTCCGGCACGGCGATTCCGGACGGCGACTGCTAATGTGAACCGGGCCTAATATGTGTGTATGTACAGTGGTTTGCAAAGGTATTCGGCCCCTTGAAGTTTTCCACATTTTGTCATATTACTGCCACAAACCTAAATCAATTTTATTGGAATTCCACGTGAAAGACCATTACAAAGTGGTGTACACGTGAGAAGTGGAACGAAAGTCCTACATGATTCCAAACATTTTTACAAATAATGCAAAGTGGGGTGTGCATAATTATTCAGCCCCCTTTGGTCTGAACGCAGTAAGTTGCCCATAGACATTGACTGATGAGTGCCAATGACTAAATAGAGTGCACCTTCTGTGTAATCGAATGTCAGTACAAATACAGCTGCTCTGTGACGGCCTCAGAGGTTGTCTAAGAGAATCTTGGGAGCATCAACACCATGAAGTCCAAAGAACACAACAGACAGGTCAGGGATAAAGTTATTGAGAAATTTAAAGCAGGCTTAGGCTACAAAAAGATTACCAAAGCCTTGAACATGCCAGGGAGCACTGTTCAAGCAATCATTCAGAAATGAAGGAGTATGGCACAACTGTAAACCTACCAAGACAAGGCCGTCCACCTAAACTCACAGGCCGAACAAGGAGAGCGCTGATCAGAAATGCAGTCAAGAGGCCCATGGTGACTCTGGACGAGCTGCAGAGATCTACAGCTCAGGTGGGAGAATCTGTCCATAGGACAACTATTAGTTGTGTACTGCACAAAGTTGGCCTTTATGGAAGAGTGGCAAGAAGAAAGCCATTGTTAACAGAAAAGCATAAGAAGTAATGTTCGCAGTTTGCCACAAGCCATGTGAGGGACACAGCAAACCTGGATGAAGGTGCTCTGGTCAGCTGAGACCAAGATGGAACTTTTTGGCCAAAATGCTACAGTATGTGTGGCGGAAAACTAACACTGCACATCACTCTGAACACACCATCCCCACTGTCAAATGTGGTGGCAGCATCAAGCTCTGGGGGTGCTTCTCTTCAGCAGGGACAGGGAAGCTGGTCAGAGTTGATGGGAAGATGGATGGAGCCAAATACAGGGCAATCTTGGAAGAAAACATCTTGGGGTCTGCAAAAGACTTGAGACTAGGGCGGAAGTTCACCTTCCAGCAGGACAAAGACCCTAAACATAAAGCCAGGGCAACAATGGAATGGTTTAAAACAAAACATATCCATGTGTTAGAATGGCCCAGTCAAAGTCCAGATCTAAATCCAATCGAGAATCGGTGGCAAGATCTGAAAACTGCTGTGCACAAACGCTGTCCATCTAATCTGACTGAGCTGGAGCTGTTTTGCAAAGAAGAATGGGCATTTTTTCTATTTTTCTTTTATTTTGCTTATAAATGTGCTCAAAGATTTTTTTATGAATTAGGTGGTAAATAAGTCATTTATGAGAAGTTTTGTGAATAGAGCCCATTGTAATAAAAACTTGTAGAATACTGTGACTAGGCACGCACGCACGCACGCACGCACGCACGCACGCACGCGATGTGTTCATGCACCCTAAAGGTGACCACTAATTATAATACAATATTACCATATCCATATAGCAGAAGGGTAAACTAAGTAAATAAACTTTAGATTGATAGTTTAGGTAGCCCTTCATATTACATAAAGTAGAAAGATTGTACAATAAACATTGTATCATTAGTGGGCCCCTCAAAGGATAACTGAAGTGGGAAGAATATGGAGACTGCCATATTTATTTCCTTTTAAACAATACCAGTTGCCTGGCAGCCCTGTTGATCTATTTGGCTACAGTAGTGTCTGAATCACACCAAAAACAATCATGCAGCTAACCTTGTCTGATCTGACAATAATATCAGAAACACCTGATCTGCTGCATGCTTGTTCAGGGTCTATGGCTAAAAGTATTAGGCAGAGGATCAGCAGGACAGCCAGGCAACTGGTATTGCTTAAAAGAAAATAAATATGGCAGCCTCCATATACCTCTCCCTACAGTTGTCCTTTAACTCTCACGGAGTGGTAAAACACCTATGTGACTGAGGAAAAAAAAAATTGTCAGAGAGATTATGTAAAGTTCAATCGTTGTACTAGAGATAAATAGAAATTTTCATTCACCTTAGGCAGCCCAAACTTTAAACTTGGATGTTTACTTTTTTTTTTAACCACAGAATAAGATATATGAATAAAATATGCGATTCCAGGAAAGTCTTTGCGCTTTGCACCCTGCAGGTCCCACCGTAAGGGGGTGCATAATCACCTCTGGAAGTTTGCCAGAGAGAACATAGCCAAAGACCTGGACATTTGGAGTCATGTTCTTTGCACAGATTGGTCTAAAATGTAGAGGTAACACACTAGGGCCCCTGGACCAGAGGGGGCATCCTTTAACCACTTAGTTGTAATTAGTTCTCCTCCCCAGCCTACACCTCTCTGACACTGCAGTTGCCCATGGCAGGTTTTGGTGTTCCACATCAATTGTTATGTAGAATGCTTGAGGGAGCCGAATGTCAAACTTGCACTGGGGCCCAGAGCTTCTAAGCTATGCTACTAGGCACAGCAATCAATCTTGTGAGAGTGAAACTGAAATAACAGTATTGAACGATTAAAAAAGTAGCCCCTAGGATTATACTGTAACGCAGGGGTCACACTTGCCAAATTAATGTGTGTTTCCGCTATAAAATGCATTAAATGGTTCTCTATGGAGAATCACTTTGCTTCAGCAGCACGTATGGAATGCGACGCACAAGAATGGCAGAAGTGCATACACAGCACTTCTGCCGTTCAGATCATGTGTCCATATCCTCTGCACAGCAGTGCGATGCGCTATTGCACTACTGCATACATTTTTCAGCCAAGCACAATGCTCACATCATATAGCGCCGAATGGGCATGCGATCAGAATGCAATGCGTACAAGCGCATGCCATCGGTGCTGCTGATCACATTCACTAGTCACATTCACTGTAGTGAATGTGATCAGCAGCACATAGCGGCGCCGATGGCATGCGCCTGTACACATTGCATTCTGATCGCATGCCCATTTGGTGCTAAATGGTGTGAACGAGCTCCTAAGGTGGCCATACACTTATAGATTTGCAGCAGATTCGAGCATCAGATAGATTTCTGTCAGATGCCTGTCAAGTCCAAACTGACAGAAATCTGATGTGTGCCACACACTAGGAACAGAATTCCAATAGATTTCAGAGTAAAATGCATTATTGGACCATTAGATCCAAGGCAACTCTACGGGCCATTGATGTGTCTAAGATTTTCCATCTTGTCAGATAGATTAAATTGATCGATATTGATTGAAATCAGCTGCAAATCGATCAATAGATTTGATAGAATCAATTTCTGATCGATTCTATAGCATTGATCGATTGATGGCTGCAATCGACTGGTGCATGGGCCCCTTTAGGCTTTAGGGCAATGCCTTGGATCTAGCAAGTGTTCAGGGGCCTGCTTGCCATCTCTTCTTAGCCCTTCTCAGGGCCGGATTTGTAATCTTTACCGCCCTAGGCCACTGTCACCAGCCGCCCCCTTCAGGATAGGTAGCCAGATGACTCATCCCCCTTCCCTCCAGTATAGGTAGCCTGATGACACCTCCCCCTTTTCCTCTAGTATAGGTAGCCAGATGACTTTTCCCCTAATCCCTCCTCCCCCCCCCCCCCCTTCCACTTCAGTATAGGTAGTCATCTCACCTTTGCACCGCAGCAGCTATCTGTGTCACTCATTTCTCTGCTCATCTCCAGTGCAGAAGCTTCCTCTTCCTTTCCGTCTCCAGTGCTGCCCAAGTCCATAGCCACCGGCCACAATGCAAACGTGCACAGAGAGCAAGGTGGCTGCTGCACAGACAGGTAACAGCAGAGTACCGAGGTCAGGTGCTCGCTTGATCTCCCTGCATTGCAGCATTTGCAAGCTTGCAAATGCCGCACCAGTTTATACTGCTGCTTTGGTGTCCTTCCTCCTGTGGTGCCCTGGGCCATGGCCTAGGTTGCCTTGGCCTAAATCCGGCCCTGGCCCTTCTACCCACTTGGGTGGCAAACGGGGCCAAATCTGCTGCCTTGCCTCTTGCCTGTGTGACCCCACAATCACATGTGAATGGTAGGTGGTTTACTAATGGAAAGAAAGTTTGCCTGTAACTAGTGAACACCTAAAGGACAAGGTGAAGAACTCTACTGTAGCAGACTGAATGACAGGAGGGGCGGGGTACCCGGAGCTGCTGCAGGATTGGCGCTGGTGATGGGTGTGCTAGTAGAGCTGCGGCCAGTCACATTGCGGCGGGGGCGTGTCTATGGTGTGTCCGCTGTGCGGCTTCTCCTGTCTCCGGAGCCCGGGCCGGGGAGAGAGCAAGACGGGGGAGGCTATTAGGAGCGATCGGTGCCACCTGTGCTGCACAGGCCGCTCTGCCAGATGCTGGCGTACACTATGTGGCCCCGCTGGGCTCTGCTGAGAGGCTCACTCCGGCGGCTCTATCATGGGGACAGAGTGGCCTCTGTTGGATCCAGACCCGACACTAATTCCTCGGCGTACCAGGTAGGCCTGATAGCTGTCAGGGTCAATGGGACTGTGCTGTGTATATCCAGCCTGCCTGTGTAACAGCTCAGCCTGCAGCTCTGCCCCCCTCTGTGTGATGTCCTTTCACACTGCAGTGACATTACTATTAAACTCTACTGTGAAAAAAATCTATGTGTGTAATAGAATTATCTTTGTGTTAAGATTCTCTGTGATCAGATTATTAATATGGCTTCTTACACTCACTTGCCAGTGATCATGTTGGCAATCTACACATTACAATTCCACGTGCGATGGTTCAAATTCGATTGGATTAAATTCGATTGGATCGATAGACATGTCCGATCGTGAATCGATTGATAGTGTGATCAGTTCTGGTTAGTTATCAATGCAAAATTGATCACACTATCGATCGAGTCCCGATCGGACATATAAGATTTAATCGATCCAATTGAATTTGATGCAATCGTATTTGATCGATTGCATGTGGAATTGTAACGTGTAGATGGGGTTTTATGCTGGGTACACGCAATGCAATTTCCCATCTGATCGATGTGTCAACTGCAAACTGCTCCCGATCAACATTAGGAATGATTTTGTGATGTTATCTTCCCAAAATCGTTCCTGTTATTGATTGGTAGCGATTGGACATGTGCGAAATAATTGATCCTGTCAATTGGATGGGAAGGTGTATTGTGTGCACCCAGCATGATATACATTGTTTAGCCAAAGCATTAAATCTACAGACAGGTGAAGTGAAGGCCTGGGACCAACAGGCGGTGAGAGATATCGCAAAGTGCCCCCGATTCCCAGATCAATGAATTCCTGCAGTTTGGCTCTGCAGCCATTAGTGCGGTTGCTCACAAAAATGCTACAAGCAGTGCTTGCCACCCAATAGGTTCTACTGTTGCAGTACTTTGGCGATGGGCGAGCATTGCAAAAGTGCTGCTACTGGGCCCCTAGAGTACAAGAAGACATGCATGAGTCAATTACAGCCTGATATGGCAAACCGATCAATCCTTTCCTGATTACAATTTGGATAGTGACGGATTCCTATGCAATTTGTCAAAAATACATTTTAATAATTTCAGCAGAAATCTATTGACATTCCATCAAACAAGCAAATGGTTTATTGCTCGATGCAGTGCAGAGATATGTAGCCATTGATCTCATGCTGGACGATGGTCCTCGTACACATGTAGGAGCATACATGTGAAAACAGCGCCGGTAGACTTGGGTGCAGGATACAGCTGCAGTGTTCTCCCCAGAATTTTTTTCCAGCCGGGTGGCATGAAAAAGTAGCTGGGTGGGGCAAGATGAGAGAATGCAGGGCAGGTGCTTCTGTGAGCAACTTTGCTTACAGCGTAGGAGGAGGTGAGCGGATGACAGCCGGGTGCTCACCAAAACTATCCGGGTGGAGCACCCGACTAAAAGAGCCTGGGGAGTACACTGAGCTGGCTTATCCTGCTTCTGCACAAGCCCGGGCCGTGTTAATTACTATTCCCCCTCCAGGCTGCCATGGATAGTGGGGAAATGATATAATTTGGCTTCCAGCGATTTCTGGGGGCCGAATTATTGTGTTTTTTAAGCAACTTCGGCTCCGTCTTCTTATGGCGCCGACGTTACTCACTGAGCGCCGCTATAGACTGATTCCCATTATAGTCTATGGCGGCGCTGGCTGCGCCCAAATCTAGCAGTGCTGAAAAGCACTGCTCCGCATGTAGAATGCTTTAGTTGAATGTTCTTTGGCATTGCAATAGCAGAGTAAGCGTGAGCTGTAGCGATTTCAGGTGTGATACTGCAAGACATCTGTAAATGCCAAATAAAAGGTTTTTCACAGTAGTCATTTGCTAGGAATCTTCAGCACTGCTTTAGGCCTCTTTCACACAGGAGGCTGATCTGTGCACTTGTAGGGTTGATTAGCCTCCCGGCCAAGTGCTCCATTTGTGTGCAGTTACAATGGATTCGAATGGCAGCGTAACACCGCACGTCATTGGTTGACACATGGAGGTGTTACTTAGCAGGGGAAAACGTGACATGTTGCGCCTGGGCATGGCCGCGCTCAAATGTGACTTCAGGGGAGGTCCCCTCTTGACGGTCCATAGCCAGCGTCTGGCACAGTGCGGGGGAGCAGCTGACAGACTGTGAATTCACCACCTTCAGCCTCCCATTTGAGAGAGACCTTTTCCACTGACAGTCTCAACATATTTACTGGTCTTAAAAAGACACTGAAACGGAAAAAGAAAAATTATGATATAATGAATTGGTTGTGTAGTACGGATATTTTATTATTATTATTTATTGTATTTATAAAGCGCCAACATATTACGCAGCGCTGCACAATAGATAATTGGGCTAACATATAGGTAGAACATACGGAAACTCGCAACAAAACATTTGATAACAATACAGTGTCATAGGTCAAAATAGAGACTGCTCTAGTCCACAAGAGAGGTGATTGTCAGTAAGATTGCATAATCAAGCTGGAAACACTAGGGAGGAGGGCCCTGCCAGAGGCTTACAATCTAAAGGGTGGGGGTGGAGACAATAGATGCATCTTTTGAAAGGGTGTCTAACAGACCATATTATGGTGCTGGTGTAGGGGGGTATGCTAGCATGAAGAGGTGTCTTAAAGGGGAACTGAAGAGAGAGGTATATGGAGGCTGTCATGTTTATTTCCTTTTAATCAATACCAGTTGCCTGGCAGCCCTGCTGGTCTATTTCTCTGCAGTAGTATCTGATTAAAACCAGAAACAAGCATGCAGATAGTCTTGTCAGATCAGACTTATAAGTCTGAACCACTGAAACACCTGATCTGCTGCATGCTTGTTCAGGGGCTATGGCTAATAGTATTAGAGGCAGAGGATCAGCAGGGCTGCCAGGCAACTGGTATTGTCTAAAAGGAAATAAACATGACAGCCTCCATATACCTCTCTCTTCAGTTCCCCTTTAAGAGCTTGTTTGAAGGTATTAAAGGTGGGGGCGAGTCTGATGGCTGATGGGAGCGAGTTCCAGAGAGTAGGGGCAGCCCTGGTGAAGTCCTGCAATCGTGCATGTGACTGAGTTATGCGTGGTGCGACTAGGCGCAGGTCATTGGAGGATCGGAGGGGGCGGGCTGGTATGTGCCTGTGGACCAGATCAGAGATGTAGGTTGGGCAGGTCTTGTGCACTGATTTGTAGGCAAAGCACAGGATTTTGAAATTGACCCTAAAGCTGATGGGGAGCCAGTGTAGGGCTTTACAGAGCGGAGTTGTAGAGGCGCTGCGTTGAGAAGAATGTATCAGTCTGGCTGCCGCATTCATTACCAATTGAAGTGGGTCAGTATGGTTAGAGGGGAGGCCAGACAAAAGAGAATTGCAGTAGTCTAGGCGGGAGATGACAAGGGCGTGGATAAGGAGTTTAGTGGTGTCAGGGGACAGGTATTTACTAGAACATTAGTAGCAAAGAAAATATTCTCATATTTATCTTCAGTTATATAGTGGTTTTTTTTATAACATTGCATCATTCTCTAATATTTTCAGTTTACACACTACTCAGCATTCTAAATGATTTTACAGAACAGGCCAGTGAACTATTGACCAGTCCTCTGCAGAGAAAAAGAAAATACAATGACTGACAGTTGAGATAACAAGCTTCAGAAGACAGAGCTCTCTGCGACATTGAAAGTCTTGGAGTTTAATGGCTCTTTTGCATAAATAACTGGAGTTTCTTAAAGAGACTCCGTAACAAAAATTGCATCCTGTTTTTTATCATCCTACAAGTTCCAAAAGCTATTCTAATGTGTTCTGGCTAACTGCAGCACTTTATACTATCACTGTCTCTGTAATAAATCAATGTATCTTTCCCCTGTCAGACTTGTCAGCCTGTGTCTGGAAGGCTGCCAAGTTCTTCAGTGTTGTGGTTCTGCTATGAACTCACTCTTCCAAGTCCCTCTCTGCACACTGCCTGTGTGTTATTTAGATTAGAGCAGCTTCTCTCTTCTCTCTTATCTTTTACAAGCTGGATAAATCGTCCTCTGAGCTGGCTGGGCTTTCACATACTGAGGAATTACAAACAAGGGCAAAGCTGTTTGCAGGAAGAAAAGAGCAGCCTGAAACTTCAGTGCATGGGGGAAAGAAACACACAAATGATCTCTAGAGATTCAAAAGGAATGCTGTATACAGCCTGCTTGTGTATGGATGTATTTTTCTATGTGTGGACATACTGTACATCAACCTACTTCCTGTTTTGGTGGCCATTTTGTTTGTTTACAAACAAACTTTTTAAAACAGTTTTTAACCACTTTTAATGCGGCAGGGAGCGGCGAAATTGTGACAGAGGGTAATAGGAGATGTCCCCTAATGCACTGGTATGTTTACTTTTGAGCGATTTTAACAATACAGATTCTCTTTAACTCTCTGTACTGGAAAACAATATTAGACATGTCTTTGCTAATGTTTTATTTCTTAGCTGTACTACACATACAAATCATATCATAATTTTTTTTACGCTTCAGTGTCTCTTTAAAGGGGAACTTCAGCCTAAACAAACATACTGTTAAGTTACATTAGTTATGTTAATTAGAATAGATAGGTAATATAATCTTTTACGCACCCTGTTATAAAAGAACAGGCAAATGTTTGTGATTCATGGGGGCTGCCATCTTTGTCATGGGGGTAGCCATCTTTTTGATTGAAAGGAGGTGACAGGGAGCATGAGACACAGTTCCAACTGTCCTGTGTCCTGATAACCCCTCCCAGCTGCACACACTAGGCTTCAAATGTCAAATACAAAATGTAAAAAAAAAAATTGCACCAAAACCGCAGAACAAGAACAACCACCTCAGAAATCCCATCATGCTTTGCACAGTATAAGGGGGGGAAACTGCCCGGGCAGTTTTCTTCTGTGCAGCTGAAAATGAGGCTTGTATAAGAGAAACAAAGTTCTGATGCTGTGAAACTGTTAAAGAAACACCAGGCCTTTTCAGTGCTGCTAAGTCGATTTTTAGTCTGGAGGTTCACTTTAAAGAGAACCCGAGGTGGGTTTGAAGAATATTATCTGCATACAGAGGCTGGATCTGCCTATACAGCCCAGCCTCTGTTGCTATCCCAAACCCCCCTAAGGTCCCCCTGCACTCTGCAATCCCTCATAAATCACAGCCACGCTGCTGACAAACAGCTTGTCAGAGCTGGCTGTGTTTATCTCTATAGTGTCAGTCTGCTGCTCTCCCCGCCTCCTGCAGAACTCCAGTCCCCGCCTGCATCCCTTCCCTCCCTGCTGATTGGAGGGAAGGAATGGGGGCAGGGACCGGAGCTATGCAGGAGGCGGGGGTGCAGCTGAGACTGACACTACAGATGTAAACACAGCCTCACAGCACGGCTGTGATTTATGAAGGAATTGCAGAGTGCAGGGGGACCTTAGTGGGGTTTGGGATAGCAACAGAGGCTGGGCTGTATAGGCAGATCCAGCCTCTGTATGCAGATAACATTCTTTAAACACACCTCGGGTTCTCTTTAAGCACTGAAGTTTCTGGGGGTACCCAGTTTGCCAAGTTCTTCTGTGTCGGAGAAAGAATGCTGGGTGCTTTCAGGTGGGAGAAATTATGCCATGTGCTTCCGGGTGGGAGACATTAGGCTAGGTGTTGACGGCTCAGTGGGTGACTGCTTGCTTGGTTTGGATACAAGTTGTTGCTGACTGGTTTGTTATAAGTGGATGGATGCTGACAGCTTGCCTGCTGATGTGTAAGTAGCTGACTGGTTGATGGTAGGAGGGTGATTGAATGGTAACTACTTTGCTAGCTGCTGATAGGTGGGTGGCTGGGTGCTAATAGCTGCCTGCCTGGATGGATGGATGCTGATGTGTGACTGGTCGGGCAGATGATATGTGAGGGAATGGGTGCTGGTTGGCGGATCACTGGTTGCTAATGTTGATATGGCCATGTCTGGGTGCCAACAGCTGAATGAGTTCTAATGCTGTTAGCTGGGTGCTGATAGTGTGCTGCTGTGTGCATACTCACACAAAGAAACACACAATGCAAGGACACACACAGCACGCATGCATTCCTCAGACACAGGAGCAGCTTATCCCTGAGCATGTCTGGAGAGCAGGTGAGCCAGCCAGAAGAGCAGAGAATAATACAGTACTGGAGGTGTGGGATGCACAGACTTGCAGCTCTTTTGTCCTGTGTGTCAACAGCAGAGGTAGAAAGTGTGAGAAAGAGCATCTGCCATAATAGTGTACAGTGCTGCTGCCCCCTAGAGTTTGCACCCTGTATTACGTGATTTAGGTTTGTGTCATGGTAGGGCTGGCCCCGATAGGAAGAGAGCCAATAACAGCCGGGCGGAGGGTGCACTGTTGTGTTATTGCAAACAAATAATCAGGCTGACTCGAAGAAAACAACTGGAAGATTTAGGTGACCCAGCAGGAAACTTCATAGGGAAATTCCACTAACATGATTGGGTGGACAACAACCTCTAGAACACAATGTCGAACTCCAGTCCTCCAGGGCCATGTTCATGCCAGTGTTTAGGCTGGACTGAGAAATGGAGCAAGGTGATTAAATATCCTGGTTTCAGCATCAAAACACTTCCTATAGCTACATATTGCTGTATATTGGTATGTAACTGCCCCGCCTTCTGAGCAGCTCTGACCAGCTATGTTTTTGTACTGGCTTCAGAACTCTTAGTAAACCAGTAAATTAAAGGGGAACTGAAGAGAGGGGTATATGGAGGCTGTCATGTTTATTTCCTTTTAAGCAATACCAGTTGCCTGGCAGCCCTCCTGATCCTCTGCCTCTAATATTATTAGCCATAGCCCCTGAACAAGCATGCAGCAGATCCGGTGTTTCAGTGGCTCAGACTTTAAAGTCAGATCTGACAAGACTAGCTGCATGCTTGTTTCTGGTTTTATTCAGATACTACTGCAGAGAAATAGACCAGCAGGGCTGCCAGGCAACTGGTATTGCTTAAAAGGAAATAAACATGACAGCCTCCATATACCTCTCTCTTCAGTTCCCCTTTAACATTCTGCAGTGATCACTTGTTAGTAGTAAATATGTTGCCTTCAGCCATACACTCAGACCTGTTGGTTGGTCCCCAATGGGAGTCAGACTTGGGTGTAAAAGACAATGAAGCTTGGGGAGCAGAACTGCTAATGTCGGGGAGAGATGGGCTTTTTCAGCTAAAATTCCTTCATAAAATATACATATTAACATTTGACAAATACACACTGCCAAAAATGAACAGCTCTCCCCAGAGGTGTACTGGGTGCGGCTCTGATGTGGGCTCCTATATACACATGTTCTGGGCATTCCTGGCTTTATCTCAGTATCGAGATCAAATTTCTCGGCTGCTGGGTCAACTCTTCTAACTTGATCCTAAGCTAAGTGCTCCTGAGACATTTAGGAGACAATACCCTAGTAATTAGTAGATATAAAAAGATTCTGGTTTTTACTCTGTAAAATAATTCTACTACACTGGAATCAACCTCTGGGTCCAACTAAAGAAGAATGGATACAATGAATAAAGGCAGCCATACACTGGTCGATGTGCCATCAGATCGACCAGCTGACAGATCCCTATCTGATCGAATCTGATCAGATAGGGATCGTATGGCTGCCTTTACTGCAAACAGATTGTGAATCGATTTCAGCCTGAAACCGATCACAATCTGTTCAGCTGCTCCTGCCGCCTGTCCTCCCCCCGCGCATACATTACCTGACGCTGGCTCCCGGGCATCTTCTCCACGCTGCACCGCTCTGTTCTTGCTCCATCTCGGCGCTTCCTGTGTCACTCCGTGACCAGGAAGTTCAAATAGAGCGCCCTCTATTTGAACTTCCTGGGTCACTGCAGTGACACAGGAAGCGACGGGATGGAGCTGGTGCAGCGCTGAGAAGATGCGGAGAAGACGCCCGGGAGCCCGCATCAGGTAATGTATTTTTCATCGGATCGGCCGCCGCTAGCGACGCGCACTTTACCCGCGGGCGATCGAGGGTAATTTCCCGCACGGCGCGATCGACGGACCGATCCGATTTCGGGAGGAAATCGGATCGTCGGCGGCGTTTACCGCGAACGATTGGCAGCAGATTCGATCCCAGGATCGAATCTGCTGTCGAAACGGCCGGGAATCGGGCCAGTGTATGGCCACCTTAAGTCCCTACCACTCTATAAAATGACTTACTGCAGTTGAAACTGACCAAACACATTCAACAAAATATGGGCACAGTGGTGCGACAAGATGCTCACGAATGAGGTACGAGAAATACTGGCATAGGGCATAGAACCCTGGGAGAAGTGGATGTGATGTTATACCTAACTGTGCTCATCTTTAGGGATCTTCTGGTCAGTTGTTGAAATGTATGCCTCTGAAAGCTGATCCTGTGTTTGGGACAACACGTAAAAAGAACTTGAAAAAAATAAGCATTTTTGTATGTTATTTTGGTTACAGTTCCTTTTTAAGGTATTAAAGTCAGGGCATCAGCATAGAAGTCAGGCAGCTGGTATTATTAGAGAGTCCACCTCTAAACCTTTGGAGACAGTCTTCTGTGCTTCCCCGACACTTTAGAACTCCCTGCCACACCCAATCAGGACATCTCCATTCCTGAAAGCGTTTAAGTCCAAACTGAAAAGCCACCTGTTTAGTCTGTCATTTATGAACACCTTACTATTTCCTCTGTAACACAGTCCAGCCTGTTACTAGAGATGTATGTGAACAGCTCACCTGCGAACAGCTATGAGTCTGTACTATTTCCGAGTCATGCTCTCTGAGTAGTACACATGCTCTGGGCCAGACTCATTCAGCAGTACGCATGCCCTGGCCCGGTGGTGCGCGTCCTTGATTGATGTAAAAGTCCAGCTAGCAGTAGCCTGGCCATGTTATCCTTTATACAAGCTCTTAGCGCTAGAGAACCACCCATGGTCCAGGTGTGGCCCACACTTTTTCCAGCCCTGTGATGAACCTGCTTTGTGCAGTCTCCCCTCAAAATGAAAATCAGAAGTGTGAAAAGTCTGTCCAAAAGTGACATATAGATGAAGTGTTTTGTTTAAAAATACTTTTTCTTTTACCAATGTGTAATATGCTTCTATATGTGATTCTTTCTTAGGAAAGCTATGAGAGAATGAAAGCATTAGTGACTGAACTCAGGGAAAAAGCAGAAAAGATACATCTAGGTAAGTGATAAGCTTATGTACTGGAGGTTTCAGTGTACATCAGGCTGGAAGGAACACTGGAAATATAGGTAACCATCCTGGCGTTCAATTTCCCCAGGATTTCCATGCAAAAAGTGTTTTAATTAATTTCCAATAATTTTCAACCATTTTTTTTTTTTTTTTTGCAATCAATTTTTTTATATTGAATTCAATACAGATTATTGTATTGAATTCAATAAAAAAAAAAAAAAGTGTTTGCTGCAAGTTGTTGATGATGCTGTGTGACCCTGGTGTCATCAACGCCGATCGATGGGGGACATGTGATCGCAGAGGAGGAAGCAAAATCCGCCAAGGGACATGGAAGAAGGCACTGGGGAAGCGATCAGAGGTACACGACGAGGGATCAGCACGCCAATGGTGAGTATAAGATCCAGATGTATAAGTAGCCAGATGTGCAGCCAGATATATAGTGAGCCAGGTGTTTAGACAGGTATATAGTGAGACAGGTGTGTAGCCAGATGTCCCCCCTCCCGATTCCCCCCCCCCCCCCCTCCTAGCACGCTGTAGGCAACGATCTGTGCAGAACAAGCATCCAGCCACCCTAGGAAATCCCTGGGCAGCGGATCGGTGGGCAGAGAATGTGCGGGGCTTCCCCCTTGTATGTGGCGGCTGTGCGGGCGGGGGGAACCCCCTTCTATGGCGGCTGTGTGAGTGGCCTATCCCCCTCCTCCTCCCTCCCGATTTCCCCCCCCCCCCTTCCATCTCAGCCCGTTGAATAAATAGATCTACTCACCCGAGGGCTTTCTCCAGCGTTCTCTGTACAGTTACATTACGAGACTTGGTGACGTCACCAAGCCTCGTAATGTAACTGTACAGAGAACGAGATGGAGGAGGGTGTGAGCTGCAGCCGTCGCTGGAGAAAGCCCTCGGGTGCGTAGATCTATTTACTCAATGGGCCGCCATAGAAGGGGTATCCTCCTGCCCGCACAGAGGGGGTTCCCGCCACCCCCACAGCCGCCATAGAAGGGGTATCCTCCTGCCCGCACAGAGGGGGTTCCCGCCACCCGCACAGCCGCCATAGAAGGGGTATCCCCCTGCCCGCACAGAGGGGGTTTCACCCGCCCGCACAGCCGCCGCATACAAGGGGGAACCACCGCACCTTCTCTGCCCACCGATCCACTGCCCAGGGATTCCCTAGGGTGGCTAGATGCTTGTTCTGCACGTTGTGGGTAGCACGGATCGCTACCCACAGCATGCAGACAAGCATCCATCCGTCCTGGGGAATCCCTCTGATGAGAAAAAAATGCAGCTGGCGGGACAGAGAAACAGGAAATCTCCCTGTCGGCATGGACGAGCTCAGCTCGTCATTAACGTTTTTTGCAAGTTTTTGCCGCCAGGGTGGTTAAAGGTCCCACAAATAATTCCTGTCTATTGCTGGGGCTAATAAAAACATTAATAGGCTAGGCAGGGGTAAAACTTAAGGCTAAGTTCACAGTGGAACCTTGCAATCCTGGTAACACAAAGGAATGAAAAAGTTGCACCGTGCATTACTGCCTCGTTTTGTGGTAGCGCACTGTATGCCGTGCATTGGGGTATTGCACTCCGATCAAACTCACTGCAAAGGCCGCACTGTGTGTGTCACGTTGCTTTTCCATAGCAATGCCACGTTGTGAATGTTGCATCGCTTTTGTATATCAATACAACGTTCGGTGTTACAATGGGTCGGTTACATCGTACCACTGTGAAGGCCCCCCGCCAATAAAAAAAAACACTTTTCCCTTACACTTTCTTTAAAGAGACACTGTAACATCAAAAATATCCCCTGGGGGGGTACTCACCTTGGGTGGGGGAGGCCTCGGGATCCTAATGAGGCTTCCCACGCCGTCCTCTGTCCCACGGGGGTCTCGCTGCAGCCCTCCACACAGCCGGCGACAGACCCGACTGTCAATTCAATATTTACCTTTGCTGGCTCCAGCGGGGGCGCTGTGGCTGCTTTCGGCTCCTAAGTAGACGGAAATACCCGATCTCAGTCAGGTCTGCTCTACTGCGCAGGCGCCGGAAACTTGCGCCTGCGCAGTAGAGCAGACCCAACGGCGATCGGGTATTTCCGCCTACTTCGGAGCCGACAGCCGTCAGAGCGCAGGAGCCGGGAAAGTAAATATTGACGTCACCTTGTACGGAGGGCTGCAGCAAGACCCCTGAGGGACGGAGGACGGCATGGGAAGCCTCATTAGGATCCTGAGGCTTCCCCCACCCGAGGTGAGTACCCCCCAGGGGACGTTTTGACGTTACAGATTCCCCTGCTAAAATCCCCCCGCAAAATCAACGACCAAATTGGTCGTAGATTTTGCTGCTCCTAGAGGCAGGGCTAACGGCTGCAGCCCTGCCTCTCAGCGGCGCATCGCCGCCTCTCCCCCGCCCCTCTCAGTGAAGGAAGACTGAGAGGGGCGGGGGAGAGGCGGAGATACGCGCTGACAGACGCGCGTGGGGCAGGGCTGCGGTGGTTAGCCCTGCCTCAATCAGGAAGAGATCCCCGGCTGCACGGAGGGGATTTCGGGGGGTAAGGGACCCCCGTTTAGCCGCGGGATAGCGGCGTTTTAGCAGGGGCACACATGCCCCTGCTAACTATGAGCTCTGAAGCGAGATTTATTCTTGCTTCAGAGTCTCTTTAAGGGAGGTTCATAACGGTGTATGCTTTTGGGGGGGGGGGGGGGGAGCATCAGTACTTGCCTATGGTGTGCTGCTCCTTTGCACTTTGACCTGTGGGAGATGTGCCATCCTCTCTAACTGACTGGCAGCTTCTTCTGGCGTTTGTAAATCCCAGCCATGTCGTGCGCGCTGTGATGCATGCTGGGAGATGTAGTCTGTGGATGCGAATACTACATTGATAAACTATGTTTATTTAGTAAATGTTTGGATGTCACTGGTTCTGAATAATCACATGGCCGTTCTGTTAAGGGTGGTAATCTGACAGCTTTGTTTTCAGGATCATTGCTTTCCTGTACTCAGGAACTGATCAGTATTTGTGACTGAACTTGTGATGTTGTTACAGGAGGAGGAGAGAAGGCCCGATCACTCCATACCTCAAGAGGTAAACTTCTACCGAGGGAGAGAATCGACAGACTCATAGATCCTGGGTATGGGACATATGTTTATTTCCAAATTCTTGTTTCCTTTTCATTTCTTTTTTTTCCTCATTGCAAGGGTTTATAAAATCCGGGTTTATGCATATAATGCAGTAAAACTCAGGGCAGCTCTACTGAAATGTAAACAGAAGGTATCTGGCCAAACAAAGAATGCTGATAACAGGATAGTTCAAGTTCAGAAAAGTTGAATTAGACCTGAATGAATCAGTTTTTCTCTCACACTGACATGGCTGCCTTTTACTCTTCAGAACTTAAATTTTGACCTCACAAATTGAAAATAAGTATACCAGAGTCAAGTAAAGTTCTATTATTGCTACTACCCCCTAAAATGAATTACCTCATAAGTTTATTATCCATACACGTTTGCTTCAGCATCCACCAATGTTTGCCTTCTTCCTAGTGGTAGTATGCTGTGAGTGTGGCTTGAGCATGAACTGCTGCTGAACTAAACTTTTTTTTTTAATTATTAAAGGCGTGATCAGCTGAAAACATCACTGATTTTCAGTGTGAGCGCCCCTTTTGATGAAATCAGGTGGACCTCCATTTTTAATAGTACCTTATTGCACTCAGCCTGATAGCCACATTATAAGGAGCTGTGCCTTAAAGAGACTCTGAAGCGAGAATAAATCTCGCTTCAGAGCTCATAAATAGCAGGGGCACGTGTGCCCCTGCTAAAACGCCGCTATCCCGCGGCTAAACGGGGGTCCCTTCACCCCCAACCCACCCCCCGCAAAAGTGTGTCGTGAAAAGGTCGCTGGCTGTCTCTTCCTGGAGGCAGGGCTAACGGCTGCAGCCCTGCCTCCAGTCGCGTCTGTCAGCGGCGCATCGCCGCCTCTCCCCCGCCCCTCTCAGTGAAGGAAGACTGAGAGGGGCGGGGGAGAGGCGGAGATGCGCGCTGACAGACGCGCGTGGGGCAGGGCTGCGGCGGTTAGCCCTGCCCCAACCAGGAAGCGCTCCCCCGGTGTATCGAGGGGGATTTGGGGGTGAAGGGACCCCCGTTAAGCCGCGCTATAGCGGCGTTTTAGCAGGGGCACACATGCCCCTGCTATTTATGAGGTCTGAAGCGAGATTTATTCTCGCTTCAGACTCTCTTTAAAGTAACACTGAAGCAATAAAAATAAAAATGATCTAATGAATTGTATGTGTAGTACGGATAATTAATAGAACAATAGTAGCAAAGAAAGGAGTCTCATATTTTTATTTTAAGTTATATAGTTTTTTTTTTTTTATAACATTGCAGAATTCTCTAATATTTGCAGTTCACACACTACACTCAGCATTCTAAATGATATCACAGAGCAAGCTAATGACCTTTTGAACTTTCCTCTGCAGAAAAAAAAAACAAAATACAGTAACAGACGCTTGAATAATCTTCAAAAGACCGCTCTCTGCGACTTTGAAAGTCTGAGAGATCAATGAAGCTCTTTTGCAAATGGAGTTTCTTAACTCTTCCTGTACCGGAAACAAAACAAGACTCATATCTCTGCTGCTAATAATGTTTTATTTCTTAGATGTGCTACACATACAAATCATTATATCATAAGTTTTTAAGCAATTTTGAAAAAAATACTTTATTTACCGGTATATCTCCATTGTTTCCTGTGGCGTTCACCAACATCAAACACCCTGTTCTCCATATTCACCACAGAGTTCTGCTTCACATAGTGAAAGTTGCAAATAAAGACAATGGGCCACTTACTGACTAAAGGCCGGAGCCCACTAACGCATTTACATCCCCTTCTCCGCAAAACATCAACATTGGGGCTCTTTCACACTACAAGCGATGCCGATTTTCTTGCAATTTTATATGTGATTCCGATTGTTGATGTAATTTTAAAATTTTTTTGATGCGATTCTGATTTTTGACGTGATTGAGTCCTGCATGCTGCGTTTTTTTTTCTGCGTTTTTTCTTCTTGTGTTGCTAGCATCCAGTGAAAATCGGAATAACAAATCTGAATTGCGATTTGTAGTGTAAAAGAAGCCTTAGACGGGGACACACTTGTCCTTCAGTTTACAGCGCGTGTTTTTTGCATGTGTTTTATGCACACCAAAGTGTGTTTGTATGCAGAAAATAGAACAGGGAGGCTCATTAGGATCCAGAGCCTTCCCTCTCCTTAGGTAAGTATCTGTTTTTTTATTTTAATATAGGCTGCGTGATCTGGTTTTCTTGTATTCCTGTATTGTCTTATTGCTGTATGTAACCCTTAAATATTGTCTGTAACCTTAAAGGGACACTTAAGTCAAACAAAAAAAATGAGTTTTACTCACCTGGGGCTTCCAATAGCCCGCTGCAGCTGTCCGGTGCCCTCGCCATCTCCCTCCGATCCTCCTGGCCCCGCCGGCAGCCACTTCCTGTTTCGGTGACAGGAGCTGACAGGCTGGGGACGCGAGTGATTATTCGCGTTCCTGGCCACAATAGCGCCATCTATGCTGCTATAGCATATATCATATACCATATAGCAGCATAGAGGGTGCTAATGTGTCTGGGAACGCGAAGAATCACTCGCGTCCCCAGCCTGTCAGCTCCTGTCACCGAAACAGGAAGTGGCTGCTGGCGGGGCCAGGAGGATCGGAGGGAGACGGCGACGGCACCGGACAGCTGCAGGGGGCTATTGGAAGCCCTAAGTGAGTAAAACTCATTTTTTTTTGTTTGACTTAAGTGTCCCTTTAACTAATGTCCAGCGCTGCGTAATATGTTGGCGCTTTATAAATACAATAAATAAATAATAATAAAGAAAGAAAGCATCAAGAATTTTAAGCTGCCCCAGATCTACTTACCCGGAGCTTCCTACAGTCCCTGCGAGGGACATATCGGCTGCAAGAGGCTGGAGGATGCCACGGGTAAGGAGATCTGGGGTAGCTTTAAATGCTTGATGTTTTCTTTAAATAGCTGTGAGTGATGGGCAGTTTTTCCTTTTAAGTCAAAGAGGTATCCGATTGTCAGTTTAAGATATTTACAATACAGCACTTCACTATTCTTACATTCATGAGAACAGAAATGTGCTATCACTTTTATAAATATGATGTTATAGGAGTATAGAGTAAGAAAATGCAATTTTTCTTTTTCGCGCTGCACATTTTACCCTTCTGCTGGGCATACACGGCTCGTTTTTTGAGCCATTTAGATGGATCGATCATTTACCGACACGTCCGATCTCACGCTCGTTTTGCCGTTTTTCTTACCTGTTACCATTCACTGCTATCCAGAAGATAGCAGTGAATGGAAGAAGATGAGAAAAACGAGCGGAAGATAAGAAAATCGACTGCAGAATCGAACAAGCCGTGTATGCCCTGCATTAGTCTTGTACATTTTGCCCAACACCTATTACTCCAAACTGAACTACCATGAACATTAAGAAGTCAGTTGTTATTATGTATTTATATACCGCTGACACCTACTACAGGGCTTTACAGAATATCTAGTCATGTCACTGGCTGTCTCGGGCTCTGCCTTTGACACAGGAGACCTGGGTTCAAATCTTAGCTCTCCCTGTTCAGTAAGCCTGCACCTATTCTGTAGGAGTCCTTGGGCAAGACTCACTAGCACTTCTGCTGCTCATAGAGCGTGCCCTAGTGGCTGCAGCTCTGCCGCTTTGAGTCCACCAGGAGAAAAGTGCAATATAAATGTTCTCTGTCTTGTCTCTCCCAGGAGCTCACACTCTTACTCTCTAAACTCTTCTCTACTTACAATAAATGTTTATTATTTTACAGCTCCCCTTTCCTGGAATTCTCCCAGTTTGCTGGTTACCAGTTGTATGGTAATGAGGAGGTCCCAGCCGGAGGTGTCATCACTGGTATTGGTCGTGTTTCTGGGTAAGATAATCCCAGGAGCCTTCACTGTGGCCTGCTGACATCATTGCTGGCAGACCTGTAATGAATCATTATTGAGTATCTGCTGGATGTATTGGTTAAGGTGTTCTGTGATGCTTGTTCTCCACAGACTCTGTCACCTGACTCACCATTGTTATTGGTATTAATCATTTGTACGGCACCATTCTCTCCTTTAGCGCTGTAATAAATCAGACATATTTTCAGGAAAAGGCTGTTAAGCCCGTGGACTGAGCGGTCTTTTCTTCAAAATATGTTTATCTTTAGTGTTGGCTGCTTAGACCCAACTCCCCACCTTGCAGTACTACAGTGGTTGGGCCGTTTATCTTTTTCTTCAGTGTTCAAAGTAAGTTATAAGCCCGGGTGCATGTTACAGAGATTATACAAAATCATGAATGTAACACTGAGGAATACAGACAGCTGATTATTAGGGATGGCCCACAACCTGCTCATAAATACATCTCAAACCTGTTAGAGAAAGCTTATAGTCTAGCCTGTCCAACCCCAATGTAAATACAGTACTCTGCCATTTTTATTGGATTGACAATAAATGGGGGAGGGAGCTGAGCTAGTGACTTGATGGCCATACAGAATCCATTCCACATGCGATGGATCGATCGAATCCTGATCGGACATGTCAGATTTATTCGATCGATCGTGTGATCGATTTTGCATTGAAAACTAACCAAAATCGATCACACGGACGTGTCAGATTTAATCGATCCAATTGAATTGGATTCAATCGAATTTGATCTATCGCACATGGAATTGCATGGTGTAGAGGGGGCTTAAAGGGACTCCGAGCAGTGCAGAAACTATGGAAAGATGCATATCATTTAAAAGCTCTCTTTCTCCTCTTTCCAATGATATATAATCCACCACCCTACGTCTTTTAGTTTTTGCTTTTTTCGCGATTGAAATTGCCGCGGCCGCAAATTCGATCGCGAAAATAGAGAAAACTAAAAGGTGTAGGGCAATGATTTAGGTGTCGCCAGAAAGAGGAGAAATAGAGCTTTAAAATGATATCCATCAAGCCATAGTTATATTGTATTACACAGGACGACACTTTCCCCAGTGTCAGCAGCTCCATTCTGCTGAATGCAGCTGCTGACTTTGACAAAAAGTCGTCCTGTGTAATACAATATAACTATGGAAAGATGGATATCATTTTAAAGCTCTCTTTCTCCTCTTTCTGACGACACCTAAATCATTGCCCTACGCCTTTTAGTTTTCTCTATTTTCGCGATCGAAATCGCGGCCACGGCAATTTCAATCGCAAAAATAGCGAAAACTAAAAGGCGTAGGGTGGCGGTTTATATATCATTGGAAAGAGGAGAAAGAGAGCTTTAAAATGATGTGCATCTTTCCATAGTTTCTGCACTGCTCGGAGTCCCTTTAAGGCATTCGCCAATCCTCATATCTCACCTGCCCATCTGTTGTTTTTTTTTTTTTAATTGACCAAAAGGTTTATTGTATATAAAAGGATCAATACAGAGTATGCAAATACGTGGGAGAACAGAGTTCTTGAATACTTTACAAAGCTTGTACATAGAAATTACAAACATAGTCTGTATAATACAATTTACGTGAAAGTAGCAGATGGGAAGGGTTATCCACAGAGAGCAGGCATGACAGTATAGGCATATGGGGAGAGAGAGAAGAAGAGTGCAGCCGATGTGGCGGGTATCTGATTGCACAGGGGCTAGAACGTCAAGTGGTTATGGAGGAGAAGGCCAAAGATCAAGGATTTTAATGAATGGACAGTTGAGTAGGATAATGTGTTAGTGAGCATAGATCAGTTAGCAACCTTAATTACTCATATAGTGCATCAGTGGACCTTGTCCAGCCATTTGTCCCAGATTTTGTTAAATTTAGATGGGCATCCCCTATGCTGATATACCATTTTCTTAAGAGGAAGAGAGTTCCTTACTTTAGTTTTCCAGTCAAGGAATGTGGGGCATGTAGGGGATAACCATCTAAATGCAATACACATTTTGAGCATGAACATTGTTTCTATGAGAAAATACTTATCAAATTTATTTACATCTTCATTGTATATATTTAGGATACAACATTTGACATCCAGCGTAGCTGGTGACCCCATGGTATCATGTAGGAAATTGACTACCTGTCTCCATAGGTCTGTAATCGGGGGGCAAGACCATAGCAGATGTAAAAATGAGGGGTTGTCCAGTGCACATTTCGGACAGATATTGGCTATATGTGAGGAGTATTTAGAGATATGTTTAGGGATAAGGTAGCTTTGGTGAATTATGTATAATTGGGTTAAGCGATCTCTGATACAGGGAGACACTAGACGGGTAGCGAGCAGACAGTCTTCCCACTCCTCTTCATCAATTTGGAAATTCAATTGCAACCATTTATCTTTGGATTTTTCCACAATTGGACCGGCTATATGTTCATTCAGTATATTATATAAGGTACCTATATGGTGAGGCTGTGAGCCGTCTTTAAGAAATTCCATAAGAATTGAAGTTTCGATGGAAGGGAGGCCATTAGGAAATTGGTATCGCAGAGCATGTTGAAGTTGCAAGTACATAAATTGAAATTGTGGGGATAATGAATATTGATTTTGAATATCTGTGTATGGGCGCAGAGATGACTTTGTAATGACTTGGCCCAAGTAATGGATTCCAGAGTCAGCCCAGCAGGAGGTGTTGCAGAGTTTAAGTAGTTCAGGTAGTTTAGGGTTATGCCATAGGGGTGTGAAGTATTCCCATGTGGAATGGGACATAAGTCTGCTCGCCGTCCGCCAAACCCTGGAGGCTTGCGTCAGGATAGTGTTGGGGCACGTTTGGAGGGTGAGGGTACCTTTTAGTAGTGCAAACGGGAGATTGTTTGCAAGATCGGTGGAGGAGAATCCCAGCAGGTCCGGGGATTGTAAAGACTCAGTTACAAACCAGTGGGCCATCTGTTCTAGCTGGGAAGCTATATAGTACAGAAAAGGGGATGGCAGCGATACTCCCCCTAACGAGGTGGGACATTGTAGTATGACATGCTTAAGTTTGGCACGTGATTTGTTCCATATAATGGATAGTATCAGGGATCTGAGTTTGTTAAAGAATCCCATGGGAATATGTACGGGTGAATTGTGTAGAATATAGAGAATTTTGGGCATTAGGACCATTTTGACCAAGTTTACTCGGCCCATAACTGAGGTAATTTTGTCCACGCAGATAGTTTCTGCTGCGTAAGTGGGAGTAGTTGGGCTACATTATCTTCGTAGTACTTAGATGCTGAAGTGTGAACCACTACACCTAGATACTTAAAGGATTTTACAACTTGGAAGAGGGCAGGGCAGCGAGGAGGCCGAGATTTCCAAACTGTCCAGAGACAGAATAGCTGATTTGCTCCAGTTTATTGATAGACCTGAGTATTCACCCATTTCATTGATTAAGTCGAAAACGGCGTTAAGGGAAGCATGGGGATCTGCTAGATAAAGGATGGTGTCATCAGCATATTGGCTGATTTTCTCTTCGATAGAGCCAATTTTAAGGCCAATAATCCGGGGGTCAGCTCTGATTTTACAGGCCAAGGGTTCAGCTGAGAGTGCATAAAGTAGAGGGGAAAGAGGGCAGCCTTGTCTGGTACCTCTGCCTATTGGGAAAGGGTCAGAGATATTAGAATTAGTACAAATTTGGGCTCTGGGGTCTGTATAAAGGATTTGTACCCAGCGAATAAAATTGTCTCCAAACCCAAACCTGGAAAGGGTGGCCAGGAGGAAAGGCCATTCAACAGCATCGAAAGCCTTGGCGGCATCAAGTGATACCACCACTCTGCTACCACTGTTAGTGTGGTTAGCTTGTAAATTTGCAAATAGTCGTCTTATATTAATTGAGGTTTTTTTCCCTGGCATAAAGCCCGTCTGATCTCTATGGATAAGAGACAAGATTACTTTGTTTAATCTTGAGGCTAATATTTTGGCGAGAACCTTAACATCGGTTGGAAGCAGAGAGATTGGGCGATATGAATCGCAGAGTAGTGGATCCTTTCCAGGCTTGGGGATGAGCACTATAAGAGCTGTTCGCATGGATGCAGGAAGGAAGCCCTGTTCAAATGCAAAATGAAATGTTTGGAGGAGGGGGGCAGCGATAATTTCAGAAAATCTTTTGAGAACTTCACCAGGAATACCATCTACTCCCGGTGCCTTCTTATTTGGGAGTGAGTGAATGGCAGATTCAAGTTCTTCTAGAGTAATGGGGGCTTCAAGTAGTTCAACTTGGTCGGGAGTTAATCGGGGTAGGGTTATTTCTGATAAGAAAATCTCGGCCTCCTCGCGGGAGAAGAGGGATCTCGGGGTGTATAGATCATGAAAGTATGTGGCAAAGCATTTATTAATAGGGATTAGGCCAGTGACTAAAGAGGAGTTTGTGTCTTTAATACTACTAATGGACCCTGAGGAGGTTCTATTTTTGGCCATTCTAGCCAGAATGGTACCTGTCTTTTCACCCTGTTCATAAAATGTTTGTTTTTGGAAAAAGATTTTGGCCTGGGCCTTTTTCTTCAATACGAGGGTAAGTTGGGTTTGAGCCTTTTTCCAGGCGCTTTCATTCACACCGGTAGGGTCTCCCACATATGTCTGTTCTAGGATAGGAATCTGAGACTGTAGGTCCTGAATATATTTATTTGTTTCTCTTTTGTGATATGAGACAGCACTAATGAGAGGGCCCCTCAGGTATGACTTGAAAGCATTCCAGACAAGTGCCCTGTCCTCAACTTCTCTGTGCGTGTGGAAGTAAACTGTTAATTTGTCTATTAACCAGTCCTCAGAGGTGAACAAGGAGAGCCAGAAGGGGTTAAACTTCCATATAATTTGTGTAGGGGTATTATCCCAAGAAAGAGTCATGCTAATTGGGGAGTGATCAGAGACAATGCGAGGGAGGAATTCAGTGGCCAATATCACCGGGAGCAAATTGCTAGATACAAAAAAGTGATCTAACCTGGAGAGAGTGTTGTGGGAGGCGGAGAAGCATGAAAACTGTCGTACAGTGGGGTGAAAATACCGCCAGGCGTCGACAAGGGACATCTCCTGCATTAAGTGAGCAAAGGGTGTTGCTTTATTAGCTGCGGCAGGGAATCTGTCCATGGCGGGGTTACAGATCATGTTGAAGTCTCCCATCCAGATGTTGGGACATATAGGTAGTGTAGATATAAAATTTAAGCCTTCTTTTAACAATATTGAGGAGTAAGGAGGGGGAATATAGAAGGCAAGTAGTGATATCAGTTTATTATAGAGTAAGCCATGTAGAAAGACATATCTGCCAAGTTGGTCAATTTTAATAGAGTGTGATGTGAAAGGGACGGATTTCCTGACGAGAACAGATACTCCCCTGGAGTATTGGGAAAATTCTGAGTGATATGCTTTGCCCACCCAGTGTCTCTCCATAGTTTTGGATTTGCTACCGGTGATATGTGTCTCGATCAATACAAGTATATCCGGCTTTCTCTTGTTTACATAATTCAAGGCTGTGGAGCGTTTGATAGGGTCATTTAAGCCTCTCACGTTCCAGCATAGTATAGTTAGATTCTTAATGTTTGCTGCCATCTAGTGGGTAAAGTGAACAAGTGGTAACCATAGGAGGACATTGTAAGGAATGCATAGTATTGTATCCGTGGGTACATTGCAGATCGGCATTATAATAAGTGAAAAACAATAAACCTGTGAGGTCAATAACTGGTGTAAAAACACAACTTAACTGAAAATAAAACAATCCCAAATAAACACCCTGCTTCACTGTAACAGCTAAGTGAAGCTTAGACCCTAACATATATCCGTGTAAGATCAAGAGAGCAGACTAGGGCTAAACTAAGCACATCCAATCTACTCACATATGTGAACCGACACGAATAGTAAACACTACAAGATGTAGACAAGTGAGGTGGGGTGGTGGTAGGACGGCGCAGAGCAGAGCCGTCCAGCAAGAAGTAGAATGCAAATAACACATGAAGGCCTATCGACCTCCCAAATGTCGTAGGAGTGTATCCGGGTACACTGAAACCCTGGAGTAAGCAATAGACAAAATCTAGTTTTGAAAAGTTAGGAGTTGTGGGCACATTTGCTGGTAGATAACGTAGGCCAGAGGTGGTTGATTATAAACATAATGCGGGACACTGAAAGTGGCTTCCTTAGCCATGTTCGTGGAGTGATCGAAACAGCAGCAGAGGCCCAGAGTCATAGAGTTCGTAAACAGGTACTACTTGGGGTGCATGCTTCCAGGGTGACTCAGGGAAATAATTAAGTCCCAAGTGCAAAGGTAAAGTAGAAAATTATCTTCCCGTTGAGTTGCAGGGGAAGTGGCAGTCTATTAAGGGATAGTGCAGGCCCAGCGCATCCCGATTGTAAAGGGGGTGACTAAATTCAAGGAGTACAGTACCTTAACGTTGTGGCGAGATGCGCCTAGAGCTCTTGGCGTAGTTGCCCAGCCAAGTGGCGACGTCTTCGGGATCCGTGAAGAAGTGGGACTTGCCGTCAGCTAGAATCCGCAAGCGGGCAGGATATAGCATTGCGTAGTTAAGCTGCTGGTCTCGTAGCTTGCGTTTAATGGCGGCAAATTTGGCTCTTTGCTTCTGCACGTCGTTAGTGAAGTCAGGGTAGAACGAGATTGTGGTATTCTCGTATGAGATGGCGCCCTTTTCCCGCGCGGCCCGGAGGACCGTATCTCGGTCCCGGTAATTTAAAAGTTTAAAAATGAACGTACGAGGGGGTAGTCCCGGTGCAGGGATGTTGGGGGATATTCGGTGGGCCCGCTCCACCACGAAAACATGCGAAAAAGTACCTTCGCCAAAAAGGGATTTCAGCAGGGCCTCTGTGAACTGTTCCGGAGAGTTGCCTTCGGCCTTTTCCGGTAGGCCAACGATCCTAACATTGGAGCGCCTTTGACGATTTTCCTGGTCTTCCTGGCGATCCATGGTGGATTTAACGTTTTTTTGGACTTGGCCCATCTCTCTGTTCCACGGGCGCACCGAATCTTCCAGGTCACTGATGCGCTTTTCGGAATCCGTCACGCGGTCTTTCAAAGCGACCAAGTCTTGCCGCAGGAACGTGACATCCGTTCGTACTGACCCCAGCGTGGTAGTGATGACCGCAAGGGAAGCCTGGCAGTCTGCAATGGCTGAAAGAACTTGTGCCAGGGTGGGGGTAGGTTGTTCAGGCTCCAAAGGTTCAGAGCTCCCCGCCTCAGAGATCGGGGAGTGAGGCTCCTCGGCGCCATCTTGATTCCCTCGACGGAACTTTTCTAGCTTAGCGGCGGCTGTTGATACCCGGGGAGTCGTCATCTCGGTGCCGACAGGTATGGGGAGAAGTTAGTGACTCCAGGGACCAGTTGAGAGAGGTGGAAAGGCCTTCAGGATACCTATAAAGGGTCTGCCAGACGGGAGCTCACTCGACACACGTCCTCACGCCATGAGCTTTCGGCCACGCCCCCCTGCCCATCTGTTGTTAGTCAAAAGACGACATTGGCTGCCTGTCATAAGACCAGACTTTTAATGTGCTGCCGGTTTAGATGGGGCAGCGTTTACCCATTTATTAGCCTCCAGTCCTCATCTATCTTCAGTTATAAGGGGATAAACGTTGCATTGTAAATGCCCCTTCATCTGTTATCAGTGAAGAGGGCAATGGACAACTATTGTAAGCCCCACTTACCCATCTGGTTTCAGTCAGAGGGGACATTAGCTGCTTCCTGGAAGCGCCATCTTCCCATCTATTTTAAGTCAGGAAAACACATTTGCATACACAATTAACATAATCCTGCATCAACTTGAAATTATTTGCATTGACTATTCCTAATCCTAAACCCCTGTCTCCACCGATTGCGAGTCATTGGCCTCAATTCACTAAGCTTTATCGAACGTTTGATAATTTACCTCATGGGTAAAATCTAATTTTGAATTCACTAAGGTGTTATATATTTATTGAATGTTTTATCGATAAAACGATTAAGAAATCTATAACACCTTAGTGAATTCAAAATTGGATTTTACCCATGAGGTAAATTTTCAATCGTTTGATAAAGCTTAGAGAATTGAGGCCATAGTGGACTTCCCACCGAAAGTTTTGCCTTCTCATCTAAAGTTAGTCAAAGTGAGACAATTTCTGCCTATCATTAGCAGCATCTCCCTATGTATTGACAGTCAAAGAGCATGTACTGGACTCTCCTTTGTCAAAGTGGTACAGTCCATCATAAACTTTGCGTATCTATTGTCAGTCTAACACCATTAGTGGCAGTGCTAGTTATAACCATCTGAGGTTGAGCTCTCCTTCATATGCTTGATAAAGCCGGAAAATTGGCAGTCACATCTTGCTTCCCCAGTAGGGATTCAGGGATTGTTGCAAAATCAAGAAATTTTAATTTACAGTTATTTAGAGTCACTTAGGACTTGCATATAACAGTGAATCAGACAACAGGATTGTCTAAGCCTACGTGTTTGGTGAATGTAGAGGCAGACCTCAGCCTTCAAGGAGTCTCTACAGGTCCCAGCACTACCAGTCGCTGGCATTGATCACATTCTGGGACTTACCAATAAATATCACTTAAAGGGACTCCGAGCAGTGCACCTCTCATGGGCACGCCTTTACGATTCCGACCAGTACTGCAAAGTACTTAAATGAATACCTTTCTGTAGCCTGCGCTCTCGTGTTTCATTTGGTGCCTGAATCGCCGTTCTACACCAAATAGTTTTCGTTCGATTTCAATTTAAAAATCGCGGCTGCCATCTTGGCTATGTTATAACTTCCGGGCCACCCCTGTCTTCTCTGTTAGAGAAGTGCATCATTGAATGAAGCAGGAAGAGGAAGTGACACGCATGGCCATTGCAAGAGGCTCCTTCAGAGGGGTCATAGCACGACTTTGTTGGAAGTTGTCTGGCTTAAAGGCATACCCATGAGAGGTGCTCGAAGTCCCTTTAATGCAGGGGTCTCAAACTCGCGGGCCTTTTGCGGCCCTCAATACAATATTTTGTGGCCCGCGCCGGCAAAAGCTTCCTTATAGTTCGCCTCAGTGCTCCCAAGTAATCCGCCGTGTCCCCGCTGCAAAACGAGTAATGCAGAGCCCCAAATCGTCCGGGGGGCAATCCGCCGGCATTTCCTGGAAGGGGCAGAGCTTTCAGCTTCAGCTCTGCCCCTCCTGACGTCAATCGCGGCGCATCGCTGCCTCTGCTCGCCCCTCTCACTCTTCCTTAAAAGAGAAGGGCGGGGAGAGGCGGCGATGCGCCGCGATTGACATCAGGAGGGGCAGAGCTGAATGCCCCTTCCAGGAAATGCCGGCGGATTGCCCCTTGGGTGATTTGGGGGCTCTGCAGCCCTCGTTTTGCGGCGGGGACACGGCGGATTACTTGTAATGGGAGCACTGAAGCGAACTATGAGGTAAAATATGCAAAATACTTCGCTTCAGTGTAAACTCTATTTTGAAATAAAAATCAATGCGAGGGGGGGGGGAGGTTGTCGCTGCTGATTTACTTTTTTTGTGAAATCCCTAATGCGGCTCAGCCTCATCCTGACTTTGCCTCCTGCGGCCCCCAGGTAAATTGAGTTTGAGACCCCTGGTTTAATGCATGGAGTGCTTTTTTGTGGATACCTGGTCTAGCCAAACATGCTGTGAATTCAAGTATCCAAGTAGAAACACGATGAAAAACCTTAAGTGTGGTGGTGGTGGTGGTGGTGGTGGTGGTGGTGGTGGTGGTGGTGGTGATGATGATGATGATGATGATGATGATGATGATGATGATGATGATGATGATGATGATGATGATGATCAGAAACCTAATAAACAATTTTCACTAATTTAACTACTTCATTGCTTGTGTGTCCCACAGAATAGAATGCTTAATTGTAGCCAATGATGCAACAGTGAAAGGTGGCAGCTACTATCCTATCACAGTGAAGAAGCACCTCAGAGCACAAGAAATTGCAATGCAGAATCATCTCCCTTGTGTCTATTTAGGTATGATTTATATATAAAGAATATATGTATTTATAGTATCGTAAAATCAATAATGTAAGGGGCCAACATTTAAAACGTAGTGTTAGTCACGAGCCAAATAGTTTATTAAGATTGAACATTTATTAATAGTCTCAAATAAAGTGACATAACTGTAGGGACCATGGGGGGGGGGGGGCACGCCCTAGATCCTCGCTCTAGATCCTCGCTCTAGATCCTCGCTCTAGATCCTCGCTCTAGATCCTCGCTCCTCACTCCTCCCCTTCCACAAGTGGAGCAGTTTAATATTAACCTGCTCCAGTACTGCTGACAAACACATGCTCTATTCTGCATACCTGTGGCTCTAAATGCATGTCATGTGTTTGTGCAGCTGCTAGGAAGAACAGAAGAGACCCGACACAGTGCTGGGGCAGGGAATTATTACACTGCTCGGCTACTCCACTATGAGGGGAGAGGGTTTCGAGGGGAAGGGTGTGTATGTGTGTTCTACCAGCCACACAGGTGGATTAGGATCCAAGAAGACGATCTTATGCTAATTTCGCTGCAGGGTGCTGAGGGTTGTTGCTGCACCCAGACTCTGACAATATTTCAACCAGAAACGATCATCCTCTGGATGGGAGGGCAATGTACGGTCTATCGCAGGGGCCACATAAAACTGCAAGGAGGGCCGCATTTGTCCCGCGGGCCTTGAGTTTGACACCTGTGAATGAGAGCCTAGGTTCTCAACATGTGGTGCGCGTACCCCAGGGGGTACTCGGACTTGATATACTAACCAAGAATAACAAATTTCGAGTGTTAGAAAATAATTGTTCATTAAACACCAAATTAGTGTTTTAGCTAATTAAAAGCAATAGTATGTGCTTGGTAATTGTTTAGAACGAATTATCATATACTACAATTAAATATATATTTGTCAGGGGGTACTGGTGATAATGTTTTCTATGCTAGGGGGTACTTGGTGAGTACAGGGTTTTAAAAGAGGGACATACCAATAAAATGCTGAGAAACGCTGTGTTAAAGTATGCTACATCTTTAGGTCATCTTTTTCTTCTGCCTGCAGATGCCAGGGGGGACTGTTTGCTATTTACTGATGCTGCTTTGAGTACAACCTCTGGCTGACTGTAAATAAAGGATACCTGAGGTGACATGTGGCATGATGAGATAGACATATGTATGTACAGTGCCAAGCACACAAATAAGTATGCTGTGTTACTTTTTCTTTCTTTCTCTGCCCTCACTGATAAGAAATTCCCCTTTTTATCTCTTTCTCGCTCTCAGAAGCCATTTTCTGCTAGGAAAGTGTTTTTATATTTGAAATTTCTCATCAGTGAGGGTTACACTGTAGTCACTTCCTGCCTGAGTCAGGACTGAGTCAGCTACTTACATACGTTCTGGGTCACCATGAGCTTGCTGGTTAGTCTGTGCCTCTCGGATTTACAAGCCCTACTCCATAGAGCCAAATTAATCCATGCCATGCACTGATGAGGATCAAACAATCCGAAACAGCCTGTATGCATGTTGGATTATTATGGCTCTGTACACATTAACAAGCTGACACATCATTGCATTCCAGCGGTTCTGGAGGTGTGTTTAGCTTCTAAGGGTACAATGGTTAATTTGCATATATTCAGCAGTGGTGCCTGGGAGACATCTCGAGCTCACTCTAACCTGAATTATCGCAAATTCTTTCTGTTTTAGGAAAGCAAACTTTTGTTTTTCTTAACATCTTAGTAAGGGGGCTTTTAGGACCATTGTAGTCCCTTACACACCCCAATGAGTTCTGGGTCACCATGAGCTTGCTGGTTAGTCTCTACTTACATACCTGATATTTAACTCTCAGACTGAGAAAGAAAAAAAAGGAACACATCATAGTTATTTGTGTACTAGGCATTGTACATACACATGTCTATCTCATCATGTCACTTCGGGTATCCTTTAGGAGGCTATATAAAAATTGTTAACAAAAGAGGCTAACAAATGATTTACACTGATTAAGGCGGGGTAGAGATGACACTCATAAAGCATCTGTACTTCAGAATTTCAAGATGTAATGCAAATAAAGTTTAATAATAAACCGCTATTTTATTTCAGCCTGACCACACTGAAAGCAGTAATGGTCTACTTCTCAGATATCCTATATAGGAGAGTGGAGGCAGGCAGCCTAGTAGAGATAATGCTTGTGTTCCTTTCGAGGCTGTAATACTATCATGCTTTGAAAGATCTATAGCACACAGTATATCAGCAGCTTTCTATGAAAGTCTATGTAAATGCATTGTTACCGTTCATGTTTCAATGCTGACATTGTAAAATTACAATTACAGTGGATTCTGGTGGAGCAAACCTACCTCGGCAAGCTGAAGTATTTCCAGACAGAGATCATTTTGGTAGAATATTCTTCAACCAGGCAAGAATGTCGTCACAAGGGATTGCTCAGGTAATTCTACATGATCTTCAGCAGCATCAGATGATTCTTTTAGTCAAAGTACATGATATTGGGCTGCTGGCTTTGGTAAATGAAAAGCAATTTCTTTTTGAAGGAGAAATAAGAGTATCTAAATTAAAAATTACACTTTGCTTTAAACCTAATAATTTGCCATGATATATTAAATCACACACAATATAGTGAATTATTTTCTCACCCCCCAAGGTCTATATTCCACATACTGTCTTGAAATCCATGCCCCCTGTTTGAAATCAAGCCCTGGCAATGGTTTTTCTTTTTTATCCATGGTTACAAAGGATGCTGGGGGATTAATGTCCCAACTCCCCCATGTCCTGCTCCAAACCCACACTCACTGTGAAAAGAGATGTAATCTGACCCAGACAGGCAGACATCTGGGATAAGAGTTATAACATGCTGTTTCAGAGGTTTCATGCTGTTTCTGCCGGCAGCAGATCGATGGCCCATAGTTGCATTGGATCTAATGGTCCAATAATGCATTTAGATCGATTTCCAATAGATTTCAGAATGAAATCTATTGGAAATGTGTTCCTAGTGTGTGGCACACATCAGATCGATTCCTGTCAGATTCGACTTGGTCGAATCTGCAGCTGATGGTCGAATCTGCTGCAAATCTATAAGCATATGGCCATATTTACGAAGGGCATTTTTGCTGAGCCTGACGTTTGCTTGTATGAAAGAAGAGTTAATAGTTAATTACCATTACCTTATTGTTTTATGCTGTCTGACGCCACCCTGCGTGTTTTGAAATCTGACTTGCATGAAAATGATTTACAGATAGCTGTGGTGATGGGTTCCTGTACCGCCGGAGGAGCGTATGTCCCAGCCATGGCTGATGAGAGCATCATCGTTAGAAAACAAGGAACTATTTTCTTGGGAGGACCTCCACTGGTGAGTAACCATTTTTCCTGAACAAAACTCCAGAAGCCTTTCCTGCCTAAGGATGATTATTATTATTATTATTATTATTGATTTATAAAGTGCCAACATATTCCATGGAGCTGTACAAAGTAAGAAACAAACTTGGGGTACATAATAATACAGACAATGTTGTACACCATAAATATATACGAAAAATTGGCAAGATAAGCTGTGTGCTAGTTTCAAGTGTGTGATTGAGATATTACTTATGCGGGAATGATTAGCAGGACTGCCAGGCAGCTGGTATTGTTTAAAATTAACCTGTAACTTATAAAAAAAAAAAAAGATACTTTATATAAAGTTATATAAATGCAAAAAAATACTTGGGGCCTCTGAGCCCTAAGGATGCTTCTCCCGTCCTCCTCAGCAAGCCGCATCTAGCAACGAGACCCCTGAACAGGCAATAACAATAATAACACTACCAGTTACCTGCCTGTGCAGCCGCACTAACAGATTCTTGCTCAAGCTCCATAGGAAATAGCCGAGCCGGATCGGTTACGCTCCGCTGCGCAGGAGAAGATGGATCATGCCTGCACAGTAGAGTGGACCCGATCGGGCTCGGTTATTTAATGCGTGCAAGCGAACTTTCGGGCCATGGGAGGCCTACACACGGCACCCCTGTTGAGATGCAAAGTATTTTGCCTGGGCCAGCTCCTGCAGGATACAGCAGTGAGGTAGTTTAAGACCTAGGACATTCTGGCAAGCGGATGCAATATGCATTTGCCATGCCCCTTTAATTTTGTCAGACATTTTGGCAGCCAGTATATGTCTGGTGATTCCACACCTCATTAATTTTTTTTTGAATGGGAGAACTTTCGGGGTCCCACTGCTGGATCACCACATGCTGAGGACAGCGGATTCTCAGGGGAACTTTTCTCTTTTCAGGTTCATTTTAAAAGGAAATAAATATGGCAGCCTTCACGCACCTCTCACTTCAGGTTTGCTTTAAGTTTTAAGTAATAGAAGATGTAGAACTTGGATTGATGTGATTTGGGAAATGTGTTTACAAGTTCCCAAATAGAATGTCGTTTTGAACAGCCCATTAAAGTGTGACTGTCGGGCATAAAATAAAAAATCTTTAATTCTTTCTTTTTATCTGGTAAACAAGTAATGAGGATGCTAACCAGGCAATCCAAATTTTTAAATCACTATTACTTTTTTGTTGATAAATGATCATTCCCCGGTTTACCTGACTCTTATCTGGTACATTGCCGCACAAAGGAAGTTGCAGGGCATTCTGGGTTGTTTTTTGGGGGTTTTTTTTGCTTCTTTACTTTCCTCTCACACTTAACTAATGCAGCCTGATTGGCTGAAGCCTCTTACCCTCTGGTTTTCCCCTCCCACATCTCTGTTCCTCTCCGATTGCCCAATATTTCTCATGCTGAGACAATGCACTTTCTATTGCAGAGCTGGGTGGGAGTGCATTGAAGACTGGGAGGAGGGCGGGCAATACATACGCAATCAAGCAGAGGAGAGTAAGGGAGGAATTACATCAGCATTGGCTTCATGATGGACACAGTTAAAATGGAGAATCTTAAGAAGGATTTTCTTTTTTTTTTTTTTTTTCTACTAAAGAAAAATAACTCAAATCAAAATGTGGACAGTGCAATACGTATGTTATGTAAGTAGAGCAAGTATTTATCTACTTATATATGTGGGGGGTTTCTCTGAGATAGTACGGCTGACCGCTCCTCTTTAACAGGTATAAAGAGGCAGTGCAGCTCCTAGATGTGATGTGAACTTTTTGTTTTTCCTTCTGACTTTCTTAGTGAGGCCCGTCATGGACATGGAGGTCCCACCGGTGTTAAGCAGACCTTTCTGCTAAGGCGTAAACGCTAGCAGAGTAATGAGATCTGCATTAAGCTAAACAGATCTATAGCTGTCTCCGCAATGATAAATACGCAAAAGCCACATTGATTTCTCTTTCTTCTCACATTTATTTTCAAGTGATAATTAAGCTCCATTATCACCCCCTTCTCCCGGGTGCGTGTGGCACAGCTCTGTGCTCTGGGGAATAGGAGGGCTCAGTAAACCACCTGCCCATCGATTCCTTCATTGAGTTCAATTAAACATGCAGAAAGAGGACCATCAATATGAAGCACTAATGAGGCCTGAAGGAATGCCTTGCGCTCACAGGCACTCTTATGTAGGATGTGTGCCGACAGAGCCACCTACTTGCTGGAGGCCGACCATTTATTGGCATTGGTGTTAACATATATTGGTTGGAAGAGATTTAATGTACTGTATAAGGAACTCTTCCTGATTTATACACAAAAAGGAATAGGACACCTTGCATGATGTTCATGTACTTTTACAATCTTAAAGGACAACTGACATGAGAAGAATATGGAGGTTTCCATATTTATTCCCTTTTAAACCATACCGGTTGCCTGGCAGCCCTGCTGATCTATTTGGCTGCAGTAGTGTGTGAATAACCCCAGAAACAAGCATACAGCTAATCTTGTCAGATCTGACAATAATGTCAGAAACCCCTGATCTGCTGCATGCTTGTTTAGGGTCTATGGCTGAAAGTATTAAAGGCAGAGGATCAGCAGGATAGCCAGGCAACTGGTATTGTTTAAAAGGAAATAAATATGGCAGCCCCCACTTCAGTTATCCCTTAAATGACTCTTCTGATCCATAAAATATATGCCCATAGATTCTTGTGCAATTGCGCTGAGCTGAAAGTCAGACACGTGAACGGAAAACAAGCAAGTCTGAAAGCTCCTTAGCCCAGCCAATGCTTTCAGTTAACTCAGGAACTACTTTGTTGTCCCTGTGCTTATTGTGAAGGTGGGGGGAAGGGTTAGGTGGTAGGAGGTCATGCAGACGATGGCATGTTCAGGTTATGCAGACCATGGCGTGTTCAGGTCGTGCAGACGATGGCACGTTAAGGTTGTGCAGAGCGTGGCGTGTTCAGGTCGTGCAGAGCGTGGCGTGTTCAGGTCGTGCAGAGCGTGGCGTGTTCAGGTCGTGCAGAGCGTGGCGTGTTCAGGTCGTGCAGAGCGTGGCGTGTTCAGGTCGTGCAGAGCGTGGCGTGTTCAGGTCGTGCAGAGCGTGGCGTGTTCAGGTCGTGCAGAGCGTGGCGTGTTCAGGTCGTGCAGAGCGTGGCGTGTTCAGGTCGTGCAGAGCGTGGCGTGTTCAGGTCGTGCAGAGCGGGGCGTGTTCAGGTGGTGCAGAGCGCGGCGTGTTCAGGTGGTGCAGAGCGGGGCGTGTTCAGGTGGTGCACAGCGCGGCGTGTTCAGGTGGTGCAGAGCGCGGCGTGTTCAGGTGGTGCAGAGCGCGGCATGTTCAGGTGGTGCAGAGCGCGGCGTGTTCAGGTGGTGCAGAGCGCGGCGTGTTCAGGTGGTGCAGAGCGCGGCGTGTTCAGGTGGTGCAGAGCGCGGCGTGTTCAGGTGGTGCAGAGCGCGGCGTGTTCAGGTGGTGCAGAGCGCGGCGTGTTCAGGTGGTGCAGAGCGCGGCGTGTTCAGGTGGTGCAGAGCGCGGCGTGTTCAGGTGATGCAGAGCGCGGCGTGTTCAGGTGGTGCAGACCATGGCATGTTCAGTCTCCTGCTTGTTTTCAGGCAGAGGGTACCTAGCTGCGGATCTCTGTAATTCTTATGAATTTTAAAATCTTTTGCAGACATCAAACCAACAAACGTTGATACTGGTGATACCTTTAATGACTAACTGTACATGCGTGGGTTATTGCAATAAACCATGCATAGTTAGTCAGTAATGGTATCACTGGAATCAACGCTTGTTGGTTTGATGTCTGCATTTCTGCTCCTCGACTAACACCAGACCGCACTTCACTGCTAAAAGACGTTTCAAAACTTTTTTTTTGTAAGTGCATAGATTTCTCTCAGTGATCACTCCTATTGCTTCCTACAGTTGCACTTTAACAAATAGTTTAGTTTGACTTGTATGTACTCCTGACAGTAGCATTGTTGTATGACAATCCTATGAGTTTTCCATATTCGATACAAGATATCTGCATCTCACACTGTCCTGATTCACTGAGTCATTTGGCCGTGTTTCCACATTGTATGTTTGTGTCAGCATTGTATGGGAAGTCCGCATGATGTGTTTTTAATTTGCAGCAGTATAGGTGCCCATACACTATACTATTTTTCTCCACCAAGTTCAATCACTATGATCGAATCTGCCAAGGATCAATGCCCCAATATGGCTGCCTGATCATAATTTTGATCTACTTTGGACCAAAATCTACTGACATAATAGATTGAAAAGGTCGGGGGGGGGTTTACTGTTGAAAGGGAGCGTGGTATGTGGTGGTATGTATGTGACTGAGCATGGATGGTACATCTGGAAACACTTGCCTTACTTGAAATTTGTGCCTGTAAAAGACTTTGCTGACACAGTAATGCTGGGTACACACTATGAGATTTTCTGACAGATTTACTGTCAGATCGATTTTTATCCAACATGTCCGATCTGATTTCCGATCAATTTCTGACTGTTTTCCAGTCACTTTTATAGGAAATTGATCAGAAAATGATCAGAAATCAGATCGGACATGTTGGGAATAATCGATCTGACAGTAAATCGACCATAAAATCTCATAGTGTGTACCCAGCATTAGATCTCCCTGTCTCTTGTTGCTATGTTCAGTCTTGCCATTGTGTATGTTTGTTTGCACTGAATTGTCATATTTACCGTTAGTCATTTTAATTCCCTTTAGACTTGGTACACACCATGCAATTTTCACTTTAGATCCTGCTTTCGATCAAGAAAATAATCAGATCTGGAAAAAAATATACAGCCTGCTTATTATCAGTGACCAATCCCAAACTCAAACTCAAAATCCGAAAGCAGAATGGACAAGCTGGAAAATATTGATTCTGACTATTGCTCCTTATATATGTCCTTTTTGATTCAATAGTTGATTGGATAAATTAACAGAAATCTGATTGAAATGTGAAACCATCACTTACCGTACGTTGTATGCTAGCTTTAGTCTTCATCTGATCAATGTCAGATCTGAATATCAATCTAATCACGCACTCGAATATGATCTGAAGTGTAAATTGGATATTGTGTTTCAGGCTTAACACTGCCTATTCAGTTTGGTTTCAGGATTGTGTTTTAACCGACAGTATGTGTTGGCTTGTTAGTAATTAGCACCTGTTTGGTATAATTGTTTAATTGTGCACTGGACCAGATGCCTGAAATATCCCAATCTGTGTATATCGAGATCTGGTGCTGGTGTGATTGCATTATATTATTGTGTAAAATTTTAAATACAATTATATAAAATGTGCATTTTTCCCCCTGCACTAAGTTGCTCCTATGTTGCTGTCACCTACAGTAGACAGTATAAATCTGACGGATTTTTGACTTGCCCATCTCCTCATGGTAAATTGCACTGTGAATGACTTAAAGGGACCCTGAGCAGTGGATTAAAATGAAATTGGTAGTTACCTGGGGCCTCCTCCAGCCCACCGTAGCCCGGCATTCTCTTGGCTTCTCTTCGGGTCCCGCTGGCGGCTCCTTTACCGGCGACTTTCGGGCGGAGTGTCGGCCCAACACTTCCTGGACCGGGATGCTCCGCATCTTCATCCCAGCCGGCGTAACAGTCCTGCGCATGCGCGGTTTTCTGACTCTGAATCGCGGATTTGCACGACTGTCACGCCGGCCACCGTGATGATCCCTTTAAAGGGAACCTTAATCGAGAGTGATAGGGATGTTTCCTTTTAAACAATACCAGTTGCCTGGTAGCCCTGCTG
Source organism: Hyperolius riggenbachi (assembly GCF_040937935.1). NCBI lineage: Eukaryota > Metazoa > Chordata > Amphibia > Anura > Hyperoliidae > Hyperolius > Hyperolius riggenbachi. Next base: position 581,599,764 of record NC_090646.1, read on the forward strand.
ATCTTTTTGGCTGCAGCAGTGGTTGAATCACATGCCTGAAACAAGCATGCAGCTAATCCAGTCTGACTTCAGTCAGAGCGCCTGATCTGCATGCTTGTTCAGGGGCTGTGGCTAAAAGTATTAGAGACACAGGATCTGCAGGAGAGTCAGGCAACTGGTATTCTTTTAAAAGGAAAAATCCATATCCTTCTCAGTTTAGGTTCTCTGTAATGCCTATGTAGCTGTCACAGCAGGTATTACTAACATGATAGTTGTGGAAACTCTTACCAGCAGCTTTTATACTAGTCAATCTCCTTACAGAGGATTCTCATGGTTTACTGTTTGCTTTTCAAAAGCACTCCTTTGCTTTAACCTATACAGATGCCGTCTGGCCTCTCTTCTTAGGCTTGGTTCACACCTAAATCTGTACGTTTCTGGGCCGGTCCAGTCCTGCTCTGTCCTGTCAGTTTTACATTAGTTTTCTATCAGTTTAATCTGACTGAACCTGGAAATGTACACCTCTTATGCCTGACCACGCCCATAGAAACGCATACAGAACCTTTACAAGACTGACTGATGCCAACTGTCAAATACTGACACAACAGGACTGAACGACTTTTTATGTGTGAACCCAGCCTTTGTGCATTATTCTGGCAGTTGAACTGTTCCACTTTCAGTAGTTCATTTAAAAATAAAAGAATCCTTGAGAATCCCACATGAAGAAATGTTCTAGTCCAAAACCTGTGACGAAGGGCCTTTTTTCACTACCCTGCGATTTGCGATTTGATTCTGATCGCAAATCGCAAGGTACATTAAACGAATGGAAACTGCAGCAGCAATTTCCATTAGTGCGATCCGATTGCGATGCGATTTTAGTCAAAACGCGATCGTCCTGCCGCGTTTTGGATGCGATTGAGCTTTACTATACTGAGTATAGTAGCTCAATCGCAAACGCAATCGCATGGTGGAAATTGAAACGCGATTAATTGCGATCGCATTTCATAGTGGAAAAGAGCCCTAAAGCCTGGTACACATATCCAATTTTGATTGGCCAATCAATGACCAATTCTACCAACTCAGTGTAGGATTAGAGCTTACCTACACAATCTGTTCATAGTACTCAAAATCTGCTGGCACTCATGCTACATGGAGGTGGTAAATTGGCCAATCGAAATTGAAGGTGTGCACCTGGTTTTAGAGTTAACTGGTTGCCGACCGCGTCAGCTCCGCTCCGCCATCAGATCGCTGCTAGGAGACTGTTAGACGGCGACGCTGTCTATTTACTCTTTACTATTTATTACTCCCCCTGGGGGGAGACAGAAGCAATCCGCTGTCATAGGTTGAAGCCTATGACAGCCCACCATGCTGATTGGCTGGCGGGGGTAGGGAGGGATGTAAAAATATATAAAAATTAACAAAAAGTATTAGTAAAATAAACAAATATTTGTTAAAAATAAACATTGGGGAAGCTAGCACAGCTCACCAACACATAGCTCTGTTGGTGGGCAAAAAAAAGGAGGGGGTAATCACTTGTGTGCTGAGTTGTATGGCCCTGCAGCAAGGCCTTAAAGCTGCAGTGGCCTATTTAGATAAAAATGGCCTGGTCTTTAGGGGGATTTAAGCCTGTGGTCCTTAAGTAGTTAAAGAGCCGTCAGATTATTATACTGCATCTGCCGTAAGGGACCGCTACGTTGGAAGTAAACCATTTATAGCACGCTCACTCTGGGACAAATACAGTATATGTACATGTGTATTTTATAGTTTGCAGTTTTTCATAAACATGCCCCTTTAAAAATGATGTATCCGGTTTCTTGCTGTAGTAGCAGCTGCCTTTACTGTGAACTTTTTAATTTAAGATACTGCTTCTATTACTGATGCCACTTCCACACCTGGGAACTCCGTGCAGGTTACTCTTTAAAGACTCTCTTTTTTCGAAGGTCTTGGTACTTACTACCTTTATTATTAGATACCACTGTGCTACCTTTATTATTAGATACGACTGTACTACCTTTATTATTAGATACCATTGTACTACCTTTATTATTAGATACAGTGGAGGAAATAATTATTTGACCCCTCACTGATTTTGTAAGTTTGTCCAATGACAAAGAAATGAAAAGTCTCAGAACAGTATCATTTCAATGGTAGGTTTATTTTAACAGTGGCAGATAGCACATCCAAAAGGAAAATCGAAAAAATAACCTGAAATAAAAGATAGCAACTGATTTGCATTTCATTGAGTGAAATAAGTTTTTGAACCCCTACCAACCATTAACCTCCTTGCCGGTTATCCCGAGCTCAGCTCGGGGTAACCTGCGCAGGAGGATATCTCAGGCCCCGCTGGGCCGATTTGCATAATTTTTTTCCCTACACGCAGCTAGCACTTTGCTAGCTGCGTGTAGGTCGCGATCGCCGCTGATTCGCCGCTACCCGCCGCGCCGAGCCGCCCCCCCCGCCCCAGACCCCTGCGCAGCCTGGCCAATCAGTGCCAGGCAGCGCTAAGGGGCGGATCGGAGTTCCCTCTGACGTCACGACGTCTATGACGTCGGTGACGTCATCCCGCCCGGTCGCCATGGCGACCGGGGAAGCCCTGCAGGAAATCCCGTTCTCAACGGGATTCCCTGCATACTCTGATCGCCGAAGACGATCGGAGTGGGTGGGGGGATGCCGCCGCTTAGCGGCTATCATGTAGCGAGCCCTGGGCTCGCTACATGATTTAAAAAATAAAAAAATTTAAAAAAAGTGCGGCGCTGCCTCCTTGCCAGATTTTTTAGACCGGCAAGGAGGTTGAGTTCTGGCTCCCACAGAGTGGTTAGACACGTCTACTCAATTAGTCACCCTCATTAAGCACACCTGTCTTAACTAGTCACCTGTATAAAAGACACCTGTCCACAGAATCAATCAATCAAGCAGACTCCAAACTCTCCAACATGGGAAAGACCAAAGAGCTGTCCAAGGATGTCAGAGACAAAATTGTAGACCTGCACAAGGCTGGAATGGGCTACAAAACCATTAGCAAGAAGCTGGGAGAGAAGGTGACAACTGTTGGTGCGATTGTTCGAAAATGGAAGAAGCACAAAATGACCATCAATCGACCTCGCTCTGGGGCTCCACGCAAGATCTCACCTCGTGGGGTGTCAATGGTTCTGAGAAAGGTGAAAAAGCATCCTAGAACTACATGGGAGGAGTTAGTGAATGACCTCAAATTAGTAGGGACCACAGTCACCAAGAAAACCATTGGAAACACATTACACCGCAATGGATTAAAATCCTGCAGGGCTCGCAAGGTTCCCCTGCTCAAGAAGGCACATGTGCAGGCCCGTCTGAAGTTTGCCAATGAACACCTGAATGATTCTGTGAGTGACTGGGAGAAGGTGCTGTGGTCTGATGAGACCAAAATAGAGCTCTTTGGCATTAACTCAACTCGCTGTGTTTGGAGGAAGAAAAATGCTGCCTATGACCCCCAAAACACCGTCCACACCGTCAAGCATGGGGGTGGAAACATTTTGCTTTGGGGGTGTTTTTCTGCTAAGGGCACAGGACAACTTAATCGCATTAAGGGGAAAATGGACGGAGCCATGTATCATGAAATCCTGAACAACAACCTCCTTCCCTCTGCCAGGAAACTGAAAATGGGTCGTGGATGGGTGTTCCAGCACGACAATGACCCAAAACATACAGCAAAGGCAACAAAGGAGTGGCTCAAGAAGAAGCACATTAAGGTCATGGAGTGGCCTAGTCAGCCTCCGGACCTTAATCCAATAGAAAACCTATGGAGGGAGCTCAAGCTCAGAGTTGCACAGAGACAGCCTCGAAACCTTAGGGATTTAGAGATGATCTGCAAAGAGGAGTGGACCAACATTCCTCCTAAAATGTGTGCAAACTTGGTCATCAATTACAAGAAACGTTTGACCTCTGTGCTTGCAAACAAGGGTTTTTCCACTAAGTATTAAGTCTTTCATTGTTAGAGGGTTCAAAAACTTATTTCACTCAATGAAATGCAAATCAGTAGCTATCTTTTATTTAAGGTTATTTTTTCGATTTTCCTTTTGATGTGCTATCTGCCACTGTTAAAATAAACCTACCATTGAAATGATACTGTTCTGAGACTTCATTTCTTTGTCATTGGACAAACTTACAAAATCAGTGAGGGGTCAAATAATTATTTCCTCCACTGTACCACTGTGCTACCTTTATTATTAGATACGACTGTACTACATTTATTATTAGATACGACTGTACTACCTTTATTATTAGATACGACTGTACTACCTTTATTATTAGATACGACTGTACTACTGTTATCATTAGATACGACTGTACTACCTTTATTATTAGATACCACTGTAATACCTTTATTATTAGATACGACTGTACTACCTTTATTATTAGATACCACTGTACTACCTTTATTATTAGATACGGCTGTACTACCTTTATTATTAGATACGGCTGTACTACCTTTATTATTAGATACCACTGTACTACCTTTATTATTAGATACCACTGTAATACCTTTATTATTAGATACGGCTGTACTACCTTTATTATTAGATACCACTGTACTACCTTTATTATTAGATACGACTGTACTACCTTTATTATTAGATACCACTGTAATACCTTTATTAGATACCACTGTAATACCTTTATTATTAGATACCACTGTACTACCTTTATTATTAGATACCACTGTAATACCTTTATTATTAGATACGGCTGTACTACCTTTATTATTAGATACCACTGTACTACCTTTATTATTAGATACCACTGTAATACCTTTATTATTAGATACGGCTGTACTACCTTTATTATTAGATACCACTGTACTACCTTTATTATTAGATATGACTGTACATTGTATTTGTGTATTCTTTGTATGTCAGATGTGTGTCCTCTGAGTTAATTCTGTGCTTTGTAAGGTTTTCCAATCCATTTTTATCTCAAGGACTTCTTGGTCACTCTATTGATGAGCATGTCACCACTTGGATAGATTATTAATAAGATTCTAGTTGCATTTGTATTATTTTTAGGTTCACATGTATGAATGCAGCATTCTTTACCACCAGGGAAACATGAGACTATATTAGCGTAACAGTGCTTTGCCTTTATTGGTTTTATTAGGTGAAGGCTGCTACTGGGGAACAAGTGTCTGCTGAGGATTTAGGAGGGGCTGATCTACACTGCAGGTAAGAGCAATTAGGAATATACTGCATACCCTGCTCTTAGGAATTTGCCATTAAAGTGGACCTGAACTCCTGCACAGGACAGAAGGAAAACATAGAAATGCACCCTGTATGTATTCTTAGCCGCTGCCGGCCAATCAGTGCCAGGCAGCGCTGAGGGGTGGATCGGGACACCCTTAGACGTCCATGACGTTGGTGACGTCATCCCGCCCCGTCTCCATGGCGACGGGGGAAGCCCTTCAGGAAATCCCGTTCTTTAAACGGGATTTCCTGATCGAAGCGGGCGGGGGGCCCTAGGCTCGCTACATGATTTAAAAAAAAAATACATTTTAAAATAGTGCTGCGCTGCCCCCTGGCGGTTTCTAATAGACCGCCAGGGGGGTTAAAGGATATTATGCTGTTGCTCGTCTCTTAGAGCAGAGAGGAAGTTCTGAGTTCATGTCCACATTAAAGAGGCACTGTAGTGACAAACAGTAGAATGCAATAAATGATTCAGGATACCCACTTTTACAGTATTCTCCTGGTTTCAGGAGCAGAAACACTTCCTGTATATTTGTATGTAATCCCACCCTTCCAGTGATGTCACAACCTAGGCTGATTAGCTATGTAGATCTTTCCTTCCAGAGCATTTTATATTGGCTTTGGAACTTTCAGTAAAGCTTTGAACACATATGTGATAACTGTCGGCTGAAACTGCCAATAATGACCATTTCAGATGACAGTCATTGGGCTAAATTCACTACAGGGTGATAACGCTTATCACGGCTGTGATAAGTGCTTTTGCGCGCAATTTCAAGCGCAGTATCACGTGATCACTGCACACAGCACATCACTCGATCTGCTTGAAAATTTGCGTGTGATCACTGTAGCACCATTGCTGTATTCAGTACCAACTCTATCATGTGAAAAGTGCGCTTATCGCGTGAAACGCAGTGCCGTACATGTGATGAAAAATTATCATGCGAACGCTAAACTTTTCACGCACAACACGCGCGCACGAGAAGCTTTAACACATAACTGTGTTATCACACTTTAGTGAATGGAGCCCATTGTATGTACAGCGGCAGATGATCAAATTGCTCGGACATTGGGGGCTGTTACTGATCCAACCTGCTGGATCTTTAACGACCCCCGATGCCCGACCAATATTGATCACAATGCTATTTCCACTCCCCGCAAACTGAAGTTGCTCTGTCGCCCGCAAATCGTTGTCCCTCCACCCCCCTCCATAGCAACAGAACTCATGGCTATCCTCAAGGCTGGGGATGTGTTTGTACAGCATCCAAATTGTCCCCGAGGGATCGTTTCCCGATGCACAATGGGCGACACTTCTACATGTGTGTACGGAGCTTTACCAAACATTCCTCAGAGCTGCACCTGACAGGACTTAAGATGTTACCACCTGTGATAAATGTCTGTTGGGCCCCCACTTACACAGAACTCTATCCTGATCGGGGCAACATTCATTGCACGTGAGTTCCCAGCTGCAAGGTGGCCACACAAGATACAATAAAATGATTCAATTTTACTGCAATTTGATAAATTCTAAAGCTTTTTTTTTTTTTTTTTTTCATTCAACTGAAAAATCCGATCGGATTTCCAGTTATTTCTTTTTTTTATTTTTATCGATCTGGAAAGCTTGAAATTTTTCTTCAATTTTTCTACAGATTGTATGGTATGTGATTGTCAATTTATGAATATACACACCCTAGCAATTTTCTCAATTTCCAATCATTTTTATCATAATTGGGGAAAAATTGAACATGTGTGTGTGGTACATTGGTCATATTTTTGAAATGTTACAATCGGTCAAAAAAATAGATTACAATTCTTAAATTGAACAGATATTAAAAACATTGTACGGTGTGTGTGGCCACCTTAACAGACATATACTGCAGATATATCTTGTAGCAGAGCGTATTGTGTAGAGCTGGTGAAAGCTGACTTTGCATTTTATTAAAAATTGCTTTATTCATCTTCTAACGTAAGCAGAAATGCTTTCTGATTGTCTCACTGTCTTCAGGAGAGTTTGCAGTGTCAGAGAAGGGTTTGTTTACATTCCTCACTTGATACAATTAAGTAAACACAAGATAATCTTATCTCCAGTTCAGATGCGTCCAGCTTTCCTGGCAGGGAGCTTCTAAGTCCTGTGTTTAACCCTTTGAATGCTGTTCTAGTAAAAAAAAAATGGTGGTTGTATATAATATCCTGTAAATAATCTGTTAGAGCAAAGAAGAAATGCTGGGTCAAGCTATAAAAAAAGCAGAGCTAATGACCCTTTGAACTTTCCTGCAGTAAAACAACCAAGTAACAGTGAGAGTCAGGTTGAGATAAGGTTTAAGTGCTTCAAAAAACAGGACTGTCTGACCCAAGTTGGGGTCGAAGAACTCAGAGAATCTCTCTTGCATAGATAACTGAAATTTCTGTACTGGAAATCCATATGAGACTCTTTTCTTTGCTACTAATGTTGTGTATCTTAGCTGTACTACACATACAATTCATTATCCCATAGCTTATTTTTGCTTTAAAGGGAACCTTAACTGAGAGGGATATGGATGTTTCCTCTTAAACAATACCAGTTGCCTGTCACTCCTGCTGATCTCTTTGGCTGCAGTGGTGGCTGAATCACACACCTGAAACAAGCATGCAGCTAATTCAGTCTGACTTCAGTCAGAGCACCTGATCTGCATGCTTGTTGAGGGGCTGTGGCTAAAAGTATTAGACACAGGATCAGCAGGGGAGTCAGGCAACTGGTATTATTTTTAAAGGAAAAATCCAGATCCTTCTCAGTTTAGGTTCCCTTTAAGGCCTCTTTCACAGTGCGACGTTAAAGCCACACGTTAAAACAACATTTAAGGCAGAATAACTCACTGCAATGTAAAATCAATGCCCCATTCACAGTGCACACGTTGTGTTGGTGACTAACTCTGCACGTTAAAGAGAATCTGTAACGTCAAAACGTCCCCTGGGGGGTACTCACCTCGGGTGGGGGAAGTCTCCGGATCCTAATGAGGCTTCCCACGCCGTCCTCCGTCCCTCGGGTCTCGCTGCAGCCCTCCGTACAGCGGCGACGTAAATATTTACCTTCCCGGCTCCTGCGCAGGCGCTCTGGTGGCTGTCGGCTCCGAAGTAGGCGGAAATACCAGATCACCGTCGGGTCTGCTCTACTGCGCAGGCGCAAGTTTCCGGCGCCTGCGCAGTAGAGCGGACCCGACTGAGATCAGGTATTTCCGTCTATTTCCGAGCCGAAAGCAGCCACAGCGCCCCCGCTGGAGCCAGCAAAGGTAAATATTGAATTGACAGTCGGGTCTGTCGCCGGCTGTTTGGAGGGCTGCAGCGAGACCTCCGTGGGATAGAGGACGGCGTGGGAAGCCTCATTAGGATCCGGAGGCTTCCCCTCACCCGAGGTGAGTACCCCCCAGGGGATGTTTCTGATGTTACAGAGTCTCTTTAAGTGAAAGTACTGCATGATGTGCGTTATACACATTATTAGCTGCATTGGACTGTTTGCACATGCTCAGTAATGACTTGGAAGCATACTTTTTATTGCCTGTATGCTCTACTGTATGCAACCATAATGGGGCATTAAGTTGCGTTGCGACTTTTGTGGGGCATTGCGTTGTAATTTTTGCTGCGACTTTGTCGCATCAAAACGCACCGTCCTACTGTGAAAGAGGCCTAACAGTAGTCATTTGGACTGAGGCCACACACTGTAACTGTTGGCCTATTGGTTAGATGCACCATGCAGCACTGTACAGCCGGGTTTATTCTTATGCTGGAGGTGGTGAATTCACCGCGTCGCCCTGAATGAGCTTCATTAGTCAGCTGTCGTCACCAGTAAATTGAATTCTACATTTCCCCAGAGCAAGGTGAATCATGCAGCGCTGTGTGAAGGTGTTACAGAGTAGGTGGCTGTCTGATCAGAATTAATGTGTGACCAAAGACCAGGCACACAGCTGCTGTTTTTCTAATTATCATCACATAGACCAGCATGCAGGACAGGACAAGTGTCACATGAGTATTCATGAAAATAGAATAAAAACAGATACTGAGCATTACGTCCAGTATGCAGAGTGAGAAAAGTGATTCTAAACCGCAGGATGGTTTTGTTGTGCAGTTAAAGCCTGCGTGGTTACAAGGTGACATGTTAGCGAAAGGAGTGGCATAGCTAAGGAGCGGAGGGCCCCGGTGTGAGTTTTGCATGGGGCCCCCCAAGCACGCTATGCATAGCAATTGATACGGCGCACCAAAACCTGCCAAGGACAACTACAGTGTCAGAGGTGCAAGAAGGGGATGGGGAACAGTTTGTTAATGGTTACCACTATTCTAAGCATCTATAGAAGTGATTATTACCAGTGCAGGGTATTATTCTGAAACTGTTGCATGTCTCTGATGACCCAACTACTATCCAGCTGCTGAGTAGGGATGGTCAGTGAGTTGCAGTAATTCCGAGTTGATGTAGGCGTATGCTAATTTTGTATGCAAATTTATGCAGCTTGAAAGTGGTCCAAGGTGGGGTGCAATTGGTCTACTTTCAAGCGACATACATTTCCACATAACGTTTTGCAGGATACTACATGAACTATTTGCATGTCATTGACATCCCCACTGCAGAGCCAAAACTCTGAATGGTATGGATAAAAGGGCATGACTGCTGCTGGTATTACTAGTCTTTGGGAAACCATTTGGACTGTTCATTATGGCTACTAAAGATAATCAGTAAGATGCAAATAATTCCAAGTTGGTGCAAAATTATGCACCTAGGGCTTTATTCGCAAAACTTCTCATAAATGACCTTTTTTTTAATCACCTAATTTAATACAAATACCTTTCAGACATTTACAAGCAAAATAATCACTCAAAGTCAGTTGTTCCTGATTAACTTAATTTAAACATTACTTTTCTTACCTTAATTATATTATATTTCTGCTCTTTGGGAACTTAAGAAAGTAACATAGATAAGGTGAAAAAGCTTTCCGAATCATGCCCTATGGCCTATGTGAATGCAAAGTTGTGTACAGTAGCTTGAAAATGGACCAAGTTGCAAGCGCTGTTGAAACAGCACAGGAGACTTGGACGCAGCCGGCGCCACCATATGCCTTAATTGGAATTACGCCTATAGCGCCGCACAGTGAGTAACTTCGGGGCTGTCACAAGACTGAGCTTAAGTCACTTTTAAAACACTATAATTCGGCCGCCAGCAAATAGCTGGAAGCCGAATTACATCATTCCCCACCATCCATGTGGACCTGGAGGGGCTACAGTAATTAACGCCTCCGGGACTTGTGCAGCAGCATGATAAGCCCTATATTGGCTGTATCCTGTGCCCAAGTCTCCCGACAGCTTATTCATAGGTACGCCCAAGTTAGAATTTGATTAGATCTTTTTTTAAGGCTAATTCACACTACAAGAGCTTTTCTAAGCGCTTTGTGTTTTTAAAAGCTCTTGCTAATGTTATCCTATGTGAGTGTTCACACTGGAGCGATGTGACTTTGTAAAAATCCCCTATAGGATTGCATTAGCAAGAGCTTTTAAAATCTCTGGCGTTTAAAAAGCTTTTGTAGTGTGAATCAGCCCAAAGGTCCATAAAATATCTTGCATTATTATTTGCATCCTATTGACCATTCTTAAAGTCTTCCAGTCATGTAACCTTCAATTATGTTTGTATTGTGATCACGCACTGCTGGCACCCTTTAATGTGTAAGAACCCTCACCCTTTAAAGAGTAACTGTCGGGCATAAAATCAAAAATCAATTCTTTATTTTTATCTGGTAAACAAGTAATTAGGATGCTAACCATGCAATCCAAAAGCTAAAATCACTATGACTTTTCTTGTTTATGAATGATCATTCCCCAGTTTACTATTTGGTACGTTGCTGCACAATGGAAGTTGCAGGGCATGCTGGGTTGTCTTTTTTTGCTTCTTTATTTCCCCTCAGACTTAACTAATGTTCAGAAGCAAAAAAGGACAACCCAGCATGCCCTGCAACTTCCTTTTTGCGGCAACGTACCAAATAGTAAACTGGGGAATGATCATTCATAAACAAGAAAAGTAATAGAGATTTTAACTTTTGGATTGCCTGATTGGCATCCTTATTACTTGTTTACTAGATAAAAATAAAGAATTGATTTTTGATTTTATGCCCGACAGTTACACTTTAAGGCTTGTACATCTGCTAGATCAGTGTCTCCCTTTTTGTTGCTTGATCATCGGTAATACTACAGGGGACAAGCACTGTACAGACTCATTGCTCGACTATAGTAAAGCATGTACTGTAGAAAGTACTGTAGTGTGTGTGTGTGTGTGTGTGTGTGTGTGTGTGTGTGTGTGTTTGGGGGGACACATTGTTAAAGATTGCAGTTGCTAAAACCTTTGTCTTTAACCAGAAACTCTGGAGTGACTGATCACTACGCCTTGGATGACAGCCACGCCCTTCACCTTGCCCGGAAAGCAGTGCGAGCATTAAACTATAATAAGAAGCTTGATGTAAGTTGCAGTATGACCATACTTGTGTATTTACTTCTAAGTTTTCTTATGCACACACCAGAAATTGTTGTAACGACTCCCTCACCTTCAGATTCATATAGAGTATAATTTCTCAGTCTGGGCCAGTTGAGCTGCTCTATAGTTATCATAGAATTTTGGGAACCCTAGGCTGCCAACTGAAGTGAGAGGGATATGGCATCTGCTATATTTATTTCCATTTAAACAATGCCAGTTGCTTGGCAGCCCTGCTGATCTATTTGGCTGCAGTAGTGTCTGAATCAGACCAGAAACAAGCATGCAGCTTATCTTGTCAGATCTAACAATAATGTCAGAAACACCTGATCTGCTGCATGCTTGTTCGGGGCCTATGGCTGAAAATATTAGAGGCAGATGATCAGCAGGACAGTCAGGCAACTGGTATTGCTTAAAAGGAAATAAATATGGCAGCCTCCATATCCGTCTCGCTTCAGTTGCCCTTTAGGGGCGCATACACTCATTCAATATAGGCCAATTTCAACAGAATCTGAATATTTAGTGAACAGATTGTGTAGATAAACTCTTATATCTGATCAAATGTAATTTATAGCCAGGTTCGCCACCACTTTGTGTAATTAAACCTCGTCATAAACTTGCATAAAACATTAAACAGCTCTTATTGTTTCTATGCAAGATTGTGAATGAAAAAAGCTGTAATTCCACGAAGCATTGCTGTGACCCTTGCTATAATTACGTTTGATTATCACTAGGAGGTACTGGAGCTGGGTTGAGGCACGCAGTTTCGATATTTGCTGTTTGGGTGTTTTCATTGAGAAGAGCTAAGCTCTCATAGTACTCGGAAGTGGTAATTTTAGCCAACCAAGATTGGGTGTGCAAGGACTGTTGCCCGGGAGGGATTGGGACTCGATCATTGGGTTCAGGGATGAGGCCGTACACAGGCTAGCAAGTCATCTTATGGTGGTGGGGGGGAAAGAGCAGCGCATGGAGGGAGGAGCAGGTGGAGTGATTGGAACAATGGGCAAGTTGCTCTGCCAGTTGGATGGCTTGCTGGCGCACCAACGACAGTCGGTGGCTGTTGTCCACACAATAGATTTTCACCCAAAGTGTCAGCCTTGGACAAGTTTTTAATCTAGCTTGTGTACGTGTGTAGCTGGATTTTTACTTTGGAGGAGATTCTGGATTTTGTTTTGGGCCACATTCTGTCATTTTAAAATGATATAACTGAATATGTGCAGACTCAGTCCAGTGTAATCAACATTTTCAGGTTCTATCTTGATAGTTTAATAACATACAGTTGTGTTCAAAATTATTCAACCCCCAATGCCTTAAAGGGTTTTAGGGAATTTAGTGTACATTTGTAATTGTGTTCAGAATGAAATCAATTGTTTTTGTAATACAGTATTAAATGTTGTTTTTGTGATTTCTGCATTGACACAATTATTCAACCCCTTAAAGACTATCACTCTTAAGAACAGAGGTTCATTCAAGTGTTTTCGATCAGGTATAGAAAACACCTGTGGATGTTAACGAGCAGCAATCAAGCATAATAAGCACCAATTAGGTAGATTTAAAATGACTGTGATAATCAGCTCCTTCTAGACATTTACTGGTGTATTTACAAACATGTTGAAGTCAAGAGAATGGCCCAGGAAGACAAGAGAAGAGGTGATTTCTCTTCGCAGGAAGGGCATTGGCTATAAGAAGATTGCTAAGATGTTAAACACACCAAGAGACACCATAGGAAGCATAATTTGCAAATTCAAGGCAAAGGGCACTGTTGAAATGCTACCTGGTCGTGGCAGAGAGAAGATGCTGACTTCGACTGCTGTGCACTACCTGAAGCCAAAGTGGAGAAAAGTCCCCGTGTGACTGCTGAGGAACTGAAAAAAGATTTATCAGATGCGGGTACTGAAGTTTCAGCTCAGACAATAAGGCGCACACTGCGTAATGAAGGCCTCCATGCCAGAACTCTCAGAAGCACCCCCTTGCTGTCTCCAAAGAATAAGAAGAGTCGACTGCAGTATGCCAAAAGTCATGTGGACAAACCACAAACGTTTTGGGATAGTGTTCTGTGGACTGATGAAACAAAATTAGAACTGTTTGGGCCCATGGATCAACTCTACGTTTGGAGGACGAAGAACAAGGCCTATGAAGAAAAGAACACCTTGCCTACTGTGAAGCATGGTGGGGGGTCAATCATGCTTTGGGGCTGTTTTGCTTCTGCAGGTACAGGGAAGCTTCAGCATGTGCAAGGTATCATGAATTCTCTTCAGTACCAGGAGATATTGGATGAAAATGTGATGCAGTCCGTCACAAACCTGAGGCTTGGGAGACGTTGGACCTTTCAACAGGACAATGATCCCAAGCATACCTCCAAGTCTACTAGAGCAAGGCTTTTCAACCTGTGGTACGCGTACCACCGGTGGTAATTTGCTGTTGGCCAGGTGGTACACACCAGGTTTGCCTGCTACTTTATTGCCCGCATGCGACTTGTCCTGGTCCTGTCCTGCCTCCACAAAGTTTGGCTCCTCCTCCCTCGCTCCTTGCTCTGCTGCTTTGCAGAATACTTCAGACCTCAGATCAGTGGGGAAGAGACAGCCAGTAATGGCGCAGATACAGAAAGGGACATCACTGCTCACTTCCTGTATTTGAAGTGTATGCGCCGTCACTGTGCACCGCTTGCCTGACTGTCACTTCTCTGCGGCTGGCTTACCAATGATCTGAGGTGTGAACTATTCCGCAGGGCAGCAGAGCAAGGAGTGAGCAAGGGGAGAGCCGAACTTTGTGGTGAGTCACTGCCTAGCTCTCAGCTCTCTGATGGTGGGACTGGGCTACCTCAGTTTCACGTTATTTTTTACTGACAAATACCTAAAAATTTACTGACAAAACATTTTTTTTACTGACACAATCTCGTGCGCCGCGCCGAAAAATGGGCGTGGCCACGCAACAGAATGTGGGCGTGGTCATGGGTGGGGCCAAATATACATGATTTTAGTATTGCTGTAAAAGGTCTGCCAGGGAAGTTTGAGTTCTGCCATAGTGTTTTCCCCCCTTCTCCCAAAATACATGTAATCTTACAGCATTTCACCAAAAATCCACGTAATCTGGCAGATGTTCTTCCAAAATACAGACAATATGGCAGTGGTTCCCCAAAATACACTTAATTTGACAGCAGTGGTTCCCCAAAAATAGGTAGCCAGGTCTATAGGTGTCCCCAGAATAGGTAGCCAGGGGTAGAGATGTCCCCAGAACAGGTAGCCAGGGGTAGAGATGTCCCCAGAACAGGTAGCCAGGGGTAGAGATGTCCCCAGAACAGGTAGCCAGGGGTAGAGATGTCCCCAGAACAGGTAGCCAGGGGTAGAGATGTCCCCAGAACAGGTAGCCAGGGGTAGAGATGTCCCCAGAACAGGTAGCCAGGGGTAGAAATGTCCCCAGAACAGGTAGCCAGGGGTAGAGATGTCCCCAGAACAGGCAGCAGAACAGGTAGCCCGGGGTAGAGATGTCCCCAGAACAGGTAGCCAGGGGTAGAGATGTCCCCAGAACAGGTGGCCAGATGTCCCCAGAACAGGTGGCCAGGGGTAGAGATGTCCCTAGAACAGGTGGCCAGGGGTAGAGATGTCCCCAGAACAGGTGGCCAGGGGTAGAGATGTCCCTAGAACAGGTAGCCAGGGGTAGAGATGTCCCCAGAACAGGTAGCCAGATGTCCCCAGAACAGGTGGCCAGGGGTAGAGATGTCCCCAGAACAGGTGGCCAGGGGTAGAGATGTCCCCAGAATAGGTAGCCAGGTGTCCCCCCAGCAGGCAGCAGGAGGGGAGCAGCGCAAAGAGGGAGCGATCATGGGCACAGCGGTGGGGAAGGGGGAGCGGTGGGGAAGGGGGGACGTCTCCCCCCCCCCCTTCCCTCACCTTAGGTCTCCCCCCTCCCTCCCCCCTCCAGGTACACTTTAAACATCAGATCCGTCTCATATGTCCCTTACTGCCCAGAACTCCATTCTGAGCACAAGTGAAAATCTGCATAGAGTGCAGTGATGTAATCAGCCTGGACAGGCTGTGTGGCAGTTAATGAAAAGTTTGCATTTTAGGGAACAATTGCCACACAGCCTGAACAGACTGATCACATCACATGCAGAACATGAAAATCCCTGCACAGTGCTCATTCATGCAGCACATGACCAGGGCAGACATCCGATGCCTCCTGCACTCGTCTCCAGCAGCAGCCCCTGGAGCACAATAAACAGTTAAACTTTTTTTTCATCAGCGTCTCCTCACCACTCCTCCTCTTTGATGTCTGTCTCCCTGCTTGCTGGCTCCTGGAGGCTGCATGCAACCCTCTCCAGCCAGCACCACTGTCAGAGGACTTGGAGACTGACACACTCAGTCAGTCATTCAGCCGCTCTGAGTGCGGACACATTCCCGGGCTTCCTGATACAGTGACAGAGGCGGCCAGGCGGGGGTGGAGTCGGCCGGAGAAAGAAAGAGGAGGGGATGTGAGGCTTGTGTGGGACAGAAATGCCTGCTACTGGCTGCCACAGCGAGCCAGGGGGGGGGCGGAAGTAAATAACTGCAACAACCCGCACCCGGCAAGTGCAGGAATGTAATGTACGGAAATCAGGGGCACTTCAATTTAACTGTTTATTTACGGACAATCCGTAAATTTACTGACGGTTGGCAACACTGGGCTACCTATAATTATGCGGGAGGGGGGGGGGGGGGGGCGGGGGACGAGGCACTGTAATAACAGTGCAAGAGATTTGGGTGCAGTCGGCGCCATCATAGGCCGAAATAGAATTATGGCTATAGCGGCGCACAGTCAGTAACTTCGGCGCCATCAGAAGATAGTGCTGAAGTTGCTTTTAAAACACTGCAATTCGGCTTCCAGCAATAGCCGTATACCAGCTGTATCCTGCGCCCCAGTCTCCCGGCGGCAGAGTCGGATTATCCACCAGGCAATAGAGGCAGTTGCTTCATTCTAGTGAAAGGTCAGGGGCCCCGGCAGCGCCAATAAAGATTTATTGCCCCTGTTGATGTAACTCTTTATGGTCAGTTAAAAACAAAGTCTTCAGGAATGCTCTCTGTAACATAGTTAATAAGACACATACACTGTTTTCTCCTGGATCTTCCTCCCCCACCCCTCCTTAGTTTAGCGGTCAGACACAGGCAGGGGGTCTGGAATGACTAATGTTATTTGTGTGATCTCTGTCCAGCGTTCTCCACTAATAAAAATGTTTTGCAAACAAACAGCAGAACTACTTGCTAGCCAGGGCTAAGGCTACAGGTACATCTGTAGTTAATTTTTCTTCCATGATAGCATCATCATTTACCGTTAGTTTTATCACCCCAGTTATACCTGAGTGTGGCCACAGCCATGCTCAGATGTGAATCTTGTAAGTTTGGCATGCTGTTGCATTATCTGGCAGCTAAAAAGATGCAATTTGCAGAGGGGAGCAAAGTATCTATTACAGGGGAGAAGGGGGGGGGGGGATTTACCCCCAGACCACCTTTTATTCAGTGATTTAGGGCTGGTCCAGCATCTGGTGTATTCAGGTTTGTTGTTGTAAGGCAATGTGAAGCACTAGGCTAGCTGATAAAAGTGCAATTAGAGGGCAGGCAAGCTGGTAAATATACACAGCATGATGCAGAGCTTGCCTGGAGGGTCCATAGGAAAATATCTGTCTGGTCTCTCTCAATTGTTATGACTGCATGTGTGGGTAAGGTGTTAAACAAGTTGAAAAGTTTTTGACAGTCCCTAGACTCCGGGAGGGCTGCTTTCTGACTTGTGTGAGAGACTGACAGGGACAGGAGTCCTATTACAGGCAAGTAGCCTGTGTGATGTGGGACTGCAATACAGAGAAGCTCTCTGCTCCATCTCAGGCCTGGTGCACACCAGAGGAGTTTTTCTGAGCGGTTTGAGTTTTTGAAACCTCCTGCTAATGTTATCCTATGTGTCTATGCACATTGGAGAGATGAAGTTTTGTAAAAAAAAACCCCATAGCATTACATTGGGAAGAGCTTTTGAAACCTCTAGCGTTTGGGGAGCTTTTCTGGTGTGTCTCAGCCCTTAGACTATTCTCAATTTCTCTCCACTCCTCCTCTCTCTGGGCTAGTGCACCCCAAAATCGCAATAGCAATCGCTAGCAATTTGGGAGTGCGATTTTGTGAAGTGATTTGCAGAGCGATTTTTGAATGAATTGCTCCAAAAAATGCTACATGCAGGATGTTTGCGATTTTGAAAAAACCACAATGCCGCTGTGGGAACACTCTCATAGGGTAACATTAGCCAAGCACTTTTCAAGTTGCTCTTGGTGTGCACCAGCCCTCCCTCATTCACCTTTGTTTCCCTCTTCCCCTAGTGCTGGGTGTCTGTGTCTTCTTGTGTCATACAGGAAAGCTAAATAAAAGTACAATCCTGGTGAGGCAAATACCTTCTTCCCTCTCAGCTTTTCTCTCCTCACCGTTTCTCCTCTTCTCTGCATAAGGGCTCAGACACACTATAAGCACTGTTCTGAGCGAATTTACCACGATCGGGATTTTACCGCGATCACGATTTTACCATGATTTTAATGTAAGTCAATTTGAGCGTTTTTTAAAAAGCTCTCAGAAACCTCTGATGGCTAAAAGCACTCAGAAAATCGCTTATAGTGTGTCTGAGCCCTTAGTATTTGTACGCTGCAGGTGAGTTGGGCGTCGGGAGCGCCGAATGACGGCTTTTCCTGCTGCTAATATTCTCCCCGGTGGCGATAAATACCATTCCCCCTCCAAGTCGTCACAACTCTGAGGGAGGTGTAATTTGGGGTGCGGCAATCACCAGAGCCCCGAATTTCCCTTACGCGTTCCGCACAGCATATTATTGCTGCTATGGGGCTCCTGGTTTGGGTAACCGGTGCTGAGCGGCGTGCACCAAAACCACCTGCTTTGCCTTCTCTCTCCTCTCTCCAATCTTATTAGAAACCATAATCTAAAGCTGGCCATACATGCATCAATTGTTACTGACAGATTATTTCACTATGATCGAATCATAATGGCTTTTCCACCTGTCAGTACTGAGTATGGATGTGGCCTATAGGGTTTCATACTATAGTAAAGTGAGTTGTGTGCGGGCAGTAATGCACTGCCACTGACCACCAAAAAGGCATGGATTTTGAGGGGGGGGGGGGGGGGTGAGAACAGTGATAGAAGTAGGGGTACCAAAACTTCGGGAAATTTGCATGAGTCTACTAACACACTAGGACGTTGTTTGATGCGACGTTAAGCATATACACTTTCACATTTAGCAACGCACATACACTTTCACAGTGTGACGTAAAAGTCGCACGTTACAAAATGTATTTACTATGGAACGAAAACGGCACATGAGGAACAGTTTAAAAAAGGAAAAAAAAACATTACTGAGCATGTGCATTACACATAACGCAGCAGATTCATTGTTAAACGCACTGCATGCAGCACTTTTTAATAACGCTACGCGTTACACACTAACGCAATGTGTGCACTATGAATGTCGCACAGACTTTGTAGTGCTGTGCTTTACTCTGTGTTAAAGTATTTTATAACGTGCGACTTTAACGTCACACTGTGAAAGAGCCCTCAGTGAGCCAGGGATCATGGTGCCAGGAGGGAGATCAGTAAAAATGTGTGGCCTGACAGAGGGAGATGGTGCCAAAGGGGAGGACATAAGTGAGTGGAGGGGGGCCCCAAATTTATTGCCCTGCTTGGGGCCCTGTGTGGTCTTAATCCGGCTCTGCCCGGCGGGCAGTTCATAAGTATACCGGGGGGGAGAGAGAAACTTGCAAGGCTACCTATATTGGCAATCTACCCACAGATTGCCAATACTGACAATATGTAGGCTTGCAATCTAATTGTAGTTGTTTTCCCCACCAATGCCTCCTGCTTTTCCCCTCCCATATACCCTCTTATTTTCTTAAAGTGTACCTGTAAGAAAAAAGTGCCCAGGGGGGTACTTTCTTCAGGGAAGGTGAGACCTTTGTATCCTAAAGAGGTTTCCCCCTTCCTCCACAGTAGAAGGGATCCAGCTCTGGGAGCCCCAAAGTTCTCCTTGGCGGTGTGTGCGCATGCGCAGTAGTATTTTTTCTTGGCTGCAGTGCTTGAGTTTAGGTCTTTAAAGAGGTTCTGTGGGATTCTAAAAATCAATCAAACAAGCTGACACTTATCTGGGGCTTCTATCGGCCCCCTGCAGCTGTAATGTCCCGTGCCGTCTTCCTACGATGTTTCGTTTCCCGCCGCCGGTCCCAGTTTAATATTCGTCTAAACAGACGAATAATGTTAGCTCCTGCTCGCGTCATCGGGAGCTTACTGCACAGCCGCAGTGTAATAACTCGTGTGATTACACTGGGACCAGCAGCGGGGAACGGAGCATCGGAAGAGGACGGCGTGAGACATTACCACTGCAGGGGGCCGATAGAAGCCCCAGGTAAGTGTCAGCTTGTTTGATACTTAAGCTACATCTACACGTAGCGATCCGGCGGGGATTTGGCTTATCAATCGGCTCGATTGATAAGATCCGACAGGTCGGATCTCGCCCCCGCCGATTCCCTGCTCATTCCCCACGAGGGGACAATGGCAGGGAATCGAACAGAAGATAAGCGGGGACGAGGGCGGATCGAATCGGACGCGCGGGCAAGCGGGGACGCGGAAGAGGCGATCCGGCGGCTAATCGAGCCACCGGATTGCTCTGTCTAGATGAGGCTTATGGATGCAAAAGAACTCCTTTAAAGGCAACTTAAGTGAGAAGAATACAGTGGCTGCTATATTAATTTCCTTTTAGGCCTTTTACACAGTAAGACGTTGCGTTTGGTGCGATGTTAAGGTCGCATAACATGCCCCCAATGCAACGCATAACTATATATAACTTTGACGTTAAACGCCCTGCGTTTGGTGCGCCGTTTTCATCGCAGAGTAATAGAACGAAAACGGCGCATGCGTTAAAAAAAAAAAGTTACTGAGCATGTGCAAACAGTCTAACACAACTAAAAACGTGTATAACGCATAGCATGCAGCACTTTCATTTAACGTCCAGCGTTAGACACCAACGCAACGTCTGCACTGTAAATAGCCCATTGATTTTTCATTGCTGTAAGTTACTGTGCGTTACATGTTGTTGTAACGTGAGACTTTAACGTCGCACTGTGAAAGAGCCCTTGAACTATATGAGTTGACTGGCAGCCCTGCTGATCTATGTCTCTGCAGAAGTGTCTGAATCACACCAGAAACAAGCATGCAGCTAACCTTGTCAGATCTGACAATAATGTCAGAAACACCTGATCTGCATGTGCTTGTTCAGGAGCTGTGGCTAAAAGTATTAGAGGCAGAGGATCAGCATGATATCCAGGTAACTGGCATTGCTTAAAAGGAAATAAATATGACAGCCTCAATATGCCTCTCACTTAATTTCTCCTTCAACTGCTCACTTTTTTCACTGTAGTGGTCCTTTAAACAGCTGAAATGTGACAGTTGGAAAATTACAGTTTAAATAAAAGGGCAGTGGAAATTTGGCAGTTGAAAAATGACATTTAGAAAATGACAATTAAAAATTGACAGTTGGAAATTGGCAGTTAAAATTTGACAGTTGGAAAATGTCAGTTGGAAATTGGCAGTTGGAAAATGACAGTTGGAAAATGGCAGTTAGAATTGGACAGTTAGAAAATGGCAGTTGGAAAATGACAGTTGGAAAATGGCAGTTAAAATTGGACAGTTAGAAAATGGCAGTTAGAAAATGGCAGTTAGAAAATGGCAGTTAGAAAATGGCAGTTGGAAAATGGCAGTTGGAAAATGACAGTTGGAAAATGACAGTTAAAATTTGGCAGTTGGAAAATGGCATTTAAAAGTTGAACTGTCATTTTTCAAATGTCATTTTTCAACTGCCATTTTCCAACTGTCGAATTTTAACTGTCATTTTCCAACTGTCATTTTCCAACTGTCATTTTCCAACTGCCATTTTCCAACTGCCATTTTCCAACTATCAAATTTTAACTGTCATTTTCCAACTGCCATTTTCTAACTGTCATTTTCCAACTGCCACATTTTAACTGTTTTTCAACTGTCATTTTCCAACTGCCATTTCTCAACTGTCATTTTCCAACAGCCACATTTTAACTGTTTTTCAACTGCCATTATTTTCCAACTGTCATTTTTTGAACTTCCATTTTTCGACTATCCTTTTCCAATTGTTTCCTTCCTCCTTTCCTATTTTATTTATTTCGCAAACACATGCCTTGAGGTCCTTAATGTTGATTTGCCACCTCATTTTGTGTTTTGGAGGCTAGATTTGCATCACGATTTGCACAATTTAAAACTGGCTATCTCTAAAAACAGTGGCAGGTGTCAGATATGGTGGCTGGATAGTGTAATAGTTAAGGGCTCTGCCTCTGATGTAGGAGACCTGGCTCTTCCTATTCAGTAAGCCAGCACCTATTCAGTAAGGAGTTCTTTGGGCCAGACACTCTAACACTGCCTACTGAGTAGTGGCTGCCTCACAAGCGCTTTGAGTCCGACAGGAGAAAAGCGCTATACAAAAAAAGAAATTATTATATGGACAACTCTAAAGTGGGAGCAGAGGAAATAGCCTATGTTGGCTTTTTATCTTCCTATTTTGCTCCCAGTCTAATGACCCATTTATTGGCTTCAGCTTTCATAGTGGTTCTCTTTCCAGGCTAGCAGCACTTTTAGCCACCTTTGAAACTTGTCCACACATTCTCTACCTCAGTGTTTGGTGTTACTCTACGATGGTGACCCTCTTTTTCTTGGGCTACTTCAAATGTATTTATTTATTGTGCATTGTGGTGATTTATTGTTGCTGAGTTGTTTTTCAGATGAACTTGCACTGTTTTTTTCTTGATAAAGAGGTACTTTGTTGCTTTGGAATTTTGTATTATCTTAATTACAGAATGAATTACAGATCTGTCTGTACTAATTTTTTCAAGTGCCATTTACTTCTCTTTACAAAAATTGTATGGCACGTGTGTTGCTCTGCATGGCAGTATTAATTGAAATGAGACAGCACTGTGTTGGCACAGCACAGAGATGCATGCAGCAGTTTATTGTCAGAACACAGCACAGCACATGAGCGCCTGTAACACATTACTGAAATATGCTCAGCAATGCAGCAGTACATCCTGACCTTCGCGGTTGTTATCAAATTACCATTTTAACGGACCAAATATAGTGAAAAAGTAAGCAGTTAAAATCTTTCAGAACCAACATGTTTTACATAGTTACATAATTACATAGTTATTTTGGTTGAAAAAAGACATACGTCCATCGAGTTCAACCAGTACAAAGTACAACACCAGCCTGCTCCCTCACATATCCCTGTTGATCCAGAGGAAGGCGAAAAAACCCTTACAAGGCATGGTCCAATTAGCCCCTAAAGGGAAAAATTCCTTCCCGACTCCAGATGGCAATCAGATAAAATCCCTGGATCAACATCATTAGGCATTACCTAGTAATTGTAGCCATGGATGTCTTTCAACGCAAGGAAAGCATCTAAGCCCCCTTTAAATGCAGGTATAGAGTTTGCCATAACGACTTCATGTGACAATGCATTCCACATCTTAAAGGGACTCCGAGCAGTGCAGAAACTATGGAAAGATGCATATCATTTTAAAGCTCTCTTTCTCCTCTTTCCAATGATATATAAACCGCTGCCCTACGCCTTTTAGTTTTCGCTATTTTCGCGATTGAAATTGCCGCGGCCGCAAATTCAATCGCGAAAATAAAGAAAACTAAAAGGCGTAGGGCAGCGATTTAGGTGTCGCCAGAAAGAGGAGAAAGAGAGCTTTAAAATGATATACATCTTCTTTCCATAGTTACATTGTATTACACAGGCCGACTTTTTCTGCTGAATGGAGCTGCTGACACTGGGGAAAGTGTCGTCCTGTGTAACTATGGAAAGATGGATATCATTTTAAAGCTCTCTTTCTCCTCTTTCTGGCGACACCTAAATCGTCGCTCTACGCCTTTTATTTTTCTTTATCTTCGCGATTGAAATCGCGGCTGCGGCAATTTCAATTGTGAAAATAGCGAAAACTAAAAGGCGTAGGGCGTCGGTTTATATATCATTGGAAAGAGGAGAAAGAGAGCTTTAAAATGATATGCATCTTTCCATAGTTTCTGCACTGCTCTGAGTGCCTTTAATCACTCTTACTGTAAAGAACCCTTTCCTAAATATATGGCTAAAACGTTTTTCCTCCATGCGCAGATCATGTCCTCTAGTCCTTTGAGAAGGCCTAGGGACAAAAAGCTCATCCGCCAAGCTATTATATTGCCCTCTGATGTATTTATACATGTTAATTAGATCCCCTCTAAGGCGTCTTTTCTCTAGACTAAATAAACCCAGTTTATCTAACCTTTCTTGATAAGTGAGACTTTCCATCCCACGTATCAATTTTGTAGCTCGTCTCTGCACCTGCTCTAAAACTGCAATATCTTTTTTGTAATGTGGTGCCCAGAACTGAACTGAATTCCATATTCCAGATGTGGCCTTACTAGAGAGTTAAACAGGGGCAATATTATGCTAGCATCTCGAGTTTTTATTTCCCTTTTAATGCATCCCAAAATTTTGTTCGCTTTAGCTGCAGCGGCTTGGCATTGAGTACGATTATTTAACTTGTTGTCAATGAGTATTCCTAAGTCCTTTTCCAAGTTTGACGTCCCCAACTGTATCCCATTTATTGTGTATGGTGCTAGACCATTAGTACGTCCAAAATGCATGACTTTACATTTGTCAACATTGAATTTCATCTGCCATGTATGTGCCCATATAGCCATCCTATCCAGATCCTGTTGCAATATGACACTATCTTCCTGAGAGTTGATGATTCTGCACAATTTTGTGCAAAAATAGCAACATTGCTCACTACTGCATCTACTAGGTATGTTTTTGACTAGTCGAGTTCCTTATTGGGGATACAAAGGGTTTTCTCTGTTTTTTAAAATAATTTCCTAAATGGCAGTTGCTAAGTCTAACTGCCAAAATAGGACAGCCAGCGTCCCTACTCGCACACTATTTTGGCAGTCAGACTTAACAATGGCCGTTCAGCAAATGCTTTTGAAAACAAAAGGAAACCCTGAGACTCCACCGTGAGGAGATGGACTAGTCCAAAACCTGTTGGTTCTGTCAGCTTTTGAAGCGGACCTAAACTGAGAGCTTCCTCTCTGCTCTAAGGAGATAAGCAACAGCATCATAACTTTAAAGAAAAACATTTCTTTGTTACAACTTACAGAAATCTTACAAAAACCCTGCAGTGTTTACTTTCTGGTGTCCTATGAACACAAAAGGGTTAACCTCCTGTGTTTACATATTAGCCCACACTATGGCATAGCGTGGCACACCTGACAGCCCTATTTTACACTTGCGGTTTACTTGTTGAAAAGGCATAATTACACAGGCTAATCTCTCTAGACCAGGGCTTTGCACCTGTGGTATGCGTACCACCGGTGGTACTTTGCTGTTGGCCAGGTGGTACACACCAGATTTGCCTGCCACTTTTTTGTCCACCTGCCACTTGTCCTGGTCCTGTCCTGCCTCCACAAAGTTTGGCTCCTCCTCCCTCGCTCCTTGCTGTGCTTCTCTGCGGCATACAGACTTCAGATTAGTGTGGAGAAGACAGCCAGGCCAATGATGCCCAGTGATGGCGCAGATACAGAAAGTGACATCACTGCTCATTTGAAGTATACATACAGTCACTGTGCACCGCTTGCCTGGCTGTCTCTTTACTGCAGCTGGCTTCCCAATGTTCTGAGGTGTGAACTATTCCGCAGGGCAGCACAGCAAGGAGTGAGCAAGGGGGGAGCCAAACTTTGTGGTGAGTCACTGCCTAGCTCTCAGCTCTCTGGTGACGGGGCCAGGCTACCTATAATTAAGCGCGGAGGGGTGGGGGGTGGAACTTGTATGGCTACCTATATTGGCAATATACTGTACCTCTAGATTGCCAATACTGACAATATGTAGGCTAGCAATCTAATTGTAATGTTTTTCCCCACCAATGCCTCCTACTTTTCCCCTCCCAAATGCCTTTTTTTCTTTAAGTGTACCTTGTAAGAAAAAAGTGCCCCGGGGGGTAGGTACTTACCTCAGGGAAGGGGAGGCCTTTGTATCCTAAAGAGGTTTCCCCCTTCCTCCTCAGTAGATGGGATCCAGTGCTGGGAGCCCCATACTTCTCCTCATCGGTGTGTGCGCATGCGCAGTAGCTGCTCTCCGTTCAGGCTCCAGCAGAAACAGCCAAGCCCGATTGCATCCAATCTACTGTGCAGGCACACTGGTGGTACTTGAAAGTTTTCAGGCAATAAAAGTGGTACAATTAGTGGAAAGGTTGAAAAGCCCTGGCCTAGAGCATGGTTGCAGATTAAAGGCTGGAACATTTTGGAGTGGCCATCGCAGTCACCAGACTTAAATCCGATTGAGAACCTCTAGTGGGACTTAAAGAAAGCAGTTGTAGTGCGCAAGCCTAAGAATATAACTGAACTGGAGGCTTTTGCCCATGAAGAATGGGCTAAGATACCCGTAGATAGATGCAAGACACTTGTGTCAAGCTATGCTTCACGCTTAAAAGCGGTTATAACTGGAAAAGGATGTACTAAGTACTAAGAATGATTGTCACTCGGGGGTTGAGTAAAACTGATAATGATGTGAGCACAGGAAAGACATTTGTGGTTATTTCATTATAAATTTTATGTTCTATTTGTCTGACTTATAAGTGCCTTTTTGATTTAATTGTAAACAAGATGACTGAAATGATCAAAATCAACATGAAACTGGCCAAAACACTCAATTTCAGTTGAATAATTTTGAACACAACTGTATGATTGACAAATGATAGCAATGAATCGATCATTCTTAAACTTACAGTTCTTATATTGTAACACTAACACATTTTTGCTTACTATTGATTTTTTTTTTTTAACGTCTTTAGGAAATGCTTCAAATTCACAAGTCTTGATATTTTTTCTTTTCATTCCAAGGTCACTGTAGAAAGTCCCGAAGATCCACTTTTTCCTGCGGATGAATTGTATGGAATTGTTGGTGATAATTTAAAGAAGAATTTTGATGTCCGAGAGGTGCGAAACTAAACAATACAGCTGACAGAATAACTGCTGCAGGACAACAGATTTTAAAAAAATGTTCTTCCTTTCAGTCACTGTATACAACCTATATATAGTAGTAGCAGCATTTGATTTATATACGGTAACATCAATATATTAAAGTGGACTTAAACTCTTGCACAGGACACAAGGAAAACATAACAGAAATGCACCCTGTATGTATTTAAAGAGTTTAGCCTTTGTAATTCCCCCTCATTTGTGTCTAATCACAAGTTGTAATTTGATCTCCCCCCCTGTGTCACATGACTGCCTATGGCAGATAAGCAGATAACCCTATTTGAAAGTATAGGCTGTAAACAATATGTCTGCTTCCATGAATCAGGAAGTAGAAACTGCAGATTTATTTCAGGATTTGTATTAGCTGTAACAAATACATGTTGTTGTTTTTTAAGGTTATTATGCTGTTGCGTATCTTTTAGAGCAGGGAGGAGTTCTGAGTTCAGGTCCCTTTTAAACAATCAATAAGGTTACAGACAGTAGTAGGAGTGACAGACAATACAATACAGGTAATAAGCAGTAATGCCTAGTACACACCATACAATTTTCTGTTAGATTTTTCTGTTAAGGCAGCCATACACTGGTCGATTGCTACCATATCGACCAGCAGATAGATCCCTCTGTGATCGAATCTGATCAAAGAGGGATCTATTGGCTGCCTACACTGCAAACAGATTTTGAATCGATTTCACTATGAAATCGATTCACAGTTTGTGGAGCTGCCGCCGCCCCCTGCATACATTACCTGATCCAGCTGGCGCGAGTATTCCGGTCTCCGCTGTCTCCTCTCTCCGCTCTGGGCTTCAGCTTCACTCTACTGTTTAACCACTTGAGGACCCACCCTTTACCCCCCCTTAAGGACCAGCGCTGTTTTAGCTGATCTGTGCTGGGTGGGCTGTGCCGCCCCCAGCACAGATTAGGGTGCAGGCAGAGCGACCAAATCGCCCCCCTTTTTTCCCCCCTATGGGGATGATGTGCAGGGAGGGTCTGATCGCTCCTGCCTGCCTGAGGTTTGCAGGGGGGGGGGGCACCTCAAAGCCCCCCTCCGCGGCGACATTCCCCCCCTCCCTCTCCTACCTCCCTTCCCCCCGGAGATCCGAGGCTGCACAGCAACGGATCTGTCCTGTGCAGCCTCTAACAGGCTCCTGCCTGTCATGTGACATCCATCCCCGGCCGCTGATTGGCCGGGGATCGCTGATCTGGTACAACGCTGCTACTGTCAGCAGCGTTGTACGGCTGTAAACAAAGTGGATTATTTCTGCTTGTGTTTACATTTAGCCTGCGAGCCGCGATCGGCGGCCCGCAGGCTATTCACGGAGCCCCCCGCCGTGAATTGACAGGAAGCAGCCGCTCGCGCGAGCGGCTGCTTCCTGATTAATTAGCTTGCAGCCGGCGACGCAGAACTGCGTCGCTGGTCCTGCAGCTGCCACTTTGCCGACGCGCGGTATGAGTGCGCGGTCGGCAAGTAGTTAAACTTCCCCCGTCAGGAAGTAAGTGAAGCCAGCCGGATCCCAGTGCGGAGAAGGGACAGCAGGGACACGCGCCGGCGGAACAGGTAATGTATTGCCGCTAGCGTTGGTCGTCGTACATTCAAAAGCCACTATCGACGCACTCCCGACCTGTTGGCGATCGAGCGAAATTTTCCGTGCGGACAGATTGACGGGGTTCGATCGATTTCGGACGGAAATGAGTGATCGAATCTGCTGTCTATCGGCGGGAAATCGAGTAACTGTATGGGCAACTTTAGATTTTCTGTTAGATTATTTTCTGTAGCGACTGGTCATTATCTGTGGTGCATTATCTGTGGTGCATTGTCTTCTGGTGATCTCCTGCTGAGTAGAATAATGCCTAATTGCTAGGCAGATAGATGGTAAGATAGATACATTTCCAACATGTTGGAAATTATCTATCTGGCAGGTAAATCTAATGCCTAATACACACGGTACGATTTTCCGTGCGACAGATGGATCCGATTGATAAAATCCGTCATGTCCGATATTGCTCCTGATCGTTTTCCTGCTCGATTTCTCATAGCGGTGAATGGAAAAAGATAAGAAAAACAAATGAAGATAAGAGAATCGAGCACAGAATTGTGCGGGAAAAACGATCTGATCGCAAAATCGAACGGAAAATCTTACAGTTTGTACCCAGCATAACAGAAAATCTTATGCTGGGAATACACAGTTTGTTTTTGAGCCATTTAGATGACTAGATAGATAATTTACGACATCTCCGATCTCCCACCCGCTCCTTTCGCCGCTCGATTCCGCATTGAACACCATGGAAAAAGATAAGTAAAACGAGTGAAAGATAAGAGAATCGCCTGCGGAAAATCGAGCCATGTATGCCCAGTATAACTGAAAATTGTATGGTGTGTATCTAGCATAAGACACACAATGCCAGAACTTACACTGTCATTCAAGTTGACTGTGAGCAGGATGCACGATCAGGTAGGCTACATAAAGAGGGAGGGCCCTGCCAGAGGCTTATGGTGCCATGATGGGAGGGGCTGCATTGAGAGGTTGTCGGCAGAGAGTGTGAGGACATCGGCGAGGTGGGGTAGGCTCTCAAGAGGCGAGCTGTGAGGACTTGTTTGAAGGTGCTAAAGTAGGGGGCAAGCCTGTTGGGCAGTGAGGGAGAGTTCGACAGGATGTGGGCGGCTCTAGTGAAGTCCTGTATGGCCATAGACCCTGAACAAGCATGCAGATCAAATCCTCTTAAGTAAAGTCTGACTGGATTTTCCACATGCTTGTTTCAGGTGTGTGTTTCAGACACTACTGCAGCCAGAAAGATCAGCAGGACTGCCAGGCACCTGGTGTTGTTTAAAAGGAGATAAGTATGGCACCCTCTATATCCCCTTCACTTTAGGAGTCCTTTATGCCTCATACAAACATTCAAGGGCTGTCATCCGGTGGGCACCAGTTTGGAGCCAAGACTGTACAGACACATTGCTAGCCTGCAGGCTAGTGGCACGTCCTTTTGCTAGGAAGACTAGAACAGGGCCACTGAAGCAGCACACGACAGAGCAGATGGGGTGAGAAGGAGAACAAGGCCCTTGGCTCAAGACAATCGACCAGGGAGCCCATCCGCTGAGGCATCAAGAGAGATTGGGGGATTCTAGATTCTTGGCAGAGGTGGCCCTGACCAGCCACCTGGACTGAGAACCATCAGGCTTTACAGTCCTGTCTACCTATCGGATAAGTCAGTGTGTGCTCACTCTTCATCTCTCCCTGTCCCATGACAGTTTTTTTTCCACTTTGAACTTAATCAGGCCCGAGGGAGAGGGATGAAACTCCATATTAACTGAAAAAAAATCCTATGAGAAATCACTTATTTTCATTTCTTCCCATCACAGGTCATTGCCAGGATTGTGGATGGAAGTAAATTTGATGAGTTTAAAGCACTTTATGGAGACACATTAGTAACAGGTAATCGTTTCTATATCTTCTCCCTTCCTCCGTCCTGAAGATAAATATATTAGGGGGAAAAACTCAAAACACCTTTTATTTCAACTCGGCTAACTTTCTTTTTGGGGGTATCCACGGTCCTTTCTAATGCCCCTGAAGCATGTGTACATGTGCCGATGCATCAACGTCTGAGGCCGTTGTTCCCCTCTTCACCCCACATTCCAGAAGCCGCTCCCTCGTCTGCTGCACTGTTACCCCCTTTTCCCTCTTAAACAACAAGTGACACCCATGCTAACCTAGAAATAAAAAAAGCACATGTATAAGTAGATAAATACGGTACTAGTTCTACTTGCATAACAGATGTATTGCACTGTCCACGTTATCATTCCTGTGAATTTTATACAGGAAAAGCAAAGAATCCTATTCTAGACAGTTTCCACCTTGGTTACCTTTGACCTCCTGACATCATTTCCTTCCTCACTCTTTTTTTTCTCCTCTTGCTAATTGTGTATTCGTTACCTGCCCTCCTCCCAGAATCTTCAGACACTCCCACTGAGGTCTATACTAGGAAGTGCGTCTTATGTCATTAGGAGGGGGAAATAAATGGAAGAGGAGGAATACATTATAGATAAAAAGACCCCCCAGCATGCAACTGTTTGGCAATGACAATTAAAGGGCCAGTTCTCCTAAGGTATCTGATAACGCAAACCATAACAGCAGAAAAAGTTTTGAAAGTTTTTAATGCAGGATAAGCATCTTTATCGCTTAACCCTCTGGGCGACACAATTGCATGGGTGGGCTGCGCGGCGGATCGGCGGCAAGCGGCGGCAATCGGCAGTTACGCGCAGCTAGCAAAGTACTAGCTGCGTGTAACAAAAAAAAAATCATGCAAATCGGCCCACCAGGGCCTGAGAAATCCTGCGCGATATACCCCGAGCTCAGCTCGGTATTATCGCCCCAGAGGTTAATGCACCTAGACCAGTTACTGTTGAAATTTGATTTTTATGGTGACAATCCCACTTTAAAGGAAATGTAGTAGAGCAAAGCGTCTGTACAGCGCTCTGCCCCTGAACTGTCATATTGAGGGATCGAGTCCCAATCCCTGCAGATGACGACAATGGTACAGATGTACCTAGCCTTACTACTTCCATTCAAATATTTATATTGGAACCGAGGTAAGATGGCACAGGGCTGGAACTGCTTACAGTGGTTTGTGAACTACAGGTGTAGGGGGTTGCATGTGATAAATGGCTCTTGTGTTTCCTCCCTGGCTGCCCTAACAGCTGTACCATTATTATTATTATTGTTTAGTATTTATATAGCGCCAACATCTTCCACAGCACATTAGAGTACAGTCATGTCACTAACTGTCCCTGAGAGGAGCTCACAATCTAATCCCTACCATAGTCTTATGGCTCATGTTGTCTAAGGCCAGTTTTAGGGGGAAGCCAATTAACATATCTGTATGTTTTTGGGATGTGGGAGGAAACTACAATACCTGGAGGAAACCCACACAGACACGGGCGAAATATCCTAACTCCATGCTGATAAAGGCCTGGCTGGGATTCAAACTAGGGACCCCTGTGCTGCACGGTGAGAGTGCTATCCACTGCGCCATTGTGCTGGCCGGTTGTCAGGCTGTGGCTACTTTAAAGTGAATCTCCACTCTTGTTAAAAAAAATCCTTCCACAAAACTGTGCAGGGAAATTTAGGCGCACCATGCGCC
The DNA here is from genome assembly GCF_040937935.1 of Hyperolius riggenbachi. Lineage (NCBI taxonomy): Eukaryota > Metazoa > Chordata > Amphibia > Anura > Hyperoliidae > Hyperolius > Hyperolius riggenbachi. The sequence continues at coordinate 581,631,662 of NC_090646.1, forward strand.
ACCATAGGCCGTAATGTGAATTACAGCTATTGTGGCACTCAGACAGTAATTTGGGCGCTGTCAAAAGACTGAGCCAAAATTACTTTAAAAACAGCGCAATAACTGGCAGCCAAATTACATCTTTACCCCGTGTCCATGGTTGTCTGGAGGGGGGAATAGCAATTTATGCTGCCAGGACTTTTGCAGGAGCATAGTGAGCCATTTTTCAGTTTACCCTGCACCCAAATTTTCCAGGCACCATTTTTGCATGAATGCTTCCTTCCAGGTCATCCCTGTACACTCTGCTATTGTAGCAAAAATAATTTCACATGCCTACCTTGTTTTTGTATATGTAAACAAATGGTACCTATCAAATGCTGGATGCAATTGATTAAGCTTATTGAAGTTATTTGATCAGCCCCAGATGTGCAAATGATGTTTTAGTTTGTCTAGGGATGGTCCATGTTTCCTAAAGGGGCACATACACTGGTCGATTTCAGCCATCGATCGATTGATTCTATGGGATCAATCGATCAGAAATCGATTTTGTCAAATTTATTGATTTGCGGCAGATTTCGATTGATTTGCTCTATCTGATAGGATGGAAAATCTAGGTTGATCTGCTGCTGGCAGCAGATCGATGGCCCATAGAGTTGCATTGGATCTGATGGTCCAATAATGCATTTAGATCGATTTCCAATAGATTTCATTCTGAAATCTATTGGAAATCTGTTCCTAGTGTGTGGCACACATCAGATAGATTCCTGTCAGATTCGACTTTACAGGCATCTGACAGAAATCTATCTGATGGTCAAATCTGCTGCAAATCTATAAGTGTATGGAGATGATGTCACTGCTGATATGTGCATTGCTCCAATAGCACATAGACTCACTCACTAAACCTTCAGTTATCCTGATTATGTTCTAATGTGACCCAGACGAGGGTTGCAAACTTCTACCACCAGATAGCAGGCAATTTTTTTGTAAATTCACCTCTTGAATCATGTAGGATTACCACTGGTCAGCAACTTTAATCAGGGACAATACTTTCTGCTGTTTATAGCTAAACTCTTCTGCAGAAAGATGGGGATTTTTAAAGAGTCCATACACAAAAAACACCAAACACTGTGCCATTGGCACAAAGAAGTGAAATTGCTGCAAGTTTTAGTGTAAAGATAAATGTACTTACAAACTAACACAAAATCACTTGATTACAGCTATTGCTTATAAAAGATGTGCTTTTACTGAGATGTCGACTTTATTTTCATTTAAGGTTTTGCCAGGATATTTGGTTACCCAGTTGGCATTATTGGAAACAATGGTGTCCTTTTTTCTGAATCTGCAAAAAAGGTAAATGCTGAATAACGTGCTCATCACCTGCCAGAATATTATGGTTGAAGGGGAAGCATGGTCATTTTTGTTATGTTTTGTCTAGCACTGTATACATTGCTTAAGTGTTTTTCCTTTATAATCAGTAAAGATATGAAATATTACAAGTGACAGTTTCACCTTCTGGAGCTTAAAGAGGAACTTTATTGCAAAATTGAACTTTATCCCAATCAGTAGCCCATACCCCCTTTCCCTTGAGAAATCTTTAACTTTTATTAGATAGATCATCGGGGCATCTGTATGGCTAATATTGAGGTAAAACTCCCCCCCCCCCCCCCCCCCCACACACACACACACACAATTGTGATGTCATGGCCATGACTGTTTCCTGTCTGTGAACCTAAGAATGGCTGTTGCCAAGCCAGCAGTATCTGTGTGTGTGTGTGTGTATTATATTTTATATATATATATATATATATATATATATATATATATATATATAATCATTTTTCTAAACAACCTTTTAGTTTATTACATTGTTAGTGGCTGTGTTTAATGATAATGGCAGTTGGTCCTGTCTGTTTTTGTTCATGCCTGCCAGCAGTAAAGATGCTGTCCTGCAGGCTTATGGCTCAACAGGAGCAAGTTACTCTGCGTTTTGAACCAGCAGGTTTTGTAGGTTGAAAAATGTTCTTGCTTTAATTTTTGTGTTGTGAAGACTAGGTATCTCCATAGTGACCAGTACGGCATCATTGTTAGTCATTCGTCAGGAGTCTTGGCAGTAGTAAAATCAAAACTAAGCTTTCCTTTATAAAAATAACACAAGTTCTTAATTTTACATAAGGGTTTTGAGAATTGTATTTTGACTGCAAAGTATAGATAAGTACACCTCAGCGATAGATGGCATATGGCAAGGCAGAAGAGATTATGCTGGGGAGTACATTGTCACTTTCTCTTTTTGTGTCTTTTCTCCGTAATCACACGTGCTATAATCCCACTGACACTTTGCCCTCAGCTAGATCATCTCTTTGGTTTCTGTTTCATAACAAACCTTTACTTAGTATTTATCACATACATTTTTGTGAGGCCTTTGCTTATCTGTTGCTGGGTACACATCATACGTTTTTCGGACATGACAGGAATTATCTATCGAATCCATCTATCGAGCGGAAAAACGTATCGTGTGTACCCAGCATGACATTAGTCTGCTGGAGCCTCGTAAGAGACAGAAGCCAGTGGTTTATTCAGCTTCAGGAGGTCCGGTCTGGTTTATATGTTTGTAGTCTTTTATTCATCTCCTAAGCCAGATAACTTTATTCTTGTCAAGAATGTTTTCTCGTTCTATTAGTTATCTGAAATGGCTCGCTCACACACTGCAAGCAATGTGAACAGTACTGATCTCAGTGAAGCCGGCTCACACTACAGGCCTGGCAGTGACTGGCTTTGGTAAAACGCTGCTGCATGCATTTTGGTGGCAATGACTAATGATCTGATCTTCATAGCAGCCAATGGAAAATGTAAAGCATCGGTGAAATGACTAGGAAGCCCAAGTCAGCCCTGGTCAGTGCCTGTAAAGCACCAGCCAGCACCTGGTAAAGCAAAGTCCGTCCCACGCAACTCCAATGGAAGCACCAGTGAGCCAGCAATGGCGACAATTAGAAAAGCGTTCCATTATGTAACTGATATTCTATTTTTGGTTGAGATTGTTGTTTCTAATTGCCGACCGAACTCCCACATCTTCTACAGTTAACTTTTCTATCGATACGCCTATCTTTCCTCCTGATACACCTAACACTAACGTTCCTGCCGATACGCAGAACGCTATTTTGAGGATAGTGTAATGGTTAAGGCTTCTAACACAGCAGACCAGGGTTCAAATCTCGGCTCTTTCTGCTCAGTATGCCAGCACCTATTCAGTAAGGAGACCTTGTGCAAGACTCCCAAACATTGCTACTGCCTATAGAGCGCGTCCTAGTGGCTGCAGCTCTGGCGCTTTGAGTCCGTCAGGAGAAAAGCGTGATATAAATTTTTGTCTTGTCTAACCTTTCTACAAATACACATAACTGATTGCTTGCCCTAACACATTCCTCTAGCTCTAGATTCTTCATTTTCAGGCTGAATACATTTGCATAATCATGCATCAGCTTGCAAGTTTTTTGATTTCATTGACTTTGACCTGTCTGGCCAGATGACCCATAGACAGTGCACAGATCCTAACATTTCCAAACTAAGCCACTCTTGGTCCCATCCTGCAGATCAGCAAGCCTCTTTTACTGCTGTGATTGTAATCTGTTTATGGGTATAGCGTATGTGACAAACCAACCTTGTTTTCTGAATTTCTGTTGCAGGGCACTCATTTCATTGAGCTGTGCTGCCAAAGAAACATTCCTTTGCTTTTCCTGCAGAATATTACAGGTGAGTAGGACACAGCTATACTATAACTATCATTACGGCATGCTTGGCAATCCCTGTGCAGATGATGCAGTGAGCGAATTGGTAAATGCATACAAAGAAAAATACTTTATTAAAGCGGACCTGAACTCAAAACTTCTTTTCTTCTTTACAAAGACCCGCAATTAACAAAGAATAACCAGGCTGGGGCTGGACCTTGGGGGGGGGGGGGGGATACGCTTTTACCAAAGGGATTGGCGTGTACTTTCTGACTTAGAAGGGCAGGAATAATAATTTAACTTCTTTAATGTGTATCTGTCATTAATCATACATAAGGATTTATACTTACCTGGGGCTGGACTGGTGCAGCTGAACCAGGTACCAGGGTTATTTGCGGCTCAACGGAGGACCACGGGAGGATGGCGTAGGACGCATCGCTGCTCATGGGGCTGGAGGAAGCCCTGGGTAAGTAATAAAATTTTGAAGTAATCCATCTCTGGTTTCCTTTAACTTGCTGCACAGGCGCAGACCACTCGTGACCATGGGTACTTGACCAGGTCGGTGTGCCGTAGTCCCCAACTGAGGGAGAATGGAGGTGCCCGAGAGAACGGCAAGGGAGCACACAGACTACAGGGGGCTGGAGGAAGCTCTAGGTAAGTATACATAATTCTATTTCTTGGTATCAGGTTTTCTTTAAAGAATTGTTTCAACCAAGAACATTAAACTGCCGTTTAGTTTATGATGTTAAAATATGAATGTGATGCTGATAAGGTGATGCTAAAGGCCCCCATCCCTGACTTCTGTTTATGAATGGTGGTTCTAGTTTCCTGAAAAGAGACACCTTTATTCCCTTTGCGAACCAGATTTCTTTTTTTTGTGGAAAATGTATGCCTTACCATGTTCATAAAACAGTTCCTTCTCATTGATGGCTAGTAGAAGAGTCATGACCTCCAGAATTGGCCCCCCTTTTTTTTGGGGCCGCTTTAACATCTTTACCCAGAAATTTTACCACTGCTCAACGTTACCAATGCAACTTTATCAATAAACATTTGCCTAATGTGTCTCATGGTGCTAATGTGGTGAAATGAGTCTTATTATTCGCGTCTAGAAATAACCACCTACATGGCTACATTAATCTGTTAGATTGGCCAAGATTAGTAATATCCATAGGGCGAAATGCTGTAAATGTGGGACAGGGCTGCCCACTTCCTGCAGCACTGTGTGGTTTTGTCCACTAGTGCAGGAGTAGTGGAAGGCTGTAGTTCATTTTTTACAAGCTAAGCTGCATCTTCCGGTTATCTTGTCAGCCTATTATTGTTTGGTATACAGTATTGTCAAATGTAGCTTGTAATACATATTAAAAAAAGAAAACTTCATTAGAATATTATACTGTTATGGGAGAAAATGGAGACTTCAGTCTGTACCTAAACTGTCTGATTGGAGGTCCTTGGTGAATTCCAATCTCCATAAAGGTGGCCATTAACGATACAATTTTTCCTTCAGATTCAATCTTTCAACGCACTTTTTATGAATTGTATAGTAAAATGTATAATAACTAATTGTATAGAAAAATTAGCCGTTTGTGGCGCAAATCAACGCGATAAGATTCTTTGGTTGATCGGAAAAGGAAAAATTATCGACCCCAAAGTTAGTTTTTATGATTTTATGATTGAATTGGATTGTAAGACCTTCTTAAATCATTCCGTTAACGAGAACAATCGATAATTGCCTTCCAATTAGTTCCGATCGTTGAAATGGCGTCGAAAGATCACATCTGATGAAAATATTTGTACCGTTTATGTTCACCTTTATATAAATTAACTTTTCAGACTGGTGGGCAGCACAAGCCCTTTGATAAAATCTGGGGTCTCTGGGTTGATGTATTAGACTAATTTGCCCCTAACTTAGGTTGATCCATGTACTCAATTAGAGATGAAGACTCGCTCCACTGCACTGATGACTGAAAGGAATAGGCTTTTCTTCTGACCACCTGTATTCTAGTCACTGTGGTTTACCTGTATCAGGATAGCAGATATATCTGGAGCCAGTCTCAAAAAACACACAGAAACATGTATTGCGTTCAGAAACTGACTAAAGTTTATTCAAGAGGTCGCTTCTTATAAGGGGGTCGTACTGCTCATTGCACATGTGCAGTAGCAGTTTGACCCTCAATGACATAACAATGGAAAAGTACCAAAAGGTTGGTTAAAAAGTCACAGAGAACAAAATGAAGATGAGGGGGGGGGGGGGGGGGGAGGGGGGTAGTAGTTTAAGTGAAAGTAGGAACAGCTTATCTGATTAGCTTTTGCTGATATTGGTTTTCAAACTAATGTCATTTATGAAAAGACAAACCAAGGACATTTAGATCTTCTGTGGCTATTGGCAAATATAAAAAGCTTATATACAAGATGGAGTAGTATAGACAAGATGGAGGATATACTGTATACAGATCCTACAAGGACCACCACTGCCGCAATCCCCCCACCCTCTTGAGCATATCGCGCTGCAGTGTGGGTAATCAGGAGTGGGAGCAGGTTCTGTATGTATCACTAGCTGCGTTCCCATGGTTACATGACACTCAACTGAAAACAATCTGTCCTATTAGATTGGGTTTTTATCTGAGAAAAATCTTGTTCAGATGGTCACACAAAATGGACGTTATTGTCGTTTTCTGTAGGTCAGAGTTTTAGTGTAGGCATGTTTGTTCACCCGTTCTGCTACTTGCAGCCATCCCAAAGTATATGTGAAGACAATCCATTATCATTATTTATGTAGAGGAGTATTGCTAAGAACCTTCTAAATTCAGTTTGCTATTTAGTAGTATGGCTGGGAAGTCAAACCAAAGTCAAGTCCATGTACCCTTTTAGACAAAGATCTAACATGACGTAGTTCTGCCCTTGCAGAAGTTTCTTTATTAGATATTAACCTTCAGCCCTTGCTATCTGTACTCAGGTGTACCTATTGTTGGAATAAATAACATTATTATTTGCCAAGGCTACCTGAGTCTCCAGCACATGTGGCCAAGAGTCACAATGCAGTTTCTATTCCTGCCAGTGCTGGGCTCAGGTCTCCAGTGCCATTACTTTGATTGAAAAACTTCGTATTGATCTACAAATCTGACTAATGAAACAGAACTCAATGATTGCATCCACTGAGAATTCAGCTGAGAGCTTCAGATAACCACTGTGGTCAAGTGGCTTCAAGAGGCCATCTTTAAATTAGTTTTTTAGAAAACAGAATTTTCTCTGACATTTTCTAAGAGTGGAAGCCTTCTTGTCAGACTATAAACAGATGCTGCTGCTTACATTATATTTTTCTATGAATGTGATCTAAATCAGCATCCGGTTTCCAAACAAGTCCTAAAAATAGATGAGGAACATCTAGTTAGATAATTGGAAGAAAAAAAAAAATCTATTTGGTGATGTATTTATGGAGTAAAATGATCTAAGAACAGTTCTGCAAAAGTAACGAAATCCTCAGGATTGCCCTAAAATTTGAAGTTGAGATCAGAGCCTGGTATTTTCAAGAATTTTTCAAAGAGAACCTGAGATGTTACAAAGCTCAAAAAGTAAATACTGCACTTACTGCTTTTCCCCGAAAATAAGACAGCATCAGTGGTGTAGCTAAGGAGCTGTGGGCCCCGATGCAAGTTTTACATTAGGGACCCCAAGCACTCTATACATAACAAATGATACAGCGGACCAAAATCTGCCAATGGCAACTACAATGTCAGAGGTGCAAGGAGGGAGTGGGAAGCCGTTTGTTAATGATTACCATTATTCAAAGTATCTATAGAAGTGATTATTATGAGCACAGGACCAATAGACAGCTAATACTGACGTTCAGGGAGGGCCCCATGGGGCCCAAGGGCCCCGATGCGGTTGCAACCTCTGCACCCCCTATTGCTATGCCGCTGGGCAGCATCTTATATTAATTCTTGCTCCAAAATATGTACTAGGGCTTATTTTAAGGAGATGTCTTATTATACTGCATGCCATGCTGAGCAGGAGCAGTGCAGGAGCACAAGCAACATACACAGAGCTTGCGGTTTGCAGTTTGGCTCTCACTTCCAAGAAACTGATTCTGCTGCTACTGTGAGGAAGTCCTCCCAGCAAGCCATGCATACCATTGCTGCCCGGAGAGTAACGCTGGAGCAAGGGGACCTTGCCAAGGTTATATAGCAGCAGCCCTCCTGTGTCGCAAAAAACAATAAGCATCAGGATGATGCACACAGCGGGCTGTGTAGGTGAGAGGGGCAGTTAATTTGCTGAGTCAGTCTCACTCAGGCAGAGAACTCTGCCAGGCTTCCCAGAGCTGGGAGGAGGTGAAGCACTGCTGATGCTTATCACTTTACGACACAGATCAGGAGACTTCACTTCGTGAAGAGGAAAGCTACATACTTACACATGCGCGCACGCGAACAGGGAGCGACAGCTCCCTGCCAGCGACAGCTGTCCACACGTCTCGCCAGAAAGGCAGAGACGCGGCGGAAGCTGTTTGTGAATGGAGCATCCCCCGGCCGGATGCTCCATTCACTCGCGTAGGTCTCCTGTCGCTAGCCCGCGTACTCACGCGGGATTAGCGACAGTTCCGGCGAAGTCGCAGCGACAGCTGTAGCCGGCGATTGAACATGTCAATCGCCTGGCGACAGCTCAGACGGGCGATGGTTTGGGGCGCGCGCGTCATACACACGGGCGACCTGTCGCCGCAATACGCGCGTGCCACATGGTTGTGGCGACAGCCGTACCTCGTGTGTATGCACCATAAAGGAGTACACTTCCAGAATATTATAACTTCAGTTTTTAATTTCATTGGGTTTTAAAAGCACCATATTTGAATAAGGAATTAAACAAACCTCTCCTTTTTTGTGGGAAGCGAGCATTCACTTACCTGCAAGCGGATACTCCCTAGCCACCCATCTAAACATGCGCCTACATCTTCCTGTGCATCAAGGAATGAGTCGGCACCACCACAAAATATTTCAAAGCTCTTTTATGGTGAAGGCTGCAATGACAGACCCCTGTTTCGAGTACAATGCTCTTTCTCAAATTGCAATAGCCATAATACCATTATTATGGCTATTGCAATTTGAGAAAGCGCATTGTGCTCGAAACAGCGGTCTGTCATTGCAGCCTTCACCATAAAAGAGCTTTGAAGTACTTTGTGGTGGTGCCGACTCATTCCTTGATGCTACTGATTGTACTCCTGGGGACACAGGAGTAGGAGTTCAGGCACGCCGACTCATCCAGAGGGTGCTCCTTCAGCTTTACGTGTTTACATCGTTCTGTGCCACAGAACCTCAGTTCAAAGCAGCCGCGATGCATGCTGGGAGATGTACTTCAGTGTGACAGGATGGCCAGCTGGGAGATGTAATCACATTAATACATCTCCCAGCATGCATTGGGATGGCTGGGGATCACTGCGCCACATCACCGTGCATGCTTTGAACTGCTTTATCTGTGGGACACGAAGAAGCAAGATGGAGGTATGTGTATAGACAGGCGCCAACCACACTTCCGCCACCCCTACTCTGCCCTCCCCAACCCATAGGTAAGGTTTGTTTACTTTCCTTTTTTAACATAGGAGCGCCCTGGTGCTTAGTTAGCATTAAGGATGCATTGGATCACCTGCAATCAATTTATCTGTTTCAGGTTTTATGGTTGGCCGTGATTATGAAGCTGGAGGAATAGCAAAAGATGGAGCTAAAATGGTGACCGCTGTAGCCTGTGCCAATGTGCCAAAAATGACTGTCATCATTGGAGGTTCGTACGGGGCTGGCAACTATGGAATGTGTGGAAGAGCATACAGGTCAGTGGTGAGGAGCAATGCAGAAATGAGCGTGTTATTTGTTCAGAGGTCTGAAGGTTCAACCTAAGAGCACTGTAGTAACTTTATGAAAAGCTTTATCTACCCTGCTGCAGAATAGTATACAGCCTATTACTTATCACTGCTTCCATTGAAAACTAAGGAGAGGATGGGGTGCTGGATTTTCTTTCAAAGCAATACATAACTAATAATAGTCTACCTGCTTTTCTTTGTTCCAGCCCAAGGTTCCTTTACATGTGGCCAAATGCACGTATATCGGTTATGGGGGGTGAACAAGCTGCTACCGTGTTGGCTACAATTGCCAAGGATCAGAAAATAAGGGAAGGAAAATCAGTAAGTACTGCTGCATTGTTAGCTTAGCAAGTTACCATTACTGACCTGTAAAGCCCAATTCCAGGAAATGGTTATTTTAATTTTGGATAGTGTACAAGGTGATTCCTAACTTTTGGGTTTTGTGGTCTGTGTCTGTGTATGAAAATGATTCCTCACTTCCTGTCCCTGAGACCTCCATTGAGATGTTTGGCTTTAAAGAGACACTGAAGCGGAAAAAAAAAATGATATAGTGAATTGGTTGTGTACTATGAATACTTACTAGAAGATTAGCAGCAAAGAAAATATTCTCATACTTTTATTTTCAGGTATATAGTGTTTTTCTAACATTGCATCATTCTATAATATGTGCAGATTACACAACACTCAGCATTCAAATTGAGTCTTTCAGAGCAGTCTGTGAAGTAATGACCTCTCCTCTAGCAGAGGAAAAGTAAATAGTCCAGGAACAGAGAGATAATAAAAGTCAGATAACAGCCCTCTCCACGACTAACTTAGTCGGAGAGCTTAATGGCTTGTTTGCATAGAGATAACAACTGGAGTTTCTCAACTCTTCCTGTACTGGAAACAATTACACTGATGTATCTGATCTTAATGTTTTATTTCTAAAGCCGCATCTACACACGTATATGCGGCCGCGATGCTCCTTATCAATCGAGCCGCTGATGCGGCTCGATTGATAAGATCCGACAGGACGGATCTTAGCACCGCCGATTCCCTGCTCGCTCCCCGCGAGGGGACAATGGCAGGGAATCGAGCGGCAGATAAGCGGCGCGGGGACGAGCGGGAATCGAGCGGGTATTGATTCCCGCGCACGCGTGCCGAGCGGGGACGCGGCGGGCACGCGGAAGAGGCGATCCGGCGGCTAATCGAGCCGCCGGATCGCCACAATCTCTCCCCGTGTAGACGGGGCTTTAGCTGTGCTACACATACAAATCATAATATCATCATTTTTTTTTCGCTTCAGTGTCTCTTTAACCACTTCCCTAGTAAGGGGTTTTTCCCCTTCTGGACCCAAGTAATTTTTACCTGTCAGTGCTCCTCCCATTCGTTCTCAATAACTTTATAGCTACATATCACAATGAAATGATCCAACTTGTTTTTTTTTTTGCCACCAATTAGGCTTTATTTGTGTGGTACATTTTGCTAAGAATTAATTTATTCTTAATGCATTTTAATGGGAATAATAAGAAAAAAAAATAGATAAAATGATTTCTCAATTTTCGGTCATTACATTTTTAAAATAAAATAAAAACTTTCTTCTGTAGATAAAACCCACACATTTTATTTGCCAATTCGTCCCAGTTATTGCAACCTTTAAAGTATTTCTCTAGTACAATGTATGGTGACAATATTTTATTTTGAAATAAATGTGTATGTTTTAATTGCAAAAATAACAGTAACATTGTTCTCCCCAGGATTTTTTTCCAGCCGGGTGGCATGAAAAAGTAGCCGGGTGGGGCGGAACGGGGACATTTTGGCGGGGTGGAAAATTAAATGTGCACTAATTATGTCCCACACAAGCGCCCATGTGTACGCTGGCAACCACGTGGGGCATGTCCTAGTTCATCAAAGAAAATAGCACAAGCAACTACTAAATCAACGCAACTTAATTTGTTTCCCTGCATGCTATGCACGCTAGTGTTCGCGTAGTGTGCATAACTAAGCAACTGTGCGGCTTTTGAAAGCTACGGCTGTTGCTTAGTTACGCACACAACGCTGCCACTAGTGCACGTACAGGAAAACAAAATTAAATAGCGCAAGCAACGGGAGGTTGCTTGTGCTATTTCCTTTGATTAATCAACCCCCTCGTCCTTTAGGTTTCATCCATGTACATTTGCTGTTTTCAGAGGAGGGGAGTGGGGGATTTTAGCAGTTTTTTTATTTTTATTTGCTGCAATACCATGTCCTAACTAGTCTCTGACAACTTGCCCGCCGGTAATACAATTGCTGCTGCTCCAGCTGCTGCTCCAGCCATGAGATCCATGGCAGCATGGACCCCCCCCCCCCCCAAATGACCCAGCCGTATTTCCAGTGCAACCCTGACCCCCAAGAGCCCCCTCTGGCAAATGCGGGGCAGAATCTCAGCTCAGTGAGCTGATGTGTGAGATGTCCCGCCCCCTCTCCTCGTCCCCCCGAGTTTCCACACATCCCCCCGGCAGAGCAGAGTAACAAAGTAGTAGTTTACCCGCAGCATGTCTGTTCCCCTCCTGCACATACAGGCCTTATTAGCGGAGTGTACAGCGGAAGCTTTCACTCACCGCTCCTCGCCGTTATAATTCCCCTGCTTGCCTGTTACCGGCTCACATCTATGACTCTATGCAGTGGCATAGATGTGAGCCGGTAACAGGCAAGCAGGGGAATCCTAACGCCGACGAGCAGTGAGTGAAAGCTTCCGCTGTACACTCCGCTAATAGAGCCTGTATGTGCCGAAGGGGGACGGATATGCTGCGGGTAAACGACTACTTTGCTACTCTGCACAGAGCTGTGCAGATTCGGGAGCAGCGCTGGTTTTTGCGAGTTAACCCAGTGCGATAGCCGGCCACGCGGTGATGGCAGCTGGGAATGCAGTCAGCCGGGCGTTAATTGAGTTTACCCGGGCGGCCCGCCCACCTGTTTGACCCGGGGAGAACACTTAGTAATATACCCTGAGGACAAACAAACAAACAACAAACAAACACAGAACATTTATATCGCGCTTTTCTCCTGGCGGACTCAAAGCGCCAGAGCTGCAGCCACTAGGACGCGCTCTATAGGCAGTAGCAATGTTAGGGAGTCTTGCCCAAGGTCTCCTACTGAATAGGTACTGGCTTACTGAACAGGCAGAGCCGAGATTCAAACCCAGGTCTCCTGTGTCAGAGGCAGAGCCCTTAACCATTACACTTTCCAGCCACTACGCACACTATCCAGCCACTACGCTGAGGACATGCATATTAAAAAAAAAAGTTCAATCCCTAAGGTAACTATTTATGTACATTTCTTTTTTTAAATGCAAATGTTTTATTTGGGTAACTATGGGAAAGTAGGGGAGGTAAGGGGTTAATTTTAATGGTAAATGTGGTGTTTTTATTAAATAAAATGTATGTAGGTGTAATTTTACTATTTGGCCACACATTTTCTTCCTGCCACCTACTGTTAGTATGCGTACAGGAAGTAATGCGTGGGTGTGTTACTTCAGTTGTTACAATGACCACAGGCATCTCATTGATGCCGGCGATCATTGACACAGACACTTAGATTGGTGAATGGGATCTGATCTGTGGACTAATGGGGGTCGACAAGAATGGGCACGCGGGAGTGCGCATAGTGGTGATCGCAGCGAGGGCCGTATATCTATGCCCCTGTGCTGCAACTGAAGTCCTTTGGGCGTAGATATACTGCCCCAAACGGCAAAAGTGGTTAATATCAAAACTGGCAGTCCAGGGAACAGGATAGCTATGAAAAGAAGTCGAGGATTACAAATCATCCCTACTCTACAGAAGGGTTTATTTACTTTTATCTGTCCCACTGTGCTGAAGATTTTCGCATTTCCTATCTGGGCAGTAAGGGATGAGAATTCTCTAAGGTGGAAGATCACAATACAAAAGATCCAAAATGGTTTCTAACTCCTTCCTAACTTATCCAAAAACAGCACATGTATTCTTTTCCACTGAAACTGGGTTTCATATTCTTGCATTCCAAACAGTTATGATTCAGAGATGCTTTGTGCTTGACCTTATTAGGATAGCATGCCACCATGATGCTGCTTTTCTGTAAAAATTGTGGAGGGGGTTTTGTCTGAACATGCAGCATTAGTAATATGGATGCAGTAGAGCTACTATGGAAGCGGGGGGAATTAATAATTAGCGAGGAAAACGCCAGCGCATACCACTAAGGCTGCATCTGTAATGACCACCAGCTCAGTGGTCATTTCATTAATAATTATTTCCTTTATTCTTTAAAAAAAGCAATCACTGGAAAGGATCTATACAAAGATTCCATCAAGCCTCCCTACTCGCTTGCACACTGTTTTGGCAGTTGGACTGAGCAATTGCGGTTCAGAAAATACTTTTAAAAATAAAGAAAACCCTGAGATCCTCCATGAGGAGATAGACTAATCCAAAACCTGTCAGATTTTAAAGTGTCCCTGAGATGGGTGATTATAAAGAAAATATACATACCTGGGAGGCTTCCTCCAGCCTGATCACTCCTACGCCACCCTCTTCTGCCTCTCCGTTCGCTCGCAACTGGCCCCGAAAAATCCTCCAGTCGGGGCCAGTCGGCACAGACGCAGTCCGGCCAGGTGGGCTCCCCTGACTTGCTCCCGTCAGCAGAACGCTTCTGGTGACGTGAACAAGGCGGGAGCGTGCACATGTGCAGTCGGCCCCGGACCAGAGGACTTTCCGGGGCTAATTGAGGTGAACGGAGAGGCAGAAGAGGATGGCGTGGGAGCGATCAGGCTGGAGGAAGCCCCAAGTATGTATATTTTCTTTATAATCACCCATCTCAGGTTCTCTTTAACATCTATTGCAAGTGACCGTGACATAGGAAAAATACATTTAGGGTGAATTTGACTCTGGAACAAATGCACCTTTTATGCATATGCATGTACAGGCATTTGAAATGTTACAAATTTTGCTGAAAGCATTGAGGTTTGTTTTTTTCTCAGAGTAAGTGGAATTTCCCTTTGACTATGCCATACGTATGTTGTAGCCCTTATCCTCCTGCGCCTGTGATTCTAGTATAGCCCAGGGTCCATCTATTACACAGCTCTGCTGTGAGTCATCCTAGTTCACTATGATAATGCAAGTATGAGAAGTATGTCTTAATGGTGCTTCAGATATGGAGCTATTAATGTAAAAGTGCCTATAAATTAATGAGTTGTTGAGGACTAGTGTTTATCTTCATTTCCCATCTGCCTACTTATTATTGTACTTTGTTGTATATTGCTATCATCATATCATCCGAATAACACACACTACACACTATTGCCTGAAGAGCTCAGGTACTGCAGCTGCTACTACCAGGGTGGTGCTGATTTTCTGGCATTTGTAGTCTGAAAAAGTTTAAAAGTCATTAACCGCTTCCAGATGGCACTATTTGAAATCTATGCTTTGTTTAGGAGCTTTTATCCCTGCTAGGACATAGATTTCAATTAACACACCGCTACCACTAATTGCACTGTTCTCCTGCCACTACAGCCCTCTCGCACTGCTGTCACTATGACAACAGAGTTCCATGAGCTGGTCAGGAGCCAATGAAATCGGCTCCTGACTAGCTCACAGAGTTCTGCTGTCATAGTGACGGCAAAGCAGGTGAGCTACAGCGACGGGAGAGCAGTGTGATCGGCGGTAATGGGGAATCCGTGCGGTGTGACGTCAGTAGGCCCAGTTTTTCGTACCAATTGGTTAAAGAGGGAGGAACTGCTGGTAAATTAGCCATGTGCGGGTAGCACACCAACAAGTAAGTTGGCCAAAACACACAAATAGGTTAATTGGCTTTCCTCTAAATTTGCCGTAGACTACGATGGACATACGACTATGGTAGGGATTAGACTGTAAGCTCCTATGAGGGACAGTAAGTGACATCACTATATATTCTGTAAAGCACTGTGCAGTATGTCCATGCTATACAAAGCTAAATAATAATAGCATAAGTACCAAAACGAGGTTGCACTAATTGCGTAATGCACACTACTCTCCTGGTGCTAGTACCAGTAAAACATGCAAAATTACCGCAGTTCATGCAGCAGTCCCAAGGTGAGATAAAGCCAATTGTGTTATCCCGGAGATATTTGGTTAGCACGGCTGCACGTCACTCTTCTATGTGTCAATAAAGATATAAGCAATTCCATATTAGACAAGACAAATAACATTTATATCGAGCTTTTCTCCTGGCGGACTCAAAGCGCCAGAGCTGCAGCCACTAGGACGCGCTCTATAGGCAGTAGCAGTGTTAGGGAGACTTGCCTTAGGTCTCCTACTGAATAGGTGCTGGCTTACTGAACAGGCAGAGACGAGATTCAAACCCTGGTCTCCTGTGTCAGAGGCTGAGCCCTTAACCAATACACCATCCAGCCACCACTGGATATTAGTAAAACCCTGCTGGAGGGCGGTCTTCAGAATATGTTTTATTCATCTCTCATCATTTGTAAAATCTCTCATTTGCATAAATCCTCCTTTACACAAATCTAGTGTGTGTCCATGCACTCCAATATGTCACCAAAGGATCCAGAGTGCTAGATCATCTGTTCAGAAAACGTTTGGGGTAGTGAAAAAACTCCCCAGAAGGTGCGATCTGGCCACCTATTGATCACTCGGCTGCTCCCTGAAGATATTCACTGTAGAGACAAGTAAGAAGAGAGTGGCGCTCTGAGACTCCCAGCAAAATAAGAAAAACGCTCCAGCAGGAGAGGTCTCACCTGGTTCTCCTATGGCCGGCACAGCGTACACAGCCAAGATAAGCGTGTCCCTCTATGCTTAGCCGGGGACTGGGCTCTCTGTTTCGGCGTAACGGATGTGAAGTCACTCCTCTCGGCACTCCTCACAGATGTTGCTATGGAGAGCAGGACGCCTCTACTCACACGCGCTAGAGCTGCGTGGTAGGATGCGTCTATTTCTCCGCATAGAGGTGGTGTGTTGGGAATAGAAAACCGCCGTAAATGCGGTATACACAGACCGGACTAAAGGGGTCAAATTGATATAAAATATATTTAAAACGACAACGCGTTTCGCAGAGCAACATCCTCTGCTTTATCAAGTCATCAATCCACACAACAATGTCCACAATTCATTATATAGCAACGCCTCATAAAGCTGCAGCCTGTTCAAGCACATTGTTTCCCTCCTTACCCCTCCCCCTGCCGCCACAAGCTGCTCCGTCATGAGCAGTGCTGTTGTCCCACCTTCCCCCTCCATAGCAACAGTACCATGCAATGCTTCTTTGCTGTACTCGGGTCTAAACTCTGGCCTGAGAACAGTGTCTCAAAAGAACAGTGTTTCTAAATGTGTATATCCATATGCACTAAAAGTAAACCTGAGGTGACAGTGATATGGAGGCTTCCATATTTATTTCCTTTTAAGCAATACCTTTTGCCAGGCTGCCCTGCTGATCCTCTGCCTCTAATACTTTCAGCCATAGACCCTGAACAAGTATGCAGCAGATCAGGAGTTTCTGACATTATTGTCAGATCTGACAAGATTAGCTGCATGCTTGCTTCTGGTGTGATTCAGACACTAATGCAGCCAAATAGACCAGCAGGCCTGCCAGGCAACTGGTATTGTTTAACAGGAAATAAATATGGCAGCCTCCATATCACTCTCACCTCGGGTTCACTTTAAGCCAATAAAGAGACATGCTTGAAGTGTACCTGAGATAAATGGAACAAAAGGATTTTTACTTACCTGGGGCTTCTTCCAGCCCTCTGTAGTCCGTTCGCTCCATCATTGTCCTCCTGGTCCCCTCCGGTGTTTCATTGTTAACCCTGTTAGTCTGTTCCTCAGCTCCCAGCTGCATGCCGCAATGATGGCACTCTTGCAGCTGTGAGCATCATGTGCAGTTGCCAAAACTTGTAACTGCCCTTGCGTAGAATGCTTAAAGAGGAACTTCAGCCTAAACAAACACTGTCATTAAGTTACATTAGTTATGTTAATTAAAATAGATAGGTAATATAATCTCTTACCTACCCTGTTTTTAAAGAACAGGCAAAGGATTGTGATTTCATGGGGCAGCCATCTTTTTGGTTGAAAGGAGGTGACAGGGAGCATGAGATACAGTTCCAACTGTCCTGTGTCCTGATCACCCCTCCCAGTTGCTAGGCAACGTGAATAACAACATAGGAAATACCATCATGCTTTGCGCATCAGGGGGAAAAAAGCACGGGCAGTTTTCTTTGATGGGGCGGAGCTTAGCTAAAAATGCAGCTAAAATGAGACTTCTATAAGAAAAACAATGTTCTGATGCTGTGAAACTGTTAACACCAAGCCTTTTCAGTTCTGCTGAGTAGATTTTTAGTCTGGAGGTTCACTTTAAGGTCACAGTAGCGTGATTGAGGAGGTCAGCGTCCCAGAACAGTGCAGGTGCAGTGGCTCGCTATCCAGCTGGGACAGGGAATCACAACAACACAGCTAATCGGAGCGGAAGGACATTAAGGAAGTTGATAGACTACAGGGGAGTGGAAGAAGCACAGGGTAAGTAAAAATCCTCGTGTCCCCTCATCACAGGTTTACTTTAAGTCAAACAAAGAAGATGTCATGTGTAATGTAACCATTTGCTAACAGTATACTACAATGAATACTATAGTTTCTACACAGGCCAACTCAGTAAGTGAAGCAGCCCTTAGAACAAGGGTATCAAACTGAAATACAAAGTGGGCCGAAATTGTACACTGGGACCTAGTCGCGGACCAACCTCAATGTTTCCTGGCCACCTTCCTCCCTTATATATTTCCCAGATGTCTAATGGATACCCTCAAACCCCTATACAGTTCCCTGGTGTCTAGTGGTCTTCCCTTCCCTATACA
The DNA here is from genome assembly GCF_040937935.1 of Hyperolius riggenbachi. NCBI lineage: Eukaryota > Metazoa > Chordata > Amphibia > Anura > Hyperoliidae > Hyperolius > Hyperolius riggenbachi. Next base: position 581,650,017 of record NC_090646.1, read on the forward strand.
GTTCCCTGATGTCTAGAGGCCCCATCCTCTCCTATACAGTTCCCTAGTGTTTAGTGCTTCCCCCTACCTACGCCATATGGCTTCCCTGGTTTTCAAGGGCTTCACATCCAGTATAGCTTCTCTGGTGGTCTAGGGTGCGCCAAACATAATGCAAAGTGGGGAAACCACTTGAGGCCCAAATGTAATGGTCCGCGGGCCGGAGTTTGACATGTATGCCTTAGAGAGACTTGATTCCCAGCAGCGTTCAGAGATGCCTGACGTATCGTGGCATGCGCCACTTCATCAGAGGTTCAGTACTGTGACCGAATATACACTTTTATTATTATTTTATAGAGTGCCAACATATTCTGTAGCGCTGTACAATGTGCAAAACATACAACAATGGACAGCATAGATACATGAGCAGTTCATCATACCGTACAATCTGGATAACCAGTGACACAGGTACAGATGCATACAATTGATGTGTACTTTGAATAACATCACCAATATTGATGTTCATATGATAAATTGCACATAAACCGGAAACAAAAGGGGGAGGTCCCTGCCCTTGCAAGCTTACAATCTAGAGGGTAGTGGGGTTGAGACAAAGGGGTTAGCAGATGAGTCAGTGAGCATTATATTCTAATTATAGCAAATTATAAGCCTGTCTGAAAAGGTGTATCTTGAGGGTACGTTTGAAAATGTTCAGGCTTAGAGCATGACAGATAGGCTGTGGAGAGAGTTCCAAAGGAGAGGTGACATTTGTGAGAAGTCCTCAATGCAAGAGTGAGAGGAGGTGACCAAGCTGAACAACAAGAGGGTCTTTTGGAAGAAAAGAAGGTTCTGTGATGGATGATATCTGGAAATTAATAAGGAAATGGATGGAGGGGATAGCCTATGTAGAGCTTTACATGATAGTGTTAGGAGTTTGAATTGGATCCTTTTGGGCGATTTATTCAGTTGCTGCTGCAAAATGATCAGATGTAAAATGAGCAAGACAGCAGTGACCAATACATTTGCACCACATACATCTGTTATGCAGCCTTTTCATAGGCTGTTATAAATCTATGAGACGTTCAATTTATTTTACCATGTAAAACAGAATGCCTTCATCAATGAGGTTTTTGTACTCCTATACTTTGAACAATAGTGTACCTTAGGAAATCTGGTCCCCAGTGCAAGTTTTACATTGGGCCCCCTCAAGCGCTCAATGCATAACAATTGATGTGGAGCACTGAAACCTGCCAAGGACAGCTGCAGTGTCAGAGTGGTGTAGGCTGGGGAGGAGAACAGCAGAGCTGGGACTAGATCCTCCAGCACCCAAGGCTGAGGCACTGAAGTGCGCCCCCCCCCATCCCTCCCACACAGCCATCACACACTGCTTGCTATTAGATTAAAGCGGAACTGTAGATTGCTAATAAACACAATGTTTCACTTACCTGAGGCTTCCCCAAGCCCCCAGCAGCTGTCCTGTCCCGCGCTGCTCCTCGACGAGCCTCCGTCCTCCCGCCGTCAGCTACTTTCGGTTTCGCCGCCGGGTCACTACGCCCACACGGCTCTGGCCACGCGTATCCTTTCTTCGCGTTCCCTGCTATTGCAGAGGGGAACACGAAGAAAGGTTACGCTTGGCCAGAGCCGCGCTGGCATCGACTTACAAGTCGAGGTGCGGGACCGAGCGGCTGCGGGGGAACGGAGACTCGTTGAGGAGCGGCGCGGGACAGGACAGCTGCTGGAGGCTTGGGGAAGCCCCAGGTAAGTGAAATATTGTGTTTATTAGCAATCTACAGTTCCGCTTTAAGAGGTGCCCCAGGGCCCTCAACCTTCCCAACACCTTAATCTCCAGTTATCTGGATTGCAGTCACTGCCATGTATCACCTTTTCTTATTTCTCTCTGCTTCAAACACAATAGGGGAATGATAGCTGAGTGAGTTGTGCGCCCCCTCCTACACTGTGCCCTGAGGCTGGAGCCTTTCTCGCTTCTGCCTTAGCCCGACCATGAAGAACAGTCTATTAATGGTTACAACTAATCAAAGCACATACAGAGGTGCTCATTACCAGCTGAGCACCAATAAAAGATCTGATAAAGGGGTTGATGGAAGGCCTCTCTGGTCCAGGGGCCCTGGTGCGGTCGCTACCTCTGCATCCCCTATTGATGATCCGTTTTTTAGTTGCTAACCTACTCACATCAGAAACTATGGGGATACTGAAGGGGTGCTCTGCTTTCACATACAGGTAATCTACAACATTCAACTGGAATTTTTACATCATCTTGTGTTCTTATTAAATTAAAAACCCTAATTTCTGACATTGCAACATCAATAAAATCACTGTGGTCTGTCAGGCTTTGAAGGTAATGTGAATTTTACTCATTTTGATAAATGAATTTAGGTTTCACGCCAATTTCATTACTTAAGATCTTCAATAATGTCGGGATGTGTCTGCTTGTTGGCATTCATATTGCAGATGTAATTGTTTGCCTCGGGGCGGTGTGCTGTCATGCTCAGAGCCCAGCTGACCTTTTCCTGTCTTGTTTTTCAGCCGCATTGACAGGTTAGCAAACGGTTTTCATCCAGTTCTGTTATTTCATTTATTCTAATAAAGAAGTTGTATAAAAACACCTTTTTGTTAATTAAAGGGACCCTGAGCAGGTGATAAAAACAGATTGTATACTTACCTGGGGCTTTCTCCAGTCCATCGTAGGTCACGAGGTCTCCCGGCGTCCTCCTGGCTTCTTCCCTGGTCCCGGCTCCAGTTATATGTCGACTTCGGCCTGAAGGCATTACGACGGCCGGCGTAAGAGTTGTGCTCATGTGGGGTTCAATCTTAGAGAACACGTAGCTGGCCAGCATAATGCCCCAATACACGGAAGCGGGAAACAGACCTGACGATTTCAGGCCCGAGGTTGTCCTGTACTGGGAGCCAGGACCAGGGAAGGAGCCAGGAGGACGCTGGGGGACCTCGCTGCCTGTGGTGGGCTGCAGGAAGCCCGAGGTAAGTGTAAATTTTGTTTTTATCACCTGCTCAGAGTCCCTTTAAATGTTACAAAGGAAACCCTCTTAAAAGTTTTGCTACTACTTTCCTCTTGCGTTTTTTGGGCATCCCATCGCCCGTTCCCTACAATTCCTCCTCTTTCTTTCTCTTTTCCTCTCTTCTACTTCTCTACTGTCTTGGGGCCAGTGGGCCATAGGCCTATCTCACAAGATTTTTTATGTTTCATGTCAGGTATCCAAGAAATGATACTTATGCCTTCAGACCACTATATTTCTGAAGGTTTCCTATGTTTATTTTCTACTTTCTTTTGCATTTGCTTAAAGAGAGACTGAAGCCTTGAAAATGACCTGTTTGTATTAGCCAGTCCTTTTCAGCATCAGTAGTATAGATGAAACGCTGCATTCCCGTGGCTAAACAAGGCCTTAATCACCCCGAAATCCCCAGGGCAAATATCGGGACTCCTTCCTGTTAGAGGCAGAGCGTTGAGCAATAGCTCTGCCTCTATTTGCGTCAATCCCCGCGGATTGCCGCTTCCTCCTGCCCCTCTGTTTTCTTTTACTGAGAGGGGCGGGAGGAGGCGGAGATTCGCAGGGATTGACGCGACTGGAGGCAGAGCTACTGTCCAAAGCTCTGCCTCCCCCGGGCAGCAAAATCCACGACTTTAGGGGAATAAAGGCCTCGTTTTACTGCGGGAATGCGGCGTTTCATCTATGCTTTAATGCTGAAATGGACTGGCTAATAAAAACAGGTAATTTTCAAGCCTTCAGAGTCTCTTTAACCACTGACATTTTTTGTTTTATGTTACCCTGCTTGTAAGTGTGCCTTTTCTTGTTGCAGATAAAAGATTGAATGTTAAAAAATAAAACTCACGTTAATTTACAGGAAAAGTTTTCTTTTATGTGTGGATAGAATGTCTTTTAATAATACTCTTATCTATCATGAAATACTGTTGCAAAACTGATATTAACCCATTTTTAGTTACTTCATATTGTGCATAATTTTTCCTCCCTGTACTTACGAGGTGGTTGTACATAAAAGAGAGATGTACTTCTACAGGCCATAAAATAGCTAACTGTTCTGATTTTCATGCTTTCCATATTAGTTTTCAGAAGCTGAAGAAGCTGCGTTGAAGGAACCAATCATCAAGAGGTTTGAGGAGGAGGGGAATCCATACTACTCCAGTTCAAGGTGAGGTACTGCTGATATCATCACAGGAAAGACTTGAATGTGTACCTGAAGTGAAGTATAACGGTACATTAAAATCCTGGGGTCCTTGAAGTGTTGTGTGGCACTTACTGCTGCGCTGTGCCTCTAGGGTTGCTCTTGTTCCCTGTTCTTGAAGGTATTATTATCTGACTCCCCAGGGGCAGTCACTCCTCTCATCTGTGGCCGTGCACAAATGTATACAAACTGGGAATGTGCGCATTCCAAGCTGTGCATACCCAGTAAGTGTGAAAGCGCATCTGAACTGGGCGAGTTCACAAACCCCATAGGGAGGAGTCTGAGTCTGATGGGGAACTAGGAACAGCGTGGTGGGGAGAAATTGAGGGAGTCACCAAAACGGGAGTGAGCCTGTCTGCTCTCATTTATGGATTGTAAATGCAATTACTTTTTATTACTATTAGATTTAAAAATGTTTACACTATTGGGAGCTCTCTTTATTCTGAAGTGATTGCTGAACAAAACAATGCGTTGAAAGAAACGAAGGACCTTTAGTGACCTGAGAGATGCCAGGAGGGGTGGGGGACAGCCAGTGAGCGTCCCAATGTGTAAACAGAGCTAAATAGGGGTCTCAGCAGCCGGTGAGTGTTTAAAGAGAACATGAACTGAAAATTAAAAGTCAAAATAAACATAAACACATCATACTTTCCTCCTGTGTAGTCTACTCATTAATCTTTCTCTTCTCCTGCAGGACTGTGATCAATGGAATTCTCTGTCCTCCATTTTGAAAATGGCTATTACACCATAGCCACTTTTAAACTGTAATGTCACCCACATGAGCCATAGGGAAGCATGGACATTACCTTGCACATTCAGTTGTAACTGACAGCAACGGGTACATTTCAGTTCTGACAAAATATTGTCAGAACTGGAAGGGATCACTGTAAGCAGAAAATGGTGAGCTTCTGAGAGGAACTGACGGTGAGGTAAGTATGTCATATTCAATTGCAGCTACGTCATATGTTTATTTCAAATAATTTTACTCAGTTCAGGTTCCATTTAACTACCGGGGCCCATACGGAATAAACCTTTTCTCCTTAGTTTTCTCTAAGTTGATATTTTTTCACCTTGTCAATAAAATGCCATTTAACCACTTTACCACTGAGGGGTTTTACCCCTTGAACACCAGAGCAATTTTCACCTTTCAGCGCTCCTTCCATTCATTTGTCTATAACTTTATTATTACTTATCGCAATGAAATGAACTATATCTTGTTTTTTTCGCCACCAATTAGGCTTTCTTTAGGTGGGACATTATGCCAAGAATTATTTTATTCTAAATGTGTTTTAATTGGAAAATAGGAAAAAATGTGGGAAAAATTTATTATTTTTCAGTTTTCGGCCATTATAATTTTTAAATAATGCATGCTACTGTAATTAAAACCCATGAAATGTATTTGCCCATTTGTCCCGGTTATAAAACCTTTTGAATTATGTCCCTATCACAATGTTTGGCGCCAATATTTTATTTGGAAATAAAGGTGCATTTTTTTCTGTTTTGCATCCATCCCTAATTACAAGCCCGCAGTTTATAAAGTAACAGTGTTACTCTTGACATAAATATTTAAAAAGTTCAGTCCCTAAGGTAACAATTTATGTTTTGTTCTTTTTTTTTATTGTAATTTTTTTTTTAATTACAAAAAAATAATAATTGGGGAGTGTGGGAGGTAATGAGTTAATTTATTGTGTAAAACTAATGTATTTGTATATGTAAAATGCTTTAGGGTGTAGTTTTACTATTTGGCCACAAGATGGCCACAGTGAGTTTGTTTACATGCAACCTGTAAGCGTCCGGAAGGACGCTTACAGGAAGCACTACGAGGCTGGGAAAATCACAATGATCGCGCTGTTTCTCAAAGAAGCAGCAGATCATTGCGGGGGCTTAGATCAACGAACGGGAATGGATTTTCCCGTTCATTGATCTCCGGGCGAGCGGGCGGCGGCGTGCACGAGCGGCGGGAGCGCGGACAGCGGCGGTAGCGCGGAAGGTACGGATTTCTCCGTCTCTTGTTTTTTTAGGGGGGAAAAAAGGGACGGAGAAATTCGTACCTCTGGAGGTAAAGTGGTTAAGCCACCAGGAAGCAAGAAAATACACTGAATAATCTTGACAGTACTTTTCCAACTACTTTTGGTATTTTTGCAATTGCACAGTGCGAAAAATGTATTTTAAACAGAAAATTAAAAATTATCTCCTGGGAGAAAGCTGAGGAGAAAAAGTGAATTGTATATGGGCCCGGGTGTGGTGGAGGCCTTTCTCTCATCACAAGCAAGGTGTTGTGAAGCACAAGGGAAGAAAGAGAAAGCATTGTGGGCGTGTGTGTATTTGAATAGTGTGGTTCGGTGATCTGGTTTTCCTTTCAGCCAGTGTTTTTGAACAGTGGATTTTGTATGGTGCATGACAAAAAAAAAAAAAACAATTTATCAAGCAAAAAGAAAGAAAAAGGAAAGACGTACGCAAGTGTTTATATTTACAGGGCATGCACGGTTCATGAAATTGCGCATGCCCAGTTCAAATGTGCTTGTTAATGGCCTCTGCGAATTTCCTTGATATTAAAAAGAAGATATGTTGGAACGGGTAACAAGAGGGACCCAGGGAGCAACACACAGCAGTAAGTGCTTTACAAAACTTATAAGAGCACCGCCTTTTATTTAACTCAACCTCTTGAGGACCATGGTGTTAAACCCCCCTAGTGACCAGGCTATTTTCTGCTTAATTGGCCACTGCAGCTTTAAGGCCAAGCTGCAGGGCCGCGCAACACAGCACACAAGTGATTCCCCCCACCAACAGAGCTCTCTGTTGGTGGGGTCTGATCGCCCCCCTGTATTTATTTATTTTTTTAAATAAATATTTATTTGGGTTTTTTTTGTATTTTTATATATTACTATTTTTTTTATTTTTTTTTTCAAATCCCCTCCCTCCCCCAACCGGCCAATCACGGCGATCGGCTGTCATAGGCTTCTGCCTATGAGAGCCAATCACTCTCTTGTCCTCCAGGGGGACAGCCATGTCACACGGCTGTCCCCAGTACAGCGCTTTCGCTGTGTAACAATCTTCCGCTCAGAGACAGAAGGCGGAGCTCCGCCCACCAAGCAGAAGATGTGCGCGATTTCCTGCAAACTGCTGCCCCACGACTTTACGCCGATCGGCGTTAGGCGGTCCTGGGGCTGCCGCCGCGCCCATGCCCATCGGCGTGACGCGGTCGGCATGCAGGGTTTTTTTGCTGCAGGTTTGCTTTAATGCGAGAAATTGATATTTACTGTTGTGTGTGTGTGTCTGGGTTTTTTTTTTTTTTTTTTTTGGTATCTCAAAGAAACCAGTTATAACTGCAAGGTTTACATAGTTCACTGTTTTCCTACAAAAATGAGTGGAGGCATTTCAGACACACTTTCACACTGTGGGCACAAGTTTCCTCTCAACAGGATCACTAGTGTACCACTATACAGTCCTGGCCAAAAGTTTTGAGACTGTCAACAATATTGGAAATTAGAAAAGTTGGTGCTTAAGTTTTTATAATGGCAATTTGCATATACTCCAGAATGCTATGAAGAGTTATCAGATGAATTGCATAGTCCTTCTTTGCCATGGAAATTAACTGAATCCCAACAAAAACCTTTCCACTGCATTTTATTGCTCTCATTAAAGGACCTGCTGAAATCAATTCAGTAATCGTCTTGTTAACTCAGGTGAGTATGTTGACGAGCACAAGGCTGGAGATCATTGTCAGGCTGATTGGGTTAGAATGGCAGACTTGACATGTTAAAAGGAGGGTGATGCTTGAAACCCTTGATCTTCCATTGTTAACCATGGTGACCAGCAAAGAAACGCGTGCAGCCATCATTGCCTTGCATAAAAATGGCTTCACAGGCAAGGATATTGTGGCTACTAAGATTGCACCTCAACAATTTATAGGATCATCAAGAACTTCAAGGAAAGAGGTTCAGTTCTTGTTAAGAAGGCTTTAGGGCATCCAGCAAGCGCCAGGATCGTCTCCTAAAGAGGATTCAGCTGCGGGATCAGAGTTGCAACCAATGCAGAGGTTGCTCAGGAATGGCAGCAGGCAGGTGTGAGCGCATCTGCACGCACAGTGAGGTGAAGACTTTTGGAAGATGGCCTGGTGTCAAGAAGGGCAGCAAAGAAGCCACTTCTCTCCCAAAAAAACATCAGGGACAGATTGATCTTCTGCAGAAAGTATGGTGAATGGACTGCTGAGGACTGGGGCAAAATCATATTCTCAGATGAAACCCCTTTCCGATTGTTTGGGGCATCTGGAAAAATGTTTGTCAGGAAAAGAAAAGGTGAGCGCTACCATCAGTCTTGTGTCATGCCAACAGTAAAGCATCCTGAGACCATTCATGTGTAAGGGTTGCTTCTCATCCAAGGGAGTGGGCTCACTCACAATTTTGCCCAAAAAAATACAGCCATGAATAAAGAATGGTACCAAAACATCCTCCAACAGCAACTTCATCCAACAATCCAACAACAGTTTGGTGAAGAATAATGCATTTTCCAGCACGATGGAGCACCGTGTCATAAGGCAAAAGTGATAGCTAAGTGGCTCGGGGACCAAAATGTTGAAATTTTGAGTCCATGGCCTGAAAACTCCCCAGACCTTAATCCCATTGAGAACTTGTGGTCATTTCTCAAGAGGCGGGTGGACAAACAAAAACCAACTAATTCTGAGAAACTCGAAGTGATTATGAAAGAATGGATTGCTATCAGTCAGGCTTTGGCCCAGAAGTTGAATGACCGCATGCCCAGTCGAATTGCAGAGGTCCTGAAAAAAAAGGGCCAACACTGCAAATACTGACTCTTTGCATAAATCTCATGTAATTGTCAATAAAAGCCTTTGAAACGTATGAAGTGCTTATAATTACATTTCAGTACATCACATAAACAACTGAAACAAAGATCTAAAAGCAGTTTAGCTGCAAACTTTGTGAAAACTAATATTTTTGACAGTCTCAAAACTTTTGGCCAGGACTGTAGTGTGTCCTGGCCAAGAACTGATCCTGGACTCTAGCACTGCAAGGCACTAGCCTCTCGACCGCTGTACTGCCCAAATGTGAACACTTGCATGTTTTTGATCTTGCAGTATGATGTGGTATTTTTCAGACTGGTTTCTTGCTGTGTAAAGAGAGCTCTTGCAGGATGGTTTATGGTACTGTAGCTGGGGGTCTTGCAGTGTAGTGTGAGCTGCTCTTACAGGCTAATATCTAGCAGAGTAGTGGAATCCCTCTCAGGCCATAATCTTGCAGTGCAGAGGAATCTCTTGAAGGCCAGGATCCTGTAGTGTAATGTGAGCTCTTGGTGGTTGGACCTTTTTTCCATACATCTTGGTCATCAATATCTATCCTGTGTTTACATGTCTTTTAATTATAAAGCAAATTAGTGGCTGGCACACATTGACCAGCTTTTAATTTATGAGAGTCATTAGCAGCCTACTGTCCTTATAGTGTTTATCAGTCTGCCTACGTATCTCAACATAAGCTGATCAATTTAGCTAAACGAACGTGTCCTTTTTCAGTGTGGGAAGACCCACGTAATGAATATTTTACATGAACAATTCATGATCTGTAGGTTAAATTGGGCAAATTTCACAGTATAGTGCAAATTCTAATGGCGCCTATTGCAGCTCCCTTACATTATCGCAATTTTCGCAGGTTGTCGGCTGGGGGTCGGAAATGATAGTTAAGCTAAGGTTAGGCATGGGGTGGAAGGAAGGGTTACGTGTGGAGAGGTGGTTATCGATGGCCACCCTTGCTGTCTGCCTTGATATTTATCTTCACAACTGAACCCGGTTTGTGCCATCATCCTGTACCAATGGTTTTGTGTAAAGTAACTTGTCTACTCTCTTTGTACCGGCAGGTTATGGGATGATGGGATCATTGATCCAGCAGACACCCGGCTGGTTCTGGGACTGAGCCTCAGCGCTGCTCTGAACGCACCAACACAGAAGACTCAGTTTGGAGTTTTCCGAATGTGAATCTCCCTGGAACCACCACACACTGACACACCTGTCCTTTCTAAGAGCTTTCCATCATGTAGAATAAAACTTTTTATAGAACTCACCCTGTGCTTTATTTACATACTGAAGTTACAGGAGAACACCATCGAATGACAAATACTAATAATATTGCCTGATTCTGTGGTGCCTACTGCAAACTATGCATTTCTACACACACCTGATTTAAATATTTAAACACAGATTAGCCTTGAAAGAGGAAAATAAATAAAACATAACTTTTAATGAACAATCAAAGATAAAAAAGTGTTTAAACATTATTACACGTTGTCAAGTACTTTATGAATAAAAAAGAAGTGTTAAGGTGTCCATTAACGGTACAATTTTTTCATCAGATGCAATCTTTCAGCGCACTTTTTACCATCATAAGCAATCGGAAGGTACGTGTCCATTGTTCCTATAAACTGGTGAATTAGGGCATTTTCTCTCTTCAGATACGATTGTGAAATCCAACTTACGGGTCGATTACATTTTCTGTTCCTATTGATCAAAGAATTGTTTTACATTGATTTTCAAGACACGCTGTGCAGTTTTCTGTACAATTCGATCGTAAAAAAAGTGCGTCAAAAGATCGCAACTGAGGAAAAAATTGTACCGTTAATGGCCAATCTCCTGAACTATCAACCTTATGATGGATTGGATCAGGTCCGATAATGGTGCTGATCGATGGTGAATAATGATTCTATCAATCCTTCATCAAATCTTTGAACAATTATTTTAGTCTGATCGGATTGCTTATGATTTTCCCCTCTGTTGGTAGGCCCAAACGATTGTTTCTGATTGATCTCAGTGATCGGACAATCGTCAATCTTAGGGGAATGCAAGCAAGTTAACCATCTAAGACTCTGATAGACTCTGAACCACCCACTGACTGGTTAGTTGTGTCTGCTTTTGGTCTCCTAAGCAGTCAGCAAGTACGGTATTTTGTTAGCATGTTTGTGTGCATCTCACAGAACTCCTTGGTTACGGTTGCTCCTTAATACAGTACTGAGAAATCCTTCACTTGGAAAAGAGATTCAGCCAGTGAACTAAAAAAATGCCGATTGTGGCTCAGAAATATATTAAGCAGTGAAAGTAGAAGATGAGCCTGGCTGACAGGGTTTTGGCAAAAAAAAAAAAAAAGATGGCAAATCTCCCATTCCTGTTATGGCAGGTTCACTTTAAAGTGGGGATAGGTGAGATTATGCTGTAATGCATTACCTCTTAACACATTTTCCACCGCTTCTTTACGTACTTCCATATCTTTATTTATTTTTGGCCTTTGGAAGTACTATGGATACTTGGTTTAGTTTATCAGGCCTATTCTCCTGTATGCCTCGCGTTTGTTTGTTTTTATCTTCACTTAGCGTTCACTTCAGATTTTACACCCTTATTTACTCATCTTTGTTGGCGTATTTTTGCCTCCATCCTATGCACCAACAATAAGTGTGTAAGTTGCACCCTGTCACAGATTTTTTTGTCCACAGGGCCCTGCTTTTACACTTTACCTGTAGCCTTTTGCATGTTATGGAAGGCTTTAAAACATTTTTGGCCACTAGGTGGTGTTATTTTTCATCACCTGATCGCCATATTGGCGACTGCTTGTTACAATAGTAATGCCTGTTAGCAGGTAAGTACAGGCGAATAGCATTACGCCTTGGAGACGTAACTGTAACGCGTATATGAGTAATCATATACGTGTCCGCATTTCCAAATGTACACCATCAACGGAAATGGTAGGTGGATTTTCGTGATGTTTGCGGAAATGAGTATTTACCCAGGACGCTCTATAGCTGTCATCAGCCTCCATAGAAGCGCTGTTTTGCGCGAAACGGACGTCACCCTCTACCCTACTGCTGCCCACCAGGACCGGTATGTGTACCTCCATTGTTTGTTCCTGCAACTGATGTATTTGTTATTGCTGTTCAAGCAGACCATTACCACAATAAATCAGCCATCTGCAGTGCCGTCCTTTTCCTTATTGCCTCTCCCTATCTTATCACTGTAAAGTGGAACTGAACTATTACACAGAAGGAAAACAAAGAGAAATGCACCCTGTATGTATGTAGAGAGTTTGGCCTGTCCGATTCCCTCTCATCTGTGACTAATCACAAGTGTGATTTGATCTCTCAGCTGTGTCTGCTCAGGAATCTCGGCAGAGGAGCTAATTTGTAAACACGGGATGGTAACAATATGTCTATTTCCATTAAAGCAGGAAGTGGAAACATTCCAGATTGTTTGCAGGATTTCTATCAGTTGTAACAAAGTTTTTCTTTAAAGGCCAACTTTTGTCTGTTCATTCAGTGCTACTATACAGCTTCCTGTCTATGGATTGCCCATATCTACAAGGAACCTCCACCATGCTTCACTGTTGCCCGAAGACACATTATTATACTGCTCTCCAGGCATTAGGAAAAGAAACTGCCAGTGACTTCTGCTACAACCAAACCTAGAGCAACTGCTGTAATTTTTCTGCACCTCTATACTTATGTTTTCCGGCATAGTTTCTTTGTCTTGTTTCCATGTCAGAGGTACAGCATTTTGGCCACAATTCTGCTGTGAAGTCCTCTTCTGGACAAACTGACATGGGTGATCCTTGGGTCCCACAGGTCTCTTTTCAACACGTAAATTAGCCCCATTAGGGAAGTTGCTAAATTAAAACATCTCTTTTATTAAATATGATTAAAAACGACTTACATATTAATCTAGAGATTGATTGTGACCATATCAAGGGCAGGGTCAAATCTGTGAAATTAGGTCCCTCCTTAGTATACAATTAAATTAGTGGGACCTAAAGCCCTGTACCCTTGAAAGAAAAGGCTACTATTTACATACAGACCCCCCGACCAACCTAACACGTTTCACCCCCCTTAATTGGAGGCTTCATCAGAGGAAAAAGTGTGCAGTGCTAAGGGTGCAAGTTTCATTGTGCAAACACAGTATTCAAAATTACATTTACATCTAGATACAATCAATCAGAGCGACATGCTCTCTTGCTGCTTGTACAGTGGAGGAAATAATTATTTGACCCCTCACTGATTTTGTAAGTTTGTCCAATGACAAAGAAATGAAAAGTCTCAGAACAGTATCATTTCAATGGTAGGTTTATTTTAACAGTGGCAGATAGCACATCAAAAGAAAAATCGAAAAAATAACCTTAAATAAAAGATAGCAACTGATTTGCATTTCATTGAGTGAAATAAGTTTTTAAACCCCTACCAACCATTTAGAGTTCTGGCTCCCACAGAGTGGTTAGACACTTCTACTCAATTAGTCACCCTCATTAAGGACACCTGTCTTAACCTCCCTGGCGGTTTATTTATTTTGCCAGGGAGGCTGCAATGGGGTTTTTTTTAAATAAAAAAAAAAATATTAGCAATGAGCGGCCTATCTTGTTTCGCTTTCCTCGTCGCCATGGCGACGAGCGGAGTGACGTCATGGACGTCAGTCGACGTCCTGACGTCAGAGCCGCCCGATCCAGCCCCTAGCGCCGGCCGGAACTGTTTGTTCCGGCTGCGCTGGGCTCGGGCGGCTGGGGGGACCCTCTTTCGCCGCTGCACGCGGCGGATCGCCGCGGAGCGGCGGCGATCGGGCAGCACACGCGGCTGGCAAAGTGCCGGCTGCGTGTGCTGCTTTTTTCAGAATGAAAATCGGCCCAGCAGGGCCTGAGCGGCGACCTCCGGCGGCATACCCCGAGCTCAGCTCGGGATTACCGCCAAGGAGGTTAACTAGTCACCTGTATAAAAGACACCTGTCCACAGAATCAATCAATCAAGCAGACTCCAAACTCTCCAACATGGGAAAGACCAAAGAGCTGTCCAAGGATGTCAGAGACAAAATTGTAAACGTAAGTAGGACCGGCACCACTCTTGTCAATAGTATCAAAGCTCTTTTATTGTGTCAAAAATGGCATAGCAATGACAGACGCTGTTTCGGGACTCAGCCCTTTCTCAAACTGCAATAGCCTAAATATACACTGTGCACAACACCTTTAAATACACCCACCCCCAATAAAAACACCAATGGGTGTCCTGCTGGGTGGAGCCTGAGTGGCGGACCTGATGGGGAACAGTTAACTTAATATGCAAACTAGCTGAGGCATAATCAAAGCGCTTACCTGTCAGCCATAAGAAAATTCAACTGACGCGCATACACAGGAAGCCGCACGGAGGGGGAATACCATGACGCCAGGCAACCTCCGCCCCACGTGCCGCTTGAACCAATCAGCGGCCACTGGGCTACAAGAAGTCCCCAGGCGCCCATGAAGCGCATCTTCATGCGTCCCACCTCTAACAAAACATCCGGAACTTGGCGGAAATTACGTGCGCGCGTCTGACTGGGTCACTCGTAACTAGGCAACAAGCCTGGACATATACATGGCCCAGAATTAAGCAGACTATCTCTCCATATCATGGCCACAGTGGGGGGCACCACGACACGTCACAATAGACATAGATAAACATCCCCCCGCTCATGTGAGCGCGGACTAACACGATATATAACAAACATGACGGTCGCCCACCTAAGCCACAAGACAGAGGGAAAAAGTGGCAAAAAAGTTTAATAAAAATAAAACAAAAAAAGGAAAAAAAAATTTTTGACAGGCAAACACTTGGATACCTCACCTCACATCAGGTCAGCCACACCGACAACCCAGGGGTACCTAAAAACAAGAAATGCACAATAATCAATATAATAGTAAATATATCAATCTAACAATCAATCATCTTAGTGGACCGGTAAAACAATCCTAATCGGGAACTAATTATATCATTTGACAAATTATGTAATACATAGAGATACTCAGGCTCGTATACAAAATCCCAGATCATATTCTCGATTCAATCCTTTCGGTTCCATGGTTCTCAACCTCCTAATCCAGGCCGCCTCCTTCCTGAGCAGGGCAGTCTCCCTGTTACTTCCCCGCCAACCTATCGGAACAGAGTCAATCACCATCACTCTTAGTTGTGATACTGAATGTCTCAGAGTGGTAAAATGTTCTGAAACCGACTGGCCCTTAAGTTTGTTACGAATTGCCAATTTGTGCGATGAAATGCGTTCTTTTAATCTTTGGGTAGTCATGCCCACATACGCAAGGCCACACGGGCACTTGAGCATGTAGACCACGTAACTAGAATCACACGTATAACGCTGATGAAGAACAAACCGAGTGCCCAGGGATGGATGGGTAAACACATCACCCTTGATCACCATTCCACCATTCCACACATATGGCATCCTAGGCATGGAAACATGCCCACATTTCTGGTATTGGGCACAATCCGTTCCTTTGATTTCAGTTTGTCTCGGATAGTAGGTGCTCGTTTAAATGACATAAGAGGAGGATATCGGAACTCGGGAACAAAAGGAAAACCATCCGTGAGGACCCTCCAGTGCCTGCGGATGATCCGTGACACAGCGTCACTGCAGGCACTGAAGGTCGACACGAAGGGCATCCGAGCGCCAATCGGTTTATGCCTATCCCCACTCCGAGGTTTCAGGGTGGACACAGGGTAACCCCTCTTCCTAAATTTTTGGGCCATCTCTTCCTTACGTGACTCACGTACCGGTTCATCACTGACTATCCTCTCAACTCTACTCAATTGGCTAGAGGGGATACTATTCTTAGTACTCATTGGATGAAAACTCCTATAATGGAGTAAGGAGTTACGATCAGTATCTTTAATATGTAAGTCAGTCGCAAGACGTGTCCCCTCTCGTGCAATCAATACATCCAAAAAGGAAATGGTCCTCACATCACTGTGAGATGTTAACCTAATATACGGACAAGAGTCATGTAACTGAGACATGAACTCAATCAAGGTCGAATGCGGCCCCCTCCAAATGCAGAAAATATCGTCAATAAAATGCCACCAGCATAATGAATGCCGGTGGAATAATAAATTAGCATAAACAAACGCCTCTTCATACAGGCCCATGTATAAGTTAGCATAGGAGGGGGCCACATTCGACCCCATGGCAGTTCCCCGCCGCTGTAAGTAGAATTGTCCCTTGAACTCAAAATAATTGCACTGGAGGACCACCTGTAACAGACTCACACAAAAGCGTCTCTGATCTAAATTCAGGTCAGTTCGTGTCATCAAGAACCAGTCTACTGCCTCCACACCCCCATCGTGAGGGATGGAGGTGTAGAGGCTCTCGACATCAAGGGTCACTAGAAGCACCTCTTCTTCAGGAAGTACAATCTCCCTCAATTTCTCCAGAAACATAGACGTATCTCTTAGATATGTAGGAATGGCCTGAACCAGTGGCTGTAATACCGAATCAAGAAATTTGGCTAGTGGCACAAAAATAGAACCTACGCCGGCCACAATAGGCCGACCAGGGGGATTGGAGAGGCGTTTATGTATCTTGGGGAGAGTATACAATTTTGGTGTCACGGGATATTCTTCCCTCAAAAATTTATATAGGCCCTGGTCAATCAGACCCCTCCTGAGGGCATCAGATAGAAGATTATCTACTTTTTTACTGATCCAGGACAAGGGATCACCCGGTACTGGTTGATAAACCTCTCGAACAGCCAACTGACTTAAGATCTCAGCCTCATACATGTCTGTGTCCATCACTACCACTGCCCCACCTTTGTCAGCGGGGCGGATAGTGATGGACACATTCTGTTGTAATTCCACCACTGCCTCTCTCTCACCTCTAGAGAGGTTATGATGAACCACAAAATCACCTTTTTTACACCCCTCTTCAAGTGCTCTAATTTCCTCCTGTACCTTAGAAGTAAAATTATCTATCACTGGATGACTAGGGGGAAGAAATGTGCTGGGATTTCTAAAGCCCAAAGATTTCAATCTGAAGCAACCATCGTCCTCATTATAGGCATTTGAAGGAAAAGGGGGCAAACAGGCAAAGAAATGTTTCAAGCGAATGTTCCGAAAAAAACGGAACAGTTCTTGATCTGATTAAGGTCATGGAGTGGCCTAGTCAGTCTCCGGACCTTAATCCAATAGAAAACCTATGGAGGGAGCTCAAGCTCAGAGTTGCACAGAGACAGCCTCGAAACCTTAGGGATGTAGAGATGATCTGCAAAGAGGAGTGGACCAACATTCCTCCTAAAATGTGTGCAAACTTGGTCATCAATTACAAGAAACGTTTGACCTCTGTGCTTGCAAACAAGGGTTTTTCCACTAAGTATTAAATCTTTTATTGTTAGAGGGTTCAAAAACTTATTTCACTCAATGAAATGCAAATCAGTTGCTATCTTTTATTTAAGGTTATTTTTTCGATTTTCCTTTTGATGTGCTATCTGCCACTGTTAAAATAAACCTACCATTGAAATGATACTGTTCTGAGACTTTTCATTTCTTTGTCATTGGACAAACTTACAAAATCAGTGAGGGGTCAAATAATTATTTCCTCCACTGTATCTAGAGAAATGTCATTTTGTTTGCACAATGCACTTGCACCCTTACCACTGCACTCTTTTTCCTCTGATGAAGCCTTCAATTAAGGGGGAGTGAAACATGTTAGGATGGTGGGGGTCTGTATGTAAATAGTAGCATTTTCAAGGGTACAGGGCTTTTAGGTCCCACTAATTTAATTGTATACGAAGGAGGGACCTAATTTTGCACCTGCCCTTGATATGGTCACAATCAATCTCTAGATTAATATGTAGGTCGTTTTTAATCATATTTAATAAAAGTGATGTTTTAATTCTAGCAGCTTCCCTAATAGGGCTAATTTACGTGTTGAATTTAATGATCAGGATTTGTGATTTCCCCCCCCCCCCCCACCACAGGTTTCTGCCAGCCCTGAACCGATAGCTTTTCAAACTTACCATTAAAGGGAAACGTAAGTGAAAAAAGCAGCTTAACTTACTTGGGGCTTCTTCCATTCCCCCTGCAGTTGTCCTGTGTCCTCTGCCATAGCGTTCCCAGGTGGCCTTACTGAACCTGATCGTTCTGCACATGTGCAGTAGCAATTTTTATGTACTGTGCAGGTGCAGAAAGCTCCTATGTACAGGAGCGCGATCAGATCACAGCACAAAGTTCCCTATCCAGCCCCTGTATCTGCATCCTCAACATTAATATATGGGCTCGTTTACACTACAAGAGCATTTCTAAGCGCTTTGTGATTTTAAAAGCTACTGCTAATGTTATCTCTAACGTTTAAAAATCTCTTGTAGTGTGAACGGGCCCACTGTTTCTTTTTGCTTCTACTAAAGGGCTTAAAATGCACATCTATGAATATTGATGATCATTAGCACCTGTTTGGTATAAATGTTTAATCATACACTGGGAATGAGCAGGCACATTTTTTTTAAGTTTGATCTTGGGGCATATTGGCCTATTTTCACTTACTGAACTTTGGAACCGATATGTTTTCGCATTAAAATTTGCCTTTACGCATTTCCGCAATTTCTCCAGCAGACAAGTTCTGCGCATGCACAGGTCATTAATGTTGTAACTGCGCTTCCACAGAATGCTCCTGCACATGGAAGCACAGTGGATTAGGCGCACGGCCCAAAACTGTGCATGTGCAGTGGCATGCAACCCAGCTGGATCACAGAGGGACAACATAGGGGATCGGGAGGACAGCGAAGGAGCAGACAGGCTACATGGGGCTGGAGGAAACCCCAAGTAAGTATATAGTAAATCTTTTTGCTACATTCATCTCAGGTTTACTTTAATAGCCAAGTCCCCTACATACTAGAATCACCAAATTTGCTAGGTATGCTAAGGACAACAGTGGGAACAAGGAAAAAATCTTTCAAAAATATATTGTTTAGAGAAAATCAATTTTAAATTTGATAATAAAAAAAGTTTTTTAAATGCAGTTAAATCACAGATAATGTCTACCCATCGGCAGTGAAAATTTACATATATCAATAGAAAGAGCAGTGAATTTCCTGCCAGGGGTTTCCAGGTGGTCAGTACACAGTGCAGAATGACCACCTGCAAATCCTGGGCAAATTGCAACGCTTTTGCCTGGGATCGCTGTACAGCCACAATACTGCTGTATAAGGAGCCTTGGAAAATATAAATATTAACATAAAAAATGATATACAGTCCCCCTGTTGAGTCTCTTTAACCCCTTGTCACCCATGCAGGCAGGCATAGCCAGAATGTGGATCCCGGACTGCGCGGGATGCCGCACCCAGTGCTATACCAGCCTGTGTGGTCCAAGATAGGGGGGGGCAAAGCCAATGGATCTATCACGCTGTATGCTAATGCGACTATGTGAACATGCCATTAATAATAATTGCATCATGTTAGTAGTGCAATTATATTGCTCAGACACAGCACTTCAGCGTGAAAACAGCCTCGGACTTCTGTTGGCCCACTCTGCATTTTGTAAACTTCTAAAAAAAAAAAAAACAATTAGAATTAGATATTTGTGAAAGCAGTTTTCAAAACGTTCACCGATAGATTAGATAGATAGATAGATACTACCAATTTTCCTCTTTAAATAATTGTCTGTTCGCAATAGTTTTTTACGAGGAAGCGGTCTTATCCTTTGGTGTGTCTACTGATGCACATCCTTATGGCAGAGTAGGACTTATTCCCCTTTAAAGAGACCTGTTATTGGAAAGGGTGGCAATCAATGTCAGCTGACAGATACATACTGGTTATCATTACTTTGTGTGTCAGATCTCAGGTCAATAAGTTCTTTCTGTAATGCAGATGTCTGTGGAGACCCCCAGACCTGCAGTTCAGAGGTTTCTCCCAGCAGTATTGATGTGCGTATGTGATGTACTGAGAGGTTCCTGCTAATACTTCCAGGCCTCATCTGTTCAATCACCGCCAGTTGCTGCTGGATGATATTCGATAGGCTGTATAAAACTTGTTTTCGCCGTCTCTTAATGGTAGATA
Organism: Hyperolius riggenbachi; assembly: GCF_040937935.1. NCBI lineage: Eukaryota > Metazoa > Chordata > Amphibia > Anura > Hyperoliidae > Hyperolius > Hyperolius riggenbachi. The sequence continues at coordinate 581,670,054 of NC_090646.1, forward strand.
CTTCAGCCTGGCTGAGAGGGATCATTGTTTTCATTGGGCTCTGCGCCTTGTAATTGCCTGTGACGGCTGTAAAGTTTCAATATCCCCATCCATACGTTTTCATCAAGATAAAATATTAAACTGTAATGGGGACATCCTGGGTTTTGAGATTCCCATTGATGTTCTGATTACATGTTGTTTTGTACAAGGGCCGCTAATCTACTCTTAATTTCCATTGTATAAAAACCTGATCCATTTCGCCCCATCTGCAGCGGGTGACGCACCTGATGCTGTTTTGTTACGTCTGATGATGTGTGGTTAGTATTGTTTCTTTAGCAATACAAGCCGTACCCAAAGCAGCTGTCAGTATAGGGCTCTGGGGGGACCTTCAGTACAAACCGTGTGGCTCCCACATGGGAACATTCGCCCATCATATCACACTGTACAGGAGCATGTAGCTGTACTGCCAGAGCAGGATCATCCACAAAGCAGACCTAGGCAGTTGCCCAGGGCCTGTAGAGAGGCTAAGGGCCTGGCAGATGCTAGCCCCGACCAAATCTTACTTAAAAGAAGCCTCCTGATCAAGGCTGCATTTCATCTTCATCCTGAGTCACACTCTCATACTGTCCTTATTAGTAACACAGAGCTGCAATGGCTCTGCCTTTTGTAACGTCGTTTTTATTTCAAGAGTTAAAATTCTGAAGTAAGTACATACAAATTATACATGATATAGATTTACTCAGCATAAGAAGAAAAAGCAAAGGCACTGCTCCTTTAAGACCCCTTTGTTGCAATATGGGTAGATACAAATACATGGGGGGGTGTTTTGCCTTCACCTTTAGAGTTAAGGATGAATTCCAGTGAAAGTAATGTGATAAAAAAAAGTGCTACATTTTTACAATAATTATGTATAAATGATGTAGTCAGTGTTTGCTCATTGTAAAATCTTTCCTCTCCCTGATTCACATTCTGACATTTATCACATGGTGACATTTTTACTGCTGGCAGGTGATGTCAGTGGAATGAGATGCTGCTTTCTTTTTTGCCAGTTGGAAACAGCTGTTATTTTCCACAATGCAACAAGGCTCCCACAGTGTGATGTCAGTACCTCAGTGCTGTGAGGCGCTGACATCACACTGTGGGAGGGGTTTCACCACAAAATCAGCCATACAGAGCCCCCTGATGATCCATTTGAGAAAAGGAAAAGATTTCTCATGGAAAAGGGGGTATCAGCTACTGATTGGGATGAAGTTCAATTCTTGGTTACAGTTTCTCGTTATGGAGATCTTCCGTGCAACACATCCTCTTAACCATAAATGGATCTACAATAACCCAGGTAAGAGTCATTCAATTTTCTTGGGTCCACAATCTCAACAACCTAAAATGGGACAACAACACTTTCCCTATTATCGAGAAAGCACAACAGAGGATGTACCACCTACGGCAGCTGAAAAAGTTTGGCAATTCTCAACAATTAAAAACATGAATGGTGCAGTTGTACACTGTGCCCATTGAATCAATCATGACATCATCTAATACTATATGGTTCAGCTCCTGCTCAGTACTAGAAAAGGTGAGACTGCAGCGCATCATCCGAACTGCAGAAAGGATAATTGGCTGTAGCTTACCTTCCCTTCAGGATCTTTACGCTAGCAGGTGCAGAAATGGAGCGACCAAAATTGCCTCTGACCCCTCTCACCCAGCTCACTCCATCTTCCAGCTCATGCCTTAAGGAGTAAGATTCCGGTCAGTAGCAACTAAAACTTCTAGACACAGGAACAGCTTTTCCCGCAGGCAGTAGCCATGATTAAAGAGACTCTGAAGTCTCATTTTTTCCATGTTTTTCTAATGTTTAGCATTCTAGCCTGAAGGGAATCGCCGCCGAAAAACGTGGGTTTATTCATGGAGAAAACGACCTGCAAAGTTCCACGACTTTGCAGGTCACAGAACGTGCTGCCCTGGAGAGGCAGAGCTTTCAGCTGTAGTTCTGCCTCTCCGCAATCAATCTCCGCGGATATCCGCCTCCTTCCCGCCCCTCTCAGTGAAAGAAAGACTGAGAGGGGCGGGAGGAGGCGGCACTCAGCAGAGATTGATTGTGAAGAGGCAGAGCTATAGCCTTAAGCTCTGCTTCTTCAAGGAAGTAAAGCCCTGCGAGCCTGGGAGCTTTACAGGGCTTTTTCTCTATGAATAAACCCTCGTTTTTCGGCGGGATTGCGGCGATTCCCTTTAGGCTATAATGCTAAACATGATTACATTATAAAAACATGGACAAAATGAGACTTCAGAGTCTCTTTAATGCAGAACCATGCTAGATCTCCTAAAACTAGAAAGCATGCAGCTCAGACCTGCAAATGAACACTTCTCAAATTGCTTACTGCCACTATACTTAAATACACTGTTCTTGACGTGTAATATATAATGTATACTGTCTGTCCTTGTATTGTTTTTGTTTGTGTCTGTTAAACAAATGCCAAGTCAAATTCCTTGTAAGGCCCTGTTCACATCACAGAACGCAGGCGCGTTCCGTTCAGAACACAATGCACAGGAACGCACGTCATGTGCGTCTCTGTGCGTTGCGTGGCTGATCCCATTCACTAAAAAAGTGAATGGGACAGCCACGCATTTTTACAAAAAATGCGTGCAGCATGCGTTCCCGGACCGCACAGGTCCGGAACGCATGCAGTGTGAACATCAGACATTGCACTCTATGCAATGTCTGATGTCGTGCGTGTCGGCCACCTGCACACGTTTCCAAAACGCGACTGGAAACGCGTGCAGTGTGAACGGGGCCTGAGTGCAAACTTACTTGGCCAAATACATTGATTCTGATTTTGATTCTGATTTGGTGCCAGGAACACAGTCTATCTCTGACAGTGGAGTAGCTATAGGGGGTGCAGAGGTAGCAACCGCATTGGGGCCCTTGGACTAGAGGGGTCCTGAGGGGCCTACCCCTTAAACACAGTATTAGCTCTTTATTGGTCCTGTGCAGATAATATTCACTTCTATAGTTGATTTGAATAATAGTGATCATTAACACACAGTTTCCCATCCCCTTCTTGCTCCTCTGACACTGTGGTTGTTCTTGATTGGTTTTGGTGTGGTTTATCAATTGTTATCTATAGCATGCTTGCGGGGCCCCCAATGCTAAACTTACACTGGGGCCCATGGCTTCTTAGCTACGCCACTGATCTCTGCATATAGCCTTACTCAGGTGCAAGCATCTGGACTGGTAAGATGGCCATTACCGATACAATCCTGCTGACAAATGATCACTGTGGTAATCGATCTGTCGTGCACCTTAAAGAGGAACTCCAGTGAAAATAATGTAATAAAAAAAGTGCTTCATTTTTACAATAATTATGTATAAATGATTGTCAGCGTTTTCCCATTGTAAAATATTTCCTCTCCCTGATTTACATTCTGACATTTACCACATGGTAACATTTTTACTGCTGGCAGGTGATGTCAGTGGAAGGAGATGCTGCTTGCTTTTTTTGGCAGTTGGACCCAGCTGTAAACAGCTGTTATTTCCCACAATGCAATGAGGTTCACAGACAGGAAACTATCAGGACCATGGTCCTGACTTAGGAAAATTGTATACTTACCTTCGGTAATTTTCCTTTCCTGGTGTACTCCATGTTAGCATACTACTGGGCAATTCCGCCTCCCAATGCCCCAATAGGGTGTCCCAAGATGTTAAATAGGTCCACCCCACACTATGGCTGCATTTAATGTAACTAGAACGAGCCGACAGCATAGGGCGGGCCGTATGCTGACATGGAGTACACCAGAAAAGGAAAATTACCGAAGGTAAGTATACAATTTTCCTAATTCCCTGGTGACTCCACGTCAGCATACTACTGGGTATTAACTAGACACAGACAAAAGGGTGGGAATGCAAGAAAAAAATGCTTTAATTAACCAAACAAAATTACAGAAAATAAATTAAATTGCAGACACAGTGGATGAGGAAATAACCTTTTTCCCAAATTGCACTGTTGACAATATTGCTGGATCTACACGATAGTGTCTGAGGAAAGTGTGCCCAGAGGCCCAGTTTGCAGCTTTGCAAATGTTAAACAAGGAAACCTTCCCAACAGAGGCCCAAGAGGAAGACATACTCCTCGTTGAATGGGCTAGGATGTCCTGAGGCGGTTCAAGGCCTTTAGCTTTGTACGCCCTTCTAATTAAAGTTACAATCCATCTTGCGATTGTTCTAATTGAAGCCTGTTTTCCACGCCGATATCCTGCTGGAATTACAAATAAACTGTCTGATTCTCTGAATGTTTTGGTAACTTGAAGATATAGTTTAACAGTAGACGGTACATCCAATGTATGTGTACACTCCGGGCTATCCATCCTTTTAAAACTCGGAAGAGACCATTCTTGATTAAGATGAAATTCCATAGTAACTTTTGGCAAGAAGGACTGAACTGGAAATAACACAAGCCTATCCTCAAAGAAAGTTAAATAAGGCTCTTTACTACTAAGTGCATGAATCTCAGAAACTCTTCTGCCAGACGTTATTGCCATGAGGAAAACCGTTTTGAGGGTAAGATCATAGACACTCAAGCTTTTGGTATCTGAATTAAGATTTTGTTCAATAAATTCCAACACAATCGGAAGATCCCATTTGGGAAAACGAGGCTTAATTGGAGGACGTAACTTTATTGTTGCTTTGAAAAATTGTTTTATTAAAGGATCCAAAGCCCATTGGATTCCAGACACTGAGGATACGGCTGAGACATGTCTCTTCAAGGTTGAGTAGGCTAAACCTAACGTAAGGCCCCTCTGTAAAAAAGAAAGCAGATGACAAACAGAGAAATCTTTGATTGAAAACCCAGATTGTACAGCAAAAGACTTGAAAGCTTCCCAAACTTTATTATAAGACGCTATAGTGGTGGGTTTCTTCGATTTCAGTAAAGTTTCCACTACTTCAAAAGAGCAACCTGAAGCTAGAAGCCTAGACCTTTCAAACGCCATGCTCTCAGGTTCAAACGAGCAGGATTTTGATGAGGTATGCAACCTTGAGACAGAAAGTTCGATAAGTTCGGTAAGTGTAGCGGATTCCGAGTGCTCATTTGTAATAGGAGAGGAAACCAAGGCCTCTTTGGCCAGTACGGTACAACCGCTAACACTGTTAACTTCTGAGTCCTTAATTTGAGAAGAAACCTGGTAACCATTGGGACTGGAGGAAAGGCATACGTCATTCTGAAAGACCATGGCTGGACTAGTGCATCCACCGCTAACGCTTTGTGATCTTTTCGTCTTGAGAAGTAAAGGGGAAGTTTGTGATTGTTTGCAGAGGCAAATAGGTCCACCTCCGGAACCCCCCAAGTTCTCACTATGTAGTTGAATGCCTCTGGGTGAAGTGACCACTCGTTGTTGTCTATCAGAACACGTGACAAATAATCTGCCTGAACATTCTGACTGCCTGGAATGTATATTGCTGATAAGTTGTGAAGAAAATGTTGAGCTATGTCCATTATCGGGCGAAGTTCTCTCAGTAGAGACTTGCTGTGGGTACCCCCTTGTTTTTTTTTATATAGGAAACTGCCGACACATTGTCTATTCTGCACAGTACCGACTTCCCTTTCAACTGTGGGAGAAAATGACATAAAGCATGGTGGACAGCTTTTAGCTCTAAGATATTGGAAACCACAGTTTGCGCTGGAAAATCCCATAGTCCTTAGGCGAAAAGACCTTGATATGTGGCTCCCCACCCTGTCATGCTGGCGTCTGTTGTTAACACTTGCCAGGTTGGTTGTTGTATGGAATGACAGTTCAACAGGTTGTTTGTCGACATCCACCAGGTCAGGGAGGATCTCACGGCTTTCGACAGATAAGACAGTCATACTCTGCTTGTTCCATTGATCCAGAAAAGATAATTGAAGCGGACGAAGATTCCAGTGAGCCCACTTTATCATGAGAAAGGTTGAGGACATGAGACCTAGGACCTGCATGCAGACTTTCGCTGATACTGACGTTACTAACTGCAACCTTTATACTTTTGTTTGTAGAGACATAATCTTTTGTCGAGGAAGGGAAACTGTGTTCTTGATTGTGTTCAGAGAAACACCCAGAAAAATCATCTGATGAGTCGGAGATAATTGGCTTTTTTGGAAATTTACTATCCAACCGAACTTTTGCAGAGTTTGCAAGAGAATGCCTTTGTGTTCTAGTAGAAGTTCTTCTGACTGGGCTAGGAGAATCATGTCGTCTAAGTAATGAAGGACGCGTACTCCCTGTACCCGTACGTGAGCAATAACCGCGAGCAAAACCTTTGAAAACGTTCTCGGACTCGAAGAAAGCCTGAACGGAAGACAAACAAACTGAAGATGAAGATTTCCTACCGCGAACCGTAAAATTTTTTGAAAAGTCGGATGTACGGGTACATGGAAGTACGCGTCCTTGAGGTCCACAGAACACATCCAATCCCCTGGCTGGATAGCCAAGAGAATGGATTGCAGACTTTCCATTTTGAATTTGGGGAGAAATACAAACTTGTTTAGCCTCTTTAGGTCTAGAACCGGCCTTAGATCTCCAGTTTTTTTTCTTTACCAAAAAGATGGAAGAATAGAAACCTGAACCTCTTTGGGAATCTGGAACTTGTACTGCTGCCTTTTGCATTATAAGGTTGGACACATAATCTAACATTGTTTTTCTCTTTATTTCTTCTTTTGGAACCCTTGTTTTTACAAAGTGATCTGCTGGAACTTTTCTGAACTGCCATCTGTGACCTGACGAGACTACATCTTTTTCCCACTGATCTGAAATATTTCCCGCCCAAATCTCCTTGAAGTGGGAAAGCCTTGCACCCACCGGAGATGATTGGACGGGCAACCCTTCAAAAAGACTTTGCAGGGTTTGGAGTAGAATAAGAAGACGACTTATTTCTGTTCATCTTGTGGAAATCAGATTGAGGCCTTTTCCAGTTGCACCGAAATGCTTTACCTGGCATGTAGGATCTTGCGTCATTAAATCTATTAGATCCAGATTGTCTTTTATTTTGGGGAAAATCGTTTTTTAAAGAATCTACGATCCTGGGGTAGAAGCCCAGATTTCCCCCCCGTGACTCTTGTAATGGCATCGTTCATCTTGGACCCAAAAAGATTTTTACCATCATAAGCAATCTTAATCCATGCTTGTTTTGAGGTAGGGTCAGCTGCCAAAGGTTTTAGCCACAATGCTCTTTTCGCCATCACTGAGTATAGCATGGATCTACTGGTAGATCTAATTATGTCCACACTGGCTGACCCTAGAAAATCAGCTGACAATCTTAAACCGTCTAAAGCAATTTCAACTTGATCTGAAAAGGCTGATGCCTGTACTTCTCTTTGGATATTTTCTACCCATACTTTTATTGCTTTTGCTAATGAGGTTAAAGTAATAGCTGCCCTGGAAGCTTCCCCTGATGATAGATATGCTCTTTTAATATCTTGGTCCATTTGTCTGTCCATAACATCCCTAAAGGCGACAGCATCTTCCAAGGGTAGAGTTACATTACGAACAACTTTCATTAATGAAGCATCCACAATTGGTGATACTGAAACGAGAGCTTCATCCTGTTCAGATAAAGGGTATAGTTTTTGTAACTTATTCTTCAAGGGAGGTTTTTTGACAGTTTTTTCCCACTCATACATAATCACTTCCTTAATTTCATCCATTAAGGGAAAATTAATTTTACTTTTATTAAGAAACTTATAGTAACATTTTTTATCTCGTTTAGGAGAAGGAAAATCATCCTTCCACCCAATAGCTTGCTTAATATGAGAGATAAACATGGGAACCATAGAAAAGTCAAAACATTCTTCCTCCAGGGGCGTAGGGCCTGTGGTCGCAACGGTCGCCACGGCGACCGGGCCTGGCTCCTGAAGAGGCGGGGGAGGGGCCCGGGGGGGCCCATGTCTTTTTGTAGTGCCCGTGCGGCCCGTGCGCGATATTGGGAGGGGGAAGCCGCAGCCGCGGCGAGGGCAGCCCGACCTCTCCCTCCCTTCCTCTCCCCGGGGCCCCCCCCTTCAAATGCAGAGTGCGCGGCGCACGGAAGCGCTGTAGCAGGCAGAACTCACCTCCGTCCCTGCGTTCCAAGCGCCGCTGATCTCCTCCCGCTCTGGCTGTATAGATGCTGATACACACTGCTTCCGGCTAAACAGGAAGCAGTGTGTAACAACATCTATGCAGCCAGAGCGGGAGGAGATCAGCGGCGCTTGGAACGCAGGGACGGAGGTGAGTTCTGCCTGCTACAGCGCTTCCGTGCGCCGCGCACTCTGCATTTGAAGGGGGGGGCCCCGGGGAGAGGAAGGGAGGGAGAGGTCGGGCTGCCCTCCCCGCAGCTGCGGCTCCCCCCTTCATTATGGGGGGGGGGAGGGGCACCTACCTAATCCTGGGGGGGCACCTACCTAATCCTGGGGGGGCAGCTACCTGCCTAATCCTGGGGGGGGCAGCTACCTACCTAACCTATCCTGGGGGGGGCAGCTACCTACCTAACCTATCCTGGGGGGGCAGCTACCTACCTAACCTATCCTGGGGGGGCAGCTACCTACCTAACCTATCCTGGGGGGCAGCTACCCACCTAATCTATCCTGGGGGGGCAGCTACCTACCTAACCTATCCTGGGGGGCAACTACCTACCTAACCTGTCCTGGGGGGCAGCTACCCACCTAACCTATCCTGGGGGGGCAGCTACCCACCTAATCTATCCTGGGGGGCAGCTACCTACTCTAATCTATCCTGGGGGGCAGCTACCTATTCTAATCTATCCTGGGGGGCAGCTACCTACTCTAACCTATCCTGGGGGGCAGCTACCTACTCTAACCTATCCCGGGGGGCAGCTACCTACTCTAACCTATCCCGGGGGGCAGCTACCTACTCTAACCTATCCCGGGGGGCAGCTACCTACTCTAACCTATCCCAGGGGGCAGCTACCTACTCTAACCTATCCCGGGGGCAGCTACCTACTCTAACCTATTCTGGGGGGCAGCTACCTATTCTAACCTATCCTGGGGGCAGCTACCTAATCTAACCTATCCTGGGGGAAAGCTACCTAATCTATCCTGGGGGGCAGCTACCTAACCTATACTGGGGGGCACCTACCTCATCTAACCTATACTGGGGGGCAGCTACCTAATCTAACCTATACTGGGGGGCACCTACCTATCTAACCTGGGGGCACTTACTTGTCTAACCTGTATTCGGGGCACCTAGCTAGCCTATACAGGTGGCAACTATACTGGCTACCTATATTGGAGGCACCTACCTAACTAACCTATACTGGGGGCACCTACCTATCTAACCTATGCTGGGGGCAACTATTCTGGCTACCTATATTAGAGGCACCCACCTAGCTAACCTGTACTGGGGGCACCTATCTATCTAACCTATACCGGCGGCGCCTGCCTATCTAACCTATACTGGGGGCAACTATACTGGCTACCTATGCTGGAGGCACCTACCTGGCTAACCTATACCGGGGGCAACTATACTGGCTTACCTATGCCTGGCTACCTATACTGGGGGGACCTATAGCTGGCTATAGGGATTTGGATATGTGTGTGCGTCGGGTGTTGCCAGGGGAGGGGAGCTGTTGTTGCCGTGGGGGGGGGGGCCCACATCCAGATTCCGCATCGGGGCCCAGAGGTTTGTAGCTACGCCACTGTCTTCCTCTGTCACAGAAAATTAATCTGAAGACAAGTCACTAGTATACTGCTGAGCTGGATCAGAAACCGAAGTAGGCTGACTTATATTAATTTCTGTGACTGTCTTTAAAGAGACACTGAAGCGAGACTAAATCTCGCTTCAGCTCTCATACATAGCAGGGGCATGTGTGCCCCTGCTAAAACGCCGCTATCCAGCGGCTGAACGAGGGTCCCTGACCACCCAAACCACCCCCCGCATACCTTGGTCGCAAGTTGGTCGCAGATTAGCCCTTCCTAGAGGCAGGGCTAAAGGCTGCAGCCCTGCCTCACAGCGCGTCTATCAGACGCGCATCGCCGCCTCTCCCCCGCCCCTCTCAGTGAAGGAAGACTGAGAGGGGCGGGAAAGAGGCGGAGATACGCGCTGACAGACGTGCGTGGGGCAGGGCTGCGGCGGTTAGCCCTGCCCCAATGCGTAAGCGCTCCCCCGCATTACGGAGGGGATTTGGGGGGACAGGGACCCCCGTTAAGCCGCGGGATAGCGGCGGTTTAGCAGGGGCACACATGCCCCTGCTAGCTATGAGGTCTGAAGCGAGATCTCTTCTCACTTCAGACTCTCTTTAACAACTTGTCTTATAAGTGTAGTAACATCCCTATCTTCACTCACTATGTGGAAATGACACAATTCACACACTTTTTTTATGCTTGAGGGAAGGTCTACCACAGATCCAACACTGGTTATTTGGTGGAGTAGCAACAGAAGCTGAAGCTGCTTTACTAGTGCTGGGAGCGAGGCTTGAGTCAGAATCGCTAGTTGTGGAGTAAATCCTCCTTGTATATTTGATATTTGGAGATCTTGATCCTGATCTAGACCTAGGAGGTCTAGTAACTGGATGAGAAGGACCTTTGGAAGAGGATCCTGCATCCTTGCGATCAGATCTGTGAAAAATCCAGAGACATAATTAGTCTGCTGGAATAAAGCAATGGACCTTTATTATGTGGAAAATAAACTTACCAACCTTACCTATTTATATTTGCACTCTCACCCTTTCTTTTCCCCATAACAGGCAGCTGTAAATAAGATAAAACACAGCCTTACTGACTGTCCCTTTAAGACTGGACAAACAAACACTATAGAGAAACAACACCTGAAGATATATACACCTACCTCTACACACACAAATAAACATATATATACTGTAGATATATATTCACGTATATATATATATATATATATATATATATATATATATATATATATATATATATATATATATATATATACATACATACATACATATACATACAAACTGTGTGGAACAAATGCATATGTACATGCGCAGCAAGACACACTTGTCCTATACATATGAAAAGTGCTAGAAAGAAAATGCTAGCAAAAACAAATCCCTACCTAACAGAAGTCTCGAAAAGTAGACAGCAGGCGAGCACAGAGAGCGTCCAGCGCACACCCTTCCACTCCGAACACAAACTGTGGAGTGAACAAGTTGCTTATGTACGCCAGACGCTCAGAAGACAGTACGCCCATTCCCAAAATTCACTTCCGCCCAGAGATGACGAAAACCGGACATGGAGTCACCAGGGAAATCCCACTGTGGGAGGGGTTTCACCACAATATCAGCTATACAGCGCCCCCTGATGATCCGTTTGTGTAAAGGGAAAGGGGAAATCAGCTACTGATTGGGATAAAGTTCAATGGTCACGGTTTCTCTTTAACAGCTGAAAAACTGCTAACCAATCTCATCAAATTGATGGGATCGATCCGAAAAACGAATCGATCCCATCACTTGTTCAACACTTGTGGAGATAATCCCCAGAGTGCTGAGCTAGGGTGAAATTGGAAAGTCTCCTTGGGGAAAAGTTAGATACATTTTTAATTGCTCTGTAAAATATGCCAGCACAGTATTAGGGGATTCGCATTTCACCATGTAGTCATATATTAGGTAAGCAGATTTTTTTAGTATTTATGAGATTCCTAAAACCTTCCCCAACACTCCCATGTAACCTTACCAGATCCTTTCCCTGTGGCCTGTCCCAAACCCCAACCCTATCCATGTACTTCACCCTAGCTGAAAATAATTCCTTACTACTACCCACTGACTTCTCTAATATTTACCTGGAATCATGCCACAGTGCCTTTGCATCCTGATGACTAACGTCAGCTGTTACCATTCTCCTATGCCCAGCTCTAAACACCACCCTTTTAAGAACAATTGACTTAAACCACTTGCCGACCAGTGGCTTTCTGGCTGATCTGTGCTGCGTAGGCTCTCCAGCCCACAGCACAGATCAGGTTTTAGCCAGGGCGATTAGACTTACCCCCTTTTTTCCCCACTAGGGGGATGTCCTGCTGGGGGGGTCTGATCGCCGCCGGCTTTCTGCGCTTTGCGGGGGGGGGGGGGGGCTCTTCAAAGCCCCCCTCCGCAGCGTTTTCAGCGATCCATTCCTCTCCCTCCCTCTCCCTTCCCCTCTGACCTGCGCAGGATGGATATCCGTCCTGCGCATTGTAGGATAGGCTTCAGCCTATCAAATGACAGCGATCCCCGGCCAATCAGAGGCCGGGGATCGCCGATCTGCCTTACGGCGCTGCTGCGCAGCGGCGCCATATGATGTAAACAGCGGGGATTTCTTCCCCGCGTGTTTACATTTTGCCGGCGAGCCGCGATCGGCGGCTCTCCGGCTGTTCACGGAGACAGCCTCCGTGAACGGACATGGAAAGGCCGCTCGAACGAGCAGCCGTTTCCATGGAAACTTGCAGATGACCAGTTTACGCCAATCGGCGTTAGCTGGTCGTCAAGAGGTTAAAACTTCCTCCTAATCTACTGTATAACCATCCTTACCTTAAAGTGGATCCGAGATGAACTTTTACTCATTGCATAATTGTGTTCCTTTCCCATTGTTTATAGGGCATTCCTCAAGCCAAATACTTTTTTGTTATTGTTTACTCTAATTCTCTATAAACTAAACAAGTCACACCCACAGGTTTTCAGAGAGCCAAGGCATTTTCAGACAATAGCAAGGGCTCATGGGAGCTCGGTCTGGGCAGGAGGGGGGTAGGTGTTACTAGCCAGAGATGGCAGAGGGGAGGAGGGAGGAGGAGGGGGGATTAGGTTTTTTTCACAGGCTGAGTGCTCAAGATGCAGATAAGCTTGCCTGTGTGTAATGTTTACAAACAATATGGCCACTCTCATTGTATCACAGGAACAAATTATCATATTCTATTGACGCTGTTTGCAGCTAGATTTGCTGTATAAACTATCTAAACTTTAGATAAGATATATAGACAAGTTACTTGTTATATAGCAAAGAAATGAACAACGCTACTTGTGCCTACCTATAAGAGAGTGCAAGCCCCACTTGTGGGATAAAATACACACCTAGCATACACATAACCTGTCTACCACTGGAGGATGTTGGTTTCCTGTAACAGCTTGCATACAACTTGTTAAGTACTCGTCCCTCCCACTGCAGAGAAGTCATCCCCCTTTGGGAGGGGCCTAACACTAACTAAATCCTAACCTATGTATATGCATAGCCTGGGTGCGCTACCAAGTAAAATCGAAAATTGAAAATTGCGCAAAAGGTGGATCAGCGCATCACCAGGCCGCCTCCGAATGGCCTACAATCAGAGGTGCGTTGAGCCCCCCCCAGAAACTGCAAACGCACCCTGAGGCGGAGGCGGCCTGGTGATGCGCTGATCCACCTTTTGCACAATTTTCAATTTTCGATTTTACTTGGTAGCGCACCCAGGAAGTGGAAATACATCGGAAAACAATTTTTTTGGGGGGGAAACGCATATAAAAATGCATTGAAAACGCATACCATTGCGTTCCCATTGAATTATTATTATTTCATATTTATATAGCGCTGACATCTTCCACAGCGCTGTGCAGAGTATATATAGTCTTGTCACTAACTGTCCCTCAAAGGACCTCACAATCTAGTCCCTACCATTGTTATATGTCTATGTATGTATATTGTGTGCATATTTTTTAGTCTAGGGCCAATTTAAGGGGAAGCCAATTAACTTATCTGTATGCTTTTGGGATGTAGGAGGAAAACGGAATGCCCGGAGGAAACCCGCGTAGTCACAGGGAGAACATACAAACTCCTTGCAGATGTTGACTTGGCTGGGATTCGAACCGGGGACCCAGCGCTGCAAGGCGAGAGCGCTAACCACTATGCCACCGTCGTTGTTCCGGTGCTGGGACCCTCTAAACCTCTCCGACAAGGGCCCCGAGGGGATGTGGGATGCCTGTGGATTACCCAGGTGTGCCCCTGTCCTGAGGTATCTGCCTCTGGCACTTTTTTCCCTGACCGGTACATTTTAAATAGGCACAATGGCAAAAAATTTTAAGATTTAAAATATGTGCAAACATAGACAAATAAGAAGTACATTTTTTTCCAGAGTAAAATGAGCCATAAATTATTTTTCTCCTCTGATGCTGTCAGTGACTTGATTCATGTTATCGGGTAGATTGAATATTGTATTGAGAATCATTACAGATAATCTCAGTACACGTATAAAAGAAAGATGATGTGCATTTTGTAATTTGTACTGCAGCAAGCTTGACTAAGGACTTTCACCCTCTGAAACGTTATGCTTCATGTGATAACGCTATAAATAAAAGCAGTTGGTTGTGGACCTTCATTAACCCTATAGCAGGAAAATTGATGTAGAGGCTTGCAAAGTGCTCTACAGCCTGTCACTGTAGTAGGAATCTGACAGAAGTGACAGGTTTTGGACTAGTCCATCTCTTCATAGGGGATTCTCAGCAAGGCTTTTATTCTTTATAAAGATATTCCCTAAAAAGCATATAAACAATGATGCTGGCCAGCTTCCCTGCTTGCTACAGTTTTTTGGCCGTTGGGACAGAGCAACTGCCATTCACTAAATGCTTTTGAAAATAAATAAATGACTGAGAATCCCCCCATGAAGAGATGGACTAGTCCAAAACCTGTCGCTTCTGTCAGATTTCTACTACCTTCTGTAAGTGACAGCAACATAGGAGAAAAGTAATTTATGGCTCATTTTACTCAAAAAACGTACTTCTTATTTGGCTGTTTTCACATATTGTAAATTTTACATTTTTTCGCCATAGTGCCCCTTTAAGTTTCTTTTTATGAAAATAATTTGCTCTCCCCTCGCATGAGAAGAAATTGTCATCTGTGTCTGAGCATCAGCAGTTTGAACTATGCGAGCAGAAACAAGTGCTATAAATATTATATACGATGTCTTCTTTGTTTTGAATCAGACTAATTTGACTGATTTATTACTTGTGTGTATTTGGAATATGGCACAGGTGTGCAGATAGCTTGTTTGTACGTATTAAACAAACATTGCGCAAGCAGGACAAATCACAGCGTCCTCTTCTGGGAGTCTATTGACTGGTGGTGATGTCAGCCGGGGCTGCGCTGCCTCCCCACCGTATAAATAGCGCTGCCTCCAGTGCTGGGGACAGAATAGGACGCTCAGCGCATTCAGCACCATGGAGAGCTCCCGCAGACACCTGATCACGCTGCTCAGCTCCACATTCCTCCTCCTGGTGTTCAGAGCCAGCTGCGAGGAGACAGATTACCTGGAGACCAGGTCCCTGGACTTCTACTCCCCTATAGACAACAGCGTGCACGAAAAAGAGCTGGTGAGTTACTAGCTTGCATTAGGAACTTTCAGAAGATTGGGTTAGAAGGAACTAAACTCAAAATGAGTCCTCAAGTTTGTAAAATGATGTGCTCGCATGACTCCAGCAGGGTGGGTGTGACTGTACAGTATGCCTGCGGATGGGAAGCAGCTGATGAAGGCTGGCTTGCATGAGAATGCCTGTTTCATCATGCATAGTATATGGGTGAGGGAAGATGTACCATGACACTGCTAATAAGATGTGGTGAAAAGTACAACCTTTTGGGTATTTTAAAACTGGCCATGGAGATTAGATGGCAGTCTGGTGTGCATGGATAGATCTGCCTTTACTCTGCCTGATAAATGCACAGCATGTCATCTCTTGATACATTAACATGTCTGTGCACAGATTCAGCATTGTTAGGGTCAGTCTGTTCTAATTCTGGGTTCATACGATGCTATTTCCTGTCCAATAGACAGGAATCTGACAATTATTTCCGTCATGTCCAATCTGCTCCTGTTCTATAATAGGATCGATTTTACAACGTGATCATGGGAAAATTGATCCTGTTATCAATCAGAAGTTTGGACATGTACACATGATGTCACTTCCTGTCAGAACACAAATCGGGTTGTCCTCCAGGGGATTTTGTGTGAAGCAATATTTGCATAAATGAAGCAATGGCTACACACTGAAAACATATCACAATAATCACTGCTTCACATGCATGTTTTGACTCCTTTAATGTTATGCAAGTATGAAAGAGATACATGGAGCATTTGCATAGATGTCAGCGCAGGGAGCTCTCAGTATTCATCAGGGATTTAGAAAAAAGATCAGCTAATTTAGATTTCCGGTCATTAAAAGCTATACCTGAAGTGAGTGTGATATGGAGGCTGACATATTTAATTTTAAACAATACCAGTTGCCTGGCAGTCCTGCTGATTCTCTGCTTCTAATACTTTTAGCCATCATTTTTTTCCCATACAGAATCCAGTGTAGGTTAATGACAGAGAAAACCTTCATGTTTTGGGCCTTATCGTTGGCATAGCTAGAGGTCATGTGACCCAATAGTAAAACTGTCATGGTTCCCTCTGATGTAGGCACCTGCCCCTACCCTATGGATATGAGTTAATTGGGCACTTTACATCCTCATGCAATTAACACGGTATATAGTTCATGGGCACTGAGACAAAGTCAGAGGGTGGAGAAGGACAAGAACGTTAATGGTGAATACATTGAGTACCCACTGGGCCCCCTCTGCTCCAGGGCCCCATAGCAGCTGCTATTGCTACGCCCCTGGGTCTTATCACTTCTTTCAACATTCCTTATTATGTGTTTACGGGCTCGTGGAATTCAAACAAAATGGCTTACCTGGCAAACTGTTAATGAATAGTTTTGTATAAATGAAATAAGTGAAAAATGAGAACTCACTTTATCTTAAAAGTATGACAAGTTCTACAATTTGTAGCCTTTGTTGTATAATTAAAGTGGACCTGAACTCTTGCACAGGACAGAAGTAGAGAAAAGCACCCTGTATGTATTTAGAGAGATTAGCCTGTCTAATTCCCCCTCATCTGTGACTAATCACCACCGTAATTTGATCTCTCAGCTGTGCCGGCTCAGGAATCTCCTCTGCCAGGGCAGAGCAGATAATTTGTAAACATAGGATGTTAACCCTAGGTCTGCTTCCATGAAATCAGGAAGTAGACACACTGCAGATTGATTGCAGGATTTGTACCAGTTGTAACAAATACATGTTTTTCTTTAAAGGGTATTATGCTGCTGTGCATCTTTTAGAGCACAAAGGAAGTTCTGAGTTGAAGTCCGCTTTAATATAAACCGTATTTAAGAGAAGCAGCTGGTTTGCCACAGGCTAAGATTCTAGTCAATCTAATCCCGTGGCCACCAGTTATTACCCAGGTATTACACTATTTGGTGGTAACAATATTGTTTTTGTTTATTTCAGATCGATGCTTTACAAGAGGTGTTAGAAAAACTAAAAAGTAAAAGACTTCCATTGTTTGAAAAGAAATTTGGTCAGGTGCCGATGGTGAGTGATGTTTGCATTGTATCTATCCCATCTGTACACATCTGTGGCAGTTACAGCTTCTTCAAAACAATCAATGTCTCGTCATAATTATAATAACTATCCCTCTTGGGATCGTAACCCGATATGTCTCAATGAAATAAGTATTCTATCTAATAATATAATTAGTTCTGTGTTTAACAAACACATCATCTTCGGGATTTGTGTTTACTATGCTAAAAAATTCTGCTTTCGCTTTGTTCAAGGAAATTAATACTATAGCTTGAACTGATCTCAGGGGATTGTTAGGTTGTTACATTACTTTAGATCACCACCCCTGTTAATCCTCGTTAATTACTGTGAATTAAAGTAATTAAAGGGACTCCGAGCAGTGCAGAAACTATGGAAAGATGCATATCATTTTAAAGCTCTCTTTCTCCTCTTTCCAATGATATATAAACAGCTGCCCTACGCCTTTTAGTTTTCGCTATTTTCGCGATTGAAATTGCCGCGGCCGCGATTTCAATCGCGAAAATAAAGAAAACTAAAAGGCGTAGAGTGACGATTTAGGTGTCGCCAGAAAGAGGAGAAAGAGAGCTTTAAAATGATATCCATCTTTCCATAGTTACTTGTATTACACAGGACGACACTTTCCCCAGTGTCAGCAGCTCCATTCAGCAGAAAAAGTCGGCCTGTGTAATACAATGTAACTATGGAAAGATGCATATCATTTTAAAGCTCTCTTTCTCCTCTTTCTGGCGACACCTAAATCGTTGCCCTACGCCTTTTAGTTTTTTCGCGATTGAAAACGCGGCTGCGGCAATTTCAATCGCGAAAATAGCGAAAACTAAAAGGCGTAGGGCAGCAGTTTATATATCATTGGAAAGAGGAGAAATAGAGCTTTAAAATGATGTGCATCTTTCCATAGTTTCTGCACTGCTCGGAGTCCCTTTAAAGAAGGAACTAAATCTCAGAATGCATTATGTGCTGTGCTGGGCTAGCCAGCAGGCAGTTCAGAACCAACAGCAAGACATGTGCGGTGGTTTAATATCTTATTACGGAGGATGACAGATGTAAGATCTGGCAGTGTACAATTGCACAATGGTCACCAGCTCAGTAAAGAATTGAATGGAGGTCAGTCCTTTTCTGTAGGAAAGCCATAGAGGTAGCACTATAGTCATTATCATGCAAGAGAATTACATTTCATGTCTTTTACCTGAGACTACGGATCTGATTATTTCTACATTTTGCTATTTTGAAGGGCAGTCAGGTCCTGTGATACACCTACATGGAAAACTGGTTTGACTCAACAAGAGACATTAAACCACTTGGATAAATGCTTCAAACTGAAGTCCTCTATTGTCCAAAGAGGCTACAAGCAGTTCCCTGCAGGTGTAATGTAAAAAGTTATTTATTATTTATTTATTTATTGTATTTATAAAGCTCCAACATATTACGCAGTGCTGGACATTAGTTTAGGTTACAGACAATATTTAGGGGTGACATACAGCAAAATGACAATACCTGAATACAAGAAAGACCAGATCATGCAGCACAGTATGAGTACAAGGTAATGCTTAGTCACTGGAGGGGAGCATGGAGATTAGGCAAGTTAGGTTCACTCAGATGCATAGCATGGGTTCACACAGTAATGGAGGTGCATGATCAGGTAGGACACAAAAGGAGGAGGACCCTGCCCAAAGGCTTACAATTTAGAGGGAGAGGTAAGGACATGAAAGGTAGGGGACCAGAGTTCAGCTGTGGGTTTACAGCACTTGTGAGGGGTAGTAGGCCAGAGTGAAAAGGTGAGTTTTGAGGGCCTTCTTGAAGATGTTGAAGGAGGGGGATGCCCTAATGGGTGGAGGTAGGGAGTTCCATAGTGTTGGAGCAGTTCTTGAGAAGTCCTGGAGGCGTGCATGGGACTGGGTGATGCGGGGGGGGGGGGGGGGGGGCGGTTAGGTGAAGTTCATTGGAAGAGCGGAGTGAGCGGCTAGGTGTGTACCTCTGAGTAAGATCGGAAATGTAGGTTGGACAGGTTTTGTGGACAGATTTGTAGGTCAGACAAAGTATTTTGAATCTGATTCTGGACTGGATAGGAAGCCAGTGGAGGAATTCAAGGAGGGGATCCGCCGTGGTGGAGCGATGGGAGCAGTGGATAATTCTGGCTGCCGCATTCATGATGGACTGCAGTGGGGCTATTTCATAGGGAGACCAGACAGAAGGGCATTGCAGTAGTCAAGGCGGGAAATTATGAGGGCATGGATGAGGAGTTTGGTGGTGGCAGAGGTCAGGAAAGGGTGAATCTTACAGATGTTACGAATGTGGAAGTTGCAGGACTTTGTGAGGTTTTGGATGTGGGGAGTGAAGGAGAGTCCAGGGTGACAGTCTGCTTGAGAGGTAGGGCGAATGGTAGTGTGGTTAACAGTGACATACACATCGGGAGGTTCATAGATGGCCGGGGTGGGAAGAGTTATGCCTATAGATTGCTATCATGTACAGATGTACAGTATTTTAGCACAGGGTAGGCGTGCTAATGCTAAGCTATTGTATTCTTCAGCTGGTCTGATGGTGCCCATAAAAGCTTAGCAAGAGAAACAATGCCATGCAAACTGTCAATTTCTAACCACATAAGTAACCCAATTTAATGCATAATTACAATTTGCAATAAAGACTTGTATCGAAATTCATTATTACCTGTGTAGTTATTCTACCTGCCTTTGTCCCCAATTAATGTTATTTTTTTGAAAAGGCACGCTCACTCCCATATCATAATGCACCTCATATTCTGTTCGAGCAGGAGATTTATTGAGACTAAAATGTTTCTTGTGGAGGACCAGTGCAGCTCTTACATCAACCACCAAGATAAGATCCCAGCTTTGTAAGCAATCTTATTTTCTGCTTATACATCAATGGAGTGAAGTGCAGCTTCCTGTTTAAGCAATCTCAAGGCTCCAGGATTCAGGAACTGTTATTAAACCAAGGCTCCAGCCACTGTTATTGTCTTGGTACTTATAATAGTGTGACAAATTTGTTGGGGCAGTGGGAACATTTTGAGTGTTATTCCAATTTTAAATCCTGAGGCCTTCTGATTCCATAATAGGATAAGCTGACTTAGCTTCTCTCTGAAAATGGATATTATGATTGACAAGGAGTTGGTAATATTGGTAGTAGTTGGTAGTATTGGTAGTTGGACATTGGATGTTGGTATTATTGATAGTTGGTAGTAGTTGGTAGTATTGGTAGTTGAACATTGGATGTTGGTAGTAGTTGGTAATGTTGGTAGTATTGGTAGTTGAACACTGGATGTTGCTAGTAGTTGGTAATGTTGGTAGTATTGGTTGGTAGTTGGGCATGGGATGTCGGTAGTATTGGTAGTTTTGCTAGTAGTTGGTAATGGTAATAGTATTGGTAGTTGGACATTGGATGTTGGTAGTATTGGTAGTTTTGGTAATAGTTGGTAGTATTGGTAGTTGGACATCGGATGTCGGTAGTATAAGTAGTGTTGCTAGTAGTTGGTAATGTTGATAGTATTGGTAGTTGGATGTTGGTAGTATTGGTAGTTTTGGTAGTGGTTGGTAATGTTGGTAGTATTGGTAGTTGGACACTGGATGTTGGTAGTATTGGTAGATTTGGTAGTGGTTGGTAATGTTGGTAGTATTGGTAGTTGGACATTGGATGTCGGTAGTATAAGTAGTGTTGCTAGTAGTTGGTAATGTTGATAGTATTGGTAGTTGGATGTTGGTAGTATTGGTAGTTTTGGTAGTGGTTGGTAATGTTGGTAGTATTGGTAGTTGGACACTGGATGTTGGTAGTATTGGTAGATTTGGTAGTGGTTGGTAATGTTGGTAGTATTGGTAGTTGGACGTGGGATTTTGGTAGTATTGGTAGTAATTAGACTTTAATAAAGAATCAATGTTGAAATACTCTGTACTGTAGTCAATTAACTTTATTTCCTGACATTGGAATAAGAGAGGAATTTCTTGATCTTTTTTTTTCTTGAATGTGATTATCATTTGGGTCGAGGATCCATTTTCCTCTCATTTCACTTTATTCCCTTACTCTTGGTAGTTATTTGGCCCTGTTTGACCTAACATGACTTGTATGCTCAAATTTGTGTGTTAAACTTGACAAGGATGTTGAATCTGTTAGATCTATAGGATATATGTCTATATCACAGGATGAAGCTTGAATATTATCTCTATTATATTATTATATTATCTCTATAATCCAGAGATGCTTTCCTTAAAGTATGCCTGACCCCAGGCAAAGCTAACTAAGGTTAGCATGGATGTAAGCTTATGCTGGATCCACACCAATCTCTGCATTGGCTGATCCTCTGTTCGATCCCCGGATCCTCATAATCACTCCTGGAAAATGTCACTTTGGGCTGAGGGTAAATTTTCAGTGATGTTCCCTCCCATGACCCTCCCCCCCTTCCTGTAAGGGGAGTGAAGGGGCGGAGAAGAGGAGGGAAGGGTGATGGGAGGGACATCACAGTAAGCCTGCCTCTTCATGTCTGAAAATCTGAGTTTAAGTGAAAGTCACATTTTTCAAGGAGAGATTACGGAAACCGTGAAGGAGGAGAGGAATGGACAACGCACAAAGTTATGTGGATCCAGCATGAACATTCCTCTGCTTACCTTAGGTAGCTTTGTCTCAGGTCAGGTATACTTCAAATGACATAAAATAAGGTATTTTACGCCTTTACTCTCATGCACCTGTTATGTTTATCTCAGTCAGTTGTCATTTATATATGTGAGCACCCACATTTATTGTTTTAATACTTTAATTCCCTATAAACTAAACAAGCCACACCCACAGGTTTTCAGAGAGCCAAGGCACTTTCAGACAGTAGCAAGGGCTCATGGGAGCTCAGTCTGGGCAGGAGGAGGGGGAGGTGTTACTAGCCAGAGATTTCAGAGGCAGAGGGGAGGAGGAGGGGGATTAGGTTTTTTTGCTCAAGATGCAGATAAGCCTGCCTCTGTGTAATGTTTACAAACAACATGGCTGCTGTCATTGTGTCACAGGAAGAAATATTCTTATTCTATTAAAGCTGTTTGCAGCTAGATTTGCTGTGTAAACTATCTAAACTTTAGATAAGATATATAGACAAGTTACTTGTTATAGTTCGTTTTTCATCTCGGATCCGCTTTAAGAAAGAACATGGCAATGTCCTGAGGTCATAACAAAAAAACAAAAAACAAAAAAAAAACATAACAAAAAAACCTGTGGAGTGACTTGAAGATTGCAGTCATCCAATGGTCAACATGAAGATCTGACTGAGCTTGAAAAAGTAGAAAATATAAACAATGTACATTGTTAATATGCAAAGTTGGTAGAGAAGTATCCAAACTCAATAAAAGCAAAATGGGGTTCCACAAAGCACTGATACAGGGGAGGTGATCCTTTAGCCAACTCAGTGATTCTGCTGTTTATTTACGTACAGCCAGAGCAATGATATTTTAGTGAGTACCTTCATGTCAAGCTACAGACCAGCACAATGTGCATATTAGGAAGGTGTGGTTATTTTTATACCCTCTTGTTATTCAGTATCCTCATTGCAAGTTATAAGTCCTGCGCATTAAATAAAGCTCTAGCACAGGCTTCTATTTCAACGTATATACCAGTAATTGTAAAGTTATATTCATTAGCAATCATGCAGACACAAGTTGAACAACTGTGCTTTTGGCAATGAATGAACTGAATGCATCTTGTTGGCTTCCAGCAGGCTCCTCCAACTGCTGAGAGAGATTACCTTAATGTGGGCAGTATTACAACTTTACAACTATTTTGAGCAATTCCTCCGTATTCAGTGTGTATTCAATCATGTATTCCTTCCCACACCGTTTCCACTGCTCATAAAAACCTTGTGTACCTTTTATCACACTGCTTTTCCTGCAATAAAAAACAATTTCTCACTGCTAAATTATTTAATGTTTTTATAAATGCATGGGATGATGAGGGATGGGTAAATGCTTTACTACACACTGAACAGGGAGGAACTAGACAGTAATTTCATATAAGTCCTTGAGATGTATTGCTGCAATGCTGACTGCAAAGATTAAATCTGTCAGCAGCAGAGAGAAGGAGGGTGGAGTCTGGTGATCAGCTCTCTGACTGGTTGGTCTTCCCTTCCAGCTCCTCCCCATTACCTCAGGTGGGAGATGCTGGGGTGGAGATGGGGTAGTTGGACTGCTCACAGACTGCTATTCAGTCTAACCATGCTGCATCTGACATTGACACAGGACGACAGGTTCGCAAACTCAAAAACCCAAGTTAAATGGAGGCGTGAAATGTGGGTGCCGCAGAAGTTTGGGCACCACGATAGATACCCATACTCATATCGGCTAATGCAGTAAATTAGCCAATATTAATATGGGCGCCTATGATGGCACTCAAAATTATGTGTTTTTTGTGGTGGATTTGCGATTAGGGGTGGTTAGAATTAGGTATCTGCAGGGGTGGTGGTTAAAGTTAGACACCGTAGGGGGGTCCGTTGGGGTTAGGGATCGGTACGGGGTTGGTTAAGGGTAGGCACCGGAGGGAGGTCAGTAGGGGGTTGGTTAAGGTTAGGCATCGACGTGGGGTGGTTAGGGTTAGGGACTTGCAGAGGGAGGGTTCTGTGTGAGATTAGGGTCAGCTTTAGATGTAGTAAAATATTGGTATCTTTTGCTGATTTTTGTACTATCGTAATTTTCAGCAGAACAATATTGTTACATTTACTGATATTCTACAAGCGGCTTTTTCAAATGACACAGTTAAATGGTTGATTGGTGCCTGGTTAGTAATGGGATATTTTCTGTATTGGACAGCAGTGGACCAATGGACATGTAGAATAGACTTATGCTATTCTATAGGCACATGCACAAGGTCCATTTTCAACATTACCGACCTGCATGATTTTTGCAGACAGTGGATTGTTACTGTACATTCAATGACTGTCATTGCATGAGCTGTCCCTTAGCATGTATCTCAAAGAGTCAAACAGAGGTAAACATTTAATCACTTCAATACACCAAAGAGATAAGGAATAATGTTGTGCTGAAAGTTATTGAAAATCAGTGTAATGTTTTTGCATGTTACATAGTTTCTGACATGACATAGATTTTCAATAGTGGCGGTCCTGCTATCCTTGCACTCCTGGAAGATGCAGCTGTAATTCAACAACTGTCATTTCCCAGCACGGATGAGGGGGGCACTAGACTACCAGGGAAAACTATATGTAAGGGGGGACCACTCAGCCTCCAGGAACTCTATACAAAAGGGGAGGGTGACCGATCACTAGACCACCAGTGAAAATTATATTAAGGGGACGACTAGTCCCACAGGAAAGTCTATGTAGGGGGAGTATAAGCAGATACTTTAGTGGGGCAATTAAATGGGAGGACAGATCCAATGGGGACATATACCAGATATACTCACATATAAGCCGACCCGTGTATAAGCCAAGGTAACCACTTTTCCATCAGAAACTAGGAAAGGTGATTGACTCACGTATAAGCCCCCACCCGGATATAGCCCCCGCCACAGAAGCCAGATGTTCCCCCAGTACAAGTCAGCCTTCCTCCCCATAGCCAGATGTTCCCCAGGATGATACAGCTTTGTCTCAAGAAGCCACTAGATGGCATCATAGATATTAGACCGCGATTGCTACACAGGAAGAATCTGCTGACACGTTGCTTGCACTCTGCGCACACAGCAGGGCGCAAGCTGGTAAGAGCAGGATCACTGGTGCACAATCCTTAAGTTTCTCTGCCAGTAACAAAACCTGCTCCATTGACTCGCCTTTAAGCCAAGGGGGTAACTTTTCAGCACTTTTTTTATGCTGAAAAAATTAGGCTTATACGCGAGTATATACAGTAATAGCTAAACCATAATAGTGAGGATGCAGTGGAAACTATTACAATAAAATATGCTGTATATTAATGGCTACTTTTGAGACCACACCCTCTACATAATACAATTATTAATTAACCCTCTCCATTAACCTTCCCTAATTTTTACCACTAAAAATACTTTATTTTCTCAGTTCAAGGTGAAGGAACTGTAGTGAAAATAACATCATAAATAACAATGCTTAATTTTTTACAATATTCATTTTAGAAAATTTCGGTTAGTGTTTGCCTATTGTAAAATTTTCTTCTCCCTGATTTACATTCTGAAATGTATCACATGGCAACATCATTAGTACTGGCAGGTGATCTCTGAGGAATGGCTCTGACATCACACTCTGGGAGGGGTTACATTACAATATCAGCCATACTAATGTCCCTGCTGATCTATTTGAGAAAAGGTAGAGATTTCTTGTGGGAAGGAGGCATCGGCTACTGATTGGGATCAAGTTCAGTCCTTTGATAAAGTTCCTCTTTAAGCAAAATGTATTATACTGCGTGTAAAAATGATAGCCCTGTACAAGGAACTACACACAACTTAAAGGAGAACTGAAGTGAGAGGTATTTAGAGGCTACCATATTTATTTCCTTTTAGGCAATACCAGTTGCCTGGTTTTCCTGCTGATCCTCTGCCTCTAATACTTTAAGCCATAGCCCCTGAACAAGCATGCAGCAGATCAGGGTTCTCTGACATTTTTGTCAAGACAAGATGAACCACATGCTTGTTTCTGGTGTTATTCATATACTACTACTGCAGCCAAAGAGATCAGCAGGGCTGTTGGGCAACTGGCATTGTTTAAAAGGAAATAAATATGGCAGCCTTCATATTCCTCTCACTTCATTCTGCTTTAAAGTGGACCTGGACTCTTGCACAGGACAGAAGGAAAACACAGAGAAATGCACCCTGTATGTATTTAGAGAACTTAGCCTTTGTAATTCCCCCTCATCTGTGACTAAGTACAAGTTGTAAAATGATCCCTCAGCTGTGTCAGCTGGCTGCCTTAGCAGAGATGTAGTTGGTAAACACAATATGTCTGCTTCCATGGATTTGTATCCGCTGTAACAAAGAAATCTTTTTCTTTAAAGGTTATTATGCTGTTGTGTATTTAGAGCAAAGAGGAAGTTCTGAGTTGAGGTTCACTTTCATTTTTCCTCTGGTGATAAACCACTGGCTGTGATATCAAGCCTCTTGTGTATTTTGTCTCTGCAGTGTGACGCGGGAGAGCAGTGCGCTGTGAGGAAAGGAGCTCGGATTGGGAAGCTCTGTGACTGCCCACGACGGACATCTTGCAATACATTCCTCTTAAAGTGTTTATGATTCACAGAACCACTTTCCATCTTACATGTGTGGAAAGCTAGAGATGCAGAGATCACCTAACCGATTTATACATTGTTCTTTCTTTTTGGTTGTCATTACTATGACTGTGCTATCTTGTCCAGCACATTTCTTCTTATGTTATATATACACGTTTGCATTGTATCATTTTATATTTGTCAGTAAATATATTTATAGCATATTAGCAGAATGCATAATAAAAATGTCTATTCTTATAATGTTGTATTCTACCCTAATCCGCATGGATGGTGCGTCACTGCATGGCTGGTCCTCTATGATAGTGAAGCCAGATTACCACCAACAAGTGCATTGAGTGTTGCATTGAGTGAGGAAGACAAGACACAGAACATTTATATTGTGCTTTTCTCCTGGCGGACTCAAAGCACTTCAGGGCTGCAGCCACTCAGGGCATGCCTCATAGGCAACCAGGATCAGTAGGGAGCCTTGCCCAAGGACTCCTTACTGTTTGTTTGTTTTTTACCATATTCCGTATACAGGGAAACAAAAGAAGTGATGATAATATCCTCTCAGGTGTGCCACAACACCTACATAGACTTTATACTAATAAAAAGGATATATATAGCAAAAAACCGAAGAAACTTGAAGAGTTTATATGCAAAAATACAAAAGATTTTTATTGAAGACAACACTTGTGCAAAAATATTCATAAAAAGTATCCGTCAGGGAACATTTTCCATAGCAAAGAATGGCAAAAATGCATCAGTTGTTAACATCAAGATTAGTGCAGTTGTGCAAATTGAGCCTCAATTTGCACAACTGCACTAATCTTGATGTTAACAACTGATGCATTTTTGCCATTCTTTGCTATGAAAAATGTTCCCTGACGGATACTTTTTATGAATATTTTTGCACAAGTGTTGTCTTCAATAAAAATCTTTTGTATTTTTGCATATAAACTCTTCAAGTTTCTTCGTTTTTTTGCTATATATATCCTTTTTATTAGTATAATGTTTGTTTTTTACCTACTGGATTGAGCCAATGTCAGGTTGTTATTACTGTTGGTGTTCCCATTAAGAAAAGTTCACTTCTTGTCCAACAAGGGCTCTAATCTGACCCTACACAGTCACTGGAGACGAAAGTGATGCGACAGAAATAGAAACCTATTCCTCACATTACAGAAAAATATGTACATTGCTGTCTCTGTCCTTCAGTACGTTTATACAAAGCATCTGTTCATTTAGGCGCATGGTGGTGCTGATAGTTAGAATATAGGCAATGTACTATAACAGACATTCTACTATCGGCTTCCATCATCCCTAACAGCACCTCCACCTACCTCCACCTCACACTAACTACAGCTAACACTAACCTCCTCCTACCTACACCTCACACTAACTCCGCCTAGCTACAGCTAACACTAACCTCCACCTACCTACACCTCACACTAACTCCGCCTAGCTACAGCTAACACTAACCTCCTCCTACCCAGGGCCGGTTTAAGCAACAATGGGGCCCCAGGGCAAAATAAGCCTGGGGGGCCCCCCCAACATATACCCCGGAACAAAATTTGGCAACCTTTTTTGCAGCTGGTATAGTCAGGGTGTGAAGTCCCAATCGGTCGGAGCTCCACATTCTGGCTATCCCAGCCTGCATGGGGGACAAGGGGTTAAAAAGTTTCAGGAGGGGGGACCCCACATAATTTAAAAAAAAAAAATTCCCACACACATAAAAAAAAAAGGGAAAATAGGAAAAAATTCCAGGGATCTTCATACAGCCATATTGCGGCTGTATAGCGATCTCTGGCCAAAGCGCTGCGGCTGCGTATAGACCCCCTGGAAACCCCGTCAGGAAATTTATTGCGCTTTCGTTTGATGCATGTAAAATTACACTACCGTTAGGTTTGCTACTAAAAGTGACATTTACCGCATTTAAAAGTATACTTTTTTCCTTCAAAACTTTAAAATCGATTTTATCAAAAACTATAAGGTCTTTTCGAAAAATAGTTTTTTCCTCTTATTCCTAATGATCTCCTTAACATATCCTGCAAATTTAGGGTTTCTAGCATTTAAGGTGGATTTGCTATTAACCATTAAATTCGGCAGGTTTTTAAATGTGTATTTTTTTATTTTTTCCTTTGAAACTTTAAAATCGATTTTCTCAAAAACTATAAGGCCGATTTGAAATTTTTTTTTCCTCTTGTAGCCACTGGGGGCCCCTACAAGCTCTGGGGCCCTGGGGCAGCTGCCTACTTTGCCTTAATGGTAGCGCCGGCCCTGCTCCTACCTACACCTCACACTAACTCCGCCTAGCTACCGCTAACACTAACCTCCTACCTACACCTCACACTAACTCCGCCTAGCTACAGCTAACACTAACCTCCTCCTACCTATACCTCACACTAACTCCGCCTAGCTACAGCTAACACTAACCTCTTACCTACACCTCACAATAACTCTGCCTAGCTACAGCTAACACTAACCTCCACCTACCTACACCTCACACTAACTTCGCCTAGCTACAGCTAACACTAACCTTCTCCTACCTACATCTGACACTAACACCCGTCCACACCTCAGCCTAACATTAACCACTACTACCTACCTACGCCTAACATTAACCACCTCTACCTACCTACACCTAACATAAATCACCCCTAACTATGCTAAACATTAACCTCTAACAATAAAGACCCCACTCACCCCACCTAGCTGGATATGCAAATCTGGAACTGAAACACGGAGCTCAGCTAATTCATTCAGATTGAATGACCGTGATATGGAAGCTCTGCTGTCACAGAGGGTTCAGCAACGAAACATCGGTGCAAACAGCAAGAGCGACGATACCGAGCGGTGTGGCTGTTTGAAACCTACACCCTGGCAGGGATAGCGGAACCCAAACTGAACGTAGATTTCAATCAGCAAGGTCTGGAAGCGGTTAAGGAAATGAATTATTTCCAACAGATTTCATTCTGAAATCTATTGGAAATCTGTTCCTAGTGTGTGTGGCACACATCAGATAGATTCCTGTCAGAATCGACCTGACGGGCCTCTGACAAAAATCTATCTGATGGTCGAATCTGCTGCAAATCTATAAGTGTATGGCTACCTTAACTCCTAGCTGTGCCTGCTGTATGTCACATGACATGCAACGACGGAAGCCATTTAGCTCCCCTCCCCTATTTCCCCGGGTCGCAGGGGCTGTTGTTACCGCACCTGCTGTTAGATAAAGGTCTTTGTCATTATCTTAACTAGATTAGTTAAAGGACACCTGAAGTGAGAGGGATGTGGAGGCTGCCCTATTTATTTCCTTTTTAATGCTGGGAATACACCATACAATTTTCTGTTAGATTTTCTGTTAGAATGCATAATTAGATTATTTTCTGTAGAGAATGGTCATTATCTCTGGTGCCTTGTCTTCTGTTTATCTCCTGCTGAGTGGAACAATGCCTAATTGCTCAGCACATAGATGGTAAGATAGATACATTTACAACATGTTGGAAATGATCTATCTGGCAGGTAAATCTAACAGAAAATTGTATGGTGTATTCCCAGCATTACAATACCAGTTGCCTGGCAGTCCTCCTGATCCTCTGCCTCAAATACAGTGGGATGCGAAAGTTTGGGCAACGTTGTTAATAGTGTTGGGCGAACAGTGTTCACCACTGTTCGGGTTCTGCAGAACATCACCCTGTTCAGGTGATGTTCGAGTTCGGCCGAACACCTCATGGTGTTCGGCCTTTTTAGTTCGGGTTCGCCCGAACAGCTGAATGCCCAGCCGAACAGGCCGAACAGGGCCCCTATGGGGTCGCAGGCATAAGGGGGGAGCATGCCCCGGTCGCGGGGGGGGGGGGGGGGTCGGAAATTCACCCCACCCCCTCCGCTAGCGCTCCCCCCTCTGCCCGCTTCCCCATAAAAAAGTTTGATGAAAGTACCGGTGGCTGGCCTGGCAGTAGAGTGAGTGAGGAGGAGGAGTCCGGAGAGTGACGCGTTGAGGCCGGGCAGCGGGCGGTTCAGCGGTAGTACCCTTGTGGTACTTCCGCCCTTTCTCTGACCTCACGTCCTCTGCATACGAGGGTACGCGTCATGCGTACCCTCGTATGCGTCATCACGCAGAGGACGTGAGGTCAGAGAAAGGGCGGAAGTACCACAAGGGTACTACCGCTGAACCGCCCGCTGCCCGGCCTCAATGCGTCACTCTCCGGACTCCTCCTCCTCACTCACTCTACTGCCAGGCCAGCCACCGGTACTTTCATCAAACTTTTTTATGGGGAAGCGGGCAGAGGGGGGAGCGCTAGCGGAGGGGGTGGGGGGAATTTCCGACCCCCCCCCCCGCGACCGGGGCATGCTCCCCCCTTATGCCTGCGACCCCATAGGGCCCCCAAAAGCGGGATGTTCGGGGAGTTCGGGGTTCGGGCCGAACATGCCGAACATCTGGCCCATGTTCGGCGAACGGACCCGAACCCGAACATCCAGGTGTTCGCCCAACACTAATTGTCATGATTTTTCTGTATAAATCGTTGGGTATTGCGATAAAAAATGTCAGTTAAATATATCATATAGGAGACACACACAGTGATATTTGAGAAGTGAAATGAAGTTTATTGGATTTACAGAAAGTGTGCAATAATTGTTTAAACAAAATTAGGCAGGTGCATAAATTTGGGAACCACAACAAAGAAATGAAATCAATATTTAGCAGATCCTCCTTTTGCAGAAGTTACAGCCTCTAAACGCTTCCTGTAGGTTCCAATAAGAGTCTGGATTCTGGTTGAACGTATTTTGGACCATTCCTCTTTACAAAACATTCCTAGTTAATTCAGGTTTGATGGCATCCAAGCAGGACAGCTCTCTTGAACTCACACCACAGATTTTCAATGATATTCAGGTCTGGGGACTGAGATGACCATTCCAGAACATTGTACTTGTTCCTCTGCATGAATGCCTTAGAGGATTTTGAGCAGTGTTTAGGGTTGTTGTCTTGTTGAAAGATCCAGCCCCAGTGCAGCTTCAGCTTTGTCACTGATTCCTGGACATTGGTCTCCAGAATCTGCTGATACTGAGTGGAATCCATGCGTCTTTCAACTTTGACATGATTTCAAGTCCCTGCACTGGCCACACAGCCCCACAGCATGAAGGAACCACCACCATATTTTACCGTGGGTAGCAGGTGTTTTTCTTGAAATGCTGTGTTCTTTTTCCTCCATGCATAACACCCCTTGTTATGGCAAATAACTCAATTCTAATGACCTACATAAGTATTGCCTCCAGAAAGCTAATCCAACAAAAAAAAAAATGCAAATAAAAAGCATTACACAAAGTTCTCAACATTTTTTTTATATCATAGCCACAATCACCTTATGAATTATAAGTACACAAACACTGACAGGAGGGGAAACTGAAGTAGTGCACACTGGCCCATACGCAATTAACTTTTTCTCTTAACTTTTCTCCTAGGAGGTATAGTTTCACTTTCTCTTTAAAGAGTGCCCGAGCTGCCAAAACCGCTGCTCCTGTGGGCTGCACTGGCCCACTTTCAGTTTCGTGACCTCTGGGTCATGGCGCTGCGTGCAAGGAGGCGGGGGCGCGGCCAGGGAGAGACAGTTGACCAATGGCAGCTATGGAAATCCTGCAGGAACGCCCCTGGCACTGGCAGGTGTTTTGAACAGGGAATCCCTCTCCTGTATTTACCCTCTGAGATAGCGACAAATATTGTCGCTAATTTCGGGGTGCAGAGAGCGGCTGTGTGGGGACACAGAGGAATGTCTTGAGGCAGAGATCATGCCTCTGTGTCCCATCTGCCCCAAGGAACTGCCTCGGGTTCTCTTTAACCACTTAACGACCGCCTAATGCCGATAGGCGGCGGATGGTCATAAGTGGTTTTACATGGAACCGGCCGGCTCGCAGACTGTCTCCGTGAACAGTCCGCCGATCGCGGCTCGCAGGCTAAATGTAAACATGCAGGGAAGAAATCCCCGCTGTTTACATCATACGGGGCTGCTGTAAAAAGGATCGCCACATTCTGATAGGCTGAAGCCTATCCTAGATGGCGCAGGACGGATAGCAGCCCATAGCCTGCGGGAGAAGGAGGTAAGGGCAGAGAGGGTGGAAAACGCTGCGGAGGGGGGCTTTGAGGAGCCCCCCCCCCGGCAATTCACAGGCAGCCGGTGGCGATCAGACACCCCCCCCCCCCCCCCAGCAGGACATCCCCCTAGTGGGGATAAAAGGGGGGAAGTCTGATCGCAATGCTGCAAACCTGAGCTGTGCTGTGGGCTGGAGAGCCCACACTGCACAGATCAGGCAAAAAGAGCCCGGGCCTTAAGTGGTTAAAATAACTTTTCAGCACTCTGCAATTAAAAAACTACCAAAAAGTAGGTGAAAATGTACTATCAAAACTATCTTATTTGACATTTTATTGATAAGGTGTAAAATAATCACCTTGGAGAAAACTCAGGAGAAAAAGTGAATTGCATAAGGGCCATTGTTTGTCTATCCTTTGTACAATGCTCTAAAATATTTCTTCAGATAAATTAAACATTCTACTTGATTGCCATTGAAAGGAAAAAACCAAATAGAAAACAACCCTTCTTTCACTAAACCATGCACAACACCAATCAGTTACACCAAAGATTCCTTAGTATGGTCAGAAAAATATCCAGAACAGTATCCTTAATTGTCCTCAGACCGGCAGGTAAAAGAAGGGGGGCGCAGGCAGTAGGGCATAACCGCTAGGGACCTGGTGACACAGGGAGCAGCCAAATGGAAGAAGAAGATTACCAGCTCAATCACCTTCCTTGACTCCTCCTTGGCTGCCTGCGTCAGACGTCAGGTCATTATCACGTCACCACCGTGTGATGACACCTGATGTCCTGTAGTGGTACTGCAGGCTGTCAGTGCTCGGTGCCCATGGAGAAGTCGGATCTCCGGGCTCTCTTCATCTGTGTTTTTTCCTGGTCCCTGTTTCCTCCTGGATGAGCAGCTGGTCACTGGTAGGTAGGCAGATCTACTTGTGACATGTGGCTGTGTGACTGTCCCTAAAGAGTAAGGGTTCCCGAGTCCACGGATGTGGGGGGTGGGAGGGGGTGCAATTTTTACACCCTCACCCTGGGTGCAAGTTAGCCTAGAAACTGCTCTGTTCAATAATTTATAATAATGACACACTTGATAATGGGAGATTTTCTGAACCAAGGGATAAGTACACAGCAGCACAGCGAAAAGCAGGTTCTTAGATTTCATTACAGCTGCAATGTTTGGACAGAGTTATGCAGTTCACAGTCAGTGGAAATGGTGACCTCGACTGTACTGTGAAATAGGATACAGATGTAATACACTCTGGTTTAATTAAATGTTATATATATATATATAAAACCATGCCTGGATTTACATCACAGGAGCCTATAGGCACAGTTGTCCTGGCACCTCCCCAGATGTCACCCTCCATGAACCTACAAACCCCCACTGAACTGCATGTCAAGTGTGCTGGCTGGCCCAGCTGTCACTTCTCCCTTACTTCCCTAGGTAGTTACAGGTGCAACTTAGTGTTAGGTAGCCAAAGGAACCTCAGTATTAAGTAGCTAGTGGTGCCCAAGACCGAAGGGAGATCTCATCAGTGGAATACTGACAACTGGGTGAGTAACCTCTCATATACGCTCTGCTTGAGTCTCTGCATAGGGAAGGAGGAAGGCACTAGGGGAGTGAGCCGCCTTTCTATCATCAGGCGCCTGTAGGCACGTGCCTACAGTGCCTTATGGTAAATCCGGCCCTGTCTGCAACAACTAAACCAGTCAGCAAGCAGAACCAATAACAGGTCAGTAACTTTATAAACCGAATATAAAATGCAGTGCAAGGGCAGGACAAGGAAGCTTTGAGAACAAGTTGGAATCAGAGTAATCAGGATCAAGAATCAGGAGCCAGGACTAGCAGAGAGCGGGAGCCAAATTGTTGTAAAACTATGGCAAAATTAACCAGAAAGATTGGAGTCCTTAAGGGTGCGTTTCCACTAGTGCGGTGGGGAATCGCAGCGGATTCTCCGCGGACGAATTCGCATGCAGGAGCGGAATCGCATGCGGTTGTATGCAAATCTTACTGCGAATTCGCATACGATTTCGCATGGATGACGTTGTGTGCGAATTTAACCATGGCAGTGCCTGTGTGCTTTTTCATTGATTCCATGCGAAATCATATGCGAATTCGCATGAAAATTCGCATGAAAAAACACCATGCGAATTCCCTATTAAATACATTGTATGCGAATCGCATGTGTGTGTGCGGTGTCCAAATTCGGATGGCTCTGCAGAGCAGATTTTTCCTGCACAAGAAAACGCTCCGTTTTCCTGACAAGTGGACACAGGCTCATTCACTTTTATTGGTTATGCGAATTTGCATGCGGGGAACGCATGCGAATTCGCGTTAGTGGAAACGCACCCTAAATCTGGAAATAGGATGTGCAAAGATGATTAAAGTCTGAAAGTTGTAGAAAGTGTACCAAGAGTAGAAGCCCATAGTACAGATTTCTAGGATCTGGGAGTGAATTCATATTGAAAAGATGTTCATTGATGTGTCCTAGGGCATGGAGGAGGAATTGTACTTTACGTTGCAGTGCCAAGCTGTTACATTTCACATGTATGGGACAGTACTAGTGGAAGGTGAATCAGGAAGCATCACATTGGTGACAGGATCAGCATACTGTATGTTTGAAGATGTAGTGTCTCAAACTCAGCAGATGTCTTGATTGTTTTAAATTTGAACAACATCAAGGATCTGGATGCTTGGCCTGCACCTATCATAGGGTGGACATGCAATCAACAATTATATTTCAGAGCAATATGTTCAGAACATAGAAGGTCCATATGCAGATTGTTCCAGCACTGCAAAAAGTGAACGGTTATCATAAAAAAGAATAATAACTCTACTGGACTTTTTTGTGTTCTACCAATATACCCAAACACCATATACACTGGAATATAGATGGACAATGTGCCACAATACTATTGTCTTAAAGCAGAATGCCGGGATACTGTGTACGAAAGGGGCATAGACAGCAGGCATAGTCCAAAGCAAGTGCGGAGACAGCCCTTGCAATGCACCAACACCAATGTTTATTTGTGCCGTACAAGCTATTTACGGACTGTTTATAATAATAACAGAAAAACAGGAAACAAAACATGAACAAAAAACCTTGCCACTAGAAGGGCTACTAACTACAACTTCAAGATGAGAATCATCTCTACTGGGAGTAAACCTTCTGTTTGTCCCAGATAAAAACATCCCTGAAAATACAATCAAATCTCTTGCAGCATAACATTTGTATACCTTTTGTTTGTTCAATCCAGCAAATCATGTGCTTTTCAGAGCACGACTGCTTTAGAATGAAGTTGAGCAGCCTTTTATTTCTCACTCAAACTCCTGGAGGGACTTTATTTAAAATGTCAGTGCAGAGGAGAGTAATTAGGATATACATAAACACTACTGATCACTCCCCCAGGCCAGGGGCGTAGCAATAGGGGGTGCAGAGGTAGCAACCGCATCGGGGCCCTTGGGCCAGAGGGGCCCCGAAGGGCCCTCCCTGAACTTCAGAATTAGCTCTCTATTGGTCCTGTGCTCATAATAATCACTTTTATAGATACTTTGAATATTAGTAATCATTAACAAACTGTTCCCCATTCCCTTCTTGCACCTCTGACACTGTAGTTGCCATTGGCAGGTTTTGGTGCACCACATCAATTGTTATGTATAGAGTGGTTGGGGGCCCCATTGTAAAACTTGCATCGGGGCCCACAGCTCCTTAGCTACGCCACTGCCCCAGGCTATAGTCTGTAAGGGCCTGTACACACTGAAAAACGCAGGCAAAAACGCAAGCGCATGCGTTTTTAAAGTGCCTGTAGTTTTAAAAACGCATGCGCTTTTGCCTGCGTTTTTTGTGCGTTTGCGTTTTTCTTGTAATTGCTGATTGGCTAAAGAATCCTTTGTTTTTTTTTCTAGTTTACATTTCAACAGGAATCAGGACATTGCAGAGTCTTCTGGGATACTGACTTCTGAAAAACGCAGGCAAAAACGCAAGCGCATGCGTTTTTAATGCGTTTTTCATGCGCTGCGCTTAAAAAAGCGCAGCAGGCACTGCGTTTGCGTTTTTTTAAAAACGCATCGCACCAGTGTGTACAAGTCATCATGATTTTCATTCTTTTTCAAAAGACCTTGCGTTTTTAAAAACGCATGCGTTTTTAAAAACGCAACGCAAGCGCAGCAGTGTGTACAGGCCCTAACTGCCACAACTGGTACATACTCAGTTTTCTGAGTGTTTGTCTATAGAGAGGGGAGTTACAGATATTATCACTTTTCTTAGCAGAAGTGGATTAGCAATGATGCTTATTGTTCAAGCATCTAGTTGTTGTACAGACAAGACAGATTATTGTCCAATCTTACAGAAGACTGTTGGGTCAGGCAACTGTTCTTCAATGCCAATGGGAATCTTTAAACTTTCACCTGAAGAAATAAGGCAAACTGCATATTATCCTATTCTGCTTCGGTATGTTTTTTTCCTGCAGTAACACGTTCCATTTAGCTGTATTACTATATAAAAGACAAGCAGCTTAAAGCGATATTACTGCTGGTTTTCATGAAAGGGCCTCTCAGCGCTGAAAGGCTGTGCACCTTCCTGCCCAGGACCATTAAACAAACAATCATATTTTCTAATGAATGGAATTATACCATTTGGGAAGCATTAGCTTGGCTCTAATGTCCTGTTAAATTAATATATTCTTCATCTGGTAATTACGATGGAAAGAACATGCCCCATCAAAAAAACATGCAGCGATTTGGAAAGAGCAGATTTATTTCCGTGAAAGCACAGCGGATGCTGTCATGTTGCCTACAGAATGTATTTCCATAGAGGTGAATGTATGACATAATTCCAGCTATGCTGTGGGCTTTATTCCTTATGACTTTTATTGATACATTAGATGACCACACAGACTTGTATTTTTGGTGTTCTAGGTAGGGCTGTATGTAAGGGAATGCTCGTATTTAAATATATATATATACTGCCTGCATACTAAATTATATATATATAAATATACACATATATATATATATATATATATATATATATATATGGCCCTATGGTGATCCCTATGCCACTGCCTGCATACTAAAGTAACTGAAAAATAAATAATATTTTATTTAGATGTTCTAAAGTCAGGGCCGGCCCACTCATGAGGCGGGGTGAAACTTTTGCCTCAGGTGGCAAATTTCTAGGGGCGGCATCCGCCCGTCCGTGGGTGCGGGGGGGCCGGCCGCCGAGCTGGAGGGGTAGCGGGCAGGACGGGGTTATTGGGGCTAGCGGGGGGGGGGGGGGAGGGGCTGGGTCAGACGGGTCCCCCGATCTGCGCTCCCCTCCAGCTTTAAATGGCGAATAGGCAGCGGACAGTAAGAGGCAAGGGTGGGGGATCACTCACCTCTTCCTCAATCCAGCGTGCGCTCCACTGACGTCACTTCCTGCAACGCCGCCCACTGTATTGTACGTGGCCGGCGTTGCAGGAAGTGACGTCAGTGGAGCGCACGTTGGAACGAGGAAGGTGAGTGATCCCCCGCCCGTGCCTCTTACTGTCCGCTGCTTATTCGCCATTTAAAGCTGGAGGGGAGCGCAGATCGGGGGACCCAGTCGCGGGAGGGGGGGTCCGAAAATTGCAGGAAGCAATTTTTTCAAAATTTGCCTCAGGCGGCAAAAAAGTCTAGGGCCGGTCCTGTCTAAAGTGTTTTCTTTTTTAAAGTCCATTTTGATATATCGAAAATATTTAGTTGTCTATTTTATAGGAATGTCCATAGCCGGATTTGAGGCAAGGTCAAAAAGGCCATGGCCCAGGGCACCAGAAAGCAAGGGGCAGCGGGTTACATAGTTACATAGTTATTATGGTTGAAAAAAGACATACGTCCATCGAGTTCAACCAGTATAAAGTACAACACCAACCTGCTCCCTCACATATCCCTGTTGATCCAGAGGAAGGCGAAAAAACCCTTACAAGGCATGGTCCAATTAGCCCAAAAAGGGAAAAATTCCTTCCCGACTCCAGATGGCAATCAGATAAAAATCCCTGGATCAACATCATTAGGCATTACCTAGTAATTGTAGCCATGGATATGTTTCAACGCAAGGAAAGCATCTAAGCCCCCTTTAAATGCAGGTATAGAGTTTGCCATAAAGACTTCCTGTGGCAATGCATTCCACAGCCTAATCACTCTTACTGTAAAGAACCCTTTCCTAAATAAATGGCTAAAACGTTTTTCCTCCATGCGCAGATCATGTTCTCTAGTCCTTTGAGAAGGCCTAGGGACAAAAAGCTCATCCGCCAAGCTATTATATTGCCCTCTGATGTATTTATACATGTTAATTAGATCTCCTCTAAGGCGTCTTTTCTCTAGACTAAATAAACCCAGTTTATCTAACCTTTCTTGGTAAGCGAGACCTTCCATCCCACGTATCAATTTTGTTGCTCGTCTCTGCACCTGCTCTAAAACTGCAATATCTTTTTTGTAATGTGGTGCCCAGAACTGAATTCCATATTCCAGATGTGGCCTTACTAGAGAGTTAAACAGGGGCAATATTATGCTAGCATCTCGAGTTTTTATTTCCCTTTTAATGCATCCCAAAATTTTGTTAGCTTTAGCTGCAGCGGCTTGGCATTGAGTACGATTATTTAACTTGTTGTCTCCTAAGTTCTTCTCCAAGTTTGATATCCCCAACTGTATCCCATTTATTTTGTATGGTGTTAGACCATTGGTACGACCAAAATGCATGACTTTACATTTTTCAACATTGAATTTCATCTGCCATGTATGTGCCCATATAGCCATCCTATCCAGATCCTGTTGCAATATGACACTATCTTCCTGAGAGTTGATGATTCTGCACAATTTTGTATCATCTGCAAAAATAGCAACATTGCTCACTACTTCATCTACTAGGTCATAAGTAAATAAATTGAAGAGCACTGGACCCAGTACAGACTACTGTGGGACCCCACTGCTAACAGTCTCCCATTTTGAGTACGATCCATTGACCACAACTCTTTGTTTTCTGTCCATTAGCCAGTTCCCTATCCATGCACACAGACTCTTCCCCAGCCCTTGCATCCTCATCTTTTGCACCAGACTTTTGTGTGGTACAGTGTCGAAGGCCTTTGTAAAGTCCAAGTATATCACATCTACAGCATTCCCAATATCCATATTAGCATTCACTACCTCATAAAAGCTGAGCATGTTAGTCAAACAGGACCTGTCTTTAGTAAACCCATGTTGATGCTGAGAAATAAGATCATTTTCTACTATGAAGTCATGTATAGTATCTCTTAGTAACCCCTCAAATAGTTTGCATACAACTGATGTTAAGCTTACAGGTCTATAATTTCCTGGATCTGATTTTTTGCCCTTCTTAAATAATGGGAAAACGTGGGCTGTACGCCAATCCACTGGGACTCTGCCAGTTGCAAGAGAGTCACAAAAGATAAGATAAAGGGGTTTATCTATAACTGAACTTAATTCCCTGAAGACCCGAGGATGCATGCCATCCGGGCCAGGTACCTTGTCTATTTTTAATTTATTTAGTTTTGCCTTCACTTCTTCCTGTGTTAAGTATTTAATATTACAGTTAGAAGATTGAGACTCTTCTGCCTCTGTAATTTGCAACAGTGCTGTTTCCTTTGTGAAGACAGAAGCAAAGAAAGCATTTAATAACTCTGCCTTACCTTGGTCATCCACAATTGAGTTCCCACCCTCATCCTTTAGGAGGCCTATACAGTCAACCTTTCTTTTTTTTAGAGTTGATGTACTTGTACAACTTTTTTGGGTTAGATTTGATATCCCTAGCGATTTGATTTTCAGCTTCGATCTTTGCCAGCCTAATTTCTTTTTTTCAATTTTTATTGCACTCCTTATACCTCTGGCTACATCTACTGGGCACATATATACCTCTAGCTACATCTACTGGGCACATATATACCTCTGGCTACATCTACTGGGCACATATACATCTGGCTACATCTACTGGGCACATATAATCCTGGCTACATCTACTGGGCACATATACATCTGGCTACATCTACTGGGCACATATATACCTCTGGCTACATCTACTGGGCACATATAATCCTGGATACATCTACTGGGCACATATACATCTGGCTACATCTACTGGGCACATATACATCTGACTACATCTACTGGGCACATATACATTCTGGCTACATCTACTGGGGATGTATACCTCTGGCTACATCTACTGGGCACATATATACCTCTGGCTACATCTACTGGGCACATATACATCTGGCTACATCTACTGGACACATATACATCTGGCTACATCTACTGGGCACATATACATCTGGCTACATCTACTGGGCACATATACATCTGACTACATCTACTGGGCACATATAACCCTGGCTACATCTACTGGGCACATATACATCTGGCTACATCTACTGGACACATATACCCCCTGGCTACATCTACTGGGCACATATACCCCCTGGCTACATCTACTGGGCACATATACCTCTGGATACATCTACTGGGCACATATAACCCTGGCTACATCTACTGGGCACATATAACCCTGGCTACATCTACTGGGCACATATACATCTGGCTACATCTACTGGGCACATATACATCTGGCTACATCTACTGGGCACATATATACCTCTGGCTACATCTACTGGGCACATATAACCCTGGCTACATCTACTGGGCACATATACCTCTGGCTACATCTACTGGGCACATATATACCTCTGGCTACATCTACTGGGCACATATACATCTGGCTACATCTACTGGGCACATATAACCCTGGCTACATCTACTGGGCACATATACATCTGGCTACATCTACTGGGCACATATACCCCCTGGCTACATCTACTGGGCACATATTCCTCTGGCTACATCTACTGGGCACATATACATCTGGCTACATCTACTGGGCACATATACCCCCTGGCTACATCTACTGGGCACATATACCTCTGGCTACATCTACTGGGCACATATACCTCTGGCTACATCTACTCGGCACATATACCTCTGGCTACATCTACTGGGCACATATAACCCTGGCTACATCTACTGGGCACATATAACCCTGGCTACATCTACCGGGCACATATAACCCTGGCTACATCTACTGGGCACATATACCCCTGCCTACATATACTGGGCACATATACATCTGGCTACATCTACTGGGCACATATAACCCTGGCTACATCTTACCCTGGCTACATCTACTGGGCACATATAACCCTGGCTACATCTACTGGGCACATATACCTCTGGCTACATCTACTGGGCACATTTAACCCTGGCTACATCTACTGGGCACATATAACCCTGGCTACATCTACTGGGCACATATACCTCTGGCTACATCTACTGGGCACATATACCTCTGGCTACATCTACTGGGCACATATAACCCTGGATACATCTACTGGGCACATATACCTCTGGCTACATCTACTGGGCACATATAACCCTGGCTACATCTACTGGGCACATATACCTCTGGCTACATCTACTGGGCACATATAACCCTGGCTACATCTACTGGGCACATATAACCCTGGCTACATCTACTGGGCACATATAACCCTGGCTATATCTACTGGGCACATATACCTCTGGCTACATCTACTGGGCACATATAACCCTGGCTACATCTACTGGGCACATATAACCCTGGCTACATCTACTGGGCACATATAACCCTGGCTACATCTACTCGGCACATATAACCCTGGCAACATATACTGGGCACATATACCCCTGCCTACATATACTGGGGACATATACCTCTGGCTACATATACTGGACACATATATCTGCTGGCTACATATACTGAGGACACTGGCTGTTTGCCATTATGTGCATTTACTGGTGAAAAGCTGTCTCTTATTATGTGCATTTACTTGTGAAATGCTGTCTCTTATTATGTGCATTTACTGGTGCAAAGTTGTCTCTTATTATGTGCATTTACTGGTGAAAAGCTGTCTCTTATGTTCATTTACTGGTGAAAAGCTGTCTCTCATTACGTGCATTTACGGGTGAAAAGCTGTCTTTCATTACGTGCATTTACTGGTGAAAAGCTGTCTCTCATTACGTGCATTCACTGGTGAAAAGCTGTCTGTCATTACGTGCATTTACTGGTGAAAGGCGGTCTCTTATGTGCATTTACTGGTGAAAAGCTGTCTGTCATTACGTGCATTTACTGGTGAAACGCTGTCTCTCATTATGTGTATTTACTTGCCATGCCCACTTTAGTCGCCGCAAATTTCCTCGAACATGTTGCCCCCTACCCATTTGACTGCCCCCTCATATGTGCCAGTCTAGAACCGGCCCTGTACCCCTGCCTACATATACTGGGCACATATAACCCTGGCTACCTCTTCTGGGGACATCTCTTCCCCTGGCTACCTGTTCTGGGGACATCTATACCCCTGGCCACCTATTCTGGGGACACCTATAGACCTGGGGCTACCTATTTTTGGGGAACCACTGCTGTCAGATTAAATGTATTTTGTGGAACTGCTGCCAGATTATGTGTATGTTGGGGGAATCGCTGCTGCCAGATTACATCTATTTTTTGGGAACCACTGCCATATTATCTGTATTTTGGAAGAACCTCTGCCAGATTACGTGGATTTTTGGTGAAATGCTGTAAGATTACATGTATTTTGGGGGAAGGGGGGGAAACACCATGGCAGAGCTCAAACTTCCCTGGCAGACCTTTCACAGTAATATTAAAATCAGGCCCGTTTTTAGCGCCGTGCGGCCCGTGCCGCCGCCCGGGGCGCTGTTGGGAGGTGGGCGCTGAAATGGAGGGGGGAGCCGAAGCCGCGGGGAGGGCAGCCCGACCTCTCCCTCCCTCTCCTGGGC
This sequence comes from Hyperolius riggenbachi, assembly GCF_040937935.1. Taxonomy (NCBI): domain Eukaryota; kingdom Metazoa; phylum Chordata; class Amphibia; order Anura; family Hyperoliidae; genus Hyperolius; species Hyperolius riggenbachi. The sequence continues at coordinate 581,713,450 of NC_090646.1, forward strand.
CGCCCTCCGTGCTCCGTCCTCAGATGTAGAGCGCAGCAGCAGCAGCAGCCAGGGAGGAAGCGCTGTAAACAACATACCTCCCTGCGTTCCAAGCGCTGCTCTCTCGCCGCCGGTCTCTTCCTCTCTGCCGCCTATACGATGATGCACACACTAGTTCCGGCTAACAGGAACCAGCGTGTGCATCATCGTATAGGCGGCAGAGAGGAAGAGACTGGCGGCGAGAGAGCAGCGCTTGGAACGCAGGGAGGTATGTTGTTTACAGCGCTTCCTCCCTGGCTGCTGCTGCTGCGCTCTACATCTGAGGGGGGAGCACGGAGGGCGGCCCGGGGAGAGGGAGGGAGAGGTCGGGTTGCCCTCCCCGCGGCTCCGGCTCCCCCCTCCATTATGGGGGACAGCTACCTATCTAACCTACCCTGGGGGGCACCTACCTAATCTAACCTACGCTGGGGGGCACCTACCTATCTATCCTATACTGGGGGCACCTACCTAATCTAACCTACCCTGGGGGGCACCTACCTAATCTAACCTACCCTGGGGGGCACCAACCTAATCTAACCTATACTGGGGTGCAGCTACCTAATCTAACCTACGCTGGGGGGCACCTACCTATCTAACCTACGCTGGGGGGCACCTACCTAATCTAACCTACACTGGGGGGCACCTACCTAATCTAACCTACACTGGGGGGCACCTACTTAATCTAACCTACGCTGGGGGGCAGCTACCTAATCTAACCTATACTGGGGACAGCTACCTAATCTAACCTACACTGGGGGGCACCTACCTAATCTAACCTACACTGGGGGGCACCTACTTAATCTAACCTACGCTGGGGGGCAGCTACCTAATCTAACCTATACTGGGGGGCAGCTACCTAATCTAACCTATGCTGGGGGGCAGCTACCTAATCTAACCTATACTGGGCGGTAGCTACCTAATCTCACCTACGCTGGGGGGCACCTACCTATCTAACCTATACTGGGGGGAACCTACCTAATCTAACCTACACTGGGGGGCACCTACCTAATTAACCTACACTGGGGGGCACCTACTTAATCTAACCTACACTGGGGGGCACCTACTTAATCTAACCTACGCTGGGGGGCAGCTACCTAATCTAACCTATACTGGGGAGCAGCTACCTAATCTAACCTATACTGGGGGGCACCTACCTAATCTAACCTATACTGGGGGGCAGCTACCCATCTAACCTATACTGGGGGGAACCTACCTATCTAACCTATGCTGGGGGCAACTATTCTGGCTACCTATATTAGAGGCACCCACCTAGCTAACCTGTACTGGGGCACCTACCTAACTAACTTATACCGGGGGCGCCTGCCTATCTAACCTATACTGGGGGCAACTATACTGGCTACCTATACTGGAGGCACCTACCTGGCTAACCTATAGCGGGGGCAACTATACTGGCTCACCTATGCCTGGCTACCTATACTGGGATACCTATTCTTGGCTACCTATACTGGGGGGACCTATACTAAGTGCAACTAGACCTGGCTAACCTATACTGCGGGCACCCATACCTTGCTTGGGGGGGGGGGCGCAATTTTTACACACTCGCCCTGGGTGCATTTTAGCCTAGAAACTGCACTGATTAAAATCATGTATATTTGGCTCCACCCATGACCACGCCCACATTCTGTTGCGTGGCCACGCCCATTTGTCAGTAAAAAAAAATCTTTTGTCAGTAAATTTTTAGGTATTTGTCAGTAAAAAATAACGTGAAAGGTTGGCAACACTGGCCCATATACAATTCACTTTTTTCTCCTGAGTTTTCTCCTAAGTGATATTTTCACAACTTGTCATAAAATGCTTTTTAACCACTTTAGGATCCTAGGTACGCATATCTACGCCCCTTTAAACTTCACGTGTGGGTCAGGGGGGTAGATATGCGTATTGCTGCCTTACCGTCGCGTTCACAATCCCCGCGCCGTTTTTCGGTCGATCCACCGCCGCAGTCCCCTCCATCTGTGATCATGATGTGAGAATCTTTTTATTCTCAATCCCGATCACAGTTCCTGTGTCCTCTGAGAGCTTGATTAAAGAGAATCTGTATTGTTAAAATTACACAAAAGTAAACATACCAGTGCGTTAGGGGACATCTCCTATTCCCCTCTGTCACAATTTCGCCGCTCCCCGCCGCATTAAAAGTAGTCAAAAACAGTTTTAAAAAGTTTGTTTGTAAACAAACAAAATGGCCACCAAAACAGGAAGTAGGTTGATGTACAGTATGTCCACACATAGAAAATACATCCATACACAATCAGGCTGTATACAGCCTTCCTTTTGAATCTCAAGAGATCATTTAGCAGCGTACACACGCCGGACTTTAGGCAACGACGGGTCCATCGTTGCCTCCCGCTGGGTGGGCGTGCCAGCGACAGTCCGGCGTGTGTACGCTCTGTCGTCAGACTGATACGGCTGTTTCTGAGCGATCCGCCGGGCCTAAAGTCCGGCGTGTGTACGGACCTTTTGTGTGTTTCTTTCCCCCTGCAGCTCACTGAAGCTGATTGTTTACTCTTGCAGACAGCTCTGCCAGGTTGTCTGTAATTCTGCAGTATGTGACTCATCAGTATGTTAACAGAGGATTTATTCAGCTTGTAAAAGATAAGAGAGCAGAGAAAAGCTGGCTAATGTAAATAACACACACACACAGGGGAGTGTGCATAGAGGGAGCATGCATAGCAGATAACACTGAAGAGTTGGCAGCCTTCCAGACACAGGATGACAAGTCCGACAGGGGAAAGATAAGCTGATTTATTACAGAGATGGTGATAGTATAAAGTGCTGCAGTAAGCCAGAGCACATTATAATAGGTTTAGGAAATTGTAGGATGGTAGAAAACACAATGACATTTTTGTTACAGAGTCCCTTTAAGTCATACTTCCAAGTTCTTCCATGTACTATTCTTCCATGCCCTATTAATAGAAACACAGTCTCAGTAGCACCATCTTGTGGCCAAAAAGTAAAAATACACCTAGTTATGCCAGTATACTGTTTTACATAGAAAGTTTATTATTATTATTTTTTTATTACATTTAACCCCTTCCAACCCTGCCCCACAGTTACAGAAATAAAATACTTGTTAAAAAAAATGAAAAAAATTACATAATTTTTTTTTTTTTTACATAAATAGTTACCTTAAGGACTTTTCTAACATGGATGTCATGAGAGTATATAACTGTTAATTTTGCACAAAAAAAAAATAAGGTTTTGTAATAAGTGAAATAGTATTAAAAATCCCTAAACGGAAAATGTTCCTTTATTGCCAGATAACATATTATCACCATACATTGTACTAGGGACACAATTGAATAACCAGGACAAATGGGCAAATAAAACGTGTGGGTTTTATGTATCGAAGCACATTTTATTTTAAAACTATAATGGCTGAAAACTGAGAAATAATCTTTTTTTTCCCTTATTATTCCCTTTACAATGCATATAAAATAAAATAATTCATAGCAAAAACTACCACCCAAAGAAAGCCTAATTTCTGGCGAAAAAAACAATATATAGATCATTTCAGTGTGATAAGTAACAATAAAGTTATCGCTGAATAAAAGGGAGAAGCGCTGAAATGTGAAAGTTGTTTTGGTTTTTAAGGGAAAAAACCTGTGATCCTGAAGTGGTAAAGTCAGCAGCAAGTAAGAAAATACTCAAAATAAATTTGATAGGACTTTTTTTACCAACATTTTGGATACTCTTTTAATTGTAAAATGCTGAAAACTTAGGTTAAAGAGAAGATGAAAATTATTTCCTAGGACAGGGGTGCCCATTAGGCAGATCGTGATCTACTGGGAGATCGCGAAGGGCTTCTTGGTAGATCCCGACCGCGCTACATTTTTCATTCTGTATATATGTTACGGCCAGAACCCGAAGTCTGGCCACTTCGGGTTCTGGCCGGTCAGAATGCGAAGTGGCCGGCTCATGTGGCCAAAGTAAGAAATGTGTATGAATGTCGGGCTTTGGCCGGCCAGAACGCGTTGTGACATAACGTGGCCGGCCAAGTCCCGAAGCTCACCTCTCCCCACTGCTGCAGGCATCCCTCTATCCGCCCTCTGCTCAGCTCAGTTGCAGTTCCCCGCTGTGTCCCTGCTGCTGCTGCTGCCGCCGCCTTCCCCGTAGTCATCCTCCTCACCCCCCTCCTGCATGGACCCGGGGCTGGCCTGTATGCTGCCGGCTGCAGCCTTCGTTCTCCAACTTTTCCCTGCTCGACCTCTCCATCTATCCCTGCTCTGCTCAGCGCTCTTCATGTATGCGCTGTCCCCGCTGTGTCCCTCGCTGCTGCCGCCTTCCCTGAAGTCCTCCTCGCCCCTCTCTTGCATGGACCCGGGGCTGGCCTGTATGCTGCCAGTGCTCCGACGCACCGGCTGCAGCTGATTCCACCTCCGGCCTCACAGCTCTTCACGTCGTGGACCTGAACTCATGCACAAGACAGGGTAAAAGGAAAACATAGAAAAGCACCCTGTATGTATTTAGGGAGTTTCGCCTGTCTAATTTAGAGTTTAGATGTCTAAGTCCCCTTCCTCTGTCACTAATCACAAGCCCCCCCCAGCAAAGCACCCACAGCCATGCAAAGCACCCAGCAAACCCCCCCAGCCATGCACAGCCCCAGCAAAGCACCCACAGCCATGCAAAGCACCCAGCAAACCCCCCCAGCCATGCACAGCCCCAGCAAAGCACCCACAGCCATGCAAAGCAACCATCAACCCCCCCCCCCCCCAGCCATGCACAGCACCCAGAACAGCCACCCAGCCATGCAAAGCACCCCCAGCCATGCATCCCCCCTCATCTTTGACTAAACACCAGTGTAATTTGATCTCTCCCCTGTGTCACCTGACTGCCACAGCAGAGCAGCTAATTTAAAAGCACAGGATGTTAACAATATGTCTGCTCCCAAGAAAGAAGGACGTAGACACACTGCAGATTTATTGCAGGATTTGTGTCAGCTGTAACAAAGAAATGCTTTTCTTAAAAAAAAGATTTGTGCGTTTTGGACTTTGGCCGACTGACTTTGGCCATTTCTAGAACTGGCCGGCCAATGTCAGAAATTCCCAGCATTTTGGACTTTGGCCGACGTCATATCGGCCAGTTCTAGAAATGGCCGGCCAATTCTAGAATTGGCCGATTTCTGGTTTTGGCCGTAACATATACATGTGTGCTCCTACAATTGTACATGGGTAGATCATTTTGACTTGCTAATTTTTTTAAGTAGCTCACAAGCCGAAAAAGCGTGAGCACCTCTGTCCTAGGAGATAACTCAGGTGAAAAAGTTAATTGCATATGGGTCAGTATGTCTTGAGCGGTAAAATGTCCAAATCCATCCCTGTAAGTCCTGTAAGTGCATTGTATCTTATAATGTTCACTATATGTGGGGAAAGCTTGCAGCAGACTTATAGAATGCTCAGCGGTCAGCGCTGCTGGAGTTATGAGATGGAACAAGGCCAGTGGCGTAGCTAAGGAGCTGTGGGCCCCGATGCAAGTTTTACAATGGGGCCCCCCTAGCACTCTATACATAACAATTGATACGACGCACCAAAATCTGCCAATGGCAACTACAGTGTCAGAGGTGCAAGAAGGGGATGGGGAACAGTTTGTTAATGATTACCACTAATCAAAGTATCTATTAGAAGTGATTATTATGAGCACAGGACTAATAGAGAGCTAATACTGTAATTGAGGGAGGGCCCTTCGGGGCCCCTCTGGCCCAAGGGCCCCGATGCGGCCGCTACCTCTGCACCCCCTATTGCTACGCCCCTGAACAAGGCAGATAACTGAGTCACAGCAATCTCATTCTTATTCTCTACTGCAGAAGCAAAGATGACATCATGCTTTATGATACGGCTATAGGTTATCTCATGATGTGCAACATTCAGTACAGACAATGGAATGTATTGAGGTGATTTATGAAAACTGAAGATGTTTTGCAGCACTGCCTAAAGCTGGCCATACACTTAGAGATTTCCACCTTATGTTCCAATATGATCAATTATTTTCTGAAAAGAATTGATTCAGAAGAAATAGATTCCTACCATACACAGCACACCAATTTCTAATAGATTCCAGCAGGGAATCTATTGAAAATCGATCAAACTGCAAAGCTGCACTGTCGATGCAGTGCAAAGCCATCGGCCATCAATCTGCAACACCCCTGATTGTTTAAAATTTTCCATCCAGTCCGATCCTCTCAGATTTTACTCAAAATCAATCAAAAATCGATCTGACATTTTGGAGAATCAATTCCCAGCAGATAAATCAAATCTGCAAGGAATCAAATGAGAATATTGATGAGCGTATGGCCACCTTAAAATGACACTGAAGCGGAAAAAACCTCATGATATAATGAATTGGTTGTGTAATATGGATATTGAATAGAACATTAGTAGCAAAGAAAATAGTGTCATATTTTTATTTTCAGGTATATAGCCTTTTTTTTTTTATAACATTGCATCATTCTCTAATAATTGCAGTTTCTACAATCACAATACACTCAGCATTTTAAATGATTTAACAGAGCAGAGTTACTGACCCTTTGAACTTTTCTCTGCAGAAAAAAAATAAATAAAGAAGAACCAATGAGAGACAGCTGAGATAAGTGCTTCAAAAGACAGTGCTGTCCACAGACTTTATAAAGTCACAGATCTCAAAGAAGCTCTTTTGCATAGATAACTGAAATTTCTTAACTCTTCCTGTACTGGAAACAATGTGAGACTCATATCTTAGCAGTACTACACATTATATCATTATATCAGCAGTTTATTTTTACTTCAGATTCCCTTTAAGTTTTTTGGTGCTGCAGAAATGCACCTGCAGTGTGGGTCTGGCTCATAGCTCAGGGGACAGTGTAGACAAAGTCATACGTGCAATGACCTCATGCAGGGACGGATCTAGAGGGGGGGCAAGCGGGTCTCTTGCCCCAGGCGCTGTTTGTTAAATTCTGAAAACGGCGGCAAAATGTGGATGGGGAATGGCAGTTTAGGCGCCAAAACCTGACCTTGCCCCAGGCGCAACTTGGGGCAACTTGGTCTAGATCCGTCCCTGACCTCATGGGGTGCCATATTTCCCCTTAGACTCGAGTTTCCTCACGTATCTTTTTTCTGCAGCATTTCCTAAATTTAAAGCACATATTAAATTAGTGCAAAATTCCGATACCTGAAGGAACAGGCAAGATTACATATAGCATACTAAATAATCCACAATTATCCTTATTACAAATAATAATAATTTACTTTCAGTTATTTAAGGAAGTAGGGGCCTGATGCACCACACTGTGGTAAATTTGCCGTGTGCAGAGGGCGTATGGCAATTGGTAGTAGAAATCTGACAGAACCAACAGGTTTTGGACTAGCCCATCTCCTCATAGGGGATTCTCATGGTTTTGTATAGTTTCAAAAGCACTTTGTGAATGCTCCATCCAACTGCCAAAAAAGTGTGCAGCGAGCAGGGAGGCTGACCAGTATCATTATATATCCTTTTCATGGAATATCTTTATAATGAGTAAAAGCCTTGCTGAGAATGAGAAAGAGATGGACTAGTTCAAAACCTGTCGCTTCTGTCAGATTTCTACTACCTACTATAAGTGACAGCAACATAGGAGAAAATACATTTATGGCTCATTTTACTCTGGAAGAAACATACTTCTTATTTGTATATGTTTACATGTACTGCATTTTAAATTTTACACTTTTCCGCCATAGTGGCCCTTTAAGCACTATAGATGCCAATAGCTACTCATTGGCCTAATTCACTAAGCTTTATCAAACACTTTAACAAACGTTTGATAATTTACCTCATCAGTAAAATCTAATTTTGAATTCACTAAGGTGTTACAGATTTATTGAACATTTTATCGATAAAACATTTGATAAATCTATAACACCTTAGTGAATTCAAAATTAGATTTTACTCATGAGGTAAGTTATCAAACATTCAATAAAGTGTTCGATAAAGCTTAGTGAATTGAGGCCAATATCTCCAATGAGTGCCCCGACTCATGATGACCAACCAAACAGTCCTTTGTAAACATAGTTTTATCAATTTTATTACCCCTCAAGAAAACTGCCTCAGTTCTCAATGCTCCTGCATTCACCGTAGCATTTAACCATGTAGTGAATCTGCACCTCCTCCTGAAATTTTGAAAGTTCATCACAATTTTTTCTCAGTCATACAACTTGTCCAAAAAGGACTTCTCTATTTTGTGACGCCATTTTGTTCTTAAAGCAAACCTGTAATGAGGGGGGAAAAAAGTTAGATGCTTAGCTCAGTAGAGGGAAGCCTCTGGAGCAGGGCTGGGACAAGGTACTCCAGCACCAGAGGCGCAGATTCCAAAATGTGCCCCCCAACATACTGTGCTTGCCCCAATATGGGTAGCAAACGTGCCCCCAGTATTAGCACCCTCCTTGTACAATAGCCAGGTGTGCCCCCCACAGTATTAGGCAGCCCATGTATAATATTTATTAGGCAGCAGCGCTGGTAGAACAGTAAGGTTAGTATAATAGCCATATGTGCTCCACCTTCTCCAGTACAACAACCAGATGTACACCCTAGTTCCCCCTTCCCAGTATAGTAGCTAAATGTGTCCCCCCTCCCTCCCCAGTACATTAGGCAGATGTGCCCCCTAACAACCCTCCTTCCCTCCCAAGTATAGTAGTCAAATATGCCCCCCTAGCCACCTCCCCCCCCCCCCCTCAGTATAGAAACCAAATGGGCTCCACTTCCTTTCCAGTATAGTAGCCAGATGGTCTCCCCCTCCCTCCCAAACCAGTACAATAGCCAGATGGGCTCCCCCCTCCCTCCCACCCCAGTACAGTAGCCAGATGGGCTTCCTCCTCCCTCCCACCCCAGTATGGTAGCCATATGGGCTCCCCCTCCCTCCCAACCCAGTACGGTAGCCAGATGGGCTCCAACCCCTCCTTCCCGCCCCAGTACAGTAGCTAGAGGGGCTCCCCCTCCATCCCACCCAAGTATGGTAGCCGGATTGGCTCCCCCCTCCCTCTTAGCCCAGTACAGTAGCCAGATGGGCTCCTCCCTCCAACCCTAGTGCAGTAGCCAGATGGGCTACCCCCTCCCTCCCAACCCAGTACAGTAGCCAGATGGGCTACCCCTTCCTCTCACCCCAGTACAGTAGCCAGATGGGCTCCCCTCTCCCTCCCTCCCACCCCAGTACAGTAGCCAGATGGGCTCCCTCTCCCTCCCACCCCAGTACAGTAGCCAGATGGGCTCCCCCTCCCTCCCACCCCAGCACAGTAGCCAGATGGGCTTCCCCCTCCCTCCCACCCCAGTACAGTAGCTAGATGGGCTCCCTCTCCCTCCCACCCCAGTACAGTAGCCAGATGGGCTCCCCCTCCCTCCCACCCAAGTACAGTAGCCAGTTGGTCTCCCCCTCCCTCCCAAACCAGTAAGATAGACAAATGGGCTTCTCTTTCCTCTCACCCCAGTACAGTAGCCAGATGAGCTTCTCCCTCCCTCCCACCCCAGTATGGTAGCCATATGGTCTCCCCCTCCCTCCCAACCCAGTATGGTAGCCAGATGGGCTCCAACCCCTCCTTCCTGCCCCAGTACCGTAGCCAGATGGGCTCTCCCCTCCATCCCACCCAAGTATGGTAGCCGTATTGGCTCCCCCCCCCCCCTGCCCAGTACATGAGCCAGATGGGCTCCCCCCTCCCTCCCACCCCAGTACAGTAGCCAGATGGGCTCCCTCCCACCCCAGTATGGTAACTGGATTGGCTTCCCCTCCCTCTTAGCGCAATACAGTAGCCAGATGGCTCCCCCCTCCATCCCAGGCCTGTATCGTAAGCCAAATGTGCCCCACATACTTCCTACCACCCTTCCCCCCGGCAGCGTTATGGAGTGAAGCAGGGAGGAGGATTACAAGTAGCCCACACACACTCACCTCTCCTAGCTCTCAGGCGCTAGAGGTTCCATCTGTGAGCTCTACAACACTGCCGCGCTGTACTTCCTGCATCTTTGTAGGGAGTACTTTTGAAAAGAATAAGAAGCATCCCTATGAGGAGATAAACTAGTCCAAAGTCGTTCAGATCTGACAGATTTTTACTACCTACTGTAAGTGACAGCAACATGGAAAAAAGTAATTCATAGTGCATTTTACTCTGGAAGAAATGCACATTTTATGTGTATGCATTTAACATTTTCACGATAGTTATCCTTTAAATTGATAAATACTTTCCAAATAAAAATAAATAGAAAAATCACTTCTGTAACACTGACCGATATAGGTTTGTAACATTAAAAAAACAAAAACAAATATAACTTTAATCATTTTCATCAGTACTGTCTACTTTTGCAAATCTTCTGAGCTTTTTCAGTGCAGACTGCATGGATTCAGTTTAATATCTGTAAACTCAAAAGTGACCACAAGGTGGCAGTGTTGGCTCACCCATTTCTGCTGTAATCTTTTCCAATGCATACATTGCTTTATTTCTGAGAGCTGACAGCTATGAGATAGAAGGAGGGAGGGACTATGAGATAAGAATGAGATGTGTAGTGAGTGATGCATAAAATACCCTTTGCTATATCTCCATGTACAGTGGTGTGAAAAACTATTTGCCCCCTTCCTGATTTCTTATTCTTTTGCATGTTTGTGACACTTAAATGTTTCTGCTCATCAAAAACCGTTAACTATTAGTCAAAGATAACATAATTGAACACAAAATGCAGTTTTAAATGATGGTTTTTATTATTTAGTGAGGAAAAAAACTCAAAACCTACATGGCCCTGTGTGAAAAAGTGATTGCCCCCCTTGTTAAAAAATAACTTAACTGTAGTTTATCACACCTGAGTTCAATTTCTGTAGTCACCCCCAGGCCTGATTACTGCCACACCTGTTTCAATCAAGAAATCACTTAAATAGGAGCTATCTGACACAGAGAAGTAGACCAAAAGCACCTCAAAAGCTAGACATCATGCCAAGATCCAAAGAAATTCAGGAACAAATGAGAACAAAAGTACTGTAATTGAGATCTATCAGTCTGGTAAAGGTTATAAAGCCATTTCTAAAGCTTTGGGACTCCAGCGAACCACAGTGAGAGCCATTATCCACAAATGGCAAAAACATGGAACTGTGATGAACCTTCCCAGGAGTGGCCGGCCGACCAAAATTACCCCAAGAGCGCAGAGAAAACTCATCCGAGAGGCCACAAAAGACCGCAGGACAACATCTAAAGAACTGCAGGCCTCACTTGCCTCAATTAAGGTCAGTGTTCAGGACTCCACCATAAGAAAGAGACTGGGCAAAAACGGCCTGCATGGCAGATATCCAAGGCACAAACCACTTTTAAGCAAAAAGAACATTAAGGCTCGTCTCAATTTTGCTAAAAAAAATCTCAATGATTGTCAAGACTTGTGGAAAAATACCTTGTGGACCGACGAGACAAAAGTTGAACTTTTTGGAAGGTGCGTGTCCTGTTAAATCTGTCGTAGAAATAACACAGCATTTCAGCAAAAGAACATCATACCAACAGTAAAATATGGTGGTGGTAGTGTGATGGTCTGGGGTTGTTTTGCTGCTTCAGGACTTGGAAGGCTTGCTGTGATAGATGGAACCATGAATTCTACTGTCTACCAAAAAATCCTGAAGCAGAATGTCCGGCCATCTGTTCGTCAACTCAAGCTGAAGCGATCTTGGGTGCTGCAGCAGGACAATGACCCAAAAGACACCAGCAAATCCACCTCTGAATGGCTAAAGAAAAACAAAATGAAGACTTTGGAGTGGCCTAGTCAAAGCCCTGACCCAAATCCTATTGAGATGTTGTGGCATGACCTTAAAAAGGCAGTTCATGCTAGAAAACCCTCAAATAAAGCTGAATTACAACAATTCTGCAAAGATGAGTGGGCCAAAATTCTTCCAGAGGGCTGTAAAAGACTCATTGCAAGTTATCGCAAACGCTTGATTGCAGTTATTGCTGCTAAGGGTGGCCCAACCAGTTATTAGGTTCAGGGGGCAATTTATTTTTCACACAGGGCCATGTAGGTTTTGAGTTTTTTTTCTCACTAAATAATAAAAACCATCATTTAAAACTGCATTTTGTGTTCAATTATGTTATCTTTAACTAATGGTTAACGGTTTTTGATGAACAGAAACATTTAAGTGTGACAAACATGCAAAAGAATAAGAAATCAGGAAGGGGGCAAATAGTTTTTCACACCACTGTATATGGAGTGGCTCACTTTTTCATAAATCAAATTAATTCACAAACTAAAGCACGGCTCTAACTTGGGCATGTTTAGTTTGCTCTCTGATCTTTCTGGTTTAAAAAAAAAAATTCTGACAGCACAGGCACTGAAATACTAACAAAAAATTCCACAGTGCCCAATAAATAGTGCCAACGGGATAATAGCAGTGATGTAGCAATAGGGGAAGCAGAGGTTGTGACCGCAATGGCCAGGGCCGGATTTACCATAAGGCACTGTAGGCACGTGCCAACAGGCGCCTAATGATAGAAAGGCGGCTAACTCTGCTTCTCGAGTGCCTTCCATCCTCCTTCCACCCTCCTGCCCTATGCAACATACAATAACAACAATAACAATAACATTTCTATAACGCTTTTCTTGCATAGGACTCAAAGTGCTTAGGCTGTAACGATTGTGGAATCGTCTCCGTGGTCAGCGCACCAGACGTGCGCTGACGCGGCGGATCTCCTCCACAAGTGTATAATTGAGGACACCTAGGCTAGGTGCTATGCACCCACAGAGGGCAATTCCCACCGGCAGATGGCGCTGTGGAGTGCAGGCGAACACAGCCGCTGCACAGCCACAGATGCCAAATGGGAATTGTACAGATCCAATTCAAGGTACAATCAGGCAGGGCTGGATAGCCCACAGGGAACAGAGCAAAGGGACAGAACCAATGTGTGCCCACCAAACTAGTCGCCACCCAGCAACGGCAAACACACAACGGCGGAAACAAAGTAGGAAACGCAATCGCAAGAATGGCGATTGCCAATAGCGACACAAGACTGAGCAGGACAGAGCACCAGGGTAGCAAAGACACAGTAAATCATACAAAGAGAAAGATAAGGAAAATAACAAACGCTAGCTGAACGCGAACACCGCACTCATTCGCAACAGTGCACGCGTTCGTGCGCGGTCTCCACGTGATAAGCACAATAGAGACAAGCACGCCTAACTAACCAAGACAAGACAGACACCACACAAACGCGCTTACTACACGGTTGCCTTACCGCAGGCACCAGCAAGCGCACGCAAACAGACAGACAACGAGAATCGATCAAACAGGAACCACTGCTCTTACCGTCAGAGCCAGTGCGAACCAGGTATCAGAAAGATTCACTGCTCTTCAGAGCAGTGTGATCCAGGCACACGACAAACAGAAGGAGTAACCAGCAGCGACCGCAGCCGAGGTTAGCTCCAAGATCCAGACCAGAGAAATCCACTGCCACTAACGCTAGGGCAAGTGCGATTCAGACAGGCAGAACAGAAGGATCCACAGCACTAGCGAAAGTGACTAGCGCGATCCAGGAAGACAGAACAGAAGGATCCACAGCACTAGCGCAAGGCGAGTGCGATACAGGTACAGAGTAGCAGGACAGAAGGATCCACAGTACTAGCGAAAAGAGGCTAGCACGATCCAGGGAAACAGATCAGAAGGGGCTACCAGCAACAACCGCTGTTCCGGTTAGCACCCAGACACACAGAACGACTTCCTATCGACCACCGCTGGGACAGGACAGTCGCAACAGACGAACAAACAGATAAGCAATCCTGACGGCACTAAAGAAACTGCCTAGTGCAGTCCTCAGAATTACTCCAAGATAACTTCAACAAGAAGTAGCATGGCTGACACTCTCTAGGAGTGTTTACTACAAACCCTGAAGGAATGACCAGCAAAGGACTGTGGGTAATCCCAACCTTTATACTGCCAGTCATCACAGGAGGCAGGTAGGGGATTTGCATAACGAATGTATGCAAATTCCTCAGCAGCAAGCTGCAATACTGACAAAAAGTCTCTCTTAAAGAGAATCTGTATTGTTAAAATCGCACAAAAGTAAACATACCAGTGCATTAGGGGACATCTCCTATTACCCTCTGTCACAATTTCGCAGCTCCTCGCCGCATTAAAAGTGGTTAAAAACAGTTTTAAAAAGTTTGTTTATAAACAAACAAAATGGCCACCAAAACAGGAAGTAGGTTGATGTACAGTATGTCCACACATAGAAAATACATTCATACACAAGCAGGCTGTATACACCCTTCCTTTTGAATCTCAAGAGATCATTTGTGAGTTTATTTCCCCCTGCAGCTATCTTCCACTGAAGTGTCAGGCTGTTTCTTCCTGCAGAGTACAGACAGCTCTGCCTGTATGTAATTCCTCAGTATGTGAAAGCCCAGCCAGCTCAGAGGAGGATTTATCCAGCTTGTAAAAGATAAGAGAGAAGCTGCCCTAATCTAAATAATACACAGGCAGTGTGCAGAGAGGGGCCTGGAGGGGGGAGATGCATCACAGAACCACAACACTGAAGAACTTGGCAGCCTTCCAGACACAGGCTGACAAGTCTGACAAGAGAGAGATAAGTTGATTTATTACAGAGATGGTGATAGTAGAACGTGCTGCAGTAAGCCAGAACACATTAGAATAGCTTTTGGAACTTGTAGGATGATAAAAAACAGGATGCAATTTTTGTTACGGAGTCTCTTTAAAGAGACCTGCAGAATGCAGACCTGAACAGTGGTCAAAAAGCTGCCTGTCTGCACAGGCAGCTGAGCAGATTCTCACATAGGCTCTCTCAGATTCAGTAATTGATAGTAGGGTACCTCTGGCTACCTAATATTAAGGGGCACCTTCAGCTACCTACAACAGGCAAGGAAAACTTGGTGGCAGCTGGGACAGCCAGCACACTTGCGGTGCAGTTTGGGGGTTTGTAGGCTCATGGAGGGCGAAGTTTAGGTTGGCAAGACATCTGTGCCTATAGGCTCCTATGAGGTAAATCCAGGCCTGGCAATGGGGCCTTCGGGCCAGAGGGTCCCTCCCTCAACCACAGTATTAGCTCTATTGGTCCTGTGCTGGTAATAATCATTTCTATAGATGCTTTGAATAGTAGTGATCATTACTATCCCCTTCTTGCACCTGACACTGTGATTGTCCTTGATTAGTTTTAGTGTGCCGTATCCATTGTTATATATTGCGTGCTTGGGGGGCCCCAATGTGAGACTTGCACTGGGACCCATAGCTCCTGAGCAACGCAACTGGCTAATAGGTTGATATTCAGAAATGCCATGTCCCCTGGGAGTAAGGCTTGGTTCCCATTAACAGCGGGTCTGTTTGGCACAGAGTGGAGGGGACAGCTTAGGGTTCCCTCCGCTCTGTTTCACATTGGCCTCAATTCACTAAGATCATGCTAGAGATAATAAGGCAAGAGAAAACTTACCACGGCACAGTGAGAGAGTTATCTTATCTCTCCATTCCTTAATTTACCTCCTCTCTCTGTAGTTAAGTTACCTCCTCTGTAGTTATTTTCACACGCAGTTAATTAACAGCTTGTCTTTAACTTTAGAATTCTGGAGTTATTTTAAGGATTGAAGAGTTAACTTTAGGTTTGCCTGAGGTAAAATGTTTCCTGAATAATACATGCTCTTATCACCATGGTGATGAAACGTTATTAAAGACAGGAGATAAGCATAGTGAATTGAGGCCATTGTGTTAATGTCTGCGTTGCACCATGGGGGGCTATGGCGATGCATCCTCTCCATCCAGAAAAATGGAGCAGGCTTGGCTCTGCGTTCCGTTTGGTGTAGATCTGTTTTTTTTTAACGAGTGGAAACGGATCCTATTTTTAACAATAGGGTCAGCTTCCTGTGTTGAGTAGAGTTTGCAAAAACATACCCCGAGTGGGTATTGAGCCTAACTGTCTTTAATTAAAAAAAAAAAAATCTGTAACAGCACTGCCATCTCTCAGCAATATGCTTGCCTTTTAGTGGCTTACCGTGCCCACCTGCAGCTTTCACTACCTGAAGGAGCAGAGTTACATTTCAGAAGCAATGTTTTGATCAATGTTTTGATAATACTGCAATGTTAAAGAGGCACTACAGCGAAAAACTGTAAAATGTAAAATATGTGCAAACATATACAAATAAGAAGTACGTTTCTTCCAGAGTAAAATGAGCCATAAATTACTTTTCTCGGTACCTATCCGTTAGCCGGGCGCATTCGGCAGGTGGCGCTGTTGTTGCTAATTTCAATCATACTTGCTTCACGTAACAAAACTGTGATTGTAACCGCCGCAGGTGGTGCTAATTGTATTACTAGTTGACGTAACAATATGTATATTAAAAAAGTGAGTTAATTAAATGACAAATAAGCCGGCGGCAATGTAACAGATCAAGCCGTCCTCCCCCCTTGGCCTCTCTCCTATAGAACACTGGCAGCCCTGGGAATACTCGTGTCCCCCCAGAGTCGTTCATCGCAATCAAACGACTCTGAGGGGACACGCATGTCACCCCCAGTGTTCTATAGGAGAGAGGGCAAGGGGGGAGGACAGCGAGACACGAAGCCGGCGGCTTGATCTGTTACATTGCCGCCGGCTTATTTGTCATTTAATTAACTCACTTTTTTAATATACATATTGTTACGTCAACTAGTAATACAATTAGCACCACCTGCGGCGGTTACAATCACAGTTTTGTTACATGAAGCAAGTATGATTGAAATTAGCAACAACAGCGCCAACAGCAACAACAGTGCCACCTGCCGGATGTGCCCGGCTAACGGATAAGTATCCTTTTCTCCTATGTTGCTGTCACTTACAGTAGGCAGTAGAAATCTGACATAAGTGACATGTTTTGGACTAGTCCATCTCCTCATAGGGGATTCCAAGCAAGGCTTTTATTCTTTATAAAGATATTCCCTAAAAAAGGATTTAAACAATGATGTTGGCCAGCTTCCCTGCTCGCTACACAGTTTTTTGGCAGTTGGACAGAGCAACTGTCATTTACTAAGTGCTTTTGAAAATAAATATATCCCTGAGAATCCCCTATAAAGAGATGGACTAGTCCAAAACATGTCACTTCTGTCAGATTTCCACAATCTTCTCTACTGTAAGTGACAGCAACATAGGAGAAACGTAATTTATGGCTTATTTTACTCTGGAAGAAATGTACTTTTTATTTGTATATGTTTGCACATATTTTACATTTTACAGTTTTACGCTGTAGTGCACCTTTAAGTTATAGAGAACAACTTGATAATCTGTTTGAAACCATTCTACACACCACATTCATCATCATTTGGCTTTGTTATAAAAAAATCTCTGTAGCAAGACTCCTCCTGGAAGGACCTAGACACCTGCGGAACTTCTGAAGTCCATAATTAGTTGGCAAACCTAAATTATTTTTTTTTTATAAATGCATTTAATTGGCAAACACCATGAAAATATTGTTATGCTAGTATAGAACAAGTTCATTAATATCTACATTCACCTGCAGACCCTCACCTCTCTGTTGGAGGGGTTGCAAAGACTTTGATAACTCATTACATATATTTTGATATTCCCATATACTGGAGGGAATTTTTAGACTAATATTATTTGCGATGGAATAATCCCACATCTCATGATAGTTATCTTAAAACATTGTATAGCTAATTGGAATTGTTATATGCCACATTTTAATTGCTGAAAGGGTTCTAACAACAATAAATGAGGGCTCAATACAAGTCCCTACTATGATTAAAGCGGACCTGAACTCAGGACTTCCCCTCTGCTCTAAAAGATAAGCAACAGAATAATAACCAAAAACATTTCCTTGTTACAGCTTATAGAGCTCCTTCAGAGATGCTGCGGTGTAACTCCTACCTGCTATGCTGGGTGCACAGAAAGGGTTAACCTCCTGTGTTTACATAATAGCTCTCAACTCAGCAGAGACGGCAGATAGCTGACAGCTCAAATTACACTAGCTCATTCCTTGCTGAGAAGGGAGAATTAGACAGGCTGTTCTCTATAAACGCACGCAGGGTGGATTTCTCTGTGTTCCCCTTCTCTCCTGTGCAAGAGTTCAGGTATGCTTAAAGGACATCTATAACAAAAAAATATATAATTTTTAATAGTGTATATTAAGACACACATTAGCACTAATACTGGGGGGCACTTTATTTAATCACACAGATCTCTCCCTATGCTTTAAATTCATCCCATCACTTTTGAGTTCTGCATAGACAAAAACGGATGACCAAACAATGTCTTGCACAGCTGAAGGTATGAATTCACAATTCCTAGGTAGGCATAGTAAAATCGCTTTTTATGTTGAAGATAACTGATGTCTAAGACCACTTTGGCTGTTTAGCTATGGTTGTTCTAGTTTTCCCTAGATGGCCTCTTTCATTTCTCATATGAACGGTTTTTGCTGTTGGCTTTTGTAAAAGCAGCAGCAAGGTCCAAACAAAGCAGCAGACCAACGAGCAGAGCAGAGAATCAGTGTATTATCTGTTTATTCTTCATATCTCTCCAGGTATTGCCGTCACCGAGTTAGAACTGAAGGAGCTGCTCAGTAAGAGTGTTGAAATGCTGTTTAGAGAAAAAACAAAACAAAACGGTATTTAGTTGATACAACCTTATTTTTCTTTGGCTAGATCATAAGGGCTCTTTCACATTAGACAACGTGTGCAGGAGTCGTTCTCCTGCACGCGTTGAATGGCCTGCGGCGTCGCCGGGATGCTGCGGTGCGACGCAATCAGCGGCGGTAGCTATTATTCACCCGACGGGAAAACGCCCGCTCCCGTTGGTTCAACGCTCCCAGGTGCATTGAACCGCAAAGCACCGAAACGCAGCGTCGGGTGTGAAAGGTAAAATGAAAGTCTGTGGACTTTCATTTTACCTTGGTTAACGCAAAGTTTGGACTTTGCATTAAAACCCAGGAAAAGGGCTCTAGTGTGAAAGAGCATTAAGAACATAAATTAGAACCAGCACAAAAATTGTAAGCATATGCTGTGCAGTAACCATAGCAACCATTCATAAACAGACACTTGATTCACCTGGCTTCAGTAACAAGAACAATGGTTGGCTGCTGCAGATAACTACTTTACACTGAGTTGTTGCTTTTCCACTGCCTCATTGCCTTGTTGGTAGAAAATGATGTCTGCAGCAGATGGGTGGTGCAGCAGGTCTGATTCCAGTGCAGCTCTCAGACCAGAGTGCACAGCGATAAAGTAAAGCTAATTCAGCAAACAGCCATATCTGATTAGTGTACAGGCAGCCAATTACAGGGCAAGCAATGGGTACAGGACATGGCTCATGAATATGTGATTCGATTATCAGAGCTGCAGCCAGACACATCCACCCCCATCCTTCTAAAAAATGGAATATCACATCGCGTATCCAGCCACAGCCGGGGGACGAGGAACAGGGACATGTCAGGGAAGGAAATCAGGAGTAAAAAGAAATTTGTTTGCTGCAGATAAAGAATGGGGTACCTCATTACGATTCAATCTTCATGGAGGAGGACAGCTTAGAATACCCCAGCAGCTCCACAGGTAATCCCTCAATGGGATGAGATGAAGGCAAACAGAGGGTCCCCCAGGTCCCCAATGTAATATAAAATCCAAACCATTTTAGATTGATATGCTGTATTGCACTTTTGAATTGGCTCAATAAAGAGCGTGTTGTGTAATATACTGTATATATCAGTCACACTTCTGTGAAATCAAACTGTCCACGTAGGTAGCAATACTGATTGACAATCAACTTCACATGCTATTGTGCAAATGGAATAGACAACAGGTAAAAATTATAGGCAATTAGCAAGACATACCTGCAAAATGACCTCCAGCGGGCCACAAATGTGCATGTGTCTGCCCAACTCCATGAGGGTGGTATGAGGGCCCGAAGTCTACAGGTGGGGGTTGTGCCTACAGCACAACACCATGCAATGCGTTTGGTATTTGCCAGAGAACACCAAGGTTGGCAAATTCACCACTGGTGCCGTGTGTTCTTCACAGATGAAAGCAGGTTCACACTGAGCATATCTGACAGACATGACAGAGAACATTCTGCTGCCTGCAACATCCTTCAGCATGACCGGTTTGGCAGTGAGTCAGTAATAGTGTAAGGTGGTATTTCTTTGGGGGAAGGGGAGGGGGGTGCATAGCTCTCCATGAGGCTGCCAGAAGTAGCCTGACTGCAATTAGATACTGAGATGAGATGCTTAGACCCTTTGTGAGACCATATGCTGGTGCGGTTGGCTCTGGGTTCCTCCTAATGCAAGACAATGCTAGACCTCACGTGACTGGAGTGTGTCAGCAGTTCCTGCAAGACGAAGGCATTGATGCTATGGACTGGCCTGCCCATTCTACAGACCTGAGTACAATTGAGCACATCTGGGACCAGTGGCATAGCAATAGGGGTTGCAGAGGTCGCCACTGCATTGGGGCCCTTGGGCCAGAGGGGCCCCGTAAGGCCCTCCCTCAACTGCAGTATTAGCTCTTTACTGGTCCTGTGCTTGTAATAATTGCTTCTATAGATGCTTTGAATGATAATAATCATTAACAAGCTGCTTCCCATGCCCTTCTTGCACCTCTGACACTGTGGTTGTCCTTGGCAGGTTTTGGTGAGCCGTATCAATTGTTATGTATAAAGTGCTGGGGGAGGGGGGCCATGTATAACTCGCACTGGGGCCCCTAGCTCCTAAGCTACGCCACTGTCTGGGACATCATGTCTCGCTCCATCCAACAATGCCACAGTGCACCACAGACTGTCCAGGAGTTGGTGAATGCTTTAGTCCAGGTCTGGGAGGAGATCCCTCAGGAGACCATCCGCAACCTCATCAGTAGCATGCCTAGGCATTGCAGGGACATACAGGCACATAGAGGCCACACACACTACTGAGCATCATTTTGACTTGTTTTAAGGACATTATATCAAAGTTGGATCAGCCTGTAGTGTGTTTTTTTCCACTTTAATTTTGAGCTCAAATCCAGACCTCCATGGGTTGATAAATTTGATTTCCATTGATAATTTTGTGATTTTGTTGTGAGCACATTCAACTGTGTAAAGAACAAAGCATTTAATAAGAATATTTTATTCATTCAGATCTAGGATGTCTTATTTTCTGTGTTCCCTTTATTTTTTTGAGCAGTGTATATTATACTCAAGAAGCATAAGAGAGGTAATTCATCCAGGTGAAGGAATATGTTTGTCTTTCTCTGGATCAACATAATTAGATTATGGGAATTCTGACAGTAATGGAATCTACAGAAAATCTATTGCTTGTCAGATGCCTGAACCATATCTGGCCCTGTAATCAAATCCCTGAGTAAATTGCATCTTCTCCTTCTAGTTGGGGCTTATCCATTCATTGACCTGCCAGCGGGGGGAGTCTTTGCTTTTGTAACTATATGATGCACAGTGCATAATTCTACATTGGCTCCTGTTCACGTGGCTGCTTCCACTGTCTGCCCCAGGAGCCGGGTCACTGCCCTGGACTCATCAATAATGGATGATTTATCGCAGGGCACAAAGGTGGTGCATTTTTCATCTGCAAATGTACAGTGGAGCAGCCATATTTCACATAGCTATCACCGCTGCAATGTGAGCCCATAGTGTTATAAATATGGAGCTGAAAGTTGCTTTTTTAAAATGTTGAATAGATTATGAAGAAGTTGAAATGTCTGTATAAAGTACCAACTTCTGCTGTCAGTTGATGCTGTTATACAGAAATAGCAGGATTACTGTCGGTGGCGGTGCCAGAACAAGCAAACGAGGGGAAGAGGCCATCATGCAGAATGTGAGCCTTTACCCTATTCTCCCTTCTTGGACCAGACATCACACACCAGACTAGCATGCAGGTATTATAGTATAGCTGCATTATGGACCTGCCTGGTGGATGGTGATTGGTTGCATCTGGTTGGTACAGATGCCCCATTACCATTAATCATTCCAACTGAACTTGGTTTTCATGTTGATTGGTCTGAGCAGAATCTTTTTTTTTTGCCAAAATTTTATTTGATATTTCCAAATGGATACATGACATGGATTTCCGTAGGCAATTGCTTACAACATACAGGCAAATATAAACAAACTCATTTGGATATTAGGACAGTAGTCTATAAGAAAGCAGAATTTTTTTAACATAAAGCATAACTCCCAACTGTCCCTCTGTTGGAGGGACAGTCCCTCTTTGGGAACCCAGTCCCTCTCTTCCTCTTTCCTCCTCATTTGTCCCTCTTTCAGGACTGATGTACAGATCTATATAAATATATGTATTTTTCTACAGAAAAAATGTGTTTATCTGACTCTTTATTCTCATCTTTTGAATTGATATATTTCTTATTTTCAAATGTTAGTATGAAGGAAAATGAACCAGGATAGAAAAGACCAGTGTGGTTTGAATTATAAAACAAGATATATTTCTTATGACATTTTTATAGTATGAGTGACGAGGGGTGTGTCAGGGCATGCTTAGGGGTGTGGCTTAAGTGTCCCTCTTTCTGATCTCAAAAAGTTGGTTGGTATGATAAAGGCCTGATGAAGGGCGCGCCTTGCCCGAAAACGAACTGGTGTCATTGCCTGAAATTATATGTTTATTATTACAAGCGAGCCTACCGTATCAGCTCATAAAGAATTTGTTTGAAACATGATTTAAAGCGGAGCTGAACTCAGAACTTCCTCTCTGCTCTAAAAGAGAAGCAACAGCATAATAACTTTGAAAGAAAAACAAGATGAGTTGTAAAATTACACCTACATAAAAAATTTTTTAATAAACAGACCCACACTTACATTAAAAACTAACTCCTTCCCTCCCACACTCTCCCAAAATACCCAAATTCATATTTTGCATAAAAAAAAGACAATAAAAAAATACATAAATAGTTACCTGAGCCACTGAACTTTTTTTAATATGTATGTCAAGAGGATATATTACTGTTGTTTTTTTAAATTATGGGCTCGTAAATAGTGATGGATGCAAAACGATGAAACAATGAAAAAATGCACCTTTGTTCCCTAATAAAATTTTGGCAGTTGGCACTATACATTGTGATAGAAACATAATTTAAATGGTGTAATAACAGAGACAAATGGGCAAATAAAATACATGGGTTGTTATTATGGTAGCATGTATTATTTTAAAACTATAATGGCTGAAAACTGAGAAATAATGAATTTTTTAAATTTTTTTCTTAATATTCCTGTTAAAATGCATTTAGAGTAAAATAATTCTTAGCAAAATGTACCACCTAAAGAAAGCCTAATTGGTGGTGGAGAAAACAAGATATAGATAATTTTGTTGTGATAAGTAGTGATAACGTTATTGGGGAATTAATGGGAGGAGTGCTGAAATGATGCAGAAGGTGAAAAAACACTGAAGGCTGAAGTAGTTGAAGACCTTGCTGTGGTATTCATGAAGAGTGAACAACTGGATGAATTGAATTTATTGGAAAAAGGAAATATTTTTTGTATTTTTGTACAATAAAGTTGGAAACCTTTTTGGAACTGTAATACCATTGTTGTGGTATCTTAAAGTGTACCAGAGCTCAGGACAAGAAAAAGATTTATACATACATGACACTTCCTCCAGCCCTATCCGCTCAGATCTCTCCCACGCCGCCGTCCTCCGATGTCTGCAGCTCCGGTACCGGGTCCCCGGAAATAAGAGGTGGGAAAGTATGCAGTATACATGCAGGCAGTGTGTTTTTAGGTTATCTAGTAAGGAGTAAAACTTGGTGACAGGTTGAAGGGGAATGGCTTAGAGCATATGCTTGTAGGAAAAAGTGGGTTTTGGGGGAGTGTTTCAAAGGTTGGAGAGTGACGGAAGTGCTGTGGAAGGGGTGAAGCACGTGAGAAGCTATTTATATTATTATTATTGATTTATTTCGCTCCATCATCTTCCATGGCTCTGACATATACAACATAAGAGGCATTAAATGTCATTGTAAATATTGTGAAATCATAGCAGGTATTGTAACAAAACAGCCAACAATGCGATGTGGTCACACAGACATAGAACATTTATATCGCGCTTTTCTCCTGGGGGACTCAAAGCACCAGAGCTGCAGCTACTAGGGCGCACTCTATAGGCAGTAGCAGTGTTAGGGAGTCTTGCCCAAGGTCTCCTACTGAATAGGTGATGGCTTACTGAACAGGAAGAGCAGAAGTTCAAACCCTGTACACCAGTAATTAACCTCTTGACGACCAGCTAACGCAGATTGGCGTAAACTGGTCGTCTGCGGGTTACCATGGAAACTTTCCATGTCAGTTCACGGAGGGTGTCTCCGTGAACAGCCGGAGAGCTGCCGATCGCGGCTCGCCGGCAAAATGTAAACACGCGGGGAAGAAATCCCCGCTGTTTACATCATACGGCGCTGCTGCGCAGCAGCGCCGTAGGGCAGATCGGTGATCCCCGGCCTCTGATTGGCCGGGGATCGCCGGCATCTGATAGACGGAACTCCGTCCTGCGCATTACGGAGAGAGGGAGGGAGGGAGGTAAGGAGGCAGAGGGCGGAAATGGCTGCGAGGGGGGCTTTGAGGAGCCCCCCCGCAAAACGCAGATGGCCGGCGGCGATCAGACCCCCCCCGGCAGGACATCCCCTTAGTGGGGAAAAAAGGAGGGAAGTCTGATCGCCCTGGCATAATACTGATCTGTGCTGCGGGCTGGAGAGCCCACAAAGCACAGATCAGGCAAATCACCCCTGGTCGGCAAGTGGTTAAATGAAAAACAGAACAAGAAACCGAGAGCCCAATCTGGTGTAGTAATTACTGTAGGTTTGGATGTGTTCAAAGGTAATGAAAATATACTCACAAGTCTGGGTCACCCAACAGGCGACCACTGAAAAAACAGGTGGGGAGAATTATAACCTGACCCCACTGAGGTCTAAAAAGTCGTTCTCTGTAGACAGGAAAAAGAACGGGGATACACCCTTCCACCAAGGGTGGACTAGATAGTAATAATGCAAAAAATAACAGAGGCGCCAAAGTAGGGTAAAATATATTAAAAACCGTCTAAAAGGAAGGAAATGGGTGGATTCACCTCCCTCAAGTACATAAATGACCAATCAGTATAAGCCGTTTGTGGCCAGAAAATGTATTTTACAACAATTCTCCAAATTATAATGCTGCAACGCGTTTCACGGGCCAAGCATCCCGCTTCATCAGGCAATTCTACAAGGAGAACTCTATTGCCGTCCAGGTCTATACCAAGTGCCCTCTAACTAATACTAACATGCAGCAATAGTTTCTTTCACTAAATGTAACTGTGCTAAACTATGCCGAACCCTAACTGTAAACCAGGCTGACCCTAACCTAACCCCAAAGCTACCTTAACTCTTAACCCTTAAGGCCCATACACGCTAAGGGCTCAGCCACACTATAAGTGCTTTTCTGGCGCTTTGTTATTGATTATTATAATTGAAAAATTGGTGCCATTCACTTTCATAAAAATCGCAGCAATCGCGTATGCAAAAAAGCAAGTTTTACAATGGGGCCCCCCAAGCACTATATCTAACAATTGATACGGGGCACCAAAACTTGCCAATGGCAACTACAGTGTCAGAGGTACAAGATGGGGAACAGTTTGTTAATGATTAGCACTATATTCAAAGTATCTATAGACGTGATTATTACCAGCACAGGACCAATAAGGAGCTAATACTGTGGTTGAGGGTGGGGCCCCTCTGGCCCAAGGGCCCCGGTGCAGTCGCAACCTTTGCAACCCCTATTGCTACGCCACTGACTGCATCTGGCAGTGATCTGCTGGTGAGTATTTAGCTTTATATTAACTTTTCCTTTACTCTAAATTACCAGTAAAGTGATATTTGTATTTTGTACATCTTGAAATAATAAAACATACATTGGCTCCAATCCTGCTCATATTTCAGCTGATATGCTTTATTTCTGGTGTTTGCTGAGATCCTGTAGTGCCGGTCCGCCCATGAGGCGGAGTGAGGCAGGTTCCTCAGGCGGCAAAAGTGGGGGGCGGCACCAGACAGAAAGAGGAAGTGAGTGTGCCTGGCTTTTGCCGCCCGCCTCACGTTTTACTGCCTGCCCTGTACTGGACTGAGTCACGGCTGGACTGCACCGCTGGGACCCGCTAGGCTATGCACGCCAACCCAACAAGCTGCCTTCATAATGATGGTGGGCGCTGGGTGCAGGCAGAGGTAGAATCCGGAAGTGACTGGAGTCACGCTGCCTGCCACCCGCCTTGAAAAGCACCACCAGTAATGATGACCTGCCACTGCCCCCCGCTTGCGATGGATGCCCGCCGCCAGCGCGAGATGGATATGCCCGCCGCCAGCGCAAGATGGATGCCCGCCGACAGCGCGAGATGGATGCCCCCCGCCAGCGCGAGATGGATATGCCCGCCGCCAGCGCGAGATGGATGCCCGCCGCCAGCGCGAGATGGATGCCCCCCGCCAGCGCGAGATGGATGCCCCCCGCCAGCGCGAGATGGATGCTCCCCGCCAGCGCGAGATGGATGGATGCCCGCCGCCAGCGCGAGATGGATGCCCGCCGCCAGCGCGAGATGGATGCTCCCCGCGGCCCCGCCAGCGCGAGATGGATGGATGCCCGCCGCCAGCGCGAGACGGATGCCCGCCGCCAGCGCGAGATGGATGCCCGCCGCCTGCCATCACCACCGGTGAGTAACTTTGCTGCTGCTGAAGACTCCCTGCCTCAGCCTGCTGGACTTAATGGCGGCAGGGAGCAAGAGGCCTCAGCCTGTCTACATAGATGCCCCAGCCAGTCCTTCCAACTGCATTGTGCAGCGGCCACCTCCAGCTCTGGTCACTCTCTCTCTCCCCCCTCTCTCTCTCCCCCCCCCCCCTGTCTCTGTCCCCCTCTCTCCGTTTCTCCCCCCGCCTGTCTCTCTCTCCCTCCCTCCCTCTGTCTCTCTCTCCCTCCCTCTGTCTCTCTCCCTCCCTCTGTCTCTCTCTCCCTCTTTCTGTCTTTCTATCCCCCCTCTCTGTCTCTCCCCCCCCCCCCCCTCTGACCTTGTCTCTCTCCCTCTCTCTCACACTTTCTCTCTGTCTCTCCCTCCCTCTCTCTGTCTTTCTCTCTCTCTCTCTCCCCCTCCCTCTCTTTGTGCCTGTCTCTCTCTCCCCTCTGTCTCTCTCTTGTCCCCCCTCTGTCTCTCTCTCGTCCCCCCTCTGTCTCTCTCTCGTCCCCCCTCTGTCTCTCTCTCGTCCCCCCTCTGTCTCTCTCTCGTCCCCCCTCTGTCTCTCTCTCGTCCCCCCTCTGTCTCTCTCTCGTCCCCCCTCTGTGTCTCTCTCTCGTCCCTCTCTGTGTCTCTCTCTCATCCCTCTCTGTGTCTCTCTCTCTCTCTGTCTTCCCCTCCCTGTCTCTCCCTCCCTCTGTCCCTCTCTCTCTCTCTCTCCCTCTGTCCCTCTCTCTCTCTCCCTCTGTCCCTCTCTCTCTCTCCCTCTGTCCCTCTCTCTCTCTCTCCCTCTGTCCCTCTCTCTCTCTCCCTCTGTCCCTCTCTCTCTCTCCCTCTGTCCCTCTCTCTCTCTCCCTCTCCCTCTGTCTCTCTCTCTCTCCCTCTGTCTCTCTCTCTCCCTCTGTCTCTCTCTCTCTCCCTCTGTCTCTCTCTCTCCCTCTGTCTCTCTCTCTCTCCCTCTGTCTCTCTCTCTCTCCCTCTCTCTCTGTCTCTCCCTCTGTCTCTCTGTCTCTCCCTCTGTCTCTCTGTCTCTCCCTCTGTCTCTCTCTCTCTCCCTCTGTCTCTCTCTCTCTCTCCCTCTGTCTCTCCCTCTGTCTCTCTCTCTCTCCCTCTGTCTCTCTCTCTCTCTCTCTCCCTCTGTCTCTCTCTCTCTCTCCCTCTCTCTCTCTCCCTCTGTCTCTCTCTCTCTCTCTCCCTCTGTCTCTCTCTCTCTCCCTCTGTCTCTCTCTCTCTCTCTCTCTCCCTCTGTCTCTCTCTCTCTCCCTCTGTCTCTCTCTCTCTCGCTCTGTCCCTCTCTCTCTCGCTCTGTCCCTCTGTCTCTCTCTCTCTCTCCCTCTGTCTCTCTCTCTCTCTCCCTCTCTCTCTCTCCCTCTGTCTCTCTCTCTCTCTCCCTCTGTCTCTCTCTCTCTCTCTCTCTCTCCCTCTGTCTCTCTCTCTCTTCCTCTGTCTCTCTCCCTCTGTCTCTCTCTCTCCATCTGTCTCTCTCTCTCTCTCCCTCTGTCTCTCTCTCCCTCCCCCTTTGTCTCTCTCTCTCCCCCTCTGTCTCTCTCTCTCTCTCCCCCTCTGTCTCTCTCTCTCTCCCCCTCTGTCTCTCTCTCTCTCCCCCTCTGTCTCTCTCTCTCCCCCTCTGTCTCTCTCTCTCTCCCCCTCTGTCTCTCTCTCTCTCTCCCTCTGTCTCTCCCTCTGTCTCTCTCTCTCTCTCCCTCTGTCTCTCTCTCCCTCTGTCTCTCTCTCTCTCTCTCTCTCTCTCCCTCTGTCTCTCTCTCTCTCTCTCCCTCTGTCTCTCTCTCGCTCTGTCTCTCTCGCTCTCGCTCTGTCTCTCTCGCTCTCTCTCTCTCTCCCTCTGTCTCTCGCTCTGTCTCTCTCGCTCTCGCTCTGTCTCTCTCGCTCTCTCTCTCTCTCGCTCTGTCTCTCTCTCTGTCTCTCTCTCTCTCGCTCTGTCTCTCTCTCTCTCTCGCTCTCGCTCTGTCTCTCTCGCTCTCTCTCTCTCTCCCTCTGTCTCTCTCCTCTCTCTCTCTCCCTCCCCCTCTCTCTCTGTCGCATGACATCATGGCCACCACCAGCTCCGACCACTCTCAGTCGCACTAACATTGCAGCCACTGTCGGCTCTGCCACCAGTGGCCCAGGTCCATCATTCCCTGTGGCAGCCAGGCCACCATCCCTCTCTTTGTCTCCTCCCCTACCTTCTCTCTGCCTCTCTCCCTCTCAATCTCTCTCTCCCCTTCTCTCTCTCTCTCCCCTTCTCTCTCTCTCTCCCCTTCTCTCTCTCTCCCCTTCTCTCTCTCTCCCCTTCTCTCTCTCTCCCCTTCTCTCCCTCTCCCCTTCTCCCCCCCTCCCTCTCTCTCCCTATCTCTCCCCTTCTCTCTCTCTGTCACATCATGGCCACCACCAGCTCCGACCACTCTCAGCCGCAGCCAAGTCACCATCCCTGGCCCTGTTCCAGGGCAGCCACCCTCCACCTGGTACCCACAGGGTCAGTCACCATTTAAATATTACTCCAGCATCTCACAAGCCCCCCCCCCCCCCCCCCAGACTAGCACCTACTTGACACTATACCTTGCTGCCCCTACCCTATACAGGGGCACCTGTACCTGGCTACCTAACTACCTATACTGGGTGAAAATTGTTGGGTGCTGTGTGATCATTCCAAATGGGGGGGGGGGATGCGCATCCTCACAAGTTTGCCTCAGGCAGCAAAAAGTCTAGGACCGGCCCTGGATACCACAGCTTCTCTTCCAGGTGCCTTCTTATATACAGTATATGTATTTGGGGGCATGACTGTTGCAAGTAATAGTGACAGCAGCTGACACCCTGTCAGTGTTGTTTCCTGGCAGTGCGACTGCCTGCTCTGTGCTGACCCGCAGATGGAGCACACGCTGAGAGCCAATCCAGGGGTTTGTTGCCAGGCAGAACAGTGCAGAGGAGAGAATGTAATAAATTGATGTCTTTCTACGACTGTAAACCATAGATAATTGTGCCGCAGCCAGTTCAATGGTTACTCCTGCCAGCACTTGTTATGAACATTATAATCAATTCCGAGGCCTCAGGGTAAAATGAAAATGGATACTTCTGGAAAGTTATTTGGAAAATGAATGCACTTTAACTTCTGGAAAGTTATTAGGAAGATTAATGTATTTTTTTTGTAACAATACTGTAGCTTCAAATCTAGTTTAATAGTTGCCAGTTTAATGCTAAACTTTATTTTACCAAGTAGTTAAGTAATAAATATGAGGTTATGCACTGCCGGTAATATTATCATGGCGGATTCAGTATCTGTATTTTGTCACTGCTAGACCGATATTGCATTCTTTGGTAGATGGGTGACAGTGAAGCCACTTAGCTATGGGTTGGTTATGGGGGCTAAAGCCTCATACACAGGCTCAACAGTGGTCTTTTGTGCAGCACAATTATCAAACAACTTTTGTTGTGAAACAAGTAAATTGAACAACCAAAAAAAGGTTGCTTGCTATTGTTCACACAAGTGATAAGACTGATAAGACGTCACTCCAACAGTGGGATTGACATCTTATCAGTCTTATCAGTTGTGTGAACAATAGCAAGCAACTTTTTTGTTGTTGTTACAACTTGTTTCACAACAAAAGTTGTTTGATAATTGTGCTGCATAAAAGTCCACTGTTGAGCGTGTGTATGGGGCTTTAGAGAGCATCAAAACACCCCTCTTACTTCTACCTGATATTATGATTGAGAGTCAGGACAGATCATCCATGGGGGGGGGGGGGGTGCAAAAGCCACTTTCATTGACCAATCCCCCTCCTCAGATTACCAAATGGACCATAAAGATTAGTCATAGCTTCTACCTTGCCTAGGGCCCCATCTAGCCTTACTCCATCTTTGCCTGCGGCAAATTTAAAGGACTACTGTGGGGGGGGGGGGGGGAAGAATTGAACTTACTCGGGGCTTCTGATGGTCCCCCGCAGACATCCTGCGGCCGCACAGCCACTCACTGATGCTCCGGGCCCCGCCTCCAGTTCACTTCTGGAATTTCCAATTTGAAAGTCAGAAAACCACTGCACCTGTGGCTGTTTCCTCGATCCCGCTGATGTGACCAGGAGCGTACTGCGCAGGTGCATACTGTTCTAGCAGGGCCGGGCCGAGGCATAGGCTGGAGAGGCTCCAGCCTCAGGGCGCAGTGTAGGAGGGGGCGCACAATTCATTCAGCTGTCATTCCTAATTGTGTATGAAGCACAAAGAAATAAGAAAAGGGAATACATAGCGGTGACTGCAAGTCAGATAACTAGATATTAAGGTGTTGGGGAGGTTGTGGACCCTGTGGCCCTCTTAGTCTAATAGCAATCAGTGTGTGACGGCTGGGGTGGGAGGGATGGAGGGGCGCACTTTGGTGTCTTAGCCTTGGGTGCTGGAGGACCTTGTCCCGGCTCTGTGTTCTAGGCCTGCGTAATACACTCCTGGTGATGTCAGCAGGAGCGAGGGCGTGGCCACGCAGGCGCAGTGGTTTTCCGACTTTAAAGTTGGAATTTCCAGAAGTGAACAGGAGGCAGGAACCAGAGCATTGGTGAGTGGCTGTGCGGGCACAGGACGTCTGCGAGGGACTATTAGAAGCCCTGGGTAAGTTCAACACTTTTTCCCCCTTCCCCCCTACAGTAGTCCTTTAACCTGGGTGGCCTCCACCACCCGTGCAAGCATACTCACCCCGCCGGGCCTCTCAATAGGCAGTTGCTCCCTCCCTCAATCTCCCCCCTCAATTTTACTTTGCTCCCCTGGGCTCCTGCTCGGTTTTTGTCAGCATAGCAACTCACCTGTGGACGAATCAGGTTAGCTGGGTGCTGTCATAGCAGCAATGCTATGCTGTACGCCCCGTGTAGCAGTAATTCGGGGCTCCGGCGGTTGCCAGACCCTCGAATTATATCTCTCTCCAAGTTGCAACAACTCGGAGAGGGAATAGCATTTAACACCACCTCGGAGTTTCGGAGTTTAGCGGCAGCAGGGAGAGCGCCGTACATACAGTACAGTACTTCTGAGTTGACTTTGCATTCTCGGATTGGTCCAATGCTTCCGAGTTCTGTGATTGGTCTGAAATTACCGAGTTGTGGTCATGCGGTATTTCCAACGAAATCCGATTTCTGGTTTCCGAGTTACGAACGGAATCCAATTGGAAATATGGATTTCCAATCGGAATTGCAGAAATTTCAATTCTGAGAAATCAGAACAAGCATCCCTAACAGCAATGCTACTGCTATGTCATTTTTCATGATTTGGCAATTGAAAATATTTTCACTTTTATTTTTTCTTCTTCCAGAGCAAATTGCACCACAATCCCGACAGATTGCAGCAGAATCCCGGTAGTGGAAAATAGAAAGAGCAAAAAAAGGTGGTTGGAGTTGTGGCTGGGGTACCCCTTTAGGAAGCATGTAAATATTTGTCTCTTAATGCAAATAAATATAATGCTGTGCTGGCAGAACCTGGATACAAAGAGTGCCCAGTTCAGCAGGATAGAATAGCACTAAGTATGACCCTGAGGATCGGGCGGTGGTGGGTGTATAGCATATGTGACCAATGCAGTCATTCTGAATGCATACATTACAATAATGGAATGCAGTTTGCACAGTAGTGGGCAGAGGTGCAGAATAACAATGCAGGCGAAGGAAGACAGAGCGATATTGTCTATGCAGAGTGGAGGAATCAGGCCCAACACTGGCAGAATAGTGTGGGAGGTTGTCTGCAACACAGGGCCATTATCCAGCCGCCAGCTTATAGTCCCAGCTCTGATTTATGACAGAGGTCTCTAGTATACACAACATATGGATAAACACTGGCCAGCGGGTGAGTGGATGTTGTACAAGAACAGTGGCAGTCCTCAGCCTACAGAGACATAAGCATTACTTATGGGAAGCTACTGCATAACTTAATCCACAATATGGCTGCTGTACCAGACACATCAGCTGCCTGCCATACTACAATATAGACATTCCTCTGCTTTTCTTAATAGAATGATATGAAAGCGAGACTTCAACCAGAAGTTCTATTTAACCTTTTAATAGTGTGAGTAAAATTTAATGTGAACCTGTTAATGGGAGAGAAAAGTGTGACACTCATCGCTCCTTGGTTAAATGGAATCTGAAGTGAAAATAAACTTATGAGATAATGATTTGTATGTGAAGCACAGCTAAGAAATAGAACATTAGTAGCACCGATATAAGTATCATATTGTTTCCAGTATAGGAAGAGTTAAGAAACTTCACTTGTTATCTATGCAAAAGAGCTTCTCTGATTTAGTCAGAGAAGTTAGAGGTGCTATTTTCTGAAGCACTTATACATCAAAGAAACAGTGAAAGACAACTTCAGATAAGATTTTGCTGCAGGGTTGGAAGGGTCATTAGCTCTGCTCTGTTTCACAGTTTAAAATGCAGAGTGTAGTTTGTAAACTGTAAATATTACAGAATGATGCAATGTTATAAAAACAAGCTATATAACTGAAAATAGATTTTTGAGACTTTTTATTTGCTACTAATGTTCTATTAATTACAGTATCCATACACTTTAGTGTCAGTTTAATGGAAACCTCTGGATCCTCCAGATGGTTCCCACGTCCCCCATACTGCTGCTGCCCAGGACGCTGTGGCAATTACATTTGCACAGTAATGCGGGCCTTTTAGAAACCAAACGCCCAGACTGCAATCCAAAACCTACTTATTAAAGAGACTCTGTAACAATTTTTTCAGCCTTAGTTCTTCTATCCTATGAGTTCCTATGCCTGTTCTAATGTGCTGGGGCTTACTGCAGCCTTTCCTAATTACACTGTCTCTGTAATAAATCAATGTATCTTTCCTCTGTCCTGTTTGTCGGGCTAAGGATTGATTGTGTGGAATGTGCAGGGCTGCTTGTGATTGGTAGAAGCGATACACACCCTCTGCAGGCCCCCTGCACACTGTGAATGACTCATACACTATGCTTAGCTGAGCCTATTAGAAGCTGGTTAGTTTGTTTGTAAACACTGCCTAAAACTGTTAATTACAAGCCAGGATTGCAGCAAAGAGTGGCAGAAACAGCACAGAGGGGCACAGGAGAAAATAAGGAATAGAATGGTATGCTTTTTAGTGTAAGAATATTAGAGTACAGATTCTCTTTAATAGCAAAGTGCCAGCATGGTAATTCTAAGCCTCTTTCACACAGGAGGTTGAACTGCATGCTTGTCCCTGCTGTACTCCACCCTCCTCTTTGCTGATCCTTGCCAGTACCTGATCACAGTGAGATCAATACTCTTCCCCATACTGTCAATGGGTTTCAGTGTTTCAAGCTGTTCATCTAGCTCCCTGATCATGGTTTCCAACATCTTACACACATCAAGAACAAGACAAGACAAATAACATTTATATTGCACTTTTCTCCTGGCGGACTCAAAGCACTTGAGCTGCAGCCACTTAGAGGTGCGCTCAGTAGGCAGTAGCAGTTTTAGGGAGTCTAGCCCAAGGACTCCTTGCTAAATAGGTGATGGAAAAACAGTACACACCTTTGAGTGTTTGTTCTTGGTTTGTGTACATTGCACAAGATGGAGGTCATGCTAAAACCAAAGGGGATTCAATTACAAAATATGTAAACAAAATGTGGTGGTAGAACAACCAAAGAGCAAAGGCACTCACCTACTGCAATTGTTTTAACTGCCTGTGTTCCCACTTGACACTTAGTCACCCAGTGAGCAAGATCAGAGACTGAGTCCTGAAGCTGACTGAACAGCCCTTATTTTAGCCCCCCCTCCCTCACCCCCCCTTTTAAAAACTGGGACTTGCTGCTCTGTCTATTTTATATATTAAATGAATAGCAATATACAATATTTACCAACTGTATAATTAGTGCACTGCTCACACAGGTAACCATTAGAGAACCGTAATCAGCCCTTCCACCAGAATTAGGCTTCGGCCTACACTTTCTGTTTGATTCATTACCAATGTTTCAGATAATCCCTCCCCTAGTTAATCCCTGTCTGCTAATCAAATGGGAGGGGGGGGGGGGGGGTGTCACCTCTGTGTGTACCTTAGGTGGTTTTGTGGTTTTGCCACGGATCAGGTATACTGTAAACAATGATGCATCCTTGACTTCTGAAGACACGGAAGAGGAGGTAACCTGACCTTGCAATGCTGGTTCACATGCATCAGTCAGCTTGTTTTTACATAACAAACAATTATTGGACACTGGTTATGGGAAAGTTGTAATAGCAGGTTGTACGGCACAGCAGAGTTCAGTCAGACATCCAGAATAAGTAATAGTATTTAGGTAGAGATGAGGGATTCTAAGAGGCTGAACTGCCCCTTCAACTTAATAAATGACTGTGCTGTGTATTGGGGAGCTACCCCTTTGGCAATCCCACAGGAAGTGGTGATCCCAATATTAAAAACAAACACAGGCTGCAGGCTCCCTGATAGTTCTATAGTGTAGTGATGCAAGTGATCAACCAGCTAGCCAGCTTCCTAGGAGCGATGAAGCCCACAGTGGTCAGGCCTCATCTTCTGCAATGGAGGTGAAAACTCAGTGACTACTGATTCCCCGCAGCTCCAGAATCCCAGGACTGGTCCATGACATCCTCTGAATGCTGGTGACAACTGTACAGAAATGTATCCAGGAGACATTATTATAATAAGGCTGATATAATAAGAAACACTAAAATTGTAAGCATCATCAGGGAAGAAACTACGTACAGGAAGCTTAGCTCCCGCCCCCCTTTGCCCATGATGGCGGGGGTAGCAGGGCTGTTATGCCCCCTTAGCACCATATATTTTTTGTGCATCCGGAATTTGTTTCCCTTTGTCCATAATAGCAGAGAGAGAATGATGGCATTCCTGGCATACACGTATGATGAGTGCAGAGGGTTGAACGTATTGGCTGTCTGCTGCTGAGGGGTTCTTGTTCTCAGCCACTGGGGAAGTGCCAGTGCTGCATGCTGGCAGGGGCATAGCAATAGGGGGTGCAGAGTTTGCGACTGCATCGGGGCCCCGATGGGCCCTCCTTCAACCACAGTATTAGCTCTTTATTGGTCCTGTGCTCATAATAATCACTTTTATAGCTACTTTGAATAGTGGTAATCATTAACAAACTGTTCCCCATCCCCTTCTTGCACCTCTGACACTGTAGTTGCCATTGGCAGGTTTTGGTGTGCCGTATCAATTGTTATGTATAGAGTGCTTGGGGGGCCCCAATGTAAAACTTGCATCGAGGCCCTAAGCTCCTTAGCTACGCCACTGCATGCTGGGGATCATATCAAACAGATTTTTTTTCTTCAATCCTGCAACAGAAACCGTCAGCAGAAGCCATTAGGGATTCTGACTGCAGAGAGATTTGTGACTCTCATCACTCCAAAAAGTTTTCCTTTTGACATTCCTAAGATGTGTAGGAAGTAGTAATTCTCCCGTAATGCTTTTCCTTTGTTCAAATTAAATGAAGACACGACCTGAAGGCTCTACAATGAATAAGATGTTGAGAAAAGGTTAGGTCCGTTGTGTCAGATGACATTGCTCTGATGCCAGCAATGCTTTTCCCTCTGCAGACAGGTCACAGCCATCATTATGTGGAAAACTGTCAGCCAGTCTGCCTGCAGCACAGACACTATATTAATGAAAGATACAATTTAATGTGTCTATGAAGTGCACAAAAAACCTGTTTTAGATTTTCTTCGCTGGTAACTGGTGTGTGTACGTGAGAGATGCCGCTGGCTTTCTTACACAATAGTTATCTGCTTAGAAGTCATTCCAGTGAAATCATATGGAAGATGCGATTGTCCAGAGGGCCGTGGTGGTGTGCTTCTCTATTGTTTATTCCATGATATGATTGGTCTGAACTCCTCAGGTCCATCAAAAATGTCACATTTGTCTCTGATGATTAAGTCCATTTCTGCTCAACACCGAAAACGAGAAGACAGTGACATCAACTAAATACAAAGAAGGAGAAGAGTGTGACAGCAACTCACCTCAAACAAAGTGAAAACTTACAGCAACCCACCATCGAGGATGAGGAGACTGTGACAGCAACCTACCACCAAGAAACAGAAGAGTGTAACAGTATCCCACCCGCCGAGGAGGTGAACACTTCTAGCCAGGACTGGGCCAAGGGAGAGGCTCAAGAGGCACCAGCCTCTGGGCGCTTAAACGTGAGAGTACCCAAAGGTACCCCCCCAAAGGGAGAACTCACCTCTCCAGGATCCCTCGCAGGTTTGGCATCTTTTCTGCAGCCCTATTCTGGGCAAGTGACTGGCGAGTCACATGGTGAGAGACGCCAGCTGCAGTCATGAAGCCCCGGACGTGCGGTGGAACTGAGGAGAAGATGCTGAAGATTCTGGGAGCTTCGAGAGGTGAGTGACAGGGACTCTGGCTGCCAATACAAGGGGGGACCTCGGGCTCCTTATAATAGGAGGAGGGGGGACGCTGACTACTTATACTTGGGAAGGGGGGGGGGAGGATTTGGCTCCCTATACTTGGGGCCCTCTGGCTACCTATACTAAGAAGGGGAATCTGGCCACCTATACCTGGGGGGCCTCTGGCTAAGGGATCATAAGGCTTTCTGTACTGGGGGAACATAAAGCTACATATACTGGGGGGAGTCTGGCTACCTGTACTAAGGAGAGGCCGGACATAAGCCTTCCTATACTGGGGGGGGGGGCGCACTTTGCCGTCTCTGCCTTGGGTGCTGGAGAACCTTGTCCTGACGGTGCTTCCTACAACCCACCATCATGGAGATTGTGACAGCAACCCACCCACCAACAAAAAACGGAAGAGTGTGACAGCAACCCACCTCAAAGGAGGAGGACTATAGCAGCAATTTACCAGGAGGAGACTGTGACAGCAACCCACCACCAAGAAAGACAAGATGGAAATGACTATAAGAGCAACCATTTACTAAGAAAAAAAACCCACCACCAAGAAAAAGTCTGTGACAATAACCCACCACAACGAAGGAGGTGACAATAACTCAGATAAACTGAGTGGAACCTGCCTTGATAAACTGATTTATGGTCTTCTTGGCCACTGTGCTTCAGCTCAGTTTCAGGATATTGGCAATCTTCTTGTAGCCTAGGCCATCTTTATTGTAGAGCAACAATTATTTTTTTTTAAGATCCTCAGAGAGTTCTCTGCCATAATTTGCCAAGTTGAACTTCCAGTGACCAGTATGAGTGAGTGATAACACCAGAATTAACACACCTGCTCCCCATTCACATCTGTGACCGTGTAACACTGATGAGTAACGTGACCCCGGAGAGGGAAAGTGTCTAACAGGGCAGAATTTTGACATTCTTTGCTTAGGGGTGCACTCACTTTGTTGCCAGCGGTGTGTAAGAGGGAGAAAGTCTATCCAGAACATAAACACAACCAGCTGTTAACACACAGAGCTGTATTTCAGTGACTCTATCTGTGCCTTTCTGCAGAGATGTTTTAAACATCTGACAAGGTCTGAAAATCATCCAAGAAGTATATTTGCCTAAGCAGCTTTAGCAATAAGCCAGTGCTACCTTTCCAACTCCAATCACTATCAGCACATACTTCAGTGCATGTCACTGACAGGCCAGCAATGGAATATACCTACTGTATATGGCAATGTTTATTCATGAAAGTTACAAATGGCTCATAATTACAAAAGTGTTGCACAAATGGAGTGCTCAGAAAAACGAGCCTACATAATTGTAAAGAAGGAACATTTATGTTATCTCCCTGAAACGCACCTCAATAGACAGATACACATACTCTACAAGAGAGGAAAATTGCACTGCTCTCTTGGGATCAGTAATTCAGACCTCAACGTGAAATATAGAATATAATATAGTATTTATTTGCAAATTAGAAAGCTATTTAGCTGGGTGGTTATTGCTTCTGCGTGTCCCGTTTAAAGGGCAAAAAATAAGATTTGTTACATTTCTTGACTTGACTGTAGACAGATAAAGTCTAAAGGTGGCCATACACCATACAATTAAGAGATCCAATTTTACACCAATTCAATAATTACAATCGGTTGTACCGAAAAATCTTAAGGGTTTTTTTTCCATTCATTCGATAAATTTGATTGAATTTCCCATTTTTAAGATCGGGAGTGTTGGATTTTTCTGAACCATTTATAAGAAAATTGAATGGTGTGTGGTAGATTGACAATTTCTTGATGTACAACCCCAA
Source organism: Hyperolius riggenbachi (assembly GCF_040937935.1). Taxonomy (NCBI): domain Eukaryota; kingdom Metazoa; phylum Chordata; class Amphibia; order Anura; family Hyperoliidae; genus Hyperolius; species Hyperolius riggenbachi. The sequence goes on from NC_090646.1 coordinate 581,752,209, forward strand.
ACAATTTTTTTCTGAGTTTTCAATCTTTTTTTTTTTTTTTTTTTGCACATTCAGAATCACTCTGAGAAATGGTCCATGAGGCAAGATATTGTTTTTCTACAACGTGAAACCCTGCTAAGGGAACACCCTCATATGGTGCCCATAACGGTACAATTTTCCTTCAGATTCGGTCTTTCAACGCTCTTTTTTATTATCATATTGTATAGAAAACTGCACCATGTGGCGCAAATCGACATGATACGATTCTTTGGTCAACCACAAAGGAAAAATTATCGATTAGAAAGTTGGATTTTATGATCAAATTGGAATGTTAAACCTTCTTAAATTGTTCTGTTAATCAGAACAATTGATAATTGCCTTCTGATTAGTTACGATCATTTTATTGTATCGTGTGTGACCACCTTTACAGTATCCATTTAGCCTTTCTGTGTGGAGGATAATTGGACCCTATAGTGATAATTAGGACTGAATATCTGGAAAATGTTCATAGCAGGAGAATTTTGTGTAGTGGTGATAAATAGTTGCTTTCGCTGCTCTTAATGGCGGTTTCCTCACAGATTCTTTCTTAAGATGCATTTTCTTCAAGCTATCCATGAGGAGCAGACTCCTTAATAGACAAGAGTCTTCCTGGACATCCGCAGACAGAAGTCACCAGCACAGATGACTCCCACTGTTTGAGCTGCCGGAAGATTGACATATTACATTGAACTGCAGGAGCCTAAGCTGCTAGATAACAATCACTTGTAAGGAGTGAAGGGAGAAAGTATTCAGAAAAAAGCAGAGCTATGAATAATGTATGATGCATTCATCGGGAATTAGAAAGACATATACATCATCTCAGGAGACACACTGCAGCATTCACTGTGGAGGATACCAGCTAGGAGAATAGGCTGGATATGAGGCTGTAGTATATCCTATTATAATGAATTTGACAGGGACATTGCATGGGCGATACAGCCAAATGGTTATACTGTATGTCATCAATACAGATTTAAAGGGAAATTGTAGTGAAAATAACGTAATAAATAAAATTGCTTATTTTGTACGATATTCATTTATAAATTATTTACTCAGTGCTTGCCCATTGTAAAATCTTACCTCTCCCTGAAATTTATCACAGGTGACATCATATTTAGTCCTGTCAGGTGATCTCAGTGCGTAGAACTCTCAGTAAAGCAACATTCTGCAAAGGTAGATGCTTGGCAGTTGGAAACAGCCGTTATTTCCCACAATGCAACGAGGTTTACAGACAGCAAACTGTAAGGGCCATGGTCCTGACATCACACTGTGGGAGGGGTTTCACCACATTATCAGCCATATAGACTCCCCTGATGATCTGTTTAAGAAAAGGTAAAGATTTCTGATGGGTAAAGGGGTACCGGCTACTGTTTGGGATGGAGTTGAATCTGAGGTCAAAGTTCCCCTTTATCCAGCCATAAACTATTAAACAGTGAATGATGTCTCCTGGTTTGGAAACTGCTTGGATAGTGGCAGGGCCGGACTGGGCCACCAGGGGGATGGGGAAACCTCCTGTAGGCCCTTCTGTAGGCACCTCTGGTGGGCCCTTCTATAGGCACAGAATTTAAATTCCATATGACATCCAACTTCCAAGACTCTGAACGAGTCTATTGTTATGCTCCTTCCCTCCAGTGTTCGTGCCCAGTGCCTGAGTGGCCCGCCCACAGTGATGTTGCAGTAGCAGGTGTGGCTCTATGTAACTCTGCCCACCCATGGTGCCATGCTGGGGTTGATGGGCAAACTGTCTGCAGCCCCTGCATACCTGCTGAGTGCGCCATGCGCTTACGTCACCGCATGATGACGTCAGTCGCAATCTGAGTGTGCTACCATCTATAAGAAGAGCTGAGCCCCTGCCACAAGCGTGGTGATCATTGGAAAGAGTGGAGAGAGAGCAAGGATGCGCCAGCCTGGATGCTACAGCCAGGCCCAGGGATTGGAGGGTGGAACTGGATCTATTCAGTCAAGAAGACAGAAGAAAGCAAACAGACAGTGTGACTGCCTGCTAGAGGAGAGTGACTGTTTCTGCATGCTGGTAAAGTTAGCAACTGGCAAGCAGCCAGCAGGAGGTTGGAAATGAGGTCATTGGGGTGATTAAAATTGAGGTGCAGAAAGCAGGCTGAAAAAGAAATGTGGTATAAGAGAAGTCAGGGGCAACTTAAAGGGAAGGTCTGAGGTGCATAAAGTCGCAGCTTCGCTCCCCACCGGTGGCCCGGAGTCCCCTCCAGTACAAAAGGCCTACTTGCGCTCATTTAGTCGCACTGACATCATCCGGACTGTACTGGGCAGGCGGAGTAGTTCTGCGCCTGCGCAGTACAGTCCAGACGACGTCAGTGTACCTCCGTGAGCCACCTGGTGAGGTCGGCATCTGCACCAGAGGGGACCTGGCACCAGGGCACAGGACGGGGGCCAGGGGCTGGAGGAAGCCTCAGGTAAGTAGATTTTTGCTTTTTATGCTTCTTGGACCTTCACTTTAAGCTGGGACTATTAAATTGGGATTATTATAATCAACAAAGTGCAAGTTTCCATTTCAGTTGTATAACTTGTATTCAGTGCAATTTTGTGCATAAGTGGCATGTTACCATGATAGAGGATCAGCAGAGAGCGTGATGATGGGTGCAGCGGGGACTGTACTTTTATATGCAGAGGTTTTGTGCACCAAAATCAACTTACCGATCCTCTGGGCACCGTCTTTTACACTTCTGCAGCTTCCAGTGGCTTCCCTGTGTCCATATACGGGCCCTGGCATGTTATTTGTGTGCGCTGTAAAAACAGCGCAGGAGATTTGGATGCAGCCGGCCCCACCAATAGGCCATAATAGGAATTACGGCTATAGCGGCGCTTAGTGAGCAAGTTGGGCGCCATCAAAAGACGGAGCACAAATTACTACCGAAACTTTGTAATTCGCAGCCAACAATAGATGGAAGCCAGATTACATCTTTGCCCCTTTATCCATGGCGGCTTGGAGGGGAAGAGTAATTAACGCTGTCGTGACTTGTGCAGGAGCAGGGTAAGCCATACATCAGCTTTACCCTACGCTTTTCGGGGGCCGTTTAATAGATACACCATTATGTGACCTGCTTTGGGTCACATGACATGCCAGCCTTGCATTGTTATGACACTGATATGACACTGACTGTCATCTGAGGAGCTCACAATGTAATCCATACCATAGTCTCATGGCCTACCATATTATTGTATATTTATGAAACACAATACAGTATACAAATTCCAAATCGTGGGGCCCCAAGCTGGCATTTCTCTGGTGGGCCCTCAGTGCTTCAGACCGACCCTGGATAGTGGCAATCATCTTACCATCTTGCACCACTTGATTTCAATTTTGATTTAATCAGAAATCTGTTCAAAAATCAATCTGTTCAATGCAGTGCAAAGTTATGTAACAACCATCTCATTTCCACCCAACCGAGAAAAAGAATGGCGACTTTCAATCAATATGTTGAATTGTAACAAATGAGACTCTAGTTCTTAATTCATTTTCATTTGATTTGACCTTTTCATCAAATCTAATCTCCAGGAGTTCAACAGCAAAACTTTGACGGGGCCACCGATGTTCACACCCTTGCTTACCCATGGTGACCCTTACAATCTGGGGAGCCCATCTTGCAAGGGCCTTGAAAAAAGGGTAGACATCATCATTTTCACACCCATAACAAGTGTAGCCACAACACACCTGATCTGTAGGATGGACCCCTTTGCCGGGAGGAGTGAAGTAGTACTTGGGGCGCTTTTATAGCTCTGGACCCCCTGCAACCAGGGGCTGCTCCCCTGTAGTTACAACCCTGATCATCTCTATTCATTAAAAATATCAACTGGTGTAGCATACAATATAGCTTCAATATAGCTCCCCGGGTGGTCTAGAGTGGGCCAAACATAATGCAAAGTGGAAATACCACTTGAGGGCAAAATGTAATGCCTCTGAGGACCACATTTGGCCCACAGGCCAGAGTTTGAGATGTATGCTCTAAGTGGACACATCCATAAACTAAACTGCACATTCATTTTATTTCCTAGAAATGATTCCCACACAAGCAAGAATTCTTCTTCATATCAAAAATATTGTATTTCTATGAATAATATCTCTGCCTTTTGTAAAATGAAAAAAAGAACATATTATTTTGAGACATATGACACATTTTTAGTCTTTTAACTGCTAGTAAGATGACATAGGATACTGGAGATATACACATTCATAATGCATAGGCTGCACTTCAAGGGCAGTCATGCATGCTTAGTCTATCCCGTAAAACATGTTTAAGAAAGGACGTTAGAGGTCAGCTCAGAGTTTGTTGGCCTATATAAATGCACTCAGCCTTCATCCTTGTTATATGGCAAACTCCCATGTGTACTCTTCTGTCCACTTTCCTGTACAGTGCATGCTACATTCCTCCAATTATATGTGACATACCTCTTCTATAGTATTATGTCTCCTCTCCAGCCTGCTGACACGTTGGATTAAGAGAAGGCTCATCCATTTAATTTGTAATCATTTTTATTTTATTTTACTTTAGGCAGTTATCTCCCAGTGTGCCCCAGCGGCTATCAGAAATCACTGGGTTTTATTGCTAAATTTGTTATCGCTTTTGCCAGGCACAAATCACTGCATCTGCTAATGAACATACAGAGATAATAGCAAATAAATGCCCGCACCCCGGTTGTATTTATACAGTGTAAATTGTCAGCTGCATCAATGAGGGAGTTTTGTGATTTACTCCAGACCGCTCACAGTGTAAAGATACATGAGCTCAGTCATAGGATTCAGTGTCACTCTGTGCAGTGGAGTAGCAATAGGGGTTTCAGAGGTCCTGCCCGCACTGGGGCCCTTGGGCCAGAGGGGCCCCAAGAGGCCCTGCCTCAACTGCGGTATTAGCTCTTTATTGGTCCTGTGCTTGTAATGATCACTTCTATGCTTTGAATGATAGTAATCATTAACTAGCTGTTCCCTATCCGCTTCTTGCACCTCTGACACTGTACTGTAGTTGCCATTGGCAGGTTTTGGTGTGCCATATCAATTGTCATGTATAGAGTGCTTGGGGGGGCATATCAGCATATAGTGAAAAGGCAGGAGGCTCTCTCTATGACATGTGATCAGTTACACTGAAGTCACTGAGGAAAGCAGTTTGACTTTCACAATGCAAAAGGTTAACCAGTCTATTGAAAAAGATACCAAATGCTTTTCTTTTTATATAATACAAAGATGTAAAAGTATGATAAAAAAAAGAGTCTGTTGGATGACCACAATGGATGGCCAGACTTCTCCTCATTTTTCTTAAAATGAACCTGAACCAAGTAAAATTATTTAAAATAAACACATGACGCAGCTGCAAATGAATATTACATACTTACTTCCCCGTCAGTTCCTCTAAAAAGCTCACCATTTTATTCTTACAATTCTTTCCAGTTCTGACAAAGGTACTAGAACACTAAAGAGCACAGTTATACTACAGCACATAACACTGAGCATTCACACCAACAAAATACACAGTGCTGCCGTGTGGATGGTTTAATGCATGCACAGTCTAAGCATGCTGGTGCACATTGCTCAGGACTAGGTGCATATATGCCAAAGCAGAGTTCCCCAACCCTGTCCTCAAGGCCCACTAACAGGCCATGTTTTTGCAGAAAACCACACATATGCACAGGTGAGGTAATTAGTGTCTCAGCAGAGCTGATTATCTACCTCTTTGTATTTCCACAAAACATGCACTGTTGTTGGGCCTTGAGGACAGGGTTGGGGAACACTGCGCTGGAGCACTGAGGCTGTCTATCCCCCAGGCTCACAATCCACATTACAGTATATAGGAAAAACCTAATGTAGTGTGGTTTAAATAACAAAAATACATATTTTTTACATTAATTCTTTATGGTATTCATGACTAGGAACGTGGCTCTATGTGTGGCAGGGGGCATGTTTTAAATGTGCTTTTCTTTTTTACTTCACAAAATTGGAAGGCATACAACCAGAGAAAGTATAACTGAAAACACAAAAAGCGAGGGCTGTTAACATATGACATAGACACTAGGCCTCCTTCTAGGGAAACACAGCAAGTAGAAAACAGGAAAAACCCAATGGTAGCAAAGTAGTTATAAAGTTTGGGTGCAACAGAAGGTATAGAGCCCTGACTATAGGTATGCCCAATTTTTTGTCCAGTTGCTACACTCAGAGGCGTATCTGAGTAATACGGCGCCTATGGCAAACACTAAAACTGTGCCCCCTCCCCTTTTTGCTCTCCGAGGAGAGTGCCGAAGCTGAGCATTTCATAGCAATGCTGTGATGCACGCCCTGCATAAAAGTAATTTGGTGATTCGGCAATCGTCAGACCCTAAATTACACCTCCCTTCGAGTTGCTACATATTGCTGGTTATTTTTTTCAGAAATACTGTATATTAAAATTAAGTAGCCATGTGCCCCAACATTAAAGGGCAACTGAAGTGAGAGGGATGTGGAGACTGCCATATTTATTTACTTTTAAGCAATACCAGTTGCCTGGTTATCCTGCTGATCCTCTGCCTCTAGTACTTTTAGCCATAGCCCCTGAACAAGCATGCAGCAGATCAGGAGTTTCTGACATTATTGTCAGATCCGACAAGATTAACTGCCTGCTTGTTTCTGGTGTGATTCAGACACTATTATAGCCAAATAGATCAGCAGGACAGCCAGGCAACTGGTATTGTTTAAAAGTAGATAAATATGGCAGCCACCATATCACTCTCACTTCAGTTCCCCTATAAATAAATGAAGTCACATGCTATCAAATAAAAGAATAAGGTAGTCACATGCCCCCAGATAATCAAAAAGTTGTGTTCTTCACAGAAAATTTTTCCAGCTGGGTGGCTCAGTAAGGTCATGCTGGGTGGAAAAGGAGGGTGACACTGGGTGCAACAAGTAGGGAGGGGCAGGGAGGATCATGTTAGGTGCTACTCTGTGAGGAGAAGAGTGGGGGAATCATGCTGGGTGCTAGTAAATGAGGAGGGGGTGGGATCCTCATGCTGTATGCTACAGAGTGTGTGGAGGGGTTTACAATGGATGATGGCAGTAGAGAAGGGGGAATGTTCCTTTGGGTGATAGTGACTGAGCTGGAGTTCTCATACTGAATGCCGCTTTTGGAATGGGCATTCAGACCGAATGCTACCAGAGGCAGATTAAGACTAGACAGGGTGACCAATTTAGGCCCCAAATGAAATGCACACAATTCTGTCATCAAAAAATTGAAGGAAGGAGGATTAGTAGTGAGACTGAGTCTCTTTGAGGAAACGGAACGTTTGTGAAAAGGTGTAGGTAAGAGAAAAACAGGGAAAAGTGTGTGTGAGAGGGAGCATGTGCGTGAGATAAGGAGGGAAAGTGTGTGTGAGGGATAGTGTGAGTGAGAGACAGACTAAATGCAAAACAGGAGTTGGGGGGTGAGCAGAGAGATGAGATAGGCAGTAAAAAAGTGTGCATATATGACTGCTAAACAGCTAATGTATGACAGAGAGGAGTAAAAGGTTTGCAAGTTGGAGGTGCATTATTACCTTCATGAAGTGAAGACTGCTTACATGATTTCTCTCTCTCTGCTGTGATGGGCTTGGCTGGCCACCTAGCTGCTTTTCACACAGACAGTCAGTGGTGTGCACTTAATCTATGTGCACTCACTGTCTGCGTCACCTGACCGCCTGCTGCTGCTACACGCGCTGTCTCTCCTCTCCCACCCCATCAGCCCCAGCGGCATGGAGGCAGCCAATCAGGAGCGGGATCACCGGCCGGGGATGAGATGCAGCAAGTAGCGCTGGCCTGGCCGCTGTTGCTATGGCGACCACCAGACGCTGGGAATCGGCGAATGGAGGAGGAGGAGGATCGCCAGCGCCCGGGGATTGCGAGGCACTGTCTGGCAGCAAGTGGACCGTGGAGCTGACATTACTACGGCAACCACAGATGCTGGGGGCGGGCAGCGCAGCGGGGAGGACAACTCCAGACTGGCGGAAGTGAAGGAAAGCCGTAGTAGCGGCAGCCGGGTGGCGGCTCCGGGCTCACTCACGCTGAGAGACGGTGTAGCAGGTAGAAAGAGGGGGGATCTATTTATTTTTATATTATTACCTGGTCAGTAGCTTTAAATAGAGGCACTGCTGACACAGGTTTGTTAAGTAAGGGCATTTTTCCCTTAGTTGTAATGTGTAATGTGTGGGTAGGCAGAGCTGATGGCTGAGGGAAGGTTGCTAAGCAACCAGACACACAAGCAGGGGAGCCGTTAGGGAAGATATAACAGCTTTCTGAGGGGTTGAGTTGGCAGTTGGAGCAGACAGGAGAAGGGGAAAGATGCAGCAGGCACAGCTGAAGAGAAGCAGGCCAGACGATGCGATAGCTGACATTTTGGGAGAAAATTTCTGAGCCATGATGATTCTTCAATCCTCCATAAGATAAGCCAGCCATCAGTCCTGTAAAGCTGACAAGGAGTGGGAAAGCCAGGAGAGAGATTTCAGACAGAGGAAAGAGAGCCAGACAGATGATAGCCAGTGATTCTTGACACTGAAGTGCTGGAAAAGAAATCGTTCAAGATGACACGTATGAAATGTGATCAATGTGTTGATAAATCAGCATGCCACAAGAAAGATTTTTAAACATTTTTAATGTTTTTTAATGAATTATCCTCCCTACTGTGATGAATATAATCTCACTTGTATTTTATTTTGATTTTTATAAGTAGCCTGAATGGTTGCTGTAATGGGAAAACCGTTGTGTTATGGAAGACAGAAACTGCATATTACCCATATACTAGGCCTGAGACTAAGAGATAGTGAGATTGAGAGGAAAGTGAATCTGCTTAAGGAAATGAGCTACTGTCCTGTCCGCTAGAGGCCTATCTTAACCTCTTATAGCTTACTGACTTTACCAAAGTAATAAATGCAAGAAGCCATTTTGTTTTGGTTATTTTATGTGTGGTGCACAAGATAGTGCGAAGTTATATTGGAAGAAATACTTACCTATGGGAAGAGTGGTCCGACTGGATTCCTGTGAAAGAAAGGAGAAATGATTAATATGTCCATTTACCAGTAGTGTTTAAAGATTTAGAAGAAGTACCTGTTAATAGACTATTTTTCTGGCAATAGACTGGTCCTGCAAAAGAACAGAAGAGATTACATACAGGAGCAGCAGAAGCTGAGATTTATAAAGAAACTGTTGTGCTTTTATTTTTCTGATGTTTTTTTTTTGGGCAAGCATATTGAGTAGTTTTGCTCATAGGAACAAGTGACGGAGTTATTTTCTTCTTATTATTTAATTCTAGTAACCTTATTAATTTACTAAGAATTTAGTAATTCACTAACCAATTTTATTTCTTTTATTATTTACCATTAACTTATTAACCAACCAATTTATTAACCTCTAACCAACTAATTTATCCATTTATTATTCTGGTTTGTCCTAAAAAGCGGCCTGAACTCTTGAATAAGTAATGTAACCAGAATAATTGATCAGACTGAGAACAGAAAGCAAGAGTACTCCAGTTGCTATTGAGTTATGAAAGATTTTGCTGATCAGCAAACTTAGAGGTTAAAGTACTATATAATGGTTTTGTCAGGGAAGCATTAAACTGAAATTACTTTAGTACTCAGGGTTTAGGAAATCCAAATAAGGTCCATTTTTCATTAAAGTGGGTGGGAACGCTGAGAAAATACTTACCGGGTGGGAAGGTTATGTGTTATTGTTAACCAGTTGTTTTCCTCCTAGCTTCCGGAAGTGTTCTATAGAAAGAAGACCAGAAGATAATAAGAAGACTGTGATATTAGATTGTGTTGTTTGTAATTCTCATTGGTTACATGGAGTAGAAAGGGTATTTTTTTTATCTTTTATTTTTAATAAACTTTTTGAATCTTACAACCTGCATTGGTGTTTGTGGAGTTCTCCTTTAGTTGGCGGTTTGAAACAGTTTACAACGGTACCGCTCTCTCCTACTGCAGGTGCGGGGGATGATGGTGCAATACAAAACAGCGCTGGCGGTGAGCCAGCTCAGCAATTTAGGAAGGCGTGCAGTGCATCCATGCATGCCAGGACTAGCGCGGGACACAGGGAAGATTTATTGATTACTGGGGATGCCCCCCCCCCCCCCAGGTGGGGGGCGCCCATGGCAGGTGCCCTATGTGCACCCCTGTAGATACGCCCCTGGCTACACTGATGCAGAGCAGTGCAGTCACTAGGTGGCTTTATTGGCGGTCCATGCCCAACACTCTTGCCATGGTGCTCCCATGACACTATATAATCCCACTCTTTGTATTATGTGCAGTGAGTGCAGTAGCAATGCTCTCACAGACCCACATGGTGAGCCTGGACTATTAGAGCTTGGTGTGATTTGCAGAATGATATGTGCCACACAACATCCTCTGATCCTGCCATAGTCCAAGATCAGTATTTTGGAGATGCTTTCTGGTAAAACTGGAGGATGCAGGAGAAGTGTGGAGGTGAGAATAACGTCTTCTTTACAGGCACCACCGAACACAGTGTAGGGGAAACACTGCCTAATGATGTTTGGTGAAATAGCCTGTCAAATTCTGAATTGTGTTCTGGAGAAAATAATGCCATACTGTTTATGGCGGCATGTTTCTTAATTAAAGCGGTACAAAACCCTGACATAATATTCAATAAAAACATGTTTTCCAACTTTTTATATGCAATACGGTTACCATATTTGATTTTGTGCATAAGTATTATTATTCATTTAGAAATTACAAGTTCCCAAAGTACACTTTTTTTGCTCTGAGAGCTGACTTTGCATTTTAACTGGTTTATTCATCTTTTAATATAAGCAGAAATGCTTTCTGAGTCTCTGTCTGTGCTCTGGAAAGTCTGCAGTGTCAGAGAAGTATTTACTTAATTGTATCAAGTGAGGAATGTAAACACAAGATAACATTATCTCCAGTTCGGATGCGTCCAGCTTTCTCTGCTGGGAACTTTTAAATCCTGTGTTTAACTAATTGAATGCTGTTCTAGTAAATACAAAAATGGCGGTAGTATATAATATGTTGTAAATAATCTTTTAGAGCAAAGAAGAAATGCTGGATTTCATTCCACTTTAATTACGTTTTGGTAGGGACACACTGCCCAATTGTGTTTGGGAGGGAATAGTTACATAATTATGTTGTTTTGCCTTACTGTCTTCGAGAGAAATACTGCATAATTAGGCTGTTTGGGAGGTCACACTGTTTTATGTGTTGCTTGAGGAACATGCTAATTACTTAATTAATGTTGTTTACCACCACAATAACACTATTTATGCTGGGAGGAGGGGGGGTGTTGATCATGCTGAATTACAGTACATTATTTTGAGGGGAAGGACACATTGTGTTAATATGTTTGAATGGCAGCCAGAGAAACAGAAAAACTGCACATCTATAACAGGTGGAATGCTGCTACTGATTTTATTTGTGGGTCTCACTGCAAAATTATGTTTTTTGAGGGGGAAATGCTGCTTACTTAATTGCTGTATGGGGACATATGCCTGGTTAGCTATAATGTAAGATTCTAGAAGTGCTAGTTGTGGAAAGCAGTTTTACGCACTGTCTATTGTACTACAGCTCATATGGCATATTTTTCTTTCCGAACAGAAAGCCATGCAGAGTTTTACTGGGGAGCGTGAAAGAGGGGGGCCAAAGGCACTAATTTCTATCTGCCTGCATAATCACACCAGAAACAAGTATGCAGCTAATCTTGTCAGATCTGACAATGTCAGAAACACCTGATCTGTTGCATGGTTGTTCAGGGTCGATGGCTAAAAGTATTAGAGGCAGAGGATCAGCAGGATAGCCAGGCAACTGGTATTGCTTAAAAGGAAATTAATATGGCAGCCTCTATATACCTCTCACTACAGTTTTCCTTTAAGCCCCTGGAGGGCTCTGCCATCTCTGTTAGTTTCATTTCATTTGCAGCCTGTTTAGGAGTACTGCCAATCTTTTGCTGTGCTTTGGAAAAAAATGTGTCGATCATTTATGGCTAGCAGCCCCAGGTAAGAATTACCATATTTTTCGGACGATAAGACGCACTTTTTCTTCCCAAAAACTGGGGGAGGGGGGCGGTGGTTAAGTCAGTGCGTCTTATAGTGCGAATATACAGTTTTGGGACTGCATCAGAGCACCTACCGATCCAGCCGGCAGCAGGCTCCTCTCCTCCTCCTCTCTCTGTGACCCCAGAGTAGGCGGTATCGGCGGTGGGACTAGTCATCAGCGAGTGGCAGTGTGAGCATGATCGAGGCAGCCATCCACCTGCGGACATAAGGCAGCCGGGAGCGAGTAGAGCGGCATGATTTTAAAAGCGGCTGCACTACTTATATCTACTACTATAGCCACAAGAATAGAAGGGTCAGAAATTGCAGATTTGTTGATCTCCGATCATGCGCCCATCCACATTGATCTACAAGAACAATTTCCTAAAGGGACCGATATCTTATGGAGATTCCCCTCACAACTTTACACGGATGAAAATTTCACGAACCAGCTAATTGCATGGTGGCAAGAGTATCTCTATGACAATAGAGCGCACTCAAAGGACCCGGTCCTACTATGGGAAGCAGCCAAGCCAGTTCTGAGAGGGAGGATAATTTCCTACACCTCAGGAGCTAAAAAACAGGCTAACCAAAAATATCAACAGGTGGTATCAGAAGTTAGAGAAGCGCTGGGTAAATTCCAGAAAAACCCCACACCCCCCAACAGAGAAAACTGGATTAAATCCAAGTTCGAGGTAGATAGACTACTCAAATACAAAGAAAGCCTGCGAGAGTCATATGGGAAAATAAAATTTAGAAGATATGGCAACAAAATGGGGAGACTCTTAAGTGGTCTGATTAGGGGCTCCAGAGATAACACACGTGTTTTGTCTCTTAAAACAAAGCATGGCGCATACACTTCCGACCCAAAACTCATAAATTCAATATTTCGAGAATACTATGCCGAACTATATGGGCCTAATGCGCAAAACATAGAAACAACTAAGATAGACCAGGTGCTAGCCAGAGTCAAACTATTTAAACTCACAGATGACAATAAGGCAGAATTGAATGCTGAAATAACAGAAGGGGAGGTCAGGGAGTGTATATCTACACTAGCTAACAACAAGGCGCCTGGACCAGATGGCCTTACAAGCGAATTCTACAAAATCCTAAAAAACGAAATTAGCAGCACATTGCAGAAAGTCTATTCATCCACTATTTTAAAAAAAGAAGGCACTGACGCCTCACAACTAGCCCATATAAAACTATTACCAAAATCCGGCAAAGATCCCACCCTCCCAGAATCGTACAGACCCATATCCTCAGTGGCGTTCCTACCTAAGGGCGCAGGGGGGCGGGGCGCACCGGGTACCAGTCAGCCAGGGGGGTGTCGCCATGACCCCCCTACACCTGACTAAGGAGGGGAAGAGCAGCGCTAGAAGGAGGGGTGACAGCAGGGATAGCGGCGGGGAGGGGGAAATATCCCCCCCTCCCTCACCTGGGTCCCCTCCTTCTGCCTCTCTTCTCCCCTCAAAAATGCGGGCAGTGGGCCGGTGGCAGTGGGCAGCGAGCAGGCGAGCGCGGAGTATACTCACGTTACTTCCGCGTATCAGCCTGGAACGCTGCGTCACCGTCACGTGCCTCTTCTGCGCCTCCAATCATTGAAGGCGCAGTAGAGGCACGTGACGGCGACGCAGCGTTCCAGGCTGATACGCGGAAGTAACGTGAGTATACTCCGCGCTCGCCTGCTCGCTGCCCACTGCCACCGGCCCGCTGCCCGCATTTTTGGGGGGAGAAGAGAGGCAGAAGGAGGGGACCCAGGTGAGGGAGGGGGGGATATTTCCCCCTCCCCGCCGCTATCCCTGCTGTCACCCCTCCTTCTAGCTACACGGGGGGGGGACTATACTACCTAAACTGGGGGCCACTATACTAGCTGGCAGCTGGGGGCCACTATACTGGAGGCAGCTAAACGGGGGGGGGGGGGGGGGACAGGGCACTATACTAGCTACACTGGGGGCATCTATGGGGGCCACTATATTACCTATACTGGGGGGGGGGCACCATACCAGCTACAATGGAGGCAACTATACTATCTAAACTGTGGGCCACTATACTAGCTATACTGGGGCAACTATGGGGGCCACTATACTAGCTATACTGGAGGGCAGCTCTACGGGGGCCACTATACAAACTACACTGGGGGCAGCAACACTACCTACATTGGGGGCAGCAGCTATGCTGCCTATCCTGGGGGCAACTATACTAGCTATATTGGGGCAACTATACTACCTTCACTGGGGGCAACTAGCTACCTATACTGGGGGCAACTGCTAGCTACCTATACTGGGGGCAGTGGCGGCACGGGGGGGGGGGGTGCTTTGGGTGCTGAAGCACCCCTTAAAATTCTCCAAGCACCCCCCAGCGTGAACTGACTTTCGGCATCTAATAGACGCCGTATCAGTTCACCGCAGCGGCAGAGCAGGGCTATAGTAAAATGTCCGAAGCCCTGCTCTGGAGACTTTGGGAGTTGCTGGCTGCAGAGGATCGTGGGAGCTGCGCACTGGACGGAGACCGGAACAGGAGCTCTGCTGCAGGTGAGTAAATGTTTTTTTTTTCTTTTTAATTTATATTAGCAGCCAGGGGTAGCATTTATGTTCTGGCCAGGTCTGCTACACAGGGCCGGATTTCTGGCAAGGCCACATAGGCCATGGCCTAGGGCACCAGATGTTTGGGGGCGGCTCAGTGAGGGGCAGTAAAGCTGTTCTATGCAGCCACCCCTATCTACAAGGACAGCTTTAACCTTTGAACTCTCTGTCCTGTACTTGTGTCGTCCCTGCAAGACCTGTAAGCTCTATCCTGCAGGTATACTTCAGCCTAACTCTCATGGTGACTCAATGGGTCCATCATTAACGACTCGAGATGGCAAACAAAGTTCTTAAGGAAAACATAACTTATAATCTATACGCGTATTACTGAAATGGTTATTGTCTGTGACTTCCAATGATGGAAAGTAAGTCGAAATCTTGGGCACATAGAGATAACAACCATACGTATAGTTGGCCTTGGGCGGTAATTAGTACAAATCCGGCCCTGCTGCTACACGATTGAAGTGTTTTCTGGACAGGTCTGCCACACGATTGCATGTATTTTCTGGGCAAATCTGCCGACATGATTGAACGTATTCTCTGGGCAAATCTGCCGACATGATTGCATGTATTTTCTGGGCAAATCTGCCGACATGATTGAACGTATTCTCTGGGCAAATCTGCAGACATGATTGAACGCATTCTCTGGGCAAATCTGCAGACATGATTGAACGTATTCTCTGGGCAAATCTGCCGACATGATTGAACGTATTCTCTGGGCAAATCTGCCGACATGATTGAACGTATTCTCTGGGCAAATCTGCCGACATGATTGAACGTATTCTCTGGGCAAATCTGCCGACATGATTGAACGTATTCTCTGGGCAAATCTGCCGACATGATTGCATGCATTTTCTGGGCAAATCTGCCGACATGATTGCATGTATTTTCTGGGCAAATCTGCCGACATGATTGCATGTATTTTCTGGGCAAATCTGCAGACATGATTGAACGTATTCTCTGGGAAAATCTGCTGACATGATTGAACGTATTCTCTGGGAAAATCTGCCGACATGATTGAATGTATTCTCTGGGAAAATCTGCCGACATGATTGAACGTATTCTCTGGGCAAATCTGCCGACATGATTGAACGTATTCTCTGGGCAAATCTGCCGACATGATTGCATGTATTTTCTGGGCAAATCTGCCGACATGATTGCATGTATTTTCTGGGCAAATCTGCCGACATGATTGAACGTATTCTCTGGGCAAATCTGCAGACATGATTGAACGTATTCTCTGGGCAAATCTGCAGACATGATTGAACGTATTCTCTGGGCAAATCTGCACACATTACGTGTATTTTCACCCGGGTTCACGTCAAATTACAGTTAGCTCCGCCCTCATCCGATCATGGTCACGCCCATTTTTTATAGCGCCACCCATTTTTTGCCCCATCACCCTTTTGTTTGGGGGGGGTGGGGGTGTCTTATAATACCCAGCACCGGGTGTCAAATGCCCTAGGTACGCCACTGCATATCCTTAATTAATGTAGACAGGAAAATTCTCACTAAAATAATCGCCAACAGGCTAGCTAACATCATGCCCAAATTAGTAAGCCCTTGGCAATCAGGTTTTACACACAATAGGTCTGCGGTAGCAAACATTCGCAAAGTCCTGGCGCTTCTGGACTATGCAAAGAACTACCCGGCCACTTCAAAAAATTATGCCTTGCTTTTTCTCGACGCAGAAAAGGCTTTTGATAATGTGCATTGGCCTTGGCTGATGAGGATTTTACAAAAAATGGAATTCCCCCCACTATTTCTAAACTTGATAACGGTACTCCATACGCGACCTACGGCTCAGATCTGCACTCCGGGTTTCCTTTCACCCAAATTTAACCTATTTAAAGGGACGAGACAAGGGTGCCCCCTGTCCCCACTACTCTTTAAACTGGCTCTGGAGCCCTTACTCAGACTGCTGCAATCCAGCCTGGAAGGAATCCCTATCGGCACAGCAAAAATTTTACAAGCTGCATTTGCAGATGATTTAGTGCTTTTTTTTGGCGGACCCAGTAACCCAGGTACCGATCATCCTTAATATATTAGATGAGTTAAGCCCCCTCAGTGGCTTTAAAATCAACCAATCTAAGAGTGAACTACTCTTCCTCACAAGCGCAGGCCAAAAACAACAGGGCTTAGAAACCTTGCCCGTAAAAATTAGCAGTAAAGTACGATATTTGGGTGTTCTCTTTAATAGAGACCCCTCCTCGTTATACTCATTAAACTATGATCCACTATTCAGAGACCTCCAAGACAAATTAATAAGATGGGAAAATCTACCGATAAATCTAATGGGAAGAATAGCAATCCTCAAATCTGTCTGTTTCGGTAAATTACTCTACCCACTCCAAACGATCCCTCTTTTAATTAAACATATCGATATCCAAAATCTGGAAAAAAATTTCAAGCGATTCCTATGGAAAAGTAAAAAAGCAAGGATTGCCCTATCTAAACTAAAATTCCCAAAACATAAAGGAGGCCTGGGTCTACCTGACATAAGACGCTATAACCTAGCCTTCCTGTTTCGACATGTGAGGGACTGGGTCCGCCAGACAAGTATATATTCCAACTACAGTCTAGAGGAAGCCTATGTAGAACCCTGGTCACTAACTGCCATATTGCATACTCCATATAGAAATTTACCTTCCAGGCTGAAATGTAGTGGGTTAATACGAGACACATGGGCCACACGGAAAGAAATGCGGAAACAGTTTCAAGTCCCTATGCATATCTCTAAGTACATGCCCCTATGGGGTCACCCGGGGTTTTCAGCTAGCATGGCCCATGGAGGTTTTAGTGCATGGGAAGACAGGGGTATTACAAAACTGGGAAATGTTCTCTCACTGAGTGAACATAGATGGTTATCTTTTAAGGAACTCCAAGATGCTTTTGGTGTGCCTCGGTCGCACTTCCTATTTTATGCACAACTCAAATCATATGTTACCTCTCAAGTAAAGGATATATCCAAAATTTGGTCTATAAATGACTTTGATTTATTTTTCTCCCCCACAATTTCTAAATTATCATTGTCAGACATACAGAAAAGAATGGAGCACCGCTCCCTGGGGGGGGGGGGGGGGGGGGGGGGGGGGGGCTCCGAGGTATACCAGAAGAACTGGTTAATGCACATTGAAGATACTCTCATAGGAGATAAAGTCATAGAAGGGAATTTGGTGTTTAGGTCTTTGATGTCATGTGAAACGTGGAGGAAGTCTCATTATAAAATGATAAACAAAGCAAAATATGCTTTCAACTTAAAGTATGTCAATCCTCCCCCCCCACTATATTCCGGCCTGCCCTAAATGTAAAGAACCACAGGCAGATATGTTTCACTGTATTTGGTCCTGTGCTCCTATCACTCTATATTGGTCAAAAGTTCAAAAATATGTAAAAGAACTATGCAAATTAGACTGGCCACTCACACCCCAGCTCTACCTGTTTCACTTTAAGGAAGACCCTGAATCCACAAGTGTGGCTACGCAACCCATGCCCAAAGGAAACACAAGACTGGCGCATCTAATCTTAGCAGCTGCCAAAAAGACTATTTACAACAAGTGGATTTATGCCTCCTCCCCGACTATATTAGACCTAAAAAATGAGCTAACACACTTGCTCAATCTAGATAAACTAGAAACACTGCAGCACAAAGAAAAACTCACAAAGTCATTATTTACAACCTGGAAGAACTTTATTCTCCATTCCCATACCGATGCAGAACTACATAAGCTAATGGACCACTTCAAATATACCTCCTGGTACACTCTGCTGGACTTGCAAGACAAACTTGGCAGACTGAAAGTTCCAGGGCGACAGTCGCCCATTTGTACCTGATTTTCCCACTTCTCAACAACGCGGCTACCCAACCAAAGGACTTTTGGGGCCTGCCGCTGGTTCAACGCAGCTAGTCATACCTCAAAGATCAGCTCTCCTTCTATAGCTCAGGCCCTGTAACCTGGAGATAGGGGGGGGGGGGGGTTTCAGAGGATAGTGGGGTTGGATAAATGGTAAGGGAAAGGGGTATTTCATGTATATGTCTCACTTGTACTAAGGTTTTGGCCACGCAACTGTAAACCTCTTGTCCTTATTGTTAAAATAATAAAATATGTTTTAAAAAGCGGCTGCAGCTGGAGGGAGACGGGAGGCAGAGGAGAGCATCGCGCAGGCTGCAGGCTGGTGTGCACAGTGTCTTATGTCCGCAGGTGCTTCGATCATGCTCACACTCCTGCTCGCTAATGTCTTATGTTATGCCCGCATGTGGATGGCTGAGTGAGTAACGCTGACTGTAGGCAGCAGCACTTGGTATATTGGAGGGAGGGAGTCTCTGCAGCACTATCCATATTGTAGGGAGTGGGCTTGCCAGTGTCATTGGTCAATACAGCAAACAGGACAGAGGAGGACAAAACAGAGGACACAGGACAAAGGAGGAAAAAACAGAGGACACAACAGGTTACACAGGAAGACACAACAGGGGACAAAAAAGGTACTAAGGGGACACAGGAGGACACAAAGGGGACATGAGGGAACACAGAAAGACACAAGAGGAACATAATAATTGTGGGGAGAAGATCCATAAGATGCCCCTGCACCATGGATGCACCAGGTTTAATATTTTTCTTCCCTAGTTTTTGTCCTCTAAACCTAGGTGCGTCTTGTGGTCTGGAGCGTCTTATTGTCCGAAGAATACAGTATGTTTTAACTGTTAGGTCTTTTCCGCGAGCGCACGTCATCACTGTGGAAGAGTCTAGTAGGAAACAATCTGTGCATGTACTGTTTGTTGAAGCTAACTCCCTTCTTTGCTGCATCTGTTTTGAATGCAAGTTGTGTAATCTGCCTGTGTTTTGAGCTCTGCACATCTATGCAGCTGGTCAATTCAGGTGCAGCCTTTATCTGGATGTGTTGCCAGTATCTCCTGTTGTACAAAAAATGCAAGACTTATTACGGCTAGCTGCATCCATGTGTATCAGTTTGCATTCACATATTTAGATTAGGGATTGGTGCATAATTTGCATCTGATTTGTATTCAAGGTGTGTATTTAAGCCCTGGGGGTGGGGGGTCTCTGCACACCCCCGTCGGTTTCATTTCATTTGCAGCCTGTTTAAGAGCACTGCCAATTGTTTGCTGTTTTTTGGCAACTAATAGTGAAGTCATAGTAGTAAGTAAATAAGAAAATAGTGAGTAAATAAGAATAAACTGTAATTAGGTCTAGTATGCAGACTTTCCATTAGTGTTCTTTTATTAGCCTCACTGCAGGTTTGCTATAAAGGAAATGTATTTTGGTTTGCATTCACTTGTATTTTCTTCCTGCATTTTATATATTCTGAAAACTATATAAATAGACATTACACATGAATATTTCATATGTGAATCTTACAGCCAGGAAATTACAGGATGTGTTCCTAGCAAGACCAAGTGGCTTTATTCAATTTAGTAATAAAACAGGTCAGATGGAATAGCAGCATCCCCCGTAATATATTGCAGCTTTCTAGTATCTGCTGTAGAGTATCCCATTTTTACACTATGCTCTATGGCAGGGGTCCCCAAACATTTATGGTCGAGGGCCGGGTCAACATACTTCAGACTGCTGGGGGCCGGAGTATACATAAAATGATGTAGAAGTCTTTGTGGGCCAGACAGTGAAACATATTCAGGTGACAACCTGCAGTGCAATTGGACAGCGGTGTCACCTCATGTGGAATTTGATTGGAAACCAACGAATTACTGCTTTCTGGCTTCCATGTGGATGGGTGGTGCCAGCACTCCTATTCTATATGCGGACCACCAATATTTAAAGATGTAGCGGACTGCATCTATAAGTAATACATTTTGTGTGTGGGGGGCCAGTAAAAAAGCCTCAGGGGGCCACATTCGGCCCGCGGGCCTTAGTTTGAGGAACACTGCTCTATGGGGTATTCCTGCCTCCCTGTGTCCCATAGTATATTCCATATCTCCAGTGCCCCCTGTGGTGGATCTCTGCTTCTTATTGTTACCTCTCCTGTAGTATATTCCAGCTTTCAGGTGCCCCCCCCCAATAGTATATTCCAGTCTGTATCCCTGCTTCCCAGTGTTCCCTGTAGTATGTATTACAGTTTTTCAAATCTTCCAGTGTCCGTTGCAGAGAATACCAGCATTCTGGTGTCCTTCTTAATGTATTTCAGCTAGTGACATAGCTAGATATTATGGGGCCCCCATAACAAAACTTTCATGGGGCCATAAGATGTAGGAGTTCTTGAGAAATGCCGCCTGCCTCTACCCTATGGATATGAGTTAACTGGGAGACTAGCATTCTCATGTGAACTATACTGCGAATAGTCTATGGGCACTTAGATAAAATCATAGGGTGGAGGAACACAAGAAAGTTGGTGAATACATCAAGTACCACCTGGGACCATTCTAATCCAGGACCCCATTGCAGCTGCTATGACTATTGCTACGCCCTTGATTTCAGCTTTCCCCAAACCCCAGCAGTGTTTTCCAGCATTGCAGTGTTGACTATAATTTATCCCCGCCTTGCAGTGTATCCTGTACGATATTCAAGCTTAGCAGTGTCCCTGTAGTGTACTCCTTGGCAGGGGCTATTACAGCTCCTGCACACAATACAGTATTCACTTCTGAATGATGAATGGCCTGGTCATAAAGGCCAAAATGACTAGATCCGCTGTTGAATTCTCCTAGAGATCACCTAAAAAATGACTAGTAAATGATCATTATGCAGGAGAACAGAGGCGCCAAAAGGATAAAAGGAAGCTAAATGAGCTTAAGAAAACTAATTCTTAGTAAATAGAGGAGGTAGTGGTGGGCTTACTTCCTCCAAGTAGACACACAACGACTGTAGTAAAGACAGCCAATATATTTTATTTATGAACTCCAAATATGCAACGCGTTCCGCAGGTTTGATCCCGCTTCATCAGGCAATAACAATGGAGCAATAGCATATGTGGTCAGTAGAAGAGCCAGGCACCTCTGTGTAGTAAATGATCATTGTTGTTTTGCCATTAGATGTGTTGGTTTATATGGAACAGTCCTAAGGTGCATACACACCTGTGATTGATGTCACCCATCAGAGATCTGGACCCAATCCACTTGGGCAGAATAGCAACAGACAGAGTTTGTCCCCAATTAAACCGCACCACCAAGGTATTGGAAAAGTAAACAAGCTTTTATTATGTCCATATCAAAAATTTAAAAACATAAAAACAATGCACAAACATGGTACGAACAGTCTAAGATTGGACAATGCAATAATTTGGTATAAAAGGTATGCAAAGCCCCCCTGTACTGGTAAGAAAGACCGTGAACAGTGAGTGTCAGTCACTCATGTATAGATAAAGCATGTGTATAAGCACCCTGCATCCACATGCAGGGGTGGAAGAGAGAGTGAATGCACTGTATAATAGAATGCCAAGTGAATGAGCAGAGTAGATAGTGCACAATAGGACCCAAGAAAGGGTGTATGAGCAGCGTGAGTGACCGCAATAAAAGAGCAGAATGACGGAGAGAAAATCACCATTTGTGTGAAGGACACCAAGAGAGAGGTGTCTGTGAAATGTGGGCTTACCAGCGGTGGACTAAGCAGCAGGGCATAGACGTGCAGGCCAAATCCACTTGGGCGACATCACTGGGTCAGCCAGTACAGATGTTTGTCAGCTGAGTAGGTGACGACACATACAGTAGCAATGCAGGGGGGCAGAGTGATGACGGATTGGCGGGCGCACGTGTGAGGTAAAACAAGTTGCCTGCCGATCACGTGAGTAGATCTCCCGGACGGATAGGTTGGGGTCCGGGGCTGCTGTACACATGCTTGATTGTTGGCTGAGGAGGTTGTTATTGGCTGCCTTAGCCTACTTTAGTCAAGAGTGTATATGAGCCTTTACACAGATCTCTGAAATGGTTGGAAGCTGGTTATTGGTGGGTCATGGCTGGTGGTCAGAATTAAGCCTCCAGCAACTCTCTCTGCTTCACTCTGGCTTCCCTCTACCTGGGTGCCTCCAAGAGAACCTTTGGGGAACAAAACATGGGAGGCCAGAGCCATCTCACATGTGTGTACCTTGCTTTGGTATTCCCATTTGATCGATTACCTTCCAGGAAATTGATCGGATTGATCGACTGTCCTGAAAATAGCCAACAGATATACTTGTGTGTAGTGGGCCTTGTTGTTAGGTTCCATCGGTCTATCCGAACATCTATTTAGAAGCATGAAGTATATTGAAGAGTCAATAAGTGTAGGCCTCTGGGAGAAGGGGCCTGTACTTGGTCTGAGAGTACAGCCTCCATCACCTATGCTCATTGTTATGCAACAGCTACTTTTAAAGTTAATTGGAAAAGGTACAGGTTTAGGATCTGAATTAGTGATAGCCATGTCTAGGAGAACTCATGGAGGAGCATTTGATTACTTTGGTCAGGTGATATGTAATTTGCTAATAATGATCATAAGCTAAAGCAAGATGTTATCACAGCAAATCAGTGCTTTGCAAATCTAACAGCTGGTCAATCACATGCTACTCTGTAAGTTCTCCTAGACATCACCATAACTAGTCTAGATGAGTAAGGAGGGGGTAGTAGCATTTGTGGAGTGTCACATGAGTGTAAAAGAGCTACACATGCAAAAATCACCTTCAAAGGTGAACTGTCACATTTTTATTGAAACCTAAATAAATTAAAAAAAGACTGACAAAATCATTCACCTTTTCTCTACAACATGCAACGTAAGCTTTTGAATTTTTTTTTACACATTTCTTAAGATCAATATTTAATGTGAGCTTTATTGGAGCCTATTAGACTAATGAAGAAACCAATTGTTAGGATTCTAAATTAAACATTTTTTTTTTCTGGTTGAACTTGATGGACGGGAGTCTTTTTTTTTTCAACCATTCTGTGTAACAAAAAAATATATATATATTAGGCATGTATGATATAGTTATGTTACAACACCGAGGCTGAAATTATAAGACATTTTCCCAAATGCTTTCAGAATTACCCATCAATCACTCACGCTCTGATATCCTCCAGCCAGTCGAAGATCTGTCTTTTGTTCTGCAGAAAAGCCGCTGTTCTCAGTGGTGTTATCTCATTATTAATCTTTTGCTCTTGGGGCTATAGCAATTAGTTCTAACTTACTAAATTGACGTTACATTATTAGTGTATGAATAATGTTTCTTCTTTGTAAGGTCAACCTACTGCTATAGTTGTAAATTAACTTTATTTGTTTAAGAGATTACTCTCCTACATGAAGCAGTGTCCACAGCTGCTGTTAACTACTGTTCAAATCCAAACATTAGATGAAGCTTGAACAGACAAAAAGAAGACAACCAACAGTCCAGACAACCAACAGCCCAATATGATGTAGTACGTTAGTATAGTGCATGGGTGGGGAGAACAAACACGACCCCACACAGGCTAAAAAGCAGTAACACCCTTCCACCAAGGGTAGATAAAGATCGGTAGATAATCGGTAGAACAACTTTGGATTAGTAAAAATTTGTTCAATAAAAATGTTTTTTTTTTTAAATGGACCCATAGTGTCTTCAGTTAGGAGGTAACTCCACCACAACCTCCTTTTCAGTTTTTTTGGTGAATTTTATTCTTCCTGGCTCCTTTATTCTACCAATTATCTACCAAACATTAGATGAAGGTCAGATGTGCAAAGCATGTTCCCCCCATCATCCTTTGGACCATAAACACCTTGGCCGCTACCTGTACTGGTTCCCCTTCAGAGGCCTTGGGCAGCCTCCAGGTAACATAGCTTCCAAGTCACATAGAAAAAATGTTCCAAAGTTTGGGAATGGCTCAAGAGAGGTTAAAAGGGACCACAAGACAGCCTGCATGTGGCACCCCTGCCAACACGTAATTGCATTATTATGTGGAACCGATATCTCTTTGAAGGATCGAGAGATAATGTAGTAGGTTTCAACTCCTGCTATTTCTGGTATTGCATAGAATTGTTTGCAATTACATTTTCCAGGAAGGCTCTTAATGCAGTCATTAATAGTCAACTTCTGCTTGGTAATGAGCTCTTCTACTTGATCTGATACTAAATGGTACCAGCTCATATTCTGGAATCCAACATTTTTTAAACTTCAAACTCTTTATCTATATCAACCAGAATGAGGGGGAAGGAAATTCTAGAGATCGACCAGGAAAATACTCTAGAGCATCTTCAAGCATGGACTACTGGATGTATTCAGGAAAAAATGCTGTAGCCCCAACTTGAAGGCCACTGGATTAATCTTCTGGCAAATAGGAGAAGGAGTAGATTAACTTTGGATACAACTTCTTAGAAGGGCATATAAGATTTAGATTAACACTCTACCCCCCCAGGAGGGCTCAGCAAAGAGGTGAATGGACGGCGTTTGCACTGTCCCGGAAGACTTATGGAGATGGGACCTGAGGAGCCCATTGCTGGACGTTAGAAGGGTGAGCACAAACAGGGGAGAACAGTTAATTTAATGCAGACTGTCCTGGCCAAGATCTGAACCGGGAAAACCCCAACAACTCTCCAAGGGAAGAGTGCTGTCTGTCTGTCCCAGCCCTAAAGTGGAGCCCAACCTTGCAGGGTTAGGTATAAGCATGATTTACAACCCTGATTTGTAGTTAAACAGCTGGTTGCTTATTACCTAATAAAGAAATCTAAATAATTTCACTGCCTGGGCTCTGTTAAAGAGAATCTATATTCTAAAATGCTTACAATAAAAAGCATACCATTTTAATCATGATGTACTCCTGGGCCCCTCTTTGCTGCTTCTGTCACTCCCTGCTGCAATCCTGGCTTGTAAATGCCAGTTTTATTCAGTGTTTACAAACAAAAAACATGGCTGCTAACCAGCATGTGATAGGCTGAGAGAAGCTCAATCTGTGACTCATACAGAGCCTGGAGGGGGCGTGGAGAGGGTGTGTATAATATCTACCTATCACAGCAGAGCAGCACATTCCTGCCTGAGCCGACAAAGCTGACAAAGGAAAGAAGATTCAATTATATAACAGAGATAAATACAGCCACTGTGCAACTAGGAAAGGCTGCAGTAAGACAGACCACATTAGAACAGGTATAGGGACTTATAGGATAGAAGAAATAAGGCTGAACATTTTGTTACAGAGTCTCTTTAACATATTTTCTCTGTTCTGTTACTAGCTTTATAATTGTGGGCAGCATTGTCTCTAGCTAGAACCCCCCCCCCATACAGCTTTGAGACGGCAAAGTCATTTGTACGTTGTTCTGCTGCAGCCATGATTAATACCTTATAGAACTACAAGGGCAGCTGGCAGTTACTGGACCTTTGGGTGTCCCACTGAGCCTGATTTACTAAGCCCCAGAAAGGTCAAGTGTGGTTCTTCACTTTGCCAGGTGAAAGCATCCTTCTGTATACAGAGGGATTGCATGTGGGCAGAGAACCGCACCGATGTGCAGAGATCCTCAGCTTCCAGCAGTGATCAGAATTACTAGATGTTTTTATGGTTTGTATGGTTTCCAGTTTGTATATATTTCTGACCTGGTAGTTTATCTTTATAAAATATTACTAATCCTAAACCTAACCCATTGAAGCATCTTTTTACCATAAGCTAAATTTGATTAGAAATAATTTTAACTGAAACTTGAATGAGATTTTATTCCACTAAAGTAGAGGAGCTGATCCGTGCCCATGTATGATGATTTCACGCCAGCGCAGGGGCATCACAGCGAATCATACTTCAGCTTCACCCTGTGCTTTTTCACACTCTTTATTAAAGGCTATCATGAGTGATGCTTACTGATCAAATATCCCAGTCAACATGTCTGAGAAAGAGAAACATGAACTTATAAAAGCAAAAAAAAACAAAAAACAACTACAACTAGGCACCCTGGCCCAAGCTCTCGCTATGTCTGCCAAGTAGCTAAGAGCCGAAATTTTGAGTCATTATCAGAAAATGTGCAATTTCATACTTTTTGGGCTTGATTCACAAAAGAGTGCTAACTGTTAGCACGGCAGTTTTCGCACGGATTTTCGCATTGAGCGTGCTCGATAATGTTTCCGCGCGCAAACGCGAATTTTCCCACGAAAGCGATATCATTTTGGCACGAAAATTCGCGTTTGCGCGCTAAACCATTATCGTACGGCCGTGCTAACCGTAGTGCTAACTGTTAGCACGGCCGTTTTCACGCGAATTTTCGCATTGCGCGCAATTGCGCGATCGCAAATTTTCACGCGAAAATGATATCGATTCTGTGTAAATCAACCCCTTTGTGTTGTAATTTCATGTTTCATTTGTAATTCCATAATTTAGCATAATTACATAAAATTACAGGTGACACTAAATCGTAATTTTGTGTTTTATGCAAAAATGTGTTCTGAGAAATACTTGTAATTATGAAAATGTTCGGAAATATGAAAGTTTCATAATGAAAATGATCATAATAATTAACATTTCCTGTATGGTTTTATTACACAAAATTTAGCATAATTTTTTTGAGATTATGATTTTTTCATTAAAGTAGACCTGAACTCAGAACTTCCTTTCTGCTCTAAAAGCAACAGCATGATAACCTTTAAAGGATACCCGAGGTGACATGTGACATCATGAGATAGACGAATGTACAGTGCAAAGGACACTATTAACTATGCTGTATTCCTTGTTTTCCTTTTCTCTGCCTGAAAATCAGATATGCAAGTGACACTTCCTGTCTGAGTCAGGACTGGGTCAGACTACAGTGTACCCAACAGTGATAAAAATTACAGTCATAAAACACTTTCCTAGCAGAAAAGTGCTTCTCAGAGCAGGAAAGAAATAAAAGGGTCAATGTTTCATAGATTTTAGCTGTGACATACTTCAATACATGTGTCATTGAGCAGAAACAATGAAACCGTGAACACTTAAAAAGTAGATTTAAATATAAAATACAACTGTGGGATATCTAAAAAAAAAAAGTCATTTCTAGGAGAAGGAGGATAGATGCAATTGTTTATCTTTCTTTCTTTTTATTTTTATCTTGGGTGTCCTTTAACCTCCTTGCCGGTCTAAAAAATCCGGCAAGGAGGCAGCGCCGCACATTTTTTTAATTTTTTTTTTTTTTTAAATCATGTAGCAAGCCAAGGGCTCGCTACATGATAGCCGCTAAGCGGCGGCATCCCCCCACCCACTCCGATCGCCTTCGGCGATCAGAGTATGCAGGGAATCCCGTTGAGAACGGGATTTCCTGCAGGGCTTCCCCGGTCGCCATGGCGACGGGGCGGGATGACGTCACCGACGTCATGGACGTCGGGACGTCATAGGGAATCCCGATCCGCCCCTTAACGCTGCCTGGCACTGATTGGCCAGGCAGCGCAGGGCTCTGGGGCGGGGGGGAGCGACTCGGCGCGGCGGATTGCGGCGGATCGGCGGCGAGCGGCGGCGATCAAAAGTTACAAGCAGCTAGCAAAGTGCTAGCTGCTTGTAACAAAAAAAAAATTATGCGAATCGGCCCAGCGGGGCCTGAGATATCCTCCTGCGCAGGTTACCCCGAGCTGAGCTCGGGATAACCGGCAAGGAGGTTAACCACTTCAGCCTACAGTGTAGTTTCACCTTATGCATCCGAGGCAACTTTCATCTCCCATTCATTGGCCAATAACTTTATCACTACTTATCACACTGAGATGATCTATATCTTGTTTTTTCCGTCACCATTTAGGCTTTCTATGGGTGATACGTTTTGCTAAGAATTATTTTATTCTAAATACATTTTAACAGGAAGATTAAGAAAGAAATTGTAAAAAGTCATTATTTCTCAGATTTGGCCATTATAGTTTGAAATTAATACATGCTACTGTAATTAAAACCCATGTATTTTATTTGCCCATTTGTCCCGGTTATTACACTGTTTAAAATATGTCCCTTTCACAATTTATGGCGCCGATATTTTATTTGGAAATAAAGGTGCATTTTTTCAATTTGCGTCCATCACTCAAAACTATATAAAGCCAACATAGCATAGCAACACCGCGTACGTTAAAAAAGGGCGTCGGGAAAAAAGGGCGCAGGGTTTTAAACGATAAGCATGAATAACGTTTAAAAAAAAAATAGTGCTATATTTCGTTTAAAAACAATGTTTTATAAAGTTATAAATCATGAAATAATGTGTATAAAATCGGCAATTGTAAAAACGTTAATCTTCCCTGTTTAAAAAGTGAAATGCATAATAACGTTTTATAAAAGATTAATAAGAATTTTACTAAAGCTATACCTAACCCTACTCTCATACAGAACCCTCCCTGTACTTACCCCTAACCCCTAGACCTCCCTGGTGGTGCCTAAACCTAAGACTCCCCTGGTGGTGCCTAAACCTAAGACCCCCCAGGTGGTGCCTAACCCTAAGACCCCCCTGGTGGTGCCTAAACCTAAGACCCCCCTGGTGGTGCCTAACCCTAAGACCCCCCTGGTGGTGCCTAAACCTAAGACCCCCTGGTAGTGCCTAACCCTAAGACCCCCCTGGTGGTGCCTAAACCTAAGACCCCCCAGGTGGTGCCTAACCCTAAGCCCCCCCTGGTGGTGCCTAAACCTAAGACCCCCCTGGTGGTGCCTAAACCTAAGACCCCCCTGGTGGTGCCTAACCCTAAGACCCCCCTGGTGGTGCCTAAACCTAAGACCCCCCTGGTAGTGCCTAACCCTAAGACCCCCCTGGTGGTGTTTAAACCTAAGACCCCCCCTGGTGGTGCCTAAACCTAAGACCCCCCTGTGATAAGCATTAATAACGTTTGAAAAAATATTGTGCTGTTTTTCGTTTAAAAATAATGTTTTAAAAAAGATTGTACTGTTTTTCGTTTAAAAATAATGTTTAAAAAATTATAAATCATTAAATAATGTGTAAACATGAGAAGCAGTTATAAAACAGTAAAAGTCTCCAGGCGCCACTTGAAAAACGTTATTTTTCTCCGGCGCCCTTTTTTCCTGTTGGGCGCCCATTAAACGATATTGATTATGGGAGTGAATGGCGGCGCCCTTTTTGTCCACTTGCCTCAGGCGCCCGAATTTACTGTTTCCAGCAACACCACCTCTGTAACTGCAGACCCAAATTGCACATATATTGCAGAAAATAAAAACCACAAAGATTTAAGCAGTGTTGTTGTGCAGAAGAAAGTCAAGGTGACGGGCAAGCAGTAAATGTGTCTGACATTCCAGCGATCTGTGCTGTCCGTGTGGGGTACAGAGACCACTGTATATATACAGGGAACATAACAATATTGACCTTGCTGGCTTACAATGAGCCCCAGCCTTCCTTTCTTTGCTCCTGTTCTGCTAATGAGGACAATGAGCTTGCTGACAAGGATGGAGCTGCAGGGTGCTGACTGGAAAATGGGAAACCTTCTATGGCAGGGCAGATCTATGGTCTTTTAATCAAAAGGAATGACAAGTTCTTTTGAAGTGTTCTTTTCAAGGGAACATGGAACGACAGAGAAGGGAAAATAGCCTTGCTGAATGTAAAGCTCACATGACCAGTGTCAGCAGGACTTCAATGAAATGGTCTTATGTTCAATTACATAATTGGGCCTTGCCTTACCCCAATAAATTCTGAGCCATAACAACCTGCTGAGGCGAGAATATGTGACCTCCGCATTCTGTGTCTTTCATTACTTTCTCTGGTGTTCTTTCTTTTTCTATTCTCTTTTGTCCCTGGTGCTTATAACACCTTGTCATTTAATTTTACTTCAGTTTGTTGCAGGTTTATAGTCATGTTATGACTAATTGAACACCATAACGAGAATGATTAATAACTAAGCATTTGCAATATGGGTTTCCAATATCAAATTGATCTAACAGTGAATGTTTACGGGCCTGGAACATTCCTTGCATCGTCTCTCCAGTCCTGGGCATATCAAGCATATCTAGTAAAAGGACTACAGCACTTGTCTATTTTATTTCCTGACTAGTTTCTACCCTTGCTGATAACAGTCGCATAGCAAAGCCTTTTGTTATTTATTATATATTCTTGAAAAGTTACTTTTACATGTTGCAGTTTTGTGAATGAATGTTGTTGTTTTTTCACTCTTTTTAACCTGAAACATTCATTGATAAATATTTGGGAGGAATCCAAGAGCCAATATGGTGAAGTTTATAACACCGGAATTAAGACAATGTGAAAATGATATTCACATTTGTGTGCTACAACAGTGCAGAGCTGGGACAAGGTCCTCCAGCACCCAAGGCTGAGACATGCCTCTCCATCCCTCCCACCCCAGCCGTCACACACTGATTGCTATTAGACTAAGAGGCGCTCCAGGGGCCCCAGCTCCCCCCCCCCCCCCAACACCTTAAAATCTAGTTATCTGGCTTGCAGTCACTGCAATGTATTCCCTTCAAACACAATAGGGGAATGATAGCCGAGTACGTTGTGCGCCCCCTCCCACACTGCGCCCTGAGGCTGGAGCCTCTCTCGCCTCTGCCTCGATTCAGTCCTGCAGCAATGGCTCAACTTTAGGCTGGTGGGGAGAACAAACCTGACTCCACTTGGGTTAAAAAGTTGCTCTCTGTAGTAAAGGTCAGGACAACACCCTCCACCCAAGGTCATATGATTATCATACCTCCCAACTTTGTGAGATGAGAAAGAGGGACACTTAAGCCATGCCCCTGCCACACCCCGATCACGCCCCCATCACACCTCTAGTCACACATACCATAAAGATTTCATAAATAAATAAAACATGTTTTATAATTGAAACCACACTGGTCCTTTCTATCCTGGTTCATTTTCTTTCATATTAACATTTTAAAATTAGTAATATATCAATTTAAAGGATGGGAATAAAGTTTAGAGTCAAACACATTTTTTAGTAGAGAAATATATATATTTACATAGAAAGAGGGACAAAGTCCTGAAAGAGGGACAAATCTGGAGGAAAGAGGGACAGAGGGACAGGGCTCTCAAAGAGGGACTGTTCCTACGAAAGAGGGACAGTTGGGAGCTATGGATTATGTACATGGTTCAGAGACACCAAAGTGAAATAATATTGTTAAAAACTGTTTAAAAATAAGGAGGTAAAGGTAAACTTACCTCTGGAATTGTTTTGGCTGATACTCCCCAATTTGCAGAGATCAGGTCATGAGAACCATTCCAGTAGGTGACACTGTTCATGGCCTCCTAGGTCTTACTGCATTTTCACTATCAAAATCTCCACACTGAAACTTTGGGCACTACTTTTTCACAGATGAACATGGCTGGCATTTGTCACTCACCGTTGACATCATGGATTTCCTTTGAAATTTTCTTCTGCAGGAACAGAAACTTCATAACCGTTGGGAGTTCAACTCTCAAAAGTGTTGATTCATGCAATAGCAGTAATATTACTGTGCATGGCAATATTGCTGTTATTTCTGCACTTAAACACTTGCCGACCAATGGATTTTTCACTGATCGGTGCTGCGGGGGCTCTACAGCCCGCAGCACCGATCAGGAGTGCAGCAGGGCGATCAGACTACCCCCCTTTTTTCCCCACTAGGGGGATGTCCTGCTGGGGGGGTCTGATCGCCGCCGGCCATCTGCGTTTTGCGGGGGGGGGGGGGCTTCTCAAAGCCCCCCTCCGCAGCCATTTCCGCCCTCTTCCTCCTTACCTCCCTCCCTCCCTCTCTCCGTAATGCGCAGGACGGAGTTCCGTCCTGCGCATTGAAGGATAGGCTTCAGCCTATCATATGCCGGCGATCCCCGGCCAATCAGAGGCCGGGGATCGCCGATCTGCCTTACGGCGCTGCTGCGCAGCAGCGCCGTATGATGTAAACAGCGGGGATTTCTTCCCCGCCTGTTTACATTTTGCCGGAGAGCTGCGATCGGCGGCTCTCCGGCTGTTCACGGAGACACCCTCCGTGAACTGACATGGAAAGGCCGCTCGATCGAGCGGCCGTTTCCATGGTAACCCGCAGACGACCAGTTTACGCCATTCGGCGTTAGCTGGTCGTCAAGAGGTTAAAGAGAATCTGAAGCGAGTATAAAACTCGCTTCTTCTCTTATATTCAGCAGGGGCATGTGTGCCCCTGCTAAACCGCCGCTATCGCGCCGCACAACGGGGGTCCCTTACCCCCCAAATCCCCTCCGTCCTCACCGGGGATCTCTTCCACATTGAGGCAGGGCTAACCGCTGCAGCCCTCCCTCACGCGCGTCTGTCAGCGCATATCTCCGCCTCTCCCCCGCCCCTCTCAGTCTTCCTTCACTGAGAGGGGCGGGGGAGAGGCAGCGATGCGCCGCTGATAGACGCGCTGTGAGGCAGGGCTGCAGCCGTTAGCCCTGCCTCTAGGAGCAGCAAAATCTACGACCAAGTTGGTCGTAGATTTTGCAGGGGGGGGGGGGGGGGGGGGAATTGGGGGGTAAGGGACCCCCGTTCAGCCGCGGGATAGCAGCGTTTTAGCAGGGGCACGTGTATAAGAGAAGAAGCGAGTTTTTTACTCGCTTCAGTGTCTCTTTAAGTACTGTGAGATATGCTAGTAGCGTGACCCATGGCGCTCTAGTAGCGTGACTGCTACTACGGTATCATTCACATTACCATAGTAACGGTCATGCTACTGGAGTCCCGCAGGTCACGCTACTACCGTATCTTGCAGTACTTATGCACAGAGGTAACAGTAATATTGCAGAGCGCAGTAACATTATCGCTATTTCAGGAATCAACCCCAAATACTTCACACTTTTCATTGATGTAGCTCCATCAATGATGGCAATACAAAGAAATATGAATGCTATGATCCACTAAGTTTGCACTTTACTATATAAAATAATATTCTTTACAGTTACATTAACAAATACAGAAGTAGTTTGGATCAGCACCCATCAAAGGAGAAAAGTGTGTGCCCAGGCTTACAGCATTCCACACCACTGGAGCTGTTACTTGCAAGGAAATCCACTTGAAGCAGGCACCTCCAATATAGATACTTGTCTCTTTACATGTAATCAATAAAGAGACAAGTATCTATATTGGAGGTGCCTGCTTCAAGTGGATTTCCTTAAAGTTACATTAAGAATATTATGCTCAGATTTTGACTGTGGAATGGGCCAAAAACTTTTCAGCACCCCCATAAGAGGTTACATTTAACATATACATATACTTACATATACTAGATATTTGCCTTCTTAAAACGGAAGGTATTTGCGATTATTCAGATTGGAGTGAGCGTATGAAGTCTCCCATAATGCATCACTGCTGAATATGTAGCTGCCCATCTGTTGTCCCTGAAAGACAACAAAGGGTTAATTTGCATATTCAGCAGTGCTGTATTGTAGGAGACATCATATGCTCATTCCATCATGAATACTTGCAAATACCTCCTGTTTTAAGAAAGCAAATATTTGTTTTGGTTTTTAGTAAAAGGATCTTTCGGTCTATTTTAGCCTCTTTCACACTTCTAGGAGTTCTGGCTCACCATGACCTTTCTGGGTAATCACCTGTAACCTTTTTTTTGTAACATTTTTCAACCTAATTGACTATATAACAAATTGTTGGCCATCAACAAAACTTTGAAGGTTTCCAACTATAGCAGTTGTAGCTCAACAGCACCTGTTCTGAATAGGAGGCCCATGGATCAGAGGGACGGTGAGACTTGGGTACCTGGTGCTCTGGGCCCCCTGCAGCTGCATGGTCTGCTCCCTTAACTGGGCCCTCTGTGGCTGCATGGTCTGCTCCCTTAACTGGGCCCCCCTGCAGCTGCATGGTCTGCTCCCTTAACTGGGCCCTCTGTGGCTGCATGGTCTGCTCCCTTAACTGGGCCCCCCTGCAGCTGCATGGTCTGCTTCCTTAAAGCTGAATATAACCCTGCATTTCAACTTTGCTCTAAAACATTATTTACAGCATATTATATGCAAAAAGCATTTTTTTTACTAGACCAGCATTGGAAGGGTTAAACACAGAGGTTTTAAGTTCCGTGCAGACGTTCAGATAGTTACATTCTATTTAGTTATATGTATATATTTAGAAATGTTACACACTCTTTGGCTGTGCTCCAACTCCTTCTCAGTGAGAGAGATGAGTCACAATAAACACTTAGATACATTTGTGTAAACAAAAAGTATCTAACTCAAGTTCGGATGCGTCTGCAAAAATCTCCAGGGACTTTAAAGCCCTGTGTAACCCTTCCAATGCTGGTCTAGTAAAAAAAAAAATGCTGGTTGCATATAATATACTGTAAATAATGTTTTAGAGCAAAGTTGAAATGCAGGGTTATATTCAGCTTTAACTGGGCCTCCTCTGGTTGCATAGTCTGCTCCCTTAGCACTTGCACCGTGACCTACAATGAATCTTTGAGGTTCCCAGAATCTGAAAAAACTTGTTTATTTGACACGATTCTATTTTAAACCACATTTGTTATTCCAATTCCAATGCAGGAATGAAGCTGTTATGTAAGAGACAAGATTCAGCACCTGTAGGGGATCCAGAAAACTCTGCAATGGGGTAAAACATCTCTAGCCCGGGCAAAGAAATATGTTCTCATCTGAGACGTCCAGAGCAATATGTTTTTGTTTCTGTGGTAGAAAACTTATACTATATTTTCTTTTTCCTGTGTAAGTTTTCCTTGCCAAAAACAACTGGTCAGATCATTCCTAGGCTTCCATGGCTTTCACCACACATATCTGAGCCCAGCCACATCATCCAGTGGAGGATTTAACACAATGAGGGCCTGCTGAGACTCTGTTCTTTCTGGAGAAGAAAAACTGACTACAAATATTAAAGTAGAGCCAGATTGTGTGAGCTCACACAGATGAACAATGCAGCATTCACACCAAGAGCAGCACAGATCAGGCAGAAGGGACATGAAGCACAGTTTAGAGGACCTGTTCTCATACAAATGCCCGCTTACGGGTAGAATGTTTCTGCATGATTGGAAACTCCAATATATATTACAGTATACTGCAGCAAAATGCTATTTTACCAAGTTTAAAAGCCATTTTTCCTATGGAAACTGAAAGAGAAACCATAACCAAGGATTGAACTTCATCCCAATCAGTAGCTGATACCCCCTTTCCCATGAGAAATCTTTTCCTTTTCTCAAACGGATCATTAGGGGGCTCTGTATGGCTGATATTGTGGTGAAACCCCTCCCACAGTGTGATGTCAGGACTGTGAACCTCTGTGAACCTTGTTGCATTGTGGGAAATAGCTGTTTACAGCTGTGTCCAACTGCCAAAAAAGCAAGCATTATCTCCTTCCACTGACATCACCTGCCAGCAGTAAAAATGTCACCATGTGATAAATGTCAGAATGTAAATCAGGGAGAGGAAATATTTGCACCCACTGGACTGATTCTAAGGGGGTCGAGCGTTTGGAACTTTCCATTTGTTATTGTAACAATGAAGCACATTTTAATTACATTGTTTTCACTGGAGTTCCTCTTTAAAAACAATTTTTCTAAAAAAACGACATGGTCTTTTAAAAAAATATGCTACTAATCTCCCTAACGTACATGACCTGATAATGATAGCATGTATGGGGGCTTTACCAATAACCATTAAGTTCAGCACCATTGATTTCAATAAAAAATGCCTTTGGAAATAGAAACTCAGAGCGAAATTTGATATTTACCAGCAAAACTTGGAATCATCCGTATCCACATGGGGGACCTGCAGGAGAGGGACAGACATCTTACCTCTCTCCTGTCAAGGCAAGGGGCTCATCCTCACCTCTAGTGCCCCTGAGACGGTGGGGGTAACTTTTGACCCTCCTTCTATTCTCACTTAACACCCCCCCCCCCACACACACACACACACACACAATTACTACTTTTGATCCCCATTAACTGTAAAATTGAAAAAAAAAAACACTTTAAAAAAATCTTTTGTTATCTAATAGCAGACAACTTTTACAAATCTTGTCTAGGCTTCCTGGATCCAGTGTTCTCCAGTCTTAGTAAATCAGCTTCCTAAGAATCCCATCCTGGCTTTATAAAAGCTTACTCGTGTATCGCAATACATTATCCTGGTTTTATACTACCATAGCCTACTGCCACAATAGCATAGCTTTGCTTTATAAAAGCTCTCCCTGGTTTCTACTCCGTTTTATGTGTTGCTGTACCTTGTAAAGAATGACTCCCTACACAAAGCTGATTTGAGTTAGGGAAAAGGGATTTGCATTGTACAGCAGGTGGCAAGTACAGTAGCCTGTAGCATTCAAGGAGAAATCACATTACATTTGCTCCGCAAATTGATGTGTTGAAGATGAACATGACTGCATGACACTGAGCAATTGTGACATCACATGTACATTCGTATTGGGATCAGTTAAAAATGGCGCCAGAGCCTACAGTGTAAAAATGGCGCCGCATTAATTTGCATTATAAAACGATATTTATCATTTTATGAGTTAAAAAATGGCGCCGCATTAAAAACGATATTTATCGTTTTATGACTTCCATAAAACTATAAATATCGTTTTGAAATGTAAGTCATAAAACGATAAATATCGTTTTGAAATGTGTTGAATATGGGTTTTGCTCCCAGTGTGTGTGTGTATATATATATATGTGTGTGTGTGTGTATATATGTGTGTGTGTGTGTGTGTATATATATATATATATATATACATGAATATATACATACACACATACACACACACACACATATATATATACACACACAGACACACACAAGCACACACACACACAAACACACACAAACACATACACACACACACACACATATATACACCCACACGTGCACACACACACACACACACACACACACACACACACACACACACACACACACACACACACACACACACACACACACACACACACACACACACCCCACACCCCACACACCACACACACCACACACACCACACACACCACACACACACACACACACACACACACACACACACACACACACCACACCCCACACACCACACACACACACACACACACACACACACACACACACACACACACACACCCCACACCCCACACACCCCACACACCCCACACACCACACACACACACACACACACACACACACACACACACACACCCCACACCCCACACACCCCACACACCACACACACACACACACACACACACACACACACACCACACACACACACACACACACCCCACACCCCACACACCACACACACCACACACACCACACACACCACACACACACACACACACACACACACACACACACACACACACACACCCCACACACCACACACACACACACACACACACACACACACACACACACACACACACACACACCCCACACCCCACACACCCCACACACCCCACACACCACACACACACACACACACACACACACACACACACCCCACACCCCACACACCCCACACACCACACACACACACACACACACACACACACACACACCACACACCACACACCACACACACACACACACACACACACACACACTCACACACACACACACACACACACACACACACACACACCCCACACCCCACACCCCACACACCCCACACACCACACACACCACACACACACACACACACACACACCACATCACACACACACACACACACACACACACACACACACACACACACACCCCACACCCCACACACCCCACACACCCCACACACCACACACACCACACACACACACACACACACACACACACACACACACACCACACACCACACACACACACACACACTCACACACACACACACACACACACACACACACACACACACACACACACACACCCCACACCCCACACACCCCACACACCACACACACCACACACACCACACACACACACACACACCACACACACACACACACACACACACACACACACACACACACACACACACACACACACACACACACACACACACACACACACTGCACACACACACACACACACACACACACACACACACACACACACACCCCACACACCCCACACACCCCACACACACACACACACCACACACACCACACACACACACACACATATCCAGGAAAGGAACTTTAAACTCTCAAAAACGAAAAATATTGTTTTTCATAAAAACGATAAATATAGTTTTTGTAAAAACGATAAATACCGTGTTTAGTAAAAACGATACATATTGTTTTTAAAAAATATTGTGCGTACCAGGCGCCATTATTTGGCTGGCGCCATTTTTAACTGGACCTTTTGTATTTTATAGTAAATATCTGTAATAATTGTGGGATTTTCCACCTGATAAGCACAAGCAGTTATCTAAGTGCTGGAGCCCCTAGACATCCCTAAAGTGCAGTTCTCATGCAAGGCTGATCTATATTCTGTTAGATGCCTGACACTGCATAACCATTCTATAGGTCTTACATATACATATACTGTACTGTATATAGCTTTCTGTTTTAAAAAGTATGCTTAAAAGAATACATCACATGCAGTGGCGTAACTACAATTCATTGCCCCCCAGCAAAACTTTTATGCCCCTCCCCCCCAGTGTTCACACCCCTTTCCTTGCCTCCCCTTGATGCCCTTTACAGCCTCGGGGCCCATCTCACAAGGGTCATAAAACAAGTGCGGCCATCATCTTCACACCCATAACAAGTGTAGCTACAAAAACACCTAATCTGAAGTATAGTCCCCTGTATTGGAGGAATGGAAGGTTAGTAGTTGGGGGCCCCCACAGCTCTGTCCCTCTCCCCCTCCCTCTCCCCCTCCCCCGATGATCACAGGAGCCGCTCCTCTCTAGTTATGCCCCCGATCACATGTTCTACTCCAGGAAGAATTTTTGTAAAGACATTTCGGAAATTCAGGAAATTGTGACCAGTGTGCACCGCCACCAAAAGTCAATGCTAATGAATAGGATAGTGTATGTGCTATCTAGTATACTAAATGAGCAGCCTGTCTCCTGTCTGCTAACACAGTCCTCTAGTGGTGGGCAGAATAGAAGCAAGTGACCTATCACATTAGCTGCAGGCCTTGCATATAGAATATTGGAATTTCTCCTGAAACAGTACCTGAACATATTTGCGTCTGGTGGTTAATGCATTGCGGATTAGAACAGTGATTCTCTACCTGAGGTACGCAGGCCACTGGCGGTACATTAGCACCTGGCTGGGGGTCCCCCGGGGGCTGCAGACAAACAGACAAAATGGCAGATCCCACCTCAGGTGTGTAGGTGAATTGGCGCAGAGCCCAACACAGCTACTGGAGTCTCGGCGGAAGGGCAATGGGAAAATGGCTTCCAAAGCCCAGCACTGGAGTATATTTGTGTCTCCTGTGTTGGGCCACCATTGTCGTGTAGCCTATACAAAAAAAGAATGTGGGCAGCAGGGAACAGAGGAGCGCGTCGCCGGAAACAGGCGGGAAGGCAAGAAAGGGGTGGAGAGGCTCTCTGTTTTCATCCAGTGCCTTTTGCAGATCACTGCTGCATGTGACTGGAGGTGTGAGAGGGAGCACGACACTCACATTTAAAGTGAACCTAAAGCCGATAAAAAAAAATTAGATTAACTCACCTGGGGCCTCCCTCAGCCCCCTGCAGCCGATCGGTGCCCTCGCAGCTCCGCTCCGATGTCCCAGGACCCGCCGGTGAGCACTTCCGGTTCGCCGTCACCGGCCGACAGGCATGGGAACGCGTGTGATTCTTCGCGTTCCCAGCCTGTATATCGCCCCCTATGCTGCTATTGCGGCCAGGAGGCCGCAATAGCAGCATAGGGGACGATATACAGGCTGGGAACGCGAACAATCACTCGCGTTCCCATGCCTGTCGGCCGGTGACGGCGAGTGACGGCGAAACCGGAAGTGCTCGCCGGCGGGTCCTGGGACATCGGAGCGGAGCTGCGAGGGCACCGATCAGCTGCAGGGGGCTGAGGGAGGCCCCAGGTGAGTTAATCTCATTTTTTTTTATCGGCTTTAGGTTCACTTTAATGCTTTCTATTGTTAAAATGTTTATACTTTTATAAAAGCTATTGGGAAAGGGGGGGGGGGGGGGGTATTAGTAATACAGAGAATAAGTAGGGGTAAAAGACACATCATTTTTCCAATGTTCCTGCTGCACGTTTTCTCCCTACAGGTACACTTTAAGGACATGTAAAGGAACAAGAAAAGGGCACTATGATGCAAATAACCTGTATTGTGTGTTGGTGACTCAACACCAACACTAATTGCTTACTTTAGATAAAGTTGATCCCAATCTATAATCTAACATGCACCATGTCAGCAAAGGTATATAGCAAAAACATGTAAAGAACAGCTGACTCTTGGGTGCATGCTAGAATACTTTTAATGTGAAAAATAGCTGTACAAAAATTACTTTACAAAAACACACATATACATGTACATATTCTAGGGACATATACCACATAAAATTGTTAAAACAGGGACAATGGAGCCCTGAAGGAAGCCAAATACCCAACACCCCAGAGCTTGATCTCTTAGAGGCTGCAGTCCTCCAAGAGAATATACTACAGGGTACATCCGGAGCTACTCGTATATGGAACTTAGTTCTGTCAGCTTCACAAGTTTGGAAAAGAGCACTTCAGGTTAAACGCCACTTTTGGATTGTAGATGTGTTAGCTGAGATAATTATATATCCAGGAGATACATGTATTCAGTTCCTCATGTCTCAAATGGATTCCAGAACTATCCAGACCATGTCTGTAGTTATGGGTAGCAAAGATTATTTTTCAATTGGACTCAATCGCAGTCGTGTGAGAAAGTCTGTGCCTATTGACTCTGTAGGAAGTATGGACTCAATCGCAGTCCCCAATGACACATAGACAAGTCTCCAAGTTATACTTCATAAAAGGCATCAAAATCAAAGTGGGTGGTATGGAGTGATGAATCAATTCAATCAAACATGGCAAAGCATAGATATAAACTGCGCAAGTATGATGGAAACTGGCAGCAAG
Source organism: Hyperolius riggenbachi (assembly GCF_040937935.1). NCBI lineage: Eukaryota > Metazoa > Chordata > Amphibia > Anura > Hyperoliidae > Hyperolius > Hyperolius riggenbachi. Next base: position 581,793,656 of record NC_090646.1, read on the forward strand.
TGTCCTCAGCGAAGCAATCATGAGTGGCGACCAATACTGTTAGTACGAAGCTCATGCACAGTAATCAACTGATATCCACATGCAAACTGATTGATTGTGGTTAGTAGCGGGATGCAGCGTTCACAGTTCATAGTTACCATACCGCTGGTGTACAGAGTAGAATTGGAGGTATGTTCCGGATGATCCAATTGGATGGTTAGGGGGTGTGGGATGAGGCATCAGACGCTATTATATCTGACATGTTTCGCCGTCTGACATAACGGCCTCTTCGGAGATTTGCGTCTACATATTGAAAGCGCCGAACCGCGAGTGTTCAAGGCGTCTCGCCGGGGCCCGCCCACCTCCTTCCTGGAAGCCTCGGCCAATGGATCTTGGCCAGGCATGAGCGCCGGTCTCCGCCCACCGCACACCGCACGTAGCGGCGCATATGGGTGTGCGTGCCATGCGCTCCACAGTGGGACGCAAACAGGAAGCGTCCCACTGACTACAAGGAGAGGAGCGTCACCGCGAGAGACCCAACGGCCAGAAGTCGGCGCTTATGTTTACAATTTATAATGCTTATCAAACATCGTTAACCTCGCAAACTAACAAAAACTCACGATTTAACGAAAAATTTCTATACTAAACACTTCCTCAAATCACTTTCATAAATGAACAAAATCCTATTTGTTGAAACAAAGATGTTAATAATAGCAAAGTGGACATGAACCACATTAGACCTATATGTATATCTATTGCACACATAATAAAGCCCTCCAAAGAGATATTGTAGGTTATTCTATACTTCCATATATGTTTGCAAATGTCATATACATAAGCACAACATATATACAGAGGGAAAGTAGATGAGACCACAAACGGTCAGATCGTTTCCCATAGAAATTGAATTTGAGTGAGGATAGTCAGGGACTTGGGCCCAAGAGAAGAAGAGCCAGTGAAAAGAAAGAACTGAATAGAGGTGAAAAGAAGCAAAGGAGAGGAAGGGGGGAGGGGGGGGGGAGAGGAAGGGAAGGAAGGGATAGAGGGTGGGTGGGTTCATGCCTACACGGGAAGGAAGGCACCATAGTGGACCGCATCATTGAGGCCCTTTCCTCTAGTCGCATCGAGGGTGAAGATCCACCTCAACTCCATCTGTAAAAGAACCTTATCTACATTACCTCCTCTTTCGTGTGGATGTGCTCTATCCAAACCTACAAAGTGGACAAAACTGGAGTCCCCTCTGTGTGTCAAGTTGATGTGTCTCGAAATGGGGGACCTAAAGTTGCACCCCCCAATGTCGCCGACATGTTCTTTGATGCGTTCTTTGAACGCCCTATTAGTCTTACCTACATAGAAGCATCCACATCTGCATGTCATTAAGTAGATCACGCAGATAGTGTTGCAATTTACAAAATGGCGTAGCCTCCAAGTACGTCCATTGGGGAGTGCAACCTCACCCCCCACCTGTAAATATCTACAGTACACACACCCCCCACAACTATAAGTTCCGAGCACTGTGCAATGTTTTGAGGCTGTCCTCGAGCGGAAATGGCTATTTGTCAAAGAATCTCGTAGAGTGCTTGAACGTTTAAAAGTTACCAGCGGTCTAGGAGATACAAATTCCCGGACCGAAGGGTCAGTGCAGAGTATGTTCCAGTGACGACTTAAAATCTTATGTATTTGGTCTTCCTGATCACAATATCTGGTGACCAGGCGTACTTTGTTATCAGCACTATTTATAGTCTGCTTCCTATCTGATTGACCTAGCAACATGGATCTATCGGTTGCTTTGGCGCGTTTATACGCTTTTTTAAGCCATCTATCTTTGTATCCTCTCTCGAGGAACCGTGCACGTAGGGCTTTGGCCTCCTTTTCGAAATCTGCATCTTTAGAACAGTTTCTGCGGATTCGCAGATACTGCCCAATGGGAATTCCACGTATTGTATGCTTGGGGTGCAGACTTTCTGCTCTCAAGAAAGAATTAGTTGCCGTCTCTTTGCGGAACAGTTGTGTAAAGATATATCCGTCCGCATCCACACTGACCCTTAGGTCCAGAAAAGGTACAGATGTTGTATCACAATTCATGGTAAACCTCAAGTTCAACGCATTCCTGTTAAGCCTTGATATAAATTCATCAAGGAGGTCCCTGCCCCCCGTCTAGAACATCAAAATATCGTCTATGTACTTGTGCCATGAGATAATATGGCACAGGTACATGACCAAACTGTCACTCCCAAAAAGGGCTCGCTCCCAATCCCCCAGGTACAGGTTGGAGAAAGACGGAGCACACGTGGTGCCCATCGCCGCCCCCTGCACCTGGAGGTAATAGGAGCCATCAAAAAGAAAAACATTGTTGCTCAGAATGAATGACAATAGCTCCAAGATGAAGCAATTGTGTTGATACTCAGAAACATCCAATTCAGATAGAAATTTTCCCACTGCAGCGACCCCCTTCTCCTGTGGTATGCTCCGCACCCCGACACAATGGGACGTCCCGGGGGCTTGGATAAGTTCTTATGGACTTTAGGTAGAGCATAAAAAGTGGGGGTAACCGGATTTTTAACTTTCCTCTCCTTTGCTTCTTTTCACCTCTATTCAGTTCTTTCTTTTCACTGGCTCTTCTTCTCTTGGGCCCAAGTCCCTGACTATCCTCACTCAAATTCAATTTCTATGGGAAACGATCTGACCGTTTGTGGTCTCATCTACTTTCCCTCTGTATATATGTTGTGCTTATGTATATGACATTTGCAAACATATATGGAAGTATAGAATAACCTACAATATCTCTTTGGAGGGCTTTATTATGTGTGCAATAGATATACATATAGGTCTAATGTGGTTCATGTCCACTTTGCTATTATTAACATCTTTGTTTCAACAAATAGGATTTTGTTCATTTATGAAAGTGATTTGGGGAAGTGTTTAGTATAGAAATTTTTCGTTAAATCGTGAGTTTTTGTTAGTTTGCGAGGTTAACGATGTTTGATAAGCATTATAAATTGTAAACATAAGCGCCGACTTCTGGCCGTTGGGTCTCTCGCGGTGACGCTCCTCTCCTTGTAGTCAGTGGGACGCTTCCTGTTTGCGTCCCACTGTGGAGCGCATGGCACGCACACACATATGCGCCGCTACGTGCGGTGTGCGGTGGGCGGAGACCGGCGCTCATGCCTGGCCAAGATCCATTGGCCGAGGCTTCCAGGAAGGAGGTGGGCGGGCCCCGGCGAGACGCCTTGAACACTCGCGGTTCGGCGCTTTCAATATGTAGACGCAAATCTCCGAAAAGGCCGTTATGTCAGACGGCGAAACATGTCAGATATAATAGCGTCTGATGCCTCATCCCACACCCCCTAACCATCCAATTGGATCATCCGGAACATACCTCCAATTCTACTCTGTACACCAGCGGTATGGTAACTATGAACTGTGAACGCTGCATCCCGCTACTAACCACAATCAATCAGTTTGCATGTGGATATCAGTTGATTACTGTGCATGAGCTTCGTACTAACAGTATTGGTCGCCACTCATGATTGCTTCGCTGAGGACACTTGCTGCCAGTTTCCATCATACTTGCGCAGTTTATATCTATGCTTTGCCATGTTTGATTGAATTGATTCATCACTCCATATCACCCACTTTGATTTTGATGCCTTTTATGAAGTATCACTTGGAGACTTGTCTATGTGTCATTGGGGACTGCGATTGAGTCCATACTTCCTACAGAGTCAATAGGCACAGACTTTCTCACACGACTGCGATTGAGTCCAATTGAAAAATAATCTTTGCTACCCATAACTACAGACATGGTCTGGATAGTTCTGGAATCCATTTGAGACATGAGGAACTGAATACATGTATCTCCTGGATATATAATTATCTCAGCTAACACATCTACAATCCAAAAGTGGCGTTTAACCTGAAGTGCTCTTTTCCAAACTTGTGAAGCTGACAGAACTAAGTTCCATATACGAGTAGCTCCGGATGTACCCTGTAGTATATTCTCTTGGAGGACTGCAGCCTCTAAGAGATCAAGCTCTGGGGTGTTGGGTATTTGGCTTCCTTCAGGGCTCCATTGTCCCTGTTTTAACAATTTTATGTGGTATATGTCCCTAGAATATGTACATGTATATGTGTGTTTTTGTAAAGTAATTTTTGTACAGCTATTTTTCACATTAAAAGTATTCTAGCATGCACCCAAGAGTCAGCTGTTCTTTACATGTTTTTGCTATACACTTTAAGGACATTAAAGTTCATGAGACCTCTGACAGTTATTATTTGATTTGCAGTATCCTCATCACAAAACACAGAGCACCACACAGTAGATGAACATAGCAGCATCACACACATTTCTAAGGATGCAACAACATCTGTAAATCTCTTTCTCCCATAGGACTCAAAATGCATGGTTTATCTCAGAGCAGTGATAAGCGGAAGCTAGGATCATGTTACAGAGTAAAAGGCTACTTGCGAATGGAGGGTTTTCCATGCTAGCCTAGCGGTTATTGCTCCTGTCACTCAGAGCTGTACCTTTGCCACCTCGTCCCTTGTCAGACTGACTACATGTCACGGCTGCAGAAAGATCTGACACAAACTACAGCATAGTAATGCTTTCTAAGTTACAAACAGGTGATTAGTATATAAGTATATCACACTGCAGTACAGGTATTCCACGACTTAGGAACGCCCAACTTACTAACGACCCACCGATATGAACGGCATGGATTCTGTGTTTCCATGGGAACAAGTCAAAAATTATTTTTTTTCAAATTGGACTTGAAAAAAATTGATTTAAAAATTTTCAAAGAAAAAAATGGCTTTTAAACTTGTATAAGCAGGTACAGGGGGCACAGGTGACACAGAGGGGGGCACTGGAGGCACAGGGGGGCACAGAGGAGGTACAGGGGACAGAGATGGCACAATGTTCAAACTTAAGAACAGATTTAGGTTGAGAACGAACCTACAGTCCCTATTTATTTCGTTAATCGGGGACTACTTGTATTTGATGAAAAATGTTAGGATTGGATTTCATCCCAATCAATAGCTAATACCCGATTTCAATGAGAAATCTTTACTCGAATAGATCAGCAGGAGGGTCTGTATGACTGATACTGTGGTGTAACCCCTCCCACAGTGTGAGGTCATGGTCCTGACAGTTTCCTTTCTCTGAACCTTGTTGCATTGTGGGAAATAATGGCTGTTTCCAACTGCCAAGCAAACAGTATCTCCCTCCATGCATATGTACAGCTATAAAAAACAACCTTTTATCCTTTCGCATTGTTAGGCAGACATGGACTAAGATGTAAGGGGGCCCTAAGCAAGATAATAGATTTGGGGCCCTCTTGAGGTCCTTTTGGTAAGCTGAAGTGAAAAGAGGTCAAAGAAGTTGGCAGGTGGGCTTCTTGACACACACTAGGCCCCAAGCACCTGTCTAGGTTGCCTGGTGGGTGATCCTCAATGCATAAAAGCTGCGCTCAAATGTTCCTATGGGATGACTATCCTTATACAAATGACAAGTTGTCTCGGCAGTCAGTTCATTCAAAGTACTTCAGCAGGTCAGGCCCAGAAATGCCACTTCAGTGAAATACCACCACCACACCCCTAGCAGTGTATATATGACCCTCTGCTAGATGGGTCAACAGCGCCTATGGGGTCATCTGGCTGCCCCCTGCCACTCCGAGCACCCCATAGGCGCTGTTGACCCATCTAGCAGAGGGTCATACAGTAAATACACGGTGAGTGCCCACTGCTTGGGGTGTGGTGGTATCTCACTGAAGTGGCGTTTCTGGGCCTGACCCGCTGAAGTACTTTGAATGAACTGACGGCCGAGACAACTTGTCATTTGTATAAGGACAATCATCCCATAGGAACATTTGAGCGCAGATTTTATGCATTGATGTTCCGTTTATATTAATTTTTAGGCAGTGCACCGCCATTTTTTATACCCTTGATTGATATATCAGCGCAGTATTTGTGTATTCTGGTGGTTGATCCTGCTCAGTTGTTATGGGGTGCGGTTATAGATAATGACAGTTGGTGCTGTCTATTTTTTTTGGGCTGCCAGCAGTAAAAATGATTATGTGCAGGCTGATTGTAGATATAGGAACATGCACAAATTACATGGTGAATATTAATCATTTCTTGATCTCTCCTCTACTTTTTAATTTCTCACTATGCAATGTATAGATTTATTTCTTCTCCCTTTATGCTAAAGTTCCTCTTTACAGTCAACTGATTCCTCTCCACAATGTCTAATGCTGACCGGATACTAGATTAGGAAAACAGGAGAACGTGGGATCATTTCCAGTTACATGACCTTATCATAAGCAGTCAGCCAACTGTCATGATGCTTCTTTATTAGTAACAGCAGATTGTACTGGAATAGGGTGTATACTGCCAATTCAGCTACTAAACCTCTCGCATGTATGCAGGGCCGGATTACCGACCAGGCAACAAAAGCAGTTGCTTGGGGCCCCATTCAGAGTCAAAGGGGCCCCATTAGCACATAAACCAGCCCTTGCCATCCTGTCAGCGGTGGTTGGATGGTATAATGGTTAAAGGGACTCTGAGCAGTGCAGTAACTATGGAAAGATGCATATCATTTTAAAGCTCTCTTTCTCCTCTTTCCAATGATATCTAAACGGCTGCTCTATGCCTTTTAGTTTTCGATATTTTCGCGATTGAAATCGCGGCCACAGGACGACTTTTCTCCAAAGTCAGCGGTGGCTGGATGGTATAATGGTTAAAGGGACTCTGAGCAGTGCAGTAGCTATGGAAAGATTCATATCATTTTAAAGCTCTCTTTCTCCTCTTTCCAATGATATATAAACAGCTGCTCTATGCCTTTTAGTTTTCGATATTTTCGCGGTTGAAATCGCAGCCACAGGACGACTTTTCTCCAAAGTCAGCGGTGGCTGGATGGTATAATGGTTAAAGGGACCCTGAGCAGTGCAGTAACTATGGAAAGATTCATATCATTTTAAAGCTCTCTTTCTCCTCTTTCCAATGATTAATAAACAGCTGCTCTATGCCTTTTATTTTTCGATATTTTCGCGATCGAAATCGCGGCCACAGAATGACTTTTCTCCAAAGTCAGCGGTGGCTGGATGGTATAATGGTTAAAGGGACTCTGAGCAGTGCAGTAACTATGGAAAGATGCATATCATTTTAAAGCTCTTTTTCTCTTTCCAATGATATATAATCGGCTGCTCTATGCCTTTGATATTTTCACGATCGAAATCACGGCCACAGGATGACTTTTCTCCAAAGTTGGCAGCTCGGTTCAGCACAATGCAATGAAATATAAGGAACCCAGGGGGATATAATTACAAACATCATGCTGGTAGGTGTTAGGATGTAATGAATTAGTTGTGGGTATGCTTAAAGGCATATCCACAGGCACTGCTTGGAGTCCATTTAAGGGCTCTGCCGCTGACACAGGAGACCAGGGTTCGAATCTCAGCTCTGCCTGTTCAGTAAGCCAGCACCTATTCAGTAGGAGACCGTAGGCAAGTCTCTCTAACACTGCTACTGCCTATAGGGCGCGTCCTAGTGGCTGCAGCTCTGGCGCTTTGAGTCCACCAGGAGAAAAGCGCGATATAAATGTTATTTGTCTTGTCTTGTCAAATGATGCCGTGCGCTGCTGATTGTCTTCAGAGCCAGGCTCTCCTCCTAGGTCCCCCTCGTGCTACTGTGCGCTCTGCCGCTGCCCACTCCACCCTCCCTTCCCACAGAGAACCACAGCTGCAGCAAGAATGATAGCAGCAGATGGCAAACGCTCACTCGCCTATCCATGATCCTCTTCTACAGTGCAGCCGCTCGCTCTGAACTTCCTGATTCTCAGATCAGACATGAAGTAGGAAGTAGTAATAGTAGTAGTAACAGAGCGGCAGCACTCTAGAGGAGACAGATGGGCTCCGGATGACGGGACCTCTATTGCTTGGATCGCAATAGGTGAATGTGATTCATCTGGTGCTGTCATTCTCCCCCACTGCGGCTGCCTTCTCTGCTGGACTATCGTATTCACTGGGATGGAGGCTGCATGGTGGCTGTCTAGTTTGGGTTCGGTGGTGGGAGTGGTTATGTAATTCTGTCTGGGGAACGGCTTCCGGTTTGGCGGTGTCCAAAGCTTTCTGCTATTGCCAGGCTGGAGATGCAGGGGGAAAGTGCTGCTGCTGTGATATCTGGCGCCCTCTTCACAGGGGTGCCCCAGCCCCTGAGTGCAAATGTCCCAGCCATTCATCTCTCACTCTGCATTTTGCTGCTGCTATTCCCTGCATTGTGCACCCACAGAGGAAAGCGTGCTGTTGCCCATAGCAACCAGTAGCTCGGCTGCCCGGTGTGTGCGACATATTGCTGTGCAGCTGCATCTTCTGATTCTATTACGACATGATGGGGGGGCCCAAATCAGTTACTTTGCTTAGGGCCCCATTTAGCCTTAATCCGGCTCTGCATGTATGTGCTTTCACATTCTGGTAAAACAGACTCTGCATAAATTCATGTGTTAAAGCGGACCTGAACTCAGAACTTCCTCTCTGCTCTAAAAAATAAGCAACAGCATAATAACTTTTACAGACAAATATGTATTTGTTGCAGCCCACAGAACTCCTGCTATAAATCTGTGTGTCTGCTTCCTGTTTTCATGGAAACAGACAAAGGGTTAACATTCTGTCTTGACAAATTAGCTGCTCTGCCGAGGACTGCCGAGATTCCGGTGCTGACACAGCTGAGACATCAAATTACAGCTGTGATTACGGTACTTGCAGCTTGGGGAAATTAGACAGGCTCTGCATTCTAAACACAAACAAGGTGGATAATTCTGTGTTTTCCATATGCCACATAACAATTGATACGGCGCACCAAAACCTGCCAATGACAACCACAGTGTCAGAGGTGCAAGAAGTGGATGGGGAGCAGCTTGTTAAAGAGAACCCGAGGTGCGTTTGAAGAATATTATCTGCATACAGAGGCTGGATCTGCCTATACAGCCCAGCCTCTGTTGCTATCCCAAACCCCCCTAAGGTCCCCCTGCACTCTGCAATCCCTCATAAATCACAGCCACGCTGCTGACAAACAGCTTGTCAGAGCTGGCTGTGTTTATCTCTATAGTGTCAGTCTGCTGCTCTCCTCGCCTCCTGCAGAACTCCAGTCCCCGCCTGCATCCCTTCCCTCCCTGCTGATTGGAGGGAAGGGATGGGGGCAGGGACCGGAGCTATGCAGGAGGCGGGGGTGCAGCTGAGACTGACACTACAGATGTAAACACAGCCTCACAGCACGGCTGTGATTTATGAAGGAATTGCAGAGTGCAGGGGGACCTTAGTGGGGTTTGGGATAGCAACAGAGGCTGGGCTGTATAGGCAGATCCAGCCTCTGTATGCAGATAACATTCTTTAAACACACCTCGGGTTCTCTTTAATGATTACCACTATTCAAAGTATCTATAGAAGGGATTGTTATGAGCACAGGACCAATAGAGAGCTAATACTGTAGCTGTGGTAGGGCCCTACGAGGCCCCTTTGGCCCAAGGGCCCCAATGCGGTCGCAACCTCTGCAACCCCTATTGCTACGCCCCTGATTGCTATGATTAAGAGCTTGTAGCTCGAAACATGTCAGCAATTTGATGCATGTTCCTGTGTTCTATTGTATGGATATGTCCTAGAATAAAGATTTGAAAACCTGGACAAATGCGGACCTTCCCCTTTTACATTTTCCTGTGCTTTGCTGGCTTGGTCGTGCACTGTCGCGGAGGTTTTGTGGGTGGTAGCCGAGTTCACACCTTAGTTTCTACAGCTGCTGTGAAAAAACGTGCGTGTTTTCCTGCATAGAAACACTTAGTTTGCAGAAAAAGTACGCAGAAAAACGCGAGCAGAAAACTGAAAGACAAGGGCGTTCCCTGCCTCGAGGATGTCTCTGTTGAGAATCTAGCGTGAGTATGGTGGACTTGATCCTCCCCAGTGCGTCACTGAGGGCCCGTTTCCACTACAGCGAATCTGCATGCGTTTTCTGCAAGCAGATTCACATAACCAATATAAATCAATGGGCCTGTTTCCACTTCCACTGTCAGAAATTCTGTGCGGTGGACTGTGCATGAAGAAATCTGCACAGCAGAGCGCAAGGCTAGTGTGCGATTCGCCTGTAATGTATTTAATAGGAAATACGCCTGCGTTTTCGCTATGCGAAATTTCCATGCGGATTAGCGTACGTTTTCACTTAAAATCAATGTAAAAGCACACAGGCACTGATATGGTAAAATTCGCATACTTACAAACAGATGATCACGTTAAAATTTGCATACATACGCGTACAAATTCGCATCCACGTGCAAATTCGTTTTTTTGTTTTCCGCAACAGAATCGCCCCACACTAGTGGAAGCGGGCCCTGAGACATCTGGCCAAGTGCAGGCTAAGAGCATTGTTCTCCTCCTTATCCCTCCCCCATATCATATGCTGTGCATTTGTCCCTCCTCCCTGCTCCATAGCAACAGAACATATTGGTAGTAATAATAATAATAATAATAATAATAATACTTGTATAGATACTATAGTGTCTATACAGAGTCAGTCACAATAATTACTCTCACTGCTGCCACCTGGTATCCCCCATGGGAACAGTAAATTCGGGCGCCTGAGGCAAGTGGACAAATCGGGCGCCGCCATTCACTCCCATAATAAATATCGTTTAATGGGCGCCTGACAGGAAAAAAGGGCGCCGGAGAAAAATAACGTTTTATAAGCGGCGCCCGGAGACTTTTACTGTTTTATAACTGCTTCTCATGATTACACATTATTTTATGATTTATAATTTTTTAAACATTATTTTTAAACGAAAAACAGTACAATCTTTTTTAAAACATTATTTTTAAACGAAAAACAGCACAATATTTTTTTCACACGTTATTAATGCTTATCACAGGGGGGTCTTAGGTTTAGGCACCACCAGGGGGGTCTTAGGTTTAGGCATCAACAGGGGGGTCTTAGGTTTAGGCACCACCAGGGGAGTCTTAGGTTTAGGCACCACCAGGGGAGTCTTAGGTTTAGGCACCACCAGGGGAGTCTTAGGTTTAGGCATCAACAGGGGGGTCTTAGGTTTAGGCACCACCAGGGGAGTCTTAGGTTTAGGCACCATCAGGGGAGTCTTAGGTTTAGGCACCACCAGGGGGGTCTTAGGTTTAGGCACCAACACGGGGGTCTAGGGGTTAGGGGTAGGTACAGGGAGGGTTACTTACTATTTTTTTTTAAACGTTATTATACGTTTCACTTTTTAAACGGAAGATTAACGTTTTCACAATTGCCAATTTCATGCACATTATTTAATGATTTATAACTTTATAAAACATTATTTTTAAACGAAATATAGTACATTATATTTTTAAACGTTATCCATGTTTATCGTTTAAAACCCGGCGCCCTTTTTTCCCAGCGCCCCTTTTTAACGTACGCATCCCCCATGGCTCTGTACAGCTAGAGCAGCATTCAGACAGCCAGTCTGAGGCTGCACTTACATTGTATAGACACTAGATGGCAGCAGTGAGGATGATGATGAGAACTATCTAGCACAGTGGTCCTCAAACTAAGGCCCACGGGGTGGATGCGGCCTACCGAGGCTTTTTCACTGGTCCCCCAAACACAAAATGTATAACTTTTAGATGGTGCCAGCTTTAAATATTGGCGGCCCACATATAGGTCAGCAGTGCTGGCACCACCCATCCACATACTGTAGAAGCCAGAGAACAGTCATTCGCTGGCTTCCAATCCAATTCTGCATCAGGTGACACTGCTATCCAACTGGACGGCAGGTTGTCACCTGGGTATGCTTCACTGTCTGGTGCACAAAGACGTTCTTCGGGCGTCGCATGGCTGAATGGCTGCTGCAGGGAGTTCTCCTCTGGACATGATTGGGGGGAATCAATACCTAGATTCAATGTAATGTTTTTCAACCTCAGTTTATGTATGTTCCGACCCCCCAACAGTCTGAAGAATGTAGACCCGGCCCTCGGATCTCTGATCTAGCATATAACTAGGGGTGTGTCAGGGGCGTGATTAGAGGTGTGTCAGGGCGTGTCTAAAGGTTACCCTTCCAGACATCCTCTGCTATATTTTTGCATGCGTAAAAAAATGGAGTAATCAAAAGCAGCATGTCATGGAACAGCCTGGTCTGCCTGGCTACAGCACTACCATCCCACCCTGTGCAACATTGCAGAGGGGGGGGGGGGGGGGGTGCCGTAAACAAACACAACATGTTCCACTTTAATGATAGCAGGAACTCATTAAGCTGTCACACATGAAAACAGACTGTAAGAAACGCATGGAAAAAAGAGTGGTAATGAATTTAGTAAGTGACAGTAAGCGAGGTGCCAGGAGCACTGGAGTGAGGCAGTAAAATAGATGAGAAATGAATGTTCAGAAAATTGATTGGAAGTGATTACTTTGAAGTCACGTCATACCATAAAAGCAGCGCAATTTCAATTTAATTAATTTCTACAATCTTAACACTACCTAATTAATAAAAATATAATCAAGTTACTGATTTAACCTCAGTGAAGAAGCAGGTCTTAGGCAGACTTCATCAAAATAATCAAATCCAACAAAAAATGTGAATTGTTTATTGATTCATACATAACTATTTTAAAGGCAACCTAAGGCAAAAGGTATATGGAGGCTGCCATATTTATTTCCTTTTAAACTATACTAGTTGCCTGGCTGTTCTGTTGATTGCCTCCAATATTATCTGGATCACACACCTGAAACAAGCATGCAACTAATTTTGTCAGATTTGTGTCGGAAACATTTAAAGGGACACTTAAAGAGAAACTCCGACCAAGAATTGAACTTTATCCCAATCAGTAGCTGATACCCCTTTTCCCATGAGAAATCTATTCCTTTTCACAAATGGACCATCAGGGGGCGCTGTATGGCTGATATTGTGGTGAAACCCCTCCCACAAAGAAATTCTGAGTATGTACTCTTAGCAGTTTCCTGTCTGTGAACCTTGCTGCATTGTGGGAAATAGCTGTTTACAGCTGTTTCCAACTGCCAAAAAAGCATGCAGCAGCTACATCACCTGCCAACAGTAAAAATGTCACCATGTAATAAATGTCAGAATGTAAGTCAGGGATTTAAAAGATTTTACAATGGTCCAACACTGACTAAATCATTTATACATAATTATTGTAAAAATGAAAAACTTTTTATTATTACATTTTCTTCACTGGAGTTCCTCTTTAAGTCACTGTAAAAAAATTAGATTTACTCACCTGGGGCTTCCAGCAGCCCCCTGCAGCTGTCCGGTGCCCACGCCGACTCCATCAGATGCGCCTGGCCCTGCCGGCAGCCACTTCCAGTTTCAGCGACAGGAGCCGACAGGCCGGGAACGCCAGTGATTCTTTGCATTCCCGGCCACAATAGTGCCCTCTATGCTGCTATATGATATATACTCTATGCTATAACAGCATAGAGGGCGCTATTGTGGTCGGGAATGCGAAGAATCACTCATGTTCCCGACCTGTCGGCTCTTGTCGCCGAAACCAGAAGTGGCTGCCGGGAGGGCCAGGAGCATCTGATGGAGTCGGCGTGGGCACCGGACAGCTACAGGGGGCTGCTGGAAGTCCCAGGTGAATAAAACTCATTTTTTTACAGTGACTTAAAGAGACTCCGTAACAAAAATTGCATCCTGTTTTTTATCATCCTACAAGTTCCAAAAGCTATTCTAATGTGTTCTGGCTTACTGCAGCACTTTGTACTATCACAGTCTCTGTAATAAATCAACTTATCTCTCTCTTGTCAGACTTGTCAGCCTGTGTCTGGAAGGCTGCCAAGTTCTTCACTGTTGTGGTTCTGCTATGAACTCCCCCTTCCAGGCCCCTCTATGCACACTGCCTGTGTGTTATTTAGATTAGAGCAGCTTCTCTCTTCTCTTTTACAAGCTGGATAAATCGTCCTCTGAGCTGGCTGGGCTTTCACATAGCCAGGAATTACAGACAAGGGCAAAGCTGTTTGCAGGAAGAAAAGAGCAGCCTGAAACTTCAGTGCATGAGAGATGCAGGGGGAAAGAAACACACAAATGATCTCTTGAGATTCAAAAGGAAGGGTGTATACAGCCTGCTTGTGTATGGATGTATTTTCTATGTGTGGACATACTGTACATCAACCTACTTCCTGTTTTGGTGGCCATTTTGTTTGTTTATAAACAAACTTTTTAAAACAGTTTTTAACCACTTTTAATGCGGCGGGGAGTGGCGAAATTGTGACAGAGGGTAATAGGAGATGTCCCCTAACGCACTGGTATGTTTACTTTTGTGTGATTTTAACAATACAGATTCTCTTTAAGTGTCCCTTTAATCTGCATACTTATTCAGGGTTTATGGCTAAAAGGATCTATGGCAGAGGATCAGCAGGAAAGCCAGGCAACTGGCATTGTTTAAAAGGAAATAAATATAGCAGCTTCCATATCGCTCTCACTTTAGGTTCACTTTAAGCCTGCATTTTCTGCAACTTTACTTTTCAGTTTACGCTACCAAGCTGAAATGATCTTCTTGTTTTCTTTCCTTTTCCCCTCCTGGACTGACGGGGAAGCTCAGCACTCTCCACACTCAAAAAGAACGAGCAAGCATGATTGACATTGTATAATTTAAATAACCTATATAGGTATCAGTTAAAGGGGAAAGAGGTCATCGACCTCAAAAATAACATTTGAACAAAAAAGAAAAAAGGAACCCCCTCCTTTGTAGTCTAATAATAACAACAGGCATTCAACCAGGTATAACTCAGGACACCAGGAATAACGACAAAAATCTTTATTGGTTACCAGCTAATAAATTTAAAACCAAATAAAAACAACAGCCAGACCTGGTACATGTGTCCTAAATAATAAATAAACAATTGAGTCTGATGAAAAGTATCATTGGTATGGTTTCTTCTGGTTGCTCCTGTGATAAATAGTCACAGCAGAGTCCAATTTATTTATAAGATATTGATAATAGGGACTTCTGCTTCACAGGTAGCTATCCCAGAAGAAACATACAAACATATATACATAACTACTGATTTCACATACCTCCTGCTAAAAAATGAAGTGCTAGTGCTTGAAAAGGCTGAATAAAACATTTGGAAACTCCCTGATAGAGTTAAAGTGACAACTGTGCGTGAACCAACACTCAAATTGGTTGAATATACAAAATGGCTTCAGAAAACACTACATAAACATGGTGAAAAAATAGATAAATAAAAAATAAAAAAAGGGGGTGCAAACTAACAATTGATTATTCTAGCTTGTATGGACAAAAGCTGAAATAAAGTGAAGATTAGTGCAGGAAGATGGCCGCAGTGGCCAGTCAAAGTCGACCTAAAGTGCAGGAATGAGCAGGAAGGATGATCGTAAGAGAACAAAAAGACTCACCAAGTAAATAAGGTTGGAGGACCAGGAAAGGCTGTACAGCGCTGCCCGCGCTGTCCCACTAGTTCCGCCGAAGCTGCCCTTGGCTCTCTTACGATCATCCTTCCTGCTCATTCCTGCACTTTAGGTCGACTTTGACTGGCCACTGCGGCCATCTTCCTGCACTAATCTTCACTTTATTTCAGCTTTTGTCCATACAAGCTAGAATAATCAATTGTTAGTTTGCACCCCCTTTTTTTATTTTTTATTTATCTATTTTTTCACCATGTTTATGTAGTGTTTTCTGAAGCCATTTTGTATATTCAACCAATTTGAGTGTTGGTTCACGCACAGTTGTCACTTTAACTCTATCAGGGAGTTTCCAAATGTTTTATTCAGCCTTTTCAAGCACTAGCACTTCATTTTTTAGCAGGAGGTATGTGAAATCAGTAGTTATGTATATATGTTTGTATGTTTCTTCTGGGATAGCTACCTGTGAAGCAGAAGTCCCTATTATCAATATCTTATAAATAAATTGGACTCTGCTGTGACTATTTATCACAGGAGCAACCAGAAGAAACCATACCAATGATACTTTTCATCAGACTCAATTGTTTATTTATTATTTAGGACACATGTACCAGGTCTGGCTGTTGTTTTTAATTGGTTTTAAATTTATTAGCTGGTAACCAATAAAGATTTTTGTCGTTATTCCTGGTGTCCCGAGTTATACCTGGTTGAATGCCTGTTGTTATTATTAGACTACAAAGGAGGGGATTCCTTTTTTCTTTTTTGTTCAAAAGCTCAGCACTCTGGCAGTCTGGGACACACCCCTTTTCGCAGGGCTGTATGCACCACTGTGCTGTAAGGCACAGACACAAGGCCTACTCCGTCGTGTTACAAAACGAAAGGATGCAGAGGGGGAGATGTACAGCAGTTGCATAAAATGAGGATTAGCCAGTAAACCTGCTGTTTGATGGACACATTTTTAAATGTAACTTTTGCACAAGAGGCAGATTATGACACCAGCTTTATCTCTATAGTGCCAAGATGGAACTATGGAGAGAGAGAGAGACCAATGGAGGGAGTATGTGTACTAGATGTGTACTAGAGAGCTTGAATTTTCCCCAAACTCCTTTTTTCGCATCCAAAAATTGCATTTTGCCTGAATCAATATTTTCGGGTAAATATAATGGATTTTCACAAGATACACATTTTCATGAAAACGAGAATTTACTGCCTGTTCTTATAGCAGTGAACCTGCATGGATTGGTAAAGATGTCTTTTTGCAGGTATGCCAGTACATTCTCACATATTCTCATCTGTGCACAGATGTATCTTCACAGGCTCATAGACTTCAATACATGCGTTTTCTCATCTGTGCATGAAGGTGATGTTAGGGCGAATCGAAAATGGCCATATTTGCTCATCACCACTAGAGGGAGTAATGAGGTGCTAATCGTTTTGAGTTGATGAAAATTCTCTATTAATTAATATGACTAATTATCATTGTCTGTTTTGTACTATGTACAGCACTACAGAAGTTGGTGTCGCTATAAATAATAATATTTATATTCATTTATGCAAATATATGCAATCCGGAATTAGACCAATTAAATGCAAGTAGCTGATGATTTTGACTCACCCAATTCAATGGTGTAACTATAAATTATGGTGCAAAACTTTGATGGGGCCTCCCAATGCTCACACCCCTTCCATCGCCACTTCTTTGAAACAAGTGTGGACATTGTAATCTTCATACCCAGAACAGCTGTAGCCACAAAACAACTGATGAGAAGGTTGGAGCCCTTTATCCATGGGCGTAACAATAGGGGATGCAGAGGTTGCGACTGCATCGGGGCCCATTGGCCAGAGGGGCCCCAAAGGACCCTCCCTCAACTGCAGTATTAGCTCTCTATTGGTCCTGTGCTCATAATAATCACTTCTATAGATACTTTGAATAGTGGGAATCATTAACAAGCTGTTCCCATCCCCTTCTTGTATCTCTGACACTGTAGTTGCCATTGGCAGGTTTTGGGGCACCGTATCAATTGTTATGTAAAGAGTGCTTGGGGCACCCCAATGTAAAACTTGCATCGGGGCCCACAGCTCCTTAGCTACGCCACTGCTATCAGAGGGAGTGAAGTAGTAATTAGGGCCCCCTTACAGCTCTGGGGTCCCCCTGCAGTCGCAGGGGCTGCTTCCTTGTAGTTACACCACTGGTCCTATTCCCAAATGCCTAAATTTGAAGACTGAGGCGCCAGGTGCAACCTGGACAGACTGCTGTCGTGTACTCCTACCCTGTATTGCCTGATGAAGCGGATTTTAGGCCTGCGAAACGCGTTGCGATTAACCCCTGGAGTGTACCAATAAATATTTTTTGTCTTGAATACACAGCTTGTTGTGTCTGCTTGTAGGAGGTAAGTCCACCACTGCCTCCTAAGCAATTTTTAATATTTTAATTACTGTTTTTATCCTTTTGGCGCCTCTGTTCTCTCTTACAATACGTCTACATTTGAAGAGACTGTGAAAATCAAGTTAGATACGGTGAGTGACTATCAGTAGGTGATACTGTATGTAGAGGGATGGCTCTGGGTGACATAGAACCTCTCTCTGTGCCCTCGGGCCACAGCTGTCCCGTATTGAAATTATGTGTACATACCATAGTACAAAACAGGCCTTGTGTCCCTGATTGCTTCCTAAAACGGGTTCCCCCTGTACTGTGCATGCGTGAGTCCAGACCCGAGCATGCGCAGTACGGACCCATTCGCCGTCAGAACGAGGACTCCTGGAGGCATATTCAACCAGTTGGTAGAGTAACTTCAACGGGTGCGGGGGGGGGGGGGGGGGGGGCTTGACAACAGTGGTGGACCAAGGGCATGGAGAGAGGACCGGTGGCGGCTCGGATCTCTAGAGCACCCCCCCCCCCACACACACACACACACACACACACACACATAGTCGAGTATCTAACTTTAACTAACTTGCTTCAGTATTAGTTTAACATAAATTGAGCATCAATTTTAGATGATTAGCATTGGCAATGAGCATCTCTATTGTGTACATCTGCTGGCGCTACAAAAACAAATACCTAAAGCGTCATTTGGAGGATTTGGTGAAGCCAAATAGTGTCAAGGGGAAATATATAGAAATAACTTTGATCACCACTGGAGAGTGAGATATTAGAATGAATATCCCCATAAATATGCATTACATACCTTGTAGAAAAACAGTGATATTAATAAATACAATATTGGAATGACCTACAAACGTCAGGGTTATGTTGTTGCTATTCGGAGGGCTTCTGTTTTAGCATATGTTAATCACCTCTATGCTAGACTGCATATTAAACATGCCTGTTGTGGTGCTAAGAGTGAATTAGTTATGCAAATGAAATGCTGTACAAAGTACAGAGAATTGTACTTAGAACAAGCGCACACTTGCAGAACATCGAAATATAATTAACTACAGTTTCAGGGCAAAGAAAGTCGGAAATGCAATTTTTATGTTACAGTATTTCACAAAAAGCGAACCAGGAAAAAACTCTATTTTGATAGAACAACAACAAACATCAGACAAGCTTATCATTTGCAACAGCTAGAATGTAAAGCTCACTGCCTCATCTAACCCCTTCTTCGGCTAGGTTTCCACTTGTGCTTTTTTCGCATAGAAAATTTGCAGTGATTTAGCAACATATGGTAGTGAATGGGGCCGTTTCCATATAATCCGAATTTTGGCAAACGTTCATATGCGTAAAAAAATCTGAGGTCCTGCTTCATTTTTTCAGATATCTAACGCATATTGGTCACAATTCACATATAATGCTTTGCAATGGCATCACATAGTAATGCAAATTTTCACGTTATTTGCACATAAATTCGCATTAAATGTATGGTTACAGTAAGTTGTCAACAATAATGACTAAGCTGTTGCTAGGCAGATTATGTTATTATGAAATGTATTACTGGTGGTGACATCTTTAATTCTCTCATATATAGAAAGGACCATAGAAAAAAGGTTCATACAGGATTTTTTTAGATGCAAAAAATATCAAATACTTTATTGACACAAAATAGAAAAAAATTCTTTGTTTAAAAGTCTCTGTAAGAGGTTCCTTGCGGGTACATCCAATACAGAATTATGGCACAGACATGAACTTTATCACAGACTTAATGCAATTTAGAAAAAGGCAACAACACTTTCGTTTCGGGCCCAGAAAGCCCTTCATCAGGCCAAGTTGCAGAAAGTGCTATCTGCTAATCCTGTAATGTGCACTCCTATTATAGCAGCCGGACGCATTTGATTCATGCCATACTCGCCATTAGGATTGTGCATTCTACATCTGGTTGGCTCAGATGTTTCCTTGCCTCCTTGGTGTCATGCTCTTTCTACAGGATTAGCAGATAGCACTTTCTGCAACTTGGCCTGATGAAGGGCTTTCTGGGCCCGAAACGAAAGTGTTGTTGCCTTTTTCTAAATTGCATTAAGTCTGTGATAAAGTTCATGTCTGTGCCATAATTCTGTATTGGATGTACCCGCAAGGAACCTCTTACAGAGACTTTTAAACAAAGAATTTTTTTCTATTTTGTGTCAATAAAGTATTTGATATTTTTTGCATCTAAAAAAATCCTGTATGAACCTTTTTTCTATGGTCCTTTCTATATATGAGAGTTTATGATAGGGTCAAGTGGATGACCCCTAAAAGGATTAAAGGGTTTTCTCTTTTTCCCTGTTATGCCAAAAAGCTTTTTCCCAACTATACTGAAACTGGACAACTTTAGTTCTGGCAGGAGATCTGTACGGAATGTTCGTTACTAAGAGTTCCATGCACAGAGAGGGATATTGCTTGTTTGGCAGTTGGAAAAAGCCATTATCACCTACAATGCAACAAGGTTCACAGACAGGAAACTGTGAGGACCATGGTCATGACATCACACTGTGTGTGTGTGTGTGTGTGTGTGTGTGTGTGTGTGGGGGGGGGGGGGGGGGGGGGGGGGGTTCACCGCAATATCAGCCACACAGGCCCCCCTGATGATATATTCAAGAAAATGTAAAGATTTCTCATTAGGGCATAAGATTCCACCTGAGCACCCAGAAGGCCCGCCATCCGAATTCATAATAATCCTGTGAGCCCCATACAAGGTACATTTCAGGGACTCTCTTTAGCATCCTTGCAAGGCAAAATTCAGACCTGTGTTAACCTGACAGTACTGATGTGATGCAAAACAGGTCTTATAACACCACTCAGCTTAATTGATTCTTGTCCAGCTAAACATATGCAAGAAGACGCTTTGTGGTTCATCCAATCTATATATTGAAGCATAAATAAAACAGAGGTTGTGCTGCCACATTCCATGGGGGATGACAGCAGCTGGAGTGGATGCTGAGTATTAGCAGTCATATTGCACAATTCTCTGTGCTAAACCTAATCTGTACATGAATGGTCTCAAGCCTGGCATACACCTTTAATTTTGACTGGCCAGTGATTTGCCAATTTTACCACTTCCATGTAGTATGAGGGGCAACAGATTTTAAAGCAAATCTGGGAGATAATTAAGTAAAAAACTTAGATACTTACCTCAGGAGAGGGAAGCCTTCGGTGGTCTCAGCGCTGGAACAGCAAGAGGAGGGCGATAGGGGGGAGCTTTTTCCCCATAAAAGAATGTGCATATAGTAAAATCCATGTGTGTCCAGCGTCTCCCATCCTGCTAGGCTCCTCCCGGACAGTTTCGTCAGTTATGACTCATCAGGCGCCGCTGATGAGACATAACTGACGAAACCAGTCGGGCGGAGCCTTGCAGGATGGAAGACGCTGGACACATGTGGATTTTACTATATGCGCATTCTTTTATGGAACTTGTAAGTGCACTTCTTTTTTAACTTTATACAATAAGAGTATTACACTATGTGAGCATTCTTCTGAGTTTGAAGGTGAAGTTATATGCTGGCAAGATTTGGAGCAAGTTGAATAGAATTGAAAGGAATAAGCGCTGTTGCTGGTCTGTGCTGGGTCAGCCAGACAATCTGGTGGGCGGCTTGTGTTTCTTCAATGGTGGTGGAGACATATAGGGTGAGGAGTGTGTAGGAGCACTGATGGTGAACGTTTACCTATTTCAACACACTACACCAGGGGTCCTCAAACGTTTTCGGTCGAGGGCCGGGTCGACATACTTCAGACTGCTAAGGGGCCGGAGTACACATAAAATGATGTAGAAGTTTTTGCGGGCCAGACAGTGAAGCATACCTAGGTGACAACCTGCAGTCCAATTGGACAGCAGTGTCACCTGATGTGGAATTTGATTGGAAACCAGGGAATTTCTGCTTTCTGGCTTCCATGTGGATGGGTGGTGCCAGCACTGCTATTCTATATGCAGGCCACCAATATTTAAAGATGTAGCTGGCTGCATCTATAAGTAATACATTTTGTGTGTGGGGGGCCGGTAAAAAAGCCTCAGGGGGCCACATTCGGCCCGCGGGCCTTAGTTTGTGGACCACTGCACTACACCATATACTGCCTTTTGTTTTTGTCCATTGGGGAGCATATGAAGATGGAGCAGCAGTGAGGAGAGTAGGAGTGTTACTGGCTGTTCCGGATGCATGTTTTGCTAATCTGTAATTGGTTAGCCTGCAGATCTGGTGAGCGCAATCTGATTATATGGACTGCTGATATATTGGAAGTTGAACAAGGAGTACTTTCAGTTGGGAACTTTTTATCTTGGAAAACCTGAGGATTAACGACTCTGTTGAGCGCTGTACCTTAAGAATAAGAATTTCATTTAGAGGGTTTCAAATGCTCCAGGCCAATTTATTTTAGCACATTGTTTTATATCTTATTTGTTACATTTCCTACCTACTAATTAGTGCTGCTGTAATGTGTATTGATGGCCACTTGTCACTAGGGGGCAGTGTGAGACAATAACAAATGGACTTCGGCTTTCAGTTTCTATATCCTCTGCTAGCAGAGAGACATCAATTCATTCCAAGAATTTACAATACGAGTTCTGCCGACTGAGGTCAAATGCAGTGCACTTTTCCCAAACAAGAGAGTTCCTTTAAAGCTGTTAATGGGTTAATAAATATGAACAGATTGTGTAGTTAAGCTTTCATACTACACGATGGAGTTATGATTGGTCAGTGGGTGACCAATCAAAGTTGGTTGTGCGTAGCAGGCTTCAAAGATATCTTTTCACACCCTCTGTAATGTATTATTGTAGCTGCCCATTTTTCGAGATACAGCATCATCGGTTCATTCTAGCCAAGTCACACTCCCCTCCTTATAACTATGTGAAATGACTGCAGCCAGTGGGTGACAACGTTTCTTGTATTGCATGCGTTTGCTTGTTTGTTTAGTTTATGTAAATTGATACCTATGCAATGCATAAGTGCTCCTCCGTTCCCAATCCTTCTGGGTAAATGAAACTCAGAATGATGATGCACAGGACAGGAAGACATAAGTAACCTCTGATGAGTGAGACAACATGGCTTCTCTGTCTGCAGCTAAGAGCTTATTCTCCTCAAGCAGCTGATGCAGCATTTTATTTTATCACATTTATTCATCAGCCAATTGGAAAAATTCCTAGAACTAAAAGCATCATTGACTACGGCCGGAGCTCTGGCTGCATGAGCTGACATTCTGCTTTCTTGTGGTAAGGGCTGGTTAGAGCTAATCAGACCGTAATACTTTTTTAACTACAAGAATAAGTGAAGGTCAAGGGATCTGGAGGTAGTTCTTAAAGTCAAAATACATACATGATGAGATGAACACCTGCATCTATCCTCCTCCTGCTAAATATGACTTTTTTTTAGATATCCCAGTTTTATATTATGTTTAAAAACATTAAAAAGTAGATTTATTGTTTTGTCTTTGCTCAGAGACACAGTCTTTCTGTGTCCCAGATAGCTAAAATATATGACCTATTTTATATCTATCCCCTCCATGCAGAATCTGATCACTGCCAGGAAAGCGTTTTATGACTGTAATTCCTTAGTGAGGAATCACACTATAGTCTAACTGGGTACCGACTGGTGAGAAACTGTCATTTGCATTGCTGAATGTTATTTCTTTTGGGCAGAAAAAGAAAAAAAAAGGAGCACAGCCCAGTTATTTGTGTTCTTTGCACTGTACATACACGATAAGCTGTGAGATGGTAAACATTGTTACTACTGTACTGTGACTCTGCTATGTGTGGGGCCGATTAGCTCTGTTTGACTCGTCTGTCTTGTTCCCAGAATAGGCATTAGCTGATTGCATCTTCTTACTGCCCAGGGTTGCATTTTAGCTGTAGCTGCTCTGTATTTGATTGCAGTGGTTTTATATCATATGTGCACTGCAGAAGATCTTCTGATGTTCCACCAGGACGCAGTGCACAGGATTGCCAAGTGCTTCATCCAATATTAACACAGCAGTCATAAGCAAAGCCGGAAAAGTCTATTTATAACATTTTCCTTTCGACCTCTAATAAATAAACAAACAAGCAAATATACAGGTATCAGCCTAATTCCTTTCTATATGAAAGGTACGGTAACTGCACAAAACTCTGAAATACAACAATTACTTTCCAGTATACAGTATTCAGCATTGCTTACTGTTTTTTTCTTCTATCACAATTTTTTAAAGGTTAGTATCATATATACGCGCATATAAGCCGACCCGTGTATAAGCCGAGATACCCACTTTACCCTAGAAACCAGGAAAAAGTGATTGACTTGTGTATAAGCCCCCTCCACAGTTGCCAGATGTGCCTCCAGTACAAGTCATTGTCTCTTCCCATAGCCAGATGTGCCCCAAGGATTTTACAGCTGTGTCTCAAGACGCCACTAGATGATATCATAGATATGAGACACATTGGTTGCTTGCACGCTCCGCTCCACAAAACAGGGGACACAGGTAGTTTTGAGCAGCATACTCTGCACACCATGTTGCAGGGGATGCAGGGCACGTACACAGCAATATAAGAGTCTGTCTGTAATTGAGTCTTTTATCACCCTGGCATTGCAGCTAAGTTAACAAACAAACTTATCAATTCCGATGACTGTGCAAGATACATGGTACGCTAAAGACATTGCCTTGGGTGTTAAGGTTAGGGCCCACTAGCAATCACAAACATCAAGCATTTGTGATTTGTTAAACATTTTCAAAAGGAATTCATTGTAAATTAGTTAACTTTGATTTTCCCCACATTTCTTCAATTGCAAGCACTGTAGTGGAATCACCCTCATAGGGTTCCACTGTCGTAGCACTTTTCAAATCGGCAGGAATCACCAGTAATCAGCACAAGCACGGAAAGCGAAAATAAATATTTAAATAAATAAATAAAAATATGTAGCCTCCTACACAAACCTTTTCAAACCCCCCCCCCCCCCATGTTGGCTCATATAGCCAGAATGGCTGAGCTGAATGGTGTGGGGCTCTGCCACATGATCAATACCATCTCACATAGAGCGAGACATGAGGGGGACTCTGCAAGAGAGGAGCAGAAATCCTTCCTGCAAAGCCCATTTGTCCATGTAAAGGACAAGGGTCTCATCCCCAACTCATGCTATGGAAAGTGGAGGTAACTGCCCCACCCATCTGGTAGTAGGTCTCGGGAAGGGTTTGTGGTTAGAGTTGGGGCGAACCTCCGATTTTCGGTTCGCGAACCGGGTTCGCGAACTTTCGCGAAAGGTTCGGTTCGCGTTAAAGTTCGCGAACCGCAATAGACTTCAATGGGGATGCGAACTTTGAAAAAAAAAATAATTATGCTGGCCACAAAAGTGATGGAAAAGATGTTTCAAGGGGTCTAACACCTGGAGGGGGGGATGGCGGAGTGGGATACATGCCAAAAGTCCCCGGGAAAAATCTGGATTTGACGCAAAGCAGCGTTTTAAGGGCAGAAATCACATTGAATGCTAAATGACAGGCCTAAAGTGCTTTCAAACATCTTGCATGTGTATACATCAATCAGGTAGTGTAATTAAGGTACTGCTTCACACTGACACACCAAACTCATCATGTAACGCACCGCAAACAGCTGTTTGTGTTGTGACGGCCGTGCTTTACTGGTGCGCACCATGGCGAGAGTGCAGGTTTTGGTGGCTTTACAGCCCATATGGTCACCTGGCTGATGTAGCTGAATGACAGAACAGTGACTGTCCAGCTGATCAAATTTGGTCTGACCACAATGAGGCAACGACCTTATTATCGTGGGTGTGCCCCCCGAGACACTCATCTAGGCGCCGGTCATTGCTCCATTGTGATACGCAAGCCCCTTCACCACGGCAAGGTAATGATCACGAAGGGGAATGGGCGCATGTACATGCCTTTTCTTTTGTTGTTGCAGCTGCCCGCAGTGCAGCCAGAAAAATTAGGCAGTCATGTACACGCACCCGAAAAATTATTACAGCGGCCGCTGCTAGCAGCGGCCTAAAAAATTCAGCAATCCGCCTGGAGTCCCGGACCCTGTTGGTGGTGGCGGAGAAGGTAGTCAAGCGGCCTGCAGGCAGACATGCTGTGTGGAGGGACTGGGAGCGACTTAGTCTTCTTGGGGCAGGCCAGGCAGCCAGTCACACGGCGTGCAGGCAGAGATGCTGTATGTGCGGCGACTGACTTAGTCTTGGGGCGGGCAGCAGCCCTCCGGGATCCATGCCTCATTCATTTAAGTTTCACTTAACTGCACAGGTATGCGCACTGATGCGGTGGGTTCACTGAACAGAACAGGTATGCAGTGGCGGGTCCACTGAACAGAACAGGTATGCAGTGGCGGGTTCACTAAACAGAACAGGTATACAGTGGCGGTTCACTGAACAGAACAGGTATGCAGTGGCGGGTTCACTTAACTGCACAGGTATGCGCACTGTTGCGGTGGGTTCACTGAACAGAACAGGTATGCAGTGGCGGGTTCACTAAACAGAACAGGTATGCAGTGGCGGGACCACTGAACAGAACAGGTATGCAGTGGCGGGTTCACTTAACTGCACAGGTATGCGCACTGATGCGGTGGGTCCACTGAACAGAACAGGTATGCAGTGGCGGGTTCACTAAACAGAACAGGTATACAGTGGCGGTTCACTAAACAGAACAGGTATGCAGTGGCGGGTCCACTGAACAGAACAGGTATGCAGTGGTGGGTTCACAGCACAGGTATGCAGTGGTGGGTTCACAGCACAGGTATGCAGTGGTGGGTTCAATGAACAGGTATACAGTGGCGGGTCCACTGAACAGAACAGGTATGCAGTGGTGGGTTCACAGCACAGGTATGCAGTGGTAGGTTCACAGCACAGGTATGCAGTGGTGGGTTCACAGAACAGGTATGCAGCCAGACAGGAACAAGCTAAGCCTAACTAATCTTTCCCTGAGAGACAGTCTGCAGCAGCTCGCCCTACTCTGACTAATGCAGGCACACGAGTGGCCGTAATGGCCGCCGCTGCCTGCCTTATATAAGGGGGGGTGGGGCTCCAGGGGCTAGTGTAGCCTAATTGGCTACACTGGGCCTGCTGACTGTGATGTAGAGGGTCAAAGTTGACCCTCCATGTGCATTATGGGGCGAACCGAACTTCCGCAAAGGTTCGCCTGCGGGACGCGAACGCGAACCACTGAAGTTCGCATGGAACCGTTCGCAGGCGAACCGTTCGGCCCAACTCTATTTGTGGTTTAATCTGTGAGCCCCTTTTAACAATGAGGGCAGAGTTAGGGGATACCACTCAGGGTTAGGCAAGAATTAGAAAGGATAGTGGCAAACACTAAGGCCCTTATTTAAAAAAATCCCCTTTTCTCCTAAGTTTCCTTTTAACACCTTATCAATAAAATGCCTTTTAAGCCACCAGCAAGAAAGAAAATACTGTACTCAGAATAATTTTGACGGTACTTTTTCACCTGTTGAAAAATAATCTCCCAGGAGAAAACTTAGGAGAAAAATTGAATTGAATTTGGGGCCAATTCAGAGAGCTGTTCTGTTACATTATCTCACCTTACTTATTAACTCACAATGGCCCAAATGCAATTAACTTTTTCACCTGAGTTATCTACTAGGAGATACATTTCCTCTTTAAAATAACTTTTCAGCATTTTACAATTAAAAAAGTACCCAAAAGTTGGTGAAAAAGTGCTATCATATTTATTTTGAGTATTTTCTTGTTAGCTGGTGCCTTAGCCAGCTGAGCGGTCTGGACGAGCTCAGCTCGTCCAACACCGCCAGCGGCTGCCGCTCAGGCCCTGCTGGGCCGATTTTAACGAAATAAAAAGCAGCACACGCAGCCGGCACTTTGCCAGCCGCGTGTGCTGCCTGATCGCCGCCGCTCTGCGGCGATTCGCCGCGAGCAGCGGCGAAAGAGGGCCCCCCTAGCTGCCTGAGCCCAGCGTAGCCGGAACAAAAAGTTCCGGCCAGCGCTAAGGGCTGGATCGGAGGCGGCTGACGTCAGGACGTCGGCTGACGTCGATGACGTCACTCCGCTCGTCGCTATGGCGACGATATAAGCGAAACAAGGAAGGCCGCTCATTGCGGCCTTCCTTGTTTATTCTGGGCGCCGGAGGCGATCGGAAGATCGCCTCCGGAGCGCCCTCTAGTGGGCTTTCATGCAGCCAACTTTCAGTTGGCTGCATGAAATAGTTTTTTTTTTATTTAAAAAAAACCCTCCCGCAGCCACCCTGGCGATTTAATCAGAACGCCAGGGTGGTTAGAAGGCATTTCATCACAAGTTCTGAAAATATCACCAAGGAGAAAACTCAGGAGAAAAAATGAATTGCATTTGGTTGGACCAATGACTTAAATGACTTAACTCATAGTTACATAATTATTTGGGTTAAAAAAAGACATACGTGCATCGAGTTGAACCAGGAAACAAAGTACAACACCAGCCTGCTCCCTCACATATCCCTGTTGATCCAGAGGAAGTAAAAAAATGTACCCTTATCATTTTATCTCATGGATTAATTGTTTGTCTCATGCATTAGCTCTCCTTACAGTTAAGGTGAAACATACAGTGGGTTGCAAAGGATTTGGCCCCCTTGAAGTTTTCCACATTTTGTCACATTACTGCCACAAACATGAATCAATTTTATTGGAATTCCACATGAAAGACCAATACAGAGTGGTGTACATGTGAGAAGTGGATCGAAAATCATTCATGATTCCAAACATTTTTTACAAATAAATAACTGCTAATTGGGTTGTGCGTAATTATTCAGCCCCCTGAGTCAATACTTTGTAGAACCACCTTTTGCTGCAATTACAGCTGCCAGTATTTTAGGGTATGTCTCTACCAGCTTTGCACATCTGGAGACTGAAATCCTTGCCCATTCTTCTTTGCAAAACAGCTCCAGCTCAGTCAGATTAGATGGACAGCGTTTGTGAACAGCAGTTTTCAGATCTTGACACAGATTCTCGATTGGATTTAGATCTGGACTTTGACTGGGCCATTCTAACACATAGATATGTTTTGTTTTAAACCATTCCATTGTTGCCCTGGCTTTATGCTTAGGGTCATTGTCCTGCTGGAAGGTGAACCTCCGCCCCAGTCTCAAGTCTTTTGCAGTCTCCAAGAGGTTTTCTTCCAAGTTTGCCCTGTATTTGGCTTCATCCATCTTCCCA
The DNA here is from genome assembly GCF_040937935.1 of Hyperolius riggenbachi. Taxonomy (NCBI): domain Eukaryota; kingdom Metazoa; phylum Chordata; class Amphibia; order Anura; family Hyperoliidae; genus Hyperolius; species Hyperolius riggenbachi. The sequence goes on from NC_090646.1 coordinate 581,822,567, forward strand.
TCAACTATGACCAGCTTCCCTGTCCCTGCTGAAGAGAGGCACCCCCCAAGCATGATGCTGCCACCACCATATTTGACAGTGGGGATGGTGTGTTCAGAGTGATGTGCAGTGTTAGTTTTCTGCCACACATAGCGTTTTGCATTTTGGCCAAAAAGTTCCATTTTGGTCTCATCTGATCAGAGCACCTTCTTCCACATGGTTACTGTGTCCCCCACATGGCTTGTGGCAAACTGCAAACAGGACTTCTTATGCTTTCTGTTAACAATGCCTTTCTTCTTGCCACTCTTCCATAAAGGCCAACTTTGTACAGTGCATGACTAATAGTTGTCTAATGGACAGAGTCTCCCACCTGAGCTGTAGATCTCTGCAGCTCGTCCAGAGTCACCATGGGCCTCTTGATTGCATTTCTGATCAGTGCTCTCCTTGTTCGGCCTGTGAGTTTAGGTGGATGGCCTTGTCCTGGTAGGTGTACAGTTGTGCCATACTCCATCCATTTCTGAATGATCGCTTGAACAGTGCTCAACAGTGATGTTCAAGGCTTTGGAAATCTCTTTGTAGCCTAAGCCTGCTTTGAAAGTCTCAATAACTTCATCCCTGACCTGTCTTGTGTGTTCTTTGGACTTCACGGTGTTGTTGCTCCCAATATCCTCTTAGACAACCTCTGAGGCCCTCGCAGAGCAGATGTATTTGTACTGACATTAGATTAAACACAGGTGCACTCTATTTAGTCATTAGCACTCATCAGGCAATGTCTATAGGCAACTGACTGCACTCAGATCTAAGGGGGCTGAATAATTATGCACATACCACTTTGCAGTTATTTATTTGTACAAAATGTTTCGAATCATGTATGAATTTCGTTCCACTTCTCACGTGTACACCACTTTGTGTTGGTCTTTTATGTGGAATTCCAATAAAATCGATTCATGTTTGTGGCAGTAATGTGACAAAATGTGGAAAACTTCAAGGGGGTCGGATACTTTTGCAACCCACTGTAAGTTAGCTTTGTGAATCAACCCCCTTTATGTACCAAACTTTACTTCACGCTAGACAAGAAATAGTAAAAAAAAAATGGCTATCAGCCACACTCATATATCCCAACTTTTTGAGATGAGAAAGATGGACACTTTAAGACATGCCCCTATCCCTCCTCTAATCACGCCCCACCACACCCCTCGTCACACATACCTCTAAAAATTCATAAGCAAAAGATGAAATTTTAGAATTCAAACCACACTGATCCTTTCTATTATCACTATATTCATATATATTAATATTTGAAATGAACCACTTGAGGACCAGAGGTTTATACCCACCTAGTGACCAGGCCATTTTGTACAACTCGGAACTTCACAATTTAAATAGAAACTGTAACCACGAATTGAACTTCATCCCAATCAGTAGCTGATACCCCGTTTCCCATGAGAAATCTTTTCCTTTTCTCATACGGATCATCAGGGGGCTCTGTATGGCTGATATTGTGGTGAAACCCCTCCCACAGGAAACTGTGAGGACCATGGTCCTGGCAGTTTCCTGGCTGTGAACTTCCATGCATTGTGGGAAATAGCTGTTTACAGCTGTTTCCAACTGCCAAAAAAGCAAGCAGCATCTCCTTCCAGTAACATCACCTGCCAGCAGTAAAAAAAGTCAACATGTGGTACATGTTAGAATGTAAATCAGGAAGAGGAAAGATTGTACAATGGGCAAACACTGACTAAATCATTTATACATAACTATTGTACAAAATAAAGCACTTTTTTATTACATTATTTTCACTGGAGTTCCTCTTTAAACTTTTTATTGCACGGTCATAAAACTCCGCACCCACATGAATTTTACCCCCTGCGATCGTTACTTTTTGTTAATTAAAAAAAAGAGCAAAAGGTTTCATTTTTTTTTATCTCCTTGTATAGATAAACTAAACCAGCCCTGCCTCTAGGTATGTATATTGTATACTACCACCCTCTTGTTTCCCCCTATTCCTTTACATTGTAAACTCGCAAGGGCAGGGCTCTCTCACCCTTTTGTGTCTTGTTGTTTTGTTGTTGTCTTGATGTACATTTTATTCATCATGTTACAATTGTCACTTTAATTACTATGTCTAGCGATCCTGTATTTTGTACCAGCGTCCATATTTGGTGTACACCATTGTCTGTATTATTAGGTACCCCGTGTTAGTCTCTTACTCTGTACAACACCACGGAATATGTTGCCGCTTTATAAGTCAATAACAATAGCATGTAGTATATCATATTGACTACTTAGCAATTTAAAACCCAGCTTTCAGCTGCCAGGTAGGAATTTGGGATTGCACCATGTAATAATATTTCTGCTTTATTGGATGTGCATCTAGTGTTAATTTGTTTTCAGTATCCCCCTATATGTTCTGTGCTAAAAACAGATTGCAGCAGAATGATGTCTGGAGCTTCTGCAAGAGTCTCTGGTGGAGCAGCAAAGCATGCTGGGCCATAATATCTGCAGTCTAGGAGCCAAATTACTTACGGCTATGAGACAACGGGTCAGACAATGACTCATCAGTACAGCATGTTCCATCTCCAGCGCTGATACCTATGGAGATATACTAATCACTCCTTCCTATGCATATCAGGAAGGCCTTTCTTGGGTCTGCAAGCTTTAATTCTTTTGTTTTCTTAGAACAAAATCAGCAAATGTCTGGGGTCATTAATAAAGAAGAACTGTTACGGCAATATAAATGTAGTTGTTGTACGGAATGCATAATGAAAACCTAATCTCAATAAAACAAAATCACATATCAGTAATTGTATCCTCTTTTCCATGTGGATTATTTGTGAAGTACATCACTTCCATAAGCATGTTTCTGTGTTTTAAAGTGAACCTAAAGTCACTTAAAAAAAAACGAGATTAACTCACCTGGGGCTTCCCTCAGCTCCCTGCAGACGATCGGTGCCCTCGCAGCTCCGCTCCGATGTCCCAGGACCCGCCGGCGAGCACTTCCGGTTTGGCCGTCACCGGCCGACAGGGATGGGAACGCGAGTGATTGTTCGCGTTCCCAGCCTGTATATCGCCCCCTATGCTGCTATTGCGACCTCCTGGCCGCAATAGCAGCATAGGGGGCGATATACAGGCTGGGAACGCGAACAATCACTCGCGTTCCCATCCCTGTCGGCCGGTGACGGCCAAACCGGAAGTGCTCGCCGGCGGGTCCTGGGACATCGGAGCGGAGCTGCGAGGGCACCGATCGTCTGCAGGGGGCTGAGGGAAGCCCCAGGTGAGTTAATCTCGTTTTTTTTTAAGTGACTTTAGGTTCACTTTAAAGTGGGATTGTCATCCACAAAATCAAATTCCATTTACCTACTGCAGTTATGCAGCCTGAAACCTCACCCTGCATTGCAAGCATTCCAATCTATTCAGAAATGTTTCTGTTGTAATAAATCTTATCTCAGTCAGCCATTGCCAACGAGAAGGAAGCTTGCCATCCCACATTCCTGCTCCTCACTGACTGGCTGAGTGCAGTTCAGTGAGCTGCTGAAATCTGATCTATGCTATGCTCACAAAATAAGGACAGAGGTGCCTGGCTCTTCTACTGACCACATATGCTATTGCTCCGTTGTTATTGCCTGATGAAGCGGGATCAAACCTGCGAAACGTGTTCCATATTTGGAGTTCATAAATAAAATATATTGACTGTCTTTACTACAGTCGTTGTGTGTCTACTTGGAGGAGGTAAGTCCACCACTGCCTCCTCTATTTACCAAGAATTTGGTTTTAAGCTCATTTAGCTTCCTTTTATCCTCTTGGTGCCTCTGTTCTCCTGCATAATACTGAGTCCACCCTGGGTGGAGGGTTGAACCCCCTTTTTCTCATCTACAGAGAGTGACTTCTTATTCCTGAGTGGGGTCAGGAAAATCTCCCCACCTGCCTTTACAGTGGTTGCCTAATGGTAACCCTGGTTTGTGAGAATTAATATTTACAGGGGTGCCTCTAGGCATAGACAGTACAGGCCATTGCCTGGAGTGCCATTGATCCTGGGGGGCGCCATGCTGCTGGATTAAGCCCTGCCCCAATTAAGCCCCACCCAATATTAAGCCACACCCCTGTGGGTGTTCTATTACTTGCTTCTGCTGCATCTACTTAGCGTAAGTTGCAGGCAGATGACACCTCTGTGCCTTGTGCATTCTTCTTTCCTCCTTTGTGCCATCTCTGCCTCCTTCTGTGCCATCTCTGCCTCCTTCTGTTCCCCTGTGCCTCCTTATGTCCCTTTTGCCTTTAATTGTCCCCTTATGCTACCTCTGCCCCCCTGTCCCTCTTTCATTCCCACTCTGCCTCCTTCTATCCTCCTGTGCCTCCTTCTGTCTCCCTTTGTGCCTCCTTCTGTCTCCATGTGCATCTTCAGTCCCCATGTGGCACCTCTGTCCCTGCGCCTTCCTCTGTCCCCCCTGTGTCTCCTTCTGTTCCCCTTTGTGCCTCCTTCTGACCCACTGTAGAAGGTGCCAGGCCAACCAGGCAGTCATGAGTGCTGTGCAGGGGTGACCGCAGTCACCCCCCCTGCCAGTTGTTGTGTCCCCAGGTGGTGAACAGGCTTGTCAGTTCACTGGCCCGCAGCCCGTAAGCTCACTTCTGCAGCCTTACATTAGGTGTATTTTCTGGTGAAACACTGCCCGCATTGCGAATTTTCTGATGAAACTCTTCTGCATTATGATTATTTCCTGGTGAAACGCTGCCGCACTACAATTATTTTCATGGAAGGGCGCCATAGGCGTGGGCGCCACAGATTTTCTCGCCTGGAGTGACAAAATGGCTAGAGGCACCCCTGAATATTTACTCTATCTAGTAACCATTTACCAGTACATATTACACTATTGGAGCTCTTGGTGTTCCTTGTTTTTCTCACAAAATAAGCTAGCTATGACAGTGCAGTTTCTAGGATAAAGAAAAAAAAAGTAAGGGAGGAAATGACATCAAGATTGGCTTCAGTCAGAGGGAATCAAGATGGAAATGCCAGGAACAGACTTCTCTTTATTTACTATATAAAATTCACTGAAATAAAAATGTGGTGAGTATAATACATTTGTTATGTAAGTAGAACAAGTAGTTATCTATTTATGTATATGTTTTTTTCCTAGGAAAGTATCTGAACTCAAGCCTTGTGCACACTGTAGATGGTTCTTGGCTGAGGCAGCTGGTCAGGGCTTTCTCTGATGAATCTAGTGAGCATACGGTACCTCATTCCTCCCCCATGCTTTGCTGAGAGATCTGGAGTGCTGGATCATGTCTGGCAAGTGCAGGCTGAGCCCATTGTTTTCCTCTTTACCCCTCCTACACCATCATGCACTGTGCGTCATCCTTACTCCCCCTCGCCATAGCAACAGCCAGTGCAGCACTAAGCCCCTGAGGGCAGCAATAACTATGCCTGTATGCACCAGGGATGATCAATGACATGCACTTTCTCCTTGCTTTCACATTTCATGTCAATCAGACCAATTAAAACTGATAAGATGTTATTCTGAGGCAGGGGTCACACTTACCGCCTTTCGTACGCGTTTTCTGCACAGAAAAACTGACTTCAACTGAGAACTCATGTTAATCAATAAGCAAGGTCACACTTTAATGCAGATTTCGCATGCAGAAAAAAAACTGACATCTTGCGCAATTTGTCAGTTTTCTCTATAAATTACATTAGCTGCTGTAACCCATTGTTTCAGTTTCAAGCTGCATATTCTTTACATGCTATATGAATGCAAGGAGAATGTGTTTGCATCTCATTGGTCATGCCTTTAAAGTAACACTAAGCACTGAACACATTATTAGGGGTTAATTCCTGCAGTATAGTAATAGTTCCTTACAGTATAAATGGCTAAAAATGCCCTTACATGTAGTGTTATACAGGCAGATCCACCAAGAGACAAATCTCTCACTGATCTCTGATTAGAGTGAGATCTGTCAGCTTCCCATACACCACAGGCCGATTCCCCTGATTCCCGGAATCAGCCTTGCAATGCTGACTCTGCCACCTGCCTGCCCACCCTCCAACTGTAAAATGTCTGCTGCCCTCGCTGTGCCCCTGCAGTGTAAATTCTTACCTGTCCTCTGGTGCGTGTACCACATTGCCCCAATATCGATGGAATCCTCAATCGGCATACTTGTTGTGCCATTGATTTTCAGCCTATTCAATAAATTGTCGAATGGTCAATTGGGTCACAAAATCGCTATATGTATAGGCACCAGATCAGAAGTGTCTGTTTTATTTCCCACTGCCATATGGAGGTAGGTGTGGAATCTCTTGATGGACCAGTCATGCTTCTCCTGAACTTGTCCCAGAGACATCCTTCTCTTTCCTCTCATTAGTATTCTCTCCTCATTGCTCAGCTTACAGTAAATCGGATATCCAGCCACTATATAAGATCCCGTGGGTCCTCCTGTGAAGGAAGCCTGCGATGTCTTCTCCCCTGATGTCATCCCCAATGCCCCTCTATGCTTGTGGCGTGTAGCCCAGCTCCCCGAAAAAGCACTGTCTGTTTTCTATAGAGAAATCAGTGTTTTTTGCAGGGGGCAGGGCTGCACAGTGGAAGCATAGAGGGGCATCAAGTACAACTTCAAAGGTTAATATAACTTTCCCTTACAGGGGGACCCGTGGGATCTTATATTGTGGCTGGATATCTGCTTTAAATGTCTCCATGCTCAAGACAAGCTCAGCTATAGGATAACAGCTCACAGTTATTATTATTTAGGATTCATATAGCACCAACATCTTCCACAGCACTGTACACGGTATATTGCCTTTGACACTAACTGTCCCTTAAAGGGACTCCCTATCTAATCTGTATGTTTTTGGGATGCGGAGGAAATCAGAGTACCTGGAGGAAACCCATGCAGACATAGGGAGAACATACAAACTCTTTGCTGGTAGTGCCCTGGCTGGGTTTTGAACTGGGGACCCAGCACTGCAAGGCAAGAGTGCTAACCACTATTATGTCACCATGCTACCCAGTTCTCACCCCCAATCACCTGGTTTGCACTCTGGAATGTTTTTTTTTCTCTGGTGATATCACAAGCCTTAAGGGGCCCATACACTTGTCAATTTCAGGCATCATTTGATCGATCCAATATTGTATTAGACTGAACCAGACTGGTAGGTGGTTACACCTGATGAAGGGCGGAGCCCGAAACATGTAGAAACATGTAGTGTATCGACATGCAATAAACTGAACGCAAGCCTGTGGAGTGCCTCCTTCTTCCTAATTCAAGTATCATTTGATCGATCGATTCTATAGAATCGATCGATCAGAAATCAATTCTTTCAAATCTATCGTTTGATCGATTTGTGGCCGATTTTGATCGTATTGATCTATCTGACAGGATGGAAAATCCATGTCGATCTGCTGCTGGTAGTAGATCCATGGCCCATAGAGATGCATTGGATCTAATGGTCCAATAATGCATTTAGATAGCTCTCCAATAGATTTCATTCTGAAATCTATTGGAAATCTGTTCCTAGTGTGTAGCACACATCAGATAGATTCCTGTCAGATTCGACTTAACAGGCATCTGACAGAAATCTATCTGATGGTCTAATCTGCTGCAAATCTATAAGTGTATGGCTACCTTAAGAAACAGCAGGAGAGGGCCTTACTTTCCTTTTATAACATCTCTTGGAGTTTACCTGCAGTCCAGTTCTCTTTCATGCATGAGGTGTATTATTTTAAGCAGTCATAGTTAAAGTGCAGATATGTGAACAGGGGCCGGGTGGCTTCCATGATGTGGTACAACAGCAATATTATTACAGGAGCCTGACCTTTGAACCTCCACCTCAGAGGCTATCCTCTAAGTAAACCATAAACCATTTATGGATGTATTTTGGTGTCCATCTGGGTGAATTCGCCACATTTAGTGGTGTCTAATGATTTTTCTTAATGATGGCCACTAAAGATGCATTCAAGTGGAAATATTTACAGTGTAATTAACCCATAAAATGCAGAACACCCATGAAACAGGATATGTTTAAACTTGTACCTAGGCAATAAGTTTATAATACTGCTGGGACCATGACAATGACCAAAAAAGTTTTTTGATTTCTCTTAATCTGATTTTTGCTACATTTTTGAATAGTAAGCATAAATGAAAACACTCAAAAATGTGTTACCAAAAGAAGCCCAATCGGTCACCACAAAAGGGCTTTTGGATTGGTTCCCACTAGAACACTAATAAAAACTAGCATTTTTGCATGGTTAGAGTAGGATTTACCAGATTGGGGACACTTTGGCGCAGTTGGTGAGCTTAAGCTAAAGCGTAACCAAGAGCCCCTGTCATTGTTTGCCTATTGTGTGCTGCAGCCCCTCTGTATTTATATGAATACATAAAGGCGTAGAACCAGTGCTGCTCGGATATCACTTTTCACTATCTGGATCTAATTCGGATCCAGATACCCATATATACGTTCGGGGTCGGATATCCGAGATTAAAATTTTCCAATCCGGATTCAAATCGGATATCCGACCTCAGTATCCGGCCGGATTCGGATATCTGGATAAAAAAACGTAAGTGTCCTGAAAATGGCTTAAAATGCTTCCAAAATCCCTTTCGGAGGTCTCTCTCTCTCTCTCTCTCTCTCTCTCTCTCTTTCAGATGGGAAATCCGAGTTTGCTCGGATAGTCTATTCGGATTTAAAAAAATATCCGAACGGCTATTCAAAGTTCGGATAGTGGAAAAAGTCCGGATTATCCGAAATCTTGCTGAGCACCACTGCGTAGAACGTTTATATCACACTTTTCTCCTGGGGGACTCAAAGCGCTTCAGGGCTGCAGCCAGCCAGCCAATAGGATGCCCTCAGTAGACTGTAGCAGTGTTAGGGAGTCTTGCCCAAGGTCTCCTTACTGAATAGGTGCTGGAATACTGAACAGGGAAAGCCAGGCAGAGCCGAGACAAGGTCCTCCACCACCCAAGGCTGAGACACCAAAGTGCGCCCCTCCATCCCTCCCCCTCCAGCTGTCACACACTGATTGCTATATGAGTAAGCGGTGCCCCAGGGCCCCCTACCCCTTAATCTCTAGTTATCTGGCTTGCAGTCACTGCTATGTATCCCCTTTTTGTATTTCTCTTCGCTTCAAACACAATAGAGGAATGATAGCTGAGTGAGTTGTGCTCCCCCTCCTACACTGCACCCTAAGGCTGGAGCCTCTCTCGCCTCTGCCTCGGCCTGTCCCTGTAGCCAAGATTTGAACCCTGGTTGCCTGTGTCAGAGGCAGAGCCCTTAACCACTTAACCAGTACACTATCCAGCTGCAAAGCAGTTAAAAAGCTATTGATGGTTGAGGCTAGGTGCACACTTAGCAGAAACGCAAGCGTTGAAGGAAACGCTGCATTTTTGCCGCTAATGGAAGTCTATGGGCCGCAGAAAAAAAACATATAAAAAACGCATATGCATTTTGTATGTGTGCATTTTTAAAAACGCTGGTTTTGTTGCATCGTATGCAAAAACGCATCAAAAATGCACATAATGAAAGTCAATGGGAACGCAATTGTGAATCGTGAAACGCGCATGTGATCACACGGAATAACCTTTTGCGTGTGCAAAAGTTTGCATGCGGCAGATCGCATGATAACTGCTGTGATAGCAGTTATTACGCTTTAGTGAATTAACCCCTAAAAATGCAGTGAAAATGCAGCAAAATTGCTCATAACAGAAAACGCAACCTTTCAACCTCTGTTATGTGTGCACCCAGCCTCAATGTAAAAAACTGTCATTATCCTCCTCAGCCATGAAGTGGTTAAACAGTACTGAGCCAGTTTACACAAAGCTGAGGATCAGCCATGCTGCTGCTGAGGATTGGCTACTGTAGTGTCGCTGTGCTTATCAGCACTGCAGGATAAAACTACATACCCACTGCAAGATGAAATCGTGTAAAACAACCAATGAACAACCGTTCTATGATCACATTCAGAAGATGTCATATGGCGTAATGTGAACAACAGCAGAAGACAAATGATTGTCAACCAATAACATTGTTTCAATGGGGAGAGAGCAATAGACTTCGCGGATACATTGTTTAAAATTCATAGCGCTGTACACATTGCTGTTGATGGGCGATTATCTGACTAAGTGATCTGTCAGGTCAGTCATCGACCGTGGATCATTCATTTATCCTTCCCTTAAGCCGTTGTTTGTGCTTTGGATTTTCAAAAGACATCTCAAAGATGAGTTGGTCTTCGTTTATTTTTAACAATTTTTTATTGTTTTGTGTACAGGACTTAAAGTGTACCTGAAGAGAAAAAAGTGCCCCTTGGGGAAGCGTCTGGTTACTGAAGAGGTTTCCTCTGTCCTCCTCACCAGAGGGGATCCAGCGTTGGGACCCCAGAAGATCCGCCGAAAAGGGTTAATCGGTCGTGTGCGCAGGCGCAGTAGCGACTTCCCGATGGGCTTACGCAGAAATAGCTGAGCCTGATTGGGTCCGATGTACTGCGCAGACAGAGGGTGCATCAAAAAAGGGTGCGCAATATAGCCGAAATTATAAATTCTAATGTAAAACAATATTTTTCCTTTATAGCTTATAAACGAAAATCTAGTGCTAAATAGGTTCAATAAATGGAAATGAAATGGTAAAATACCGTCTATAGCAAAAAACGAAATCGGAAATGAAACGTCAAATAACGTCTATACCAAAAAAGGATATTTACACTATGAAGCATAGTAATACAATGGTAGATTTTACAGGTATTTTACTGCAATTATACCTAACTATAGGCTCACACATCCCTATCCCTAACCCCTAGACCCCCCTTTGTGTAAATATACATAATTTAATACATTTTATATATTGCAAATATTGTACTGTAACTATACATAACCCTACTCTCATACAGAACCCTCCCTGTACCTATCCCTAACCTCTAGACCCCCCTGGTGGTGCCTAACACTAACCACCCCCCTGGTGGTGCCTAACCCTAACCTCCCCCTTGGTGGTGCCTAACCCTAACCACCCCCCTGGTGGTGTCTAACCCCAAGACCCCCCTGGTGGTGCCTAACCCCAAGACCTCCCTGGTGGTGCCTAAACCTAAATCTCCCCTGGCGGTGCCTTACCTTAAGTCTTAAGGTTAGGCACCACCAGGGGAGATTTAGGGTAGTAGATTTAGGGTGGTGCCTAACCCTAAGACCTCCCTGGTGGTGCCTAACCTGAAGACCTCCCTGGTGGTGCCTGACCCTAAGCCCCCCTGGTGGTGCCTAACCCTAAGACCTCCCTGGTGGAGCCTAACCCTAAATATCCCTTGGTGGTGCCTAACCCTAACCATTCCCCTGGTAGTGCCTAACCCTAACAATCCCCACTGCACAAACACCCTTACACACATATGAACAATAATATATTTCATCCTTTAAATACTTCACTATAAATAACATGAATAGAATAATTTATATATTTGTAATAGAATAAATAGCCTTAAAATAACCTACACATTATTAATATTATAAATAGAAAAAGGTATTTATATACATATATATATATATATATATTTACAGAGGGTGCTGCAGCACACAACAGGAAAACAGTGACAGGGGCTCTTGGTTACGCTTTAACGCGTTTAAGCTCACCAACTGCGCCAAAGTGTCCCCGATCTGGTGAGTCCTACTCTAACCAGGCAAAAATGCTAGTTTTTATCAGCGTTCTAGTGGGAACCATGCCAAAAGCCCAGGGGTCAGCTAAATGGGAGAAATGAAATTAAAAACACCTCACCTTCTACTAGCTACTAACTGAACTATGAGCACCGCTCATTTATATGCTTAACGGTGCTAGAGATGGGTGTGGTTATGCACACTCACAGGGGAAAATTCGGTTTGTGCTGCTCATCCCTCGGCTTATATTATTTTCCCCTATACAGCTGCCAAGGCGTAGGTGAGAATGGTTGCAATATCTATTGGCAAGATGCAATGAATGAAATTCTAAAGGAAAAGAGATATCCAATGGCAAATGCAGACTGAGTGCTCAGATGTAATGTACAAGATGGCAGGCTGCTGCAGACCAGAGCCACAAGTCAGGCATCCTGAAGATAAAGGCCAACTTTATTAGGCCAATAAACACAGCTGCTTAATTGCATGGATCAAGGTATGTTTAGTGGATGAAGAATTGCTGGCAATTATACAATAAAGTTGAAGCACCTCCACAGGACTAATAAAGCAAGTCCCAGTATGAGGAATAAATGACAGCCAATAAGTCCATAATAGACAGGCAGATGTCTTAAGCACGTTCAGCAAAGCAAAGAGCAGACGTTTATCTTAAAAGTTCCTGGTTAGGATCAAATGTGTTTATGTAGTGAATGTACTACTTCACGGTGGTCTCTGACATAATAGCAGCAGTGACCAAGAAGAGACTTGGAAGAGTGGATCTGTGGGAAAAAAAATTGATGTGCCAGTAGGAGCAAGAGCCGGTATAGCAGGGACTTCTTGGTTTCGCTATGATCTGGCTTCTTCAGGGCAGGAACTGCCAGACAGTGCTTCCCAGCCTGATCAGTGTGGACACAGTTATGATGTGTGTGGTCTGATACATCATAACTGTGTACACTCAGATCAGACTCCAGAGGTGGTGCCACCCGCACCAGACAACCTTTTCCATGGCCATGGGAGATGAGGTCCGGCAAAACAATTCTAGCACCGAACAGACTACTTCCTACATCATATATTGGGCCACTGTTGCTTGGGCACCACCGCACCAAAGCAGAGAAAAACAGGGAATGGTTCAGGAGAGAAGTTGCATGGGGAACAAGAGATAAGAGAAAACTGGATGCGATGCAAGTCCCAGTCAATGGACTAGGAGTGCCCCAGACTGGTGGCCACGCACAATAAGTAAATAGAGGGCCATAACTAGGAAACAGTGTAACAATGCACAGTCATTATCATCATTACTATCCAGATAATAATCATCATAAAAAGATATACTATACATAGTTCTTAATCATTTTAAAGAGACACTGAAGCGAAAAAAAAAATATGATATAGTGAATTGGTTGTGTACTATAAATAATTACTAGAAGATTAGCAGCAAAGAAAATATTCTCATACTTTTATTTTCAGGTATATAGTGTTTTTTCTAACATTGCATCATTCTATAATATGTGCAGATTACACAACACTCAGCATTCCAAATGAGTCTTTCAGAGCAGTCTGTGAAGTAATGACCTCTCCTCTAGCAGAGAAAAATTAAACAGTTCACTTACAGTTGAGATAATAAAAGTCAGATAACAGCCCTCTCCACGACTAATGGCCCATACTCACGGGCTACAATTGTCGCCTCAACACGCGGCGCGCGTGTTGCGGCGACAGGTCGCCCGTGAGTATGCGCCGTTGCACGGGCGCGCACCCCGAACTGTCGCCCGTCGCTGATGTCGCCAGGCGATTGAACTGCTCAATCGCTTGGCGACAGTCTCCGCCGCAACCTCCATTGAAGTATACGGAGCTTCCGGCGGGGGGAGGAGGAACGTCGGCTACAGCTTCCGTCGCGCCACTGGTCCCTCTTCCACGTGTGTACGCGGAGGGACCTGGCGAGGAGCTGTCGCCGGACTGTCGCCACACGCTCACGTGTGCTGGCGACAGGCCCTAAAAGTTGCCCGTGAGTATGGGCCATAAGACTTAGTCGGAGAGTTAATGGCTTGTTTGCATAGAGATAACAACTGGAGTTTCTTAACTCTTCCTGTACTGGAAACAATTAGACTGATGTATCTGATCTTAATGTTTTATTTCTTAGCTGTACTACACATACAAATCATAATATCATATTTTTTTTTTTTCGCTTCAGTGTCTCTTTAAGCATAGACATAACAAATTGTATACATGTATTTACTGGGTATCAAAATTACGATTTGCCACTAACACTTACCTGTAGTTCCATTGGCCAATACTAACAACTAATGCAATCAGCAAGTAAAAGTAGCACAGTGATGAGGTATAGGTGGTATAGCATTATCCAAACATTTATAACTGCAATACAATACTTGCCTTAGAACAGGTGTTAGGCCAGAATTTCTATGTAATGATTCATTGAGAACTTTATGGTAGCTGAGTTATTATTGAATGTTGTTTCTGTTTTGAGAAATAAAAGATAATGCTGTGAATATTTCAAAATACTTCCTCGCAGGTGACAGAAGTGACACTTAGAAACATCAACAAGAAAGTGCTGAAAACAAACGCTTCTAGTACTATTTTGCTAAATTGCTCTGTTATGTTTGAAAAAGCGGGGCTTTTTTTTCGGCTGACTTACCTAAGCAGCAATCTGAAGTCAGACAGTTAAAGTGTATCGTACTGAGTCAGTGATGTTTATGGCTGCAGCCCGACACACAGCCAGGAGGAAAAGACAAAAAATCAATAATGAGAATATGAAAATGAATGTCAGAAGAACAGTGACAGCATCTCTATTCAGCCCAGTTACAGTTCTGTGACAGCTGCTTCTCTCTTACTCCTATTCCAGTTCTTTGTGACTAGTGATCTGGTTACACAACGCATGACTTAAAGTGTAACTGTCGGGCATAAAATCAAAAATCAATTCTTTATTTTTATCTGGTAAACAAGTACCGTAATAAGGATGCTAATCAGGCAATACAAAAGTTAAAATCACTATTACTTTTCTAGCTGATAAATGATCATTCCCCAGTTTACCTGACTCTTATTTGGTACGTTGCCGCACAAAGGAAGTTGCAGGGCATGCTGGGTTGTCCTTTTTTGCTTCTGTACATTAGTTTAGTCTGAGGGGAAATAAAGAAGCAAAAAAAGACAACCCAGCATGCCCTGCAACCTCCTTTTTGCGGCAATGTACCAAATAAGAGTCAGGTAAACTGGGGCATGATCATTTATAAACAAGAAAAGTAATAGAGATTTTAACTTTTGGATTGCCTGGTTAGCATCCGTATTACTTGTTTACCAGATACAAATAAATAATTGATTTTTGATTTTATGCCCGACAGTTACACTTTAACTCAGCAAGGAAACAAAAAAGAGTTTTGGGGGTAAATGTACAAAAAAATCTAAATCAAAAAAAGATGTCTAAGGGGAAACAAAACTTTAGTTAAAAAACAAACAAACAAACTATAGAACATGTATCAATGCTGTACACATGGCCAGTTTTAGACATAGGCAAATATGCAGCTGCCTGGGACATACAGTAGAAGCATATCAAGCACACAATTCTTCATGAAATTCTTATACACAGTTAATTCTGAGCTTAACCTCTTCCAGGCCAACAAAGTTGAAATCTAAGCTCTATTTATGGCTGCTTATTCCCGCCAGGGCATAGATTTCAGCTACCATATTCACAAGTACTTGTTGTTTGTGGCAATACTAGTATGCTGCAGTCCGCTTGCTTTGACAGCAGAGCCCTGTATTTCAGGCAGGACCCAATTTCATTGGCTCATGACCCAGTGATCACTGTCAGCCAATCACAATGATCACAGCTCGTATTTGTGAAAAAAAAGTTTTCAGCTGCTGGGCCGGAGACACTGAGTAAGGAAGTGGTTAAATAACGAAACAAAAATAAAGCGGAGGGCAACAAAAATGATATATTGCCAGAATTTAGTGTTGCTTAGCAATTACAGTGATACCAATTATGTATCTATACATTGCATGATACAGACAAATGTAATACACATAATACATAATTTTACAGCATGTTCAGTGGGAGGTGCATAGCAGAAATAGCCACACAATACACAGCGATAATGCGATTAGGACAGACCACCTGTTCATAAGTTTTTATTTTAAAGGAATAAGACAGGAGGTGAAAGGAGTCAGTAAGCTGTATATAAGCTGGAAGGGTTGTCCTGTCTGAGTGGTACAGAGTGAGTCCATGTTGGGTCAGTAGCTGGATAACATGTATTAGGTCAGGTTATATGCTTGCCTAAAGTGAGATTGAAACGCAAGCCGCCGGTGCAGAGGCCGACCTTGTCTATTGCGCCTGTGCAAGCGCCCCTGTCAATCAAGCCCACGTTGTCTACGGTGTACTGCGCAGGCGCAGTGGTTCTGCACCTGTGCAGTACACCTCGGACAATGTCAGGCTTGATTGACAGAGGCACTCGCGCAGGCGCAATATGGACAACCTCGAGGTCGGCCTCTGCACAGGCGGGGACCCCGGGCCGGCAGCTGAGAGCGGAGGGACTTGTCAGCTGCAAGGGGCTGGACGAAGCCCCGGGTAAGTACACCAGGGGGCAGCATTTTATGGCTAACAACTCCTTCAAACAATGCTTGTTGCCTGACAGTCCTGCTTCACTACCTTGAACAAGTATGCAGATCAAATGTTTTTGACAAACCTGCAGCTTACCACAGGCGGCACCCACTCACCAGGCACGAAACACGACCTGATGAAGCGGTTGTATACCGCGAAACGCGTTGTCATTTTAAAGTGCTACAATAAATTCTTATTTTACCCTACCATACGAGAGTGACTACTTACTAAGGTAGGATCTTTCCATATTTCTGAAACAATAATTAGAAAAACTGGCAGTTCCAAAATTGGAGTATATGAATCTAATTCTCATTTAGACCTATAGAATTGGTATATGTATAAACAGATTTACTAAGTCTAAAGTCAGATCTGAAGTACCTCCAAGGGCGCCTCCTACCCTCCCGTGTTGACTACCTCCCCTGGGACCAGGGGCCACCACCTTGGCAGGTGGTACTTTCTTAAAGGAGCTGCGACCAACAACATCTCGTCACAAGGCCGAGTGGGGACGGTACTTCCCCACACGCGTGATACAGTGGTTGCCTTATATGCAACCTAGCCTTGTGAGTATATACGATCTCTTACTTACTAAAGAAAAATCTACTCGTGTGATACTACACCAGATTGGGCTCCCGGTGTCTTCCCGCCCCTTTCTATTTTTCTCCAGCACACATACGTCTCCTCACTCATTTCCTCATAGTCATACATAGTCATGGTCATGCAAAGCAGTCATACGTCTCCTCACTCATTTCCTCATAGTCATACATAGTCATGGTCATGCAAAGCAGTCATACGTCTCCAGGAGACGTATGACTGCTTTGCATGACCATGACTATGTATGACTATGAGGAAATGAGTGAGGAGACGGTCTCCTCACTCATTTCCTCATAGTCATACATAGTCATAGTCATGCAAAGCAGTCATACTTCTCCTCACTCATTTCCTCATAGTCATACATAGTCATGGTCATGCAAAGCAGTCATACTTCTCCTCACTCATTTCCTCATAGTCATACATAGTCATGGTCATGCAAAGCAGTCATACTTCTCCTCACTCATTTCCTCATAGTCATACATAGTCATAGTCATGCAAAGCAGTCATACTTCTCCTCACTCATTTCCTCATAGTCATACATAGTCATAGTCATGCAAAGCAGTCATACGTCTCCTCACTCATTTCCTCATAGTCATACATAGTCATAGTCATGCAAAGCAGTCATACTTCTCCTCACTCATTTCCTCATAGTCATACATAGTCATAGTCATGCAAAGCAGTCATACGTCTCCTCACTCATTTCCTCATAGTCATACATAGTCATAGTCATGCAAAGCAGTCATACTTATCCTCACTCATTTCCTCATAGTCATGCAAAGTCATAGTCATGCAAAGCAGTCATACTTATCCTCACTCATTTCCTCATAGTCATACATAGTCATAGTCATGCAAAGCAGTCATACGTCTCCTCACTCATTTCCTCATAGTCATACATAGTCATAGTCATGCAAAGCAGTCATTCTTCTCCTCACTCGTTTCCTCATACTTTTTACCACCTTCAACTCCCTCCTATTCCAACTGTGTTGCAATTAGACCAAAGCTTAGTCAGACATGCAGCTCTGCTTAGCCTCTCTGCTCACTCTCTTCTCACCTCTTCCTTTCTGAGTTGATAGATAACATAATGTCTTAACCTGTAAACCTGGAGCTCCACTTTAGGATATTGAACCTAAAGCTTTACTATGTATTATATACCAGATGTGTTTACATGCACTTCCTTGTATGACTTTAATACAGCTTCTAGTTTGGCTGTTGATAATAGCCTTGGAAGTGTACACTTGCAAGATGAGTTTGCATATCTGGCTTGTCTTAATGCAGCTCTAGGTTTGAAGCAATTTCTGAGTTTTTCTGGCAAGCAGTAAGAGAGCTCTGTGTTGTAGTATTCGCATACTCACAACACTGTCTTTACACTGGGGTCTATTTATAAGTACTGCGAGAATATACCCTAAGTTGCCACTGTTTGTCACAGTGCTGGGCCGAAATTACGCATGCGCGTAATTACGCACCGTAATTTACCGTTATTTTACGCGTAAGTGCTACGCGTAATTTACGGCTTACGCGTAAGTATGTACGCGTAAGCCGTAAAGCGGTATTGTAATTACGCCGCCTACCGTAATAGCGTAGGCATGCGTAATTTTACGGTGAATTACGCGTAATTTTACGCGTAATTTCGTAGGCACAACTCCCCTTCTCCAAGAGTAGCCAATCAGTTATCAAGTTTGTTTGGGAGCTACATCCTAAGCAACCAATAGTATCTTCTCCCGCCCTTTAGTATATAAGCTGTCAGCCATGATCTGTGTTCTTTGTGGGTTGCTTTCACTTTCTGAGGAGAAGGAGTGAGACAGAGAGTGATACAGTTTTACACATCCATATTAAGTGCAATTCTATTGCATTTTCTTAGATCTTTGATCTGTGTGATTGTAAGCCTGTGTTAGGAAGTTGATTATTGTAGTTAGGGCTTTGTTTAGGGTTAGAATTCTGTTGTTTAGTGAGGCAGGGAAAACTGATTATAGGGCTTGTGATTTTATAGTGAAAGCGTGTAGATTGTAGAGACAAGAGAGGGCCTGTGATATGTAATAGAGTGAAATCAGTTAGATTCAGGGATCGTGTGCTGAGAGTGAATTGTATTTGTGTGTTTTTTTGTTTTTTTATCATTTTAATTATTTGATTTGATTGAATTTTATTTTCATTTTTTTTGTGGGGGGATTTATTTCAAGTGCGTTGTCCAAAAGCAATTGATATATAATTTGGACTAGCTCTCCAGTCCTCTCCTCCCTCATTACATTGAAATTTTAATTTGATTTATTTTTATTTTATTTTATACGTTTATCATTTGTCACTTTCCCCTACATTTCAATAAAACAATAACGTTTGGCACTTGCTGAACATATTCCCTACAATGTCTGGCAGAGGTGGAGCAGGCCGTGCCCGTGGCCGAGGAATTGAACCCACTGCAAAAAGATGTTTGTTTGACACCTTGACAGGCAGTGATCAAGAACCAGCAGCCCAAAAAGTACATCCCTATTTCACAGCAGGAAGGGGACGCTCTGCACCAAGCAGGGGATGCACTGTACCCGGCAGGGGTCAGTCCAAAACTGGCAGGGGACAGTCAGTTGGTAGTGGACAATCAGAGCGAGGTAGTGGCCAATCCTCAACAGGCACAGTGAGGAGTGAAGATGTAACTCCAAAAAAAGTCTACAACCTTATTCGCGATTCAAGGATGATGAAGGGCCCACGACGCCCCATTATGGAGAGCCAGGCTGCTGATATTGTGGAGTTTGTGACGAGAGATAGCGGTTCTCAGTCCCCCAATCTTCAGGCCCTGGAGAGTAGCAGCAGTACCAGCAGCACACCCATGCCTGCTCAAAGATCTGCCACCAACATCCAAAATGAGCCTTCACTTCCATATACTGCACATATTGCAGACCTTGTGGACAAAGCTCTTTCGCAGTCCGACATAAACCTAGAGTCTGATGCCCAGAATTTTTTTAATGAACCTCAGAATGTTATCGATGAGGGATTGGCGGGTGATGATCATGATGACAACTTGTACCATGCCCGCGATCAGTCTCAGTCCTCAATGGGAGAACATAACATCCAGGATGAGGGCTCTCCCAACCTTCTTTCTCCCAATTATCCTGATGATGATGAGCTGGGTTCTTATAAGGGATGTAGTGACGATGATCTGGATAGGGACTATGACCCGCCTGAACATCATGATGATGCCAGCTCAGATGATTCAGAGCCGCAGAGGCTGCATCAGCATACCGTGAGACCTAGTGGAAGCAGTGGCTCCTCTGGTAGGCTTTTTCAAACGAGGCAGCAGCCACAGCCTGAGCCTGCATCTGAAAGCACCCTCTCCCAAATTGTTGTGCCTGAGACTGAAAAAACAGTTAAAAAATCATCTAAGAAAGTCCCAGTTTGGAAGTACTTTACCGTTGATGAATCTGATCCCCACATTGTCATATGCAACATTTGTGGTCATAAAGTGCGTTTAGGGAAGGACTTGTCAAGAGCGGGCACAGGTGGACCACTCTCCCACATAAAAAAGCATAAGAGAGAAAATCAGCTTGTTCAGGAAGCAATGGGTAAAATACCCCGCACAGTGCCCCATCCTTCTTCCCATTCAGGTTCTGACATCGGCACCCCTTCCCCCTGCCTTCACTCCGCAACACAGTCTGGCAGTAGAGGCCACATGTCAGCTACCTCAATTGCACGTTTCTCGTCAGTGGCTCACAGCACCCAGCCCTTAATTACTGAGTCGATAAGGTCGACAAAGCCACTGCCTTCCCATCACAGCAGGATCCGGAGGTTGAATGGGCTGCTGTCACAGGCTATGGTCCAGCAGTTATTGCCCTACAGTCTTGTAGAGGAGGGTACAGCCATTCGCGAGCTGCTGAGGTTTGGCATACCAGAATGGCGGATCCCCAGCCGCCATTTTTTTGCTAGGACAGCAATACCTGATCTGTATCGCCACACTGTGGATAATGTGACCCTGTCCCTTGACTATTCTGTAGGCAACAGGGTACATCTCACGACGGATTGCTGGACCAGCAGTCATGGCCAGGGACGTTATATGTCCTTTACGGCACATTGGGTCACCCTCCAATGTCAACAGGAGGGTTCCAGTCCTGGGGCGGCCAATGAGCTGGTTGCGCCGCCCCGTGGTGTCAAGGGGAACAGTTCCACACTTGCCTCTAGTCATGTCGCAACCGCTACAGCTGAGGCCCCCAGTAAGCGTGCCCGTGGGACTGGCCACAGCAGAGTGGTACATCGACGCTGTCAGGCGGTTCTGGGTTTAGTCAGCGTTGAGCAGCAGAGACTTACTGCACCAAATGTCCTGGCCATTATCAACGGACAGGTGCAGAAGTGGCTGACCCCAAGAAGACTCCAGGCTGGTCACGTTGTATGTGACAACGCAGCAAATCTGATTGCCGCCCTGAATCAGGGCAACATCCCCCATGTGCCATGTTTTGCCCACATACTCAACCTGGTGGTGCAGCGCTTTTTACGCACCTACCCAGGTTTGAGTGATGTGGTGCAGCATGCAAGAAGAGTTGTATCGAAGTTACGTTATTCTTCAAATGCCAAAGATTCGCTGTCTAAATTGCAGGAGAAACATGGCCTGCCCCCCCATAGGCTCATTGCAGACAGTGCAACACGGTGGAACTCCACACTTCGCATGCTGAATAGGTTGTGCGAGCAGAAAAAGGCGGTTGCAGAGTACCTCCGAGGAGGACATGGCACCCAGGGCGCACCTGCCCGATTCACCCAGGAAGAGTGGCGGCTGATGTATCAAGTCTGCCGTGTCTTGTCCCCATTCGATCAGGCTACAACATTCGTAAGTGGGGCACAAGTCTGTATCAGCGAAGTGATCCCTCTCGTGTACATGCTGGACGAGAGTCTGAGTAGCCTGATGGCAGCTGGGGAGGATGCGCTTGATGAGCTTGAACAACAAAGCTTGCTCCAAGCCACCCAGACTCAGGCACATGAGGAGGAGGAGGAGGAGGAGCTTACTTTCACGCGGGACTTACTTGAGGTGCCTGACCATTGTGAGGAGGGAGAGCAGGCCAGTGCGGCATCTGTGGTTCATGGGTGGGTAGACATTGGAAGGCAGGACGAGCAGCAGCAGCAGTCAGAGGATTTTGATGTGTTGAGCAGACCGGATGATTTGGAGGCGCAGGCTCATCTCTTCCCCATGGCTGTTCATATGTTGAAATGCTTACGCAGAGATCCCCGGATCCAAAACATTAAGGAGAGGGATGACTACTGGTTGGCCACCCTTTTAGACCCTCGATGCAAGGGGAAACTGGGTCAGTTCATTCCAGCAAGCCGGCAGGAGGAGAGGATGCGTGAGCTGCAGCAGGCCCTAATACGTCATGTGCAGGAGGCCTTTCCACAGTCTGAGATCACAGCTATCCCCACTCATCGCACCCAGCAAGTAGCTGAGCCTAGCAGACCCATTCTTCCTGGAGACCTTTTTGGAGCAATGAGAAACTTTTACTTCTCTGAGCGTCCAACAATAACAACAAGAACAGTACAAGGAAGTTTTCACCAGCGGGTGAGCCGCATGGTCAGTGATTACATGAGGTCACTTGGTGCATCTGACAGTATGCGCACAGAGGACCCTATGGAATTTTGGTCCGCCAGACTGGAAACCTGTCCCGAGCTGGCGCAGTATGCGCTTCAACTTCTGGCATGCCCGGCTTCCAGCGTCATTTCTGAGCGTGCATTCAGTGCGGCAGGTGGGGTGGTTACTGAAAAGCGATCCTGTTTGTCTACAGATTCAGTGAACAGACTGACCTTCTTAAAAATGAATCAGTCCTGGATTGATGGTGAATACTCAGCCCCTGCCCTCAGAGACAGAAACTGAATGAGATCGCTTTCAACTCCCTCTGATATACCTATGTGTCTATAAGATAACATTAAATATTTAATGTTCAGTTGTGTTCCCAACATTATTGTGCACTGCACAATTTGATTCAAAGGTACAGCAGTCTTCCCACTTTTATGGAGCTCTATGGTTAACCCCCCCCCCCCCCCCCCCCCAATAAAAAAAACCTTTTATTGATATCGTTGCTCACACCGTTACAGTGCACTGCACAATTTCATTTTTTTCTGCTCCTGCTGCAAAAGTATTTCAGTGTTCCTACCCTCATGGAGCACTGCTATGTCCTGCTATGTTTACTGGTGTCCCTGATGTTGCTGCTGTTTTGTTTATTGGTCTTCCACCTTTCCGGTGACTTTGCCTACTACCTACCACCAAAATGTCTTGGGCTGACTGAGGGTGATGGTCAACTTTCTGTGTGACTGAGCCACTGCTCCTCTCAGGGCCACAAGCTAGGACTTTGCCTACTACCTGCCACCAAAATGGCTTGGGCTTACTGAGGGTGATGGTCAACTTACTATATGACTGAGCCGCTGCTCCTCTCAGGGCCACAAGCTAGGACTTTGTCTACTACCTGCCACCAAAATGGCTTGGGCTTACTGAGGGTGATGGTCAACTTACTATATGACTGAGCCGCTGCTCCTCTCAGGGCCACAAGCTAGGACTTTGCCTACTACCTGCCACCAAAATGGCTTGGGCTTACTGAGGGTGATGGTCAACTTACTATATGACTGAGCCGCTGCTCCTCTCAGGGCCACAAGCTAGGACTTTGCCTACTACCTGCCACCAAAATGGCTTGGGCTTACTGAGGGTGATGGTCAACTTACTATATGACTGAGCCGCTGCTCCTCTCAGGGCCACAAGCTAGGACTTTGCCTACTACCTGCCACCAAAAAGGCTTCTGCTGACTTAAAAAAAAAAAACTCACCTTTTTCTTGTTCAGTTTCTTGATGTCCCCACCGTTAGGGTGCATCGCACTTTTTTAAATAATTTACCACCTTCTTTTGATTATAGATAGTAGTGTTCCCACTGTCAGGGAGCACACCGGAAAAAAAATACATTACTACTCACCTGTTCCTGTTGAGTTTTTTGGGTGTCCCCACCGTTAGGGTACTCCACACTTTTTATTATAATGTACCACCTTCTTTTGATTATAGATAGCAGTGTTCCCACTGTCAGGGAGCACTCCACAAAAAAAAAAAAAAAATACTCACCTGTTCCTGTTCAATTTCTTGGGTGTCCCCACCGTTAGGGAACTCCACACTTTTTATTATAATGTACCACCTTCTTTTGATTATAGATAGCAGTGTTCCCACTGTCATGGAGCACTCCACAAAAAAAAAAAAAAATCACCTGTTCCTGTTCAATTTCTTGGGTGTCCCCACCGTTAGGGTGCTCCACACTTTTTATTATAATGTACCACCTTCTTTTGATTATAGATAGCAGTGTTCCCACTGTCATGGAGCACTCCACAAAAAAAAAAAAAAAAATCACCTGTTCCTGTTCAATTTCTTGGGTGTCCCCACCGTTAGGGTGCTCCACACTTTTTATTATAATGTACCACCTTCTTTTGATTATAGATAGCAGTGTTCCCACTGTCATGGAGCACTCCCAAAAATAAATAAATAAACTGAAACTGAATTTCTGGGGGGAGGGTGGAAGGGGTTCAGGTCTGGTTACCTATTATTTACTGGGGGGAGGGTGGAAGGGGTTCAGGTCTGGTTACCTATGAATTAGTGGGGGGGGGGGGGGGAAGGTGGAAGGGGTTCAGGTATGGTTACCTATGATTTACAGGGGGGAGGGTGGAAGGGGTTCAGGTCTGGTTATCTATGAATTTCTGGGGGGAGGGTGGAAGGGGTTCAGGTATGGTTACCTATGAATTTCTGGGGGGAGGGTGGAAGGGGTTCAGGTCTGGTTACCTATGAATATCTGGTCTGGTTACCTATGAATTTCTGGGGGGAGGGTGGAAGGGGTTCAGGTATGGTTACCTATGAATTTCTGGGGGGAGGGTGGAAGGGGTTCAGGTCTGGTTACCTATGAATTAGTGGGGGGGGGGGTGGAAGGGGTTCAGGTATGGTTACCTATGATTTACAGGGGGGAGGGTGGAAGGGGTTCAGGTCTGGTTATCTATGAATTTCTGGGGGGAGGGTGGAAGGGGTTTAGGTATGGTTACCTATGAATTTCTGGGGGGAGGGTGGAAGGGGTTCAGGTCTGGTTACCTATGAATATCTGGTCTGGTTACCTATGAATTTCTGGGGGGAGGGTGGAAGGGGTTCAGGTATGGTTACCTATGAATTTCTGGGGGGAGGGTGGAAGGGGTTCAGGTATGGTTACCTATGAATTTCTGGGGGGAGGGTGGAAGGGGTTCAGGTCTGGTTACCTATGAATTAGTGGGGGGGGGGGGGGTGGAAGGGGTTCAGGTATGGTTACCTATGATTTACAGGGGGGAGGGTGGAAGGGGTTCAGGTCTGGTTATCTATGAATTTCTGGGGGGAGGGTGGAAGGGGTTCAGGTATGGTTACCTATGAATTTCTGGGGGGAGGGTGGAAGGGGTTCAGGTCTGGTTACTTATGAATTAGTGGGGGGGGGGGGTGGAAGGGGTTCAGGTATGGTTACCTATGATTTACCTGTATTTCTATGCATATCAGATATACTGTACATGCATACAGATATATTATCAGATTTATATATATATATATATATATATATATATATATATATATACCGTATATACTCGCAAGCAAGCCGACCCGCATGTAAGCCGACCCCCCCACTTTTACCCCAAAAAACAGGAAAAAATGATTGACCCTCATGTAAGCCGGGGGTAGGAAACGCTGGCCGCGTGATCCCCCCAGTATGTCCCAGTATAGCTAGTATAGTGCTCAGTATAGCTAGTATAGTGCTCATTATAGCTAGTGAAGTGCCCCAGTTTAGCTAGTATAGTGCTCAGTATAGGTAGGTAGTACTCAGTATAGCTAGTAAAATGCCCCAGTATAGCTAGTATAGTGCTCAGTATAGCTAGTATAGTGCTCAGTATAGCTAGTATAGTGCTCAGTATAGCTAGTGAAGTGCCCCAGTTTAGCTAGTATAGTGCTCAGTATAGTTAGTATAGTGCCCCCAGTATAGCTAGTATAGTGCCCCCAGTATAGCTAGTATAGTGCCCCCAGTATAGCTAGTATAGTGCCCCCAGTATAGCTAGTATAGTGCCCCCAGTATAGCTAGTATAGTGCCCCCAGTATAGCTAGTATAGTGCCCCCAGTATAGCTAGTATAGTGCCCCCAGTATAGCTAGTATAGTGCCCCCAGTATAGCTAGTATAGTGCCCCATTATAGCTAGTATAGTGCCCCCAGTATAGCTAGTATAGTGCCCCCAGTATAGCTAGTATAGTGCCCCCAGTATAGCTAGTATAGTGCCCCCAGTATAGCTAGTATAGTGCCCCCAGTATAGCTAGTATAGTGCCCCCAGTATAGCTAGTATAGTGCCCCCAGTATAGCTAGTATAGTGCCCCATTATAGCTAGTATAGTGCCCCATTATAGCTAGTATAGTGCCCCATATAGCTAGCATAATGCCCCAGTATGGGTGGGTAGGTGCTGTCCCTCCCCGCTCCCCCTGCGGCCGCCGCTGCTGCTATTACCTCAGGCGGCGCCGCTTCCTCTATCCTCGTCCTCCTCCGGTAGTAACTCATTCACAGCAGCGCGCCTCTCGCTGCTGTGATGACGAGGAAACCATAGAGAGCGGCTTCCTGTAGCGTGATGCCGTTACTATGGGAACCGCTCTCTATGGTTTCCTGCGTCATCACAGCAGCAGGGGGCGCGCTGCTGTGAATGAGTTACCGGAGGAGGACGGGGATAGAGGCAGCGGCGCCGCCTAAGGTAATAGCAGCGGTGGCCGCGGGGGGAGCGGGGAGGGACAGCACCTATCCACCCACCCACCCACACATGACTCGCAAGCAAGCCGACCCCCCAACTTTTGGCCCACTTTTGGGGGGTCAAAAATTCGGCTTGCTTGCGAGTATATACGGTATATATATATGTCCCCAATATCCCCCACCAGCTGGGATCACCTGATGCCGTATTCATGTCCTTTGCTTGAACCGCCAGCTTGAACCGGTTGCTTGAACCGCCAGCAGAAAGAACACACACCTACTCCAAAATTCTCACTGAACCTCCATCAACATCTTGCAGCCCTCCTGAAACTCCTAGTGGCTTTCTGCCATCCTCCTTGCATGGAAGCCGGCGCGTTACCTGACCTGCCTAGAGTCAAGTGATACGCCTGCTGCCGTGCACAGAGGACGTCGGAAAACCACTAGGAGCATGCTAGGAGCTTCAGAAAGGCTACAAAACGTTGCTGGAGGCTTGGTAAGTATTTTAAAGCCTGCAAACCAGTCCAAACCCCCCCCCCCCCCCAAAAAAAAAATGCATACCCAGGTGTATATGAAGAGTATACACTCCCTCTCTTAATCCCTGTCCATCCCGGTATGCCCGCTCTCAATGCTATTGAAATCATAGCTCCTACAGAAAGTAGAGCTGCAACCTGAAAAATGATGTCTGCGTGTCCTTACAGCGCATGCGCAGGCTTTGTCTCCTCTAATTATTTCCGACTCTCTGCAGCGCATCATAGTTCCGTGCACTATGACACGGGCCACGCAGAAGGGAGGAAGAAATTAGAGGAGACTGAGCCGGCGCATGCGCTGTAAAAGAGAACTAAAAAGCAATGAATAATTGCAACATATACTCTTCACACTGTAAATTTTTCACACTGGTGCTTTGTGTTGGACATTGAAGATCTAAAAAATGAAGGGATTGCATCACAAGCAATGTGACACATACAACTAAGCATTCTGCATAAAAATATGTTTCAGAAATGCATTGTACTAACAATGTCATTGCATTTCTTTTGCGATTATTTAGTCCAACACAATGTGTCAGTGTCAGAGATCGTACAACAAAAGAGAAGAAACGTATACTTGTTTATGAAAAACATTTATTTTTTTGGGTTTGCAATGTCACGTGTATATATATTTTTTTTTTGTTTTGCAACTGGCAAATTTTTTTTTTTTTAGTAAAAAAATAATGGAAAAAAAAAAAAAAAACTTTAAAGGGGAACTTCAGCATAAACAAACATACTGTCATTAAAGAGGAACTCCAGTGAAAATAATGTAATAAAAAAAGCGCTTCATTTTTACAATAATTATGTATAAAATATTAGGCATCACGCCTGCCCCCGGTGCCCATTAATTGGGCATTTATCTCGTCCTGCCGGGCCGATTTTTCCCGCAGCTCCAGGACCTGCTGCTGTAGGAGATTGAACTCCCGGACCGGCACTCCTGTCTCATGCCTCCTCACCCTTGCCTTCAGCCTCCTTAGTTCCCGTCTCACTAGTAAGTGAGTGGAAAGTGGAACTGTGGAAAGAATAGGGAAAATAGGTTAACCTGATTGATACAATGATTATACATTTTACATGTAAACAAAAAAAAAGAAAAGAAACCTGTAATGTAAAGCTTATACAATAACATTTAGGGCCCTGTTCCACCATAGAAGTAATGCGAAGGTGGCCACCTCGCTGCATCACTTCCGCATCTCCCAATGCAGAAGTGATTACAGGAGATGGGACGCAGATGCAGCCCTGCGAGAATCTGCAGTATGCTGAAGATTCTTGGATCAGTCTACACCGCTCCGCAGAACCTGAACGCAATAGAAACTATACCATTACCGTGCAATGGTCTCAGGACACCCGCGGTGTGCCATATCGTACCACATGTAATGGAAATGGACCTGACTGTAGTTAACCTAATATGAGATATTACTTATACAGTGAAAGCAGTAGAGTTTTGTACCGTGTTAGCCATCAGAAAAAAGCAAGACATTTTTGATCAGGATGATACCATTTATTGGCTAACTTAAAGGGAACCTAAACTGAGAAGGATACGGAGGTTTCCTTTTAAAATAATACCAGTTGCCTGGCTCTCCAGCTGCTCCTGTGTCTCTAATACTTTCAGCCACATCCCCTCAACAAGCATGCAGATCAGGTGCTCTGACTGAAGTCAGACTGGATTAGCTGCTTGTTTCAGGTATGTGATTCAGCCACTACTGATCTCTTTGGCTGCAGCAGGACTGCCAGGCAACTGGTATGGTTTAAAAGTAAATACCCATATCCCTCTCAGTGTAGGTTGCCTTTAAAAGACTAAGAGCATGCAAGCTTTCAACTGTAGAGCCTTCTTCGGGCTTAAATCCTGAATGTTTACAAACAGATGGAATGGACAGCTATATACATGCAACATCCCAAGGGGATACATTTTTTTAAACAGAGCAGAGTTAGTTAGCTGAGATAAACAGAGCAGAGTTAGTTAGCTGAGATAACACATTTGTTTACACAGTACTCTCAGCTAACTAACTCTGCTCTGTTTCCCCTAGGGCAGGGATGTCAAACCGGTCCTACGAGGGCCGAGATCCTCACAAATTTTTGGCACAGCTCAAATAAATTGATGGGTCTGCATCAGGATAGGTGTGTTCCATCAGGTACAACACATTCCTCTCTTTCTCAGTCCATCCTAAACATTGGCATGGATCTGGCCCTCCAGGACTGGAGTTTGACACGTGTCCTAACTAAGGCATCTTAATGACATGTATGTGTGTGTAAAAAAAAATTATGTATCCCCTTGGGATGTTGCATGTATATAGCTGTCCATTCCATCTGTTTGTAAGCATTCAGGATTTAAGCCCGAAGAAGGCTCTAGTCTACAGTCGAAAGCTTGCATGCTCTTTTAAGTTTTTTGAAGTTAGCCAATAAATGGTATCATCCTGATCCAAAACCTATTAATTATACAATGCAATATTTTTACCAGTTTGGAGGCTTCCAGCAAATCGCCTGGCCACTCGCTGGCTGCGATACGAGGGGCCTGGGGAGGAAGACCGGGAGGTGCTAGGTCCAGGGGCATCTCCTTCCTGCAGGTCCTGGGGCTGCGCAGCAGACGGTGGGGTCCTGCCCTGTCTGGGGGCACGTCCTGGGCCTTGCTGTGCAGGTGGGGGATGAGAAGCAGATCCAGCTGTAATAAAGAATAATAAATAATATAATGAGAACGAAATATGTCATGAAATAGGTAAAAAGTATTAAGTTTTTACTCAAACTCATTATTTTTTTTAATTGCTGGTGTATCCAACTGCTGGCAGTCTCTCTCACATCACCTCGTCCCTGTGATCAGGCTGCAGCCCGAGCCCCGCTCTGCAGCCAGCCCCGTGATGCAGAATATCCGAATCTCGGCTTGATGATGTCATCAAGCCCAGACCCAGTTAAGGGCATCACCGGGCTGCGTGTAGAGCGGGGAACGGAGGCTCAGGCTGCAGCCTGATCGCAGGAACGAGGTGAGGTGAGAGAGACGGCTTGCGATCTACCCACGAAGGGGGCTGCCTGAATGGGGGGGGGGATATCTGACTAACCATACTGGGGGATTGAGGACCCCTGGTGAGGGGTGGGGTGAGGTGTTAAAATGTGCAGCTGGGGTGACTAATAAAATAATGTGGATACATATACCCATTTTGGATTTAAAAAAAATATACTGGGTGCAGATCTGGCTATAATGGGGGGGGGGGGGGGGGGGACGACTAATCCTGAGTGCACACACTAATCCAGAGGGCACATCTGGCTATAATTGCACTGGTCCATAAGGGGGAAACAAGGTCTGGATGTGAAGTGTTTAAACATAGAAAAAAGAAAAATTCTAATACCGTTTATTTCTTTATTGGACATGAAAGAATATGACTCTTAAAGTGAATGGGTACCACTTTAAAAATAAAAAAGTCAGATACTCACCTAAGGAGAGGGAAGGCTCGGTCCTAATGAGCCTTCCCTCTCCTCTCCCGGTGCCCGGTCCCGCGCAGGATCCCCGGTAGCAGTATTCGACCAGTTCGGTCAAATACTGCCACTTCCACCGCCGAAGGGAGGTTTCGGAAGCCTTCGGGAGCAATCGGGCTCCCGAAGATGGGCCAATCCATACTACGCATGCGCACTCTGACGCATTCGCGCATGCGTAGTATGGAGTATGGAGTACTCCTGAAAACCTCCGAATTCCCTGCGTTGGCAGATGCGAACGGGGGAGCCAGCACAGCACCGAGGGCACCGGGAGAGGAGAGGGAAGGCTCATTAGGACCGAGCCTTCCCTCTCCTTAGGTGAGTATCTGACTTTTTTATTGTAAAACTGGTACCCATTTGCTTTAAATACAGTAAAATATAAATAGGATAGGATATAAAGAGCGCTCCTGAACGTAGACTGGGGCAATGGTTCATCTTTAGTAGGAATAAGCCCCTGCGCACACAGCAAATATATCAAAGGAGTGGCTTTGAGACAACTCTGTGTATGTATGCCCTTGAGTTGAGAGGCCAAGCAAGAGCATAGGCATCAATAAAATTTAATAACTCTGGAGAGATCTTAAAATGGCTATGCACCACAGCCGGATCATCCACAAGGCAAACCTTGGCAGTTGCCAAGGTCATGGAGAGGACCAAAGAGCCTGATGGACGATAGCACCTATCAAATCCTTGTAAAAATACCAGGTGATCAACAGTGGTTATCAAGTTGCATTCCACAAAGTATGATATAAGGCCCTTTTTTCCACTAGCTGCGTTTTTGGTAAAAATGCAAAACGCATGCGTTTTTCCAAATTCAATAGTGCAGGTGCATGTCTGCGCAATTACGATGCGTTTTGTGTTTTTTCTTTTTCAATCAATACAACACTTTTCAGCCACAGTAAAAAAGCAAAGCAAACACATAAAAAAAAACACTAAAGCATTTACATCAAAATATCTAGATGCATTGCACAAATAACGTGTTTACGTTTGTGTTTTGCAGTGGAAAGGGCCCATACTCTTAGGGCTCAAACCCACTAGAGCGCTTTTATGCGCGTTTTGAGTGTTTTGTGCACCGCTAGCGATCCCGCAAAATGCTCTGGTAATGTTAATGGGTGGCCCAAATTCCACTACAGCGGTCGCAGTTTTCTATGTTCGATTTCGGGTGCGTTACCGCTTCCAATAGAAAATGTTGGAGTGCTGCTGGAACCGTTTACCTTTTTTAAAGCGCTGGACAAAAAATGCATTTATGATTCCCACAATGCTTTTTTTGTCCAGAAAATAATAAAAAAAAAAAAAAAACCCACCCAATCAGAACACTAATCGATAATCGCAAAACGCTGTAGACGCTAGGAACTCCCATACAAAAACCGCAAACCGTGCAAAAACCGCTAACGCAAACCGCTAAACAACCGCTTGCAAAATGCTCCAAAAAAACAAAACACTCAGCAAATACTGCACAAATATCATCACTATGCCCACACAGGAGGCAGGAGCACAAAAAATAATTTAGGTAACCCATTTTAGAATTATTCCATAACGAAAACAAAATGTGGAAAAAGTGATGAGCTCATCTGTGAATATTAAACTGATAATTTTTCCGTATATAGTACTACACAACTCTATTATAATATTCACTGCACAAGGTATTTTTATAGTATAATTAGATACAGTATAAAAAACCCAAGATACACATACATAAACTAGTAGTTTGCTGACTTACATGACAGGGCTTCCTCAATGCTCTTGACGAGCTCTTTGTCCCTCCTTTTCAGGTCGCTCCACATCATCTGGACCTGCTTCACCCTCAAGTTCCTGCTGAATTGGGTCCTCAGCAGTAACTGGACCCTCCTCACCACCCGCTTTTTGTACTTCCCCACCACCAGGTCATATCGGCCTCTTGTAAATTCCTGAAAAAAAATTGACAGTATTCATGAGCACTGTATGGATTATACATTTTTTAATTAGGATTAACTTTACTTAAATCATAATGTTTCAACATTATAAAAATGATATAAGTATCACCCTACTTTATCTGGTCCCCCATCCTTTGGCCAAATGTAATTTCCACCAATAGGCTATCATTCATGAAAGTGTGGTCGGTAACAAAATCCGTGCGGGAAAGTACCGCTTTCGGTATTTTAGACTTCTGGTGGTCATTCATACAAATGTTGCCAGTTGCGATATACTGTAAGTGCGGTGATTCCCCGAAAAAGCCTGGTGGTAGGCTTGCGGAAACAGAGAAGCTGCCCGAGTCCCTCCGTGCGCTGCTCTCTCTGCTGCTGCTTGGGAGGTCTGTGTCCCATTCAGTTACATGTATTCCACATGCTTATCGCTACTTCCTAGGGAGCGATAATCCCCGTCCGCATAACGCTTGGTCTAATCTTTATGAATTGACATTTTGTTACCTTTTTTTAGATAATCACCGCACAAGGCGGTAATTTATCGCTGTGCTCGGGAATGACAGCTTTTGATGCGGAAACAGCCTTTATATGAATGCACATTTTGCTAAGTGCTCGGTAAAGTCAGCTGTTTTCAGAATTTGCGCATGCAGGAATGCTTGAGGCTAATTTCACACCAGGACGTTGCGTTAGAGGGGGCGTTAAGGTCGCATAACGTTCCCCTAACTCAACGCCTGGTGGTGCTGGATCTGGACGTCAGAGTGAGCCGCGTTGTGCAGCTCACTCTGGCGTCAGTGATGCCGTGATGCGCACTCTTGTGCGCATGCGGCATCACGTGGTCCCGCCGGCCAATCGCCGCACAGAGCGGATGCTCCAGGAAGTAAACACTGCACGTCACAACGCGCAGTGCATATTAATTAGCCATGTGCCTGGCCGCTCTCCGCTCCTCCCCAACATTACTGAGCATGTGCAAGCAGTCTAACGCGGCTTAGCCGCGTCTAAAGTACTGCATGCAGTACGTTGTCTTGTGACGCAGCGTTACAATGTAACGCAACGTCCGCACTGTGAACAGCCCCATTGATTTTTCATTACTGTGCGGTGGGCTGCGTTACAGGCTGCTCTAACGTGCGCCTGTAACGTCCCACTGTGAAACCAGCCTTATGAATGATAGCCAATGTGATTGGTAAATATTGTGAATTTGTGTTCGTGAACATGTTAAAGGACTTCCGAGGCCAAAAAGAAGAAAATGACACTATACCTTTTTAATATCTGAATCCACGGAGGACGTCCAGCGCGTCCTCCGCACCGTACCGCCGTCATTGCAGCCCTTTTCGTTCCCCCATGGCTCGGCCCGACCCCACTGAACGGGTCGCATGTATTCCACAAGTAAGATGGCCGCCACCTTGAGCCGCGGCTGCGCAGTACGCTTTGCCGCGAGTGCGATTGCGCAGCCTTTAGCCCACCTCCCACCGCATACTGGGTACGGGAGGCGGGCTAAAGGCTGCGCAGTCGCACTCGCGGCAAAGCGTACTGCGCAGCCGCGGCTCAAGGCGGCGGCCATCTTACTTGTGGAATACATGCGACCCGTTCAGTGGGGTCGGGCCGAGCCATGGGGGAACGAAAAGGGCTGCAATGACGGCGGTACGGTGCGGAGGACGCGCTGGACATCCTCCGTGGATTCAGATATTAAAATGGTATAGTGTCATTTTTTTCTTTTTGGCCTCGGAAGTCCTTTAACAAAATGTCCGTTCATGAGCAGATGAAAATATTGGAGTGCTGCTGAAACCGTTTACCGTTTTTAAAGCGCTGAACAAAAAATGCATTTATGATTCCCACAATGCATTTTTTGTCCAAAAAAAAAAATTCAGAACACTAATCAATAATCACAAAACACTGTAGACACTAGGAACTCCCATACAAAAAACGCAAACCGTGCAAAAAACGCTAACGTAAACCGCTAAACAACCGCTTGCAAAATGCTTCAAAAAAAACAAGACGCTAGCGTCTGCGGGAGCGTTTTGCGATTTTTAGTGGGTTCCTAGACTTACTGTTTAGGCGTGCAATGAGTGTAACGTAAGTTTACTGTACTATTACAATATCATATCGCTAACATTTAGCAAAATACAGTGTGAATGTGTCTCTACTATTAAAGGGACTCAGCCGCGACACTCAGCCAAGTGTCGCCCCCACACTTCCTGGTATAGGAAGAGGCACGTCATTACGTCAGCCGATACGCGTCATGACGGCGGCCGGCATGACAGTCCTGCGCATGCGCAGTAAACCCACGTATGCGCAGGACTGTCACGTCATGACGCGTAGCTCGCAGTCCCTTTAACAGTAGTGGTACAAGCAAAGTTACAGTGACAAATAAAATAAAAAACCCTCTGCAACACCTATGATACACTTTTTAAAGTAAAATATAAATAAATGCATAGAAACAATACCAAATAAATGCATTTTGTTCAAAATACATTGCTTACCTCAATCACCATCCTTTTCAACTCGGGTGGGTTTTTTGGAGGCATTCTGGATGTGCCCTGGACTCCCTGCAGGCTGCAATAAAAGTCTGTGTGGTGTCCAGGTCTTTCCCACGAGTCTGTCTTTTTTTTCAGCCTCCTGTTGATTTTTACGCATTAGCCAATCACAGCCTATGAAGCTGAGCGTGCCCGGAGCGCATACGTACGCGTACGTACTGACGCATTTACGCAATAGCTACCATAGCGATAGGCGGCTATTGCGTACACGCTCGTCCGCATGCGTCAAAACGTACGCGTTGGTGGTTATTACCGTAGTACACGTAACAATATATCGTAAGCGCATACATTACGGTACCCTTACGCGTAACCGCGTAAGTTTACGCGTAATTACAGAGATGACCCGTAGATAATGTAGTACGTCGTAACCGTAATTGCGTAATGCGTAATAGCGTAGAATTACGCGTAATGACCCGTAAGCGTAGATTTTTCCATTACGATCAGCACTGGTTTGTCAGCATTACATTAGGATCTGGCCAACAAACGTACTGTAAAATAAGGAATGTGCAATGGATCTGCAGTGAATTGGAGGGCTGGTAGTTCCAATAGGGGAAAATGAAAAATTGCCCAGGGCCCAGCCAGGCTGATGCCCCCCCCCTCAAGGGGTAATAATGGACCATTGAGCTTCTCTTATCTTCCATGCTGTCGGAACAGCTCATCGTATGACCATTTATCAGGCATCAGGGAGAATCACCTGCAGACTACATGACTGTGATTTATAGCCCTGGGTTATTAACTCTTATATCACAAATCCAAACAAAAGTTTGCCTTCTTAAAACAGAAGGTATTTGCGATTATTCAGGTTGGAGTAAGCACATGATGTCTCCCAAGATGCATCACTGCTGAATATGCAAATCATCCTTTGGGGTCTATAAGGTAGGACTTGAAGCACCCAGAGTTACAGATTACCCAGCAAGCTCATGGTGAGGCAGAACTCCTAGGAGTGTGTAAGGGGTTACAATGGACCAAGAAGTCCTCTTAATAAAATGTTATGGGCTGTTTGATCCTTTGTAGCCCCTTACACTCTCCTAGGAGTTCTGCTTCACCATGAACTTGCTGGGTTGTCTGTATCACAAATTGAAAAAGGGAACATATACAAGTTCTAAGCAGGATGGCTGCTCTATACTTCAGGCAGGGAACACACTTGACAGTTTTCGTACGCGTTTTCTGCACAGAAAAACTGAGAGCTCATGTTAATCAGTGGGATAGCTCACACTTAATATGTTGTTCGTGCGCTGAAAAAAAACTGACATTCTGCATCATGGTTCTTCACATTTTGTCTGTTTTCTCTATCAATTACATCAGCTGCTGTAAAAAACACACGCATTTTCCTGCATAGGAACACACTTGGTGTGCAGAAAAAATATGCAGAAAAACGCGCGCAGAAAACTGAAAGACAAGTGTGTTCCCTGCCTCAGTGTTTACCACTGTTTTCCAACCTTAGTAAATTAACCCCATTATCTCTGACCAGTGGTGAATCAACCGAGGTGGGCTAGCTTGCCAGAATTCCAAAGCATATGACCAGTTATCCCGGTATGCCAGTATTGTAGTTTTACTTTTGCTTCACTTTCAAAGCACAAGGCAATTAGTGCACATTTGCCAAACATAATAAAACAAAATACACTTTATAACCTAAAATAGTGACCCTGTGATGAGCGCTAAAATGAAAATATTGCAAAGGAGATATCTTTGTAGTAGCCAACAAGAAGACACTGCAAGAATCATGATACGTATACCAACCCACTCCTGTCCCCACATATCTTGGGATTACCAAACATTCAATTCCTCTGCCTTGAGTGCTGCTGTGTCAGTCTTCTGAAATGAGTACTCATGTGCACATTGGCAAGCTCAGCATTTTGCAGTTATGTATCTACAATCAGATTACATCGGTCTGATCATTCAGAAACTATAAGGCCCGGTTCACATTAGCGTTCAATATCCGGATTTTCCGGATCTTATCCGGACCGCATACTGTACAAACGGAACGTACGTTCCGCATAGCAATGCAAAGGCTATGCGGACGTTCACATACGTACATTCCGTACAGTACGGAGCCGGACCAGATCCGGACTCCGGACTCTTTTCCAACATGCGCTATTTTTAGTGTCCGGATCTCCGGCCCACGCATCCTGACCGGAGCCTGACCTGAGCCTGACAGCACCATCAGGAACACAGAAACCAATGGGAAACGGAAGGCACAGAACACACTGCCTACAAAAACCTGACGTTCTACCCCACTTCCTATGCGTATCCAAGCGGCCATTTCGGATGGGGACACATGGGCCAAGCATGTCTGGAGTGGAGCAGCAGTGACAGACGTGCTGGAGCTGTTTGGCAGAATGTCGGAGGTGGAGGTGATGCCTACAGCGGAGGAACCTGATTGTACATGTGCACCAGGTGCACCTTCTGCTGACCTGAACATTTTTTTATTTATATTTAACTATTTTTTGCCCACGGATCCTGATGGCAGCCTGATGCATGCCTGATACAAACGGACCGGATCCGGATCGGAACCGTACGGTTCTGATCAGGATCAGGTCAGGATCCGATCAGGATCCGGTCCGTTTACTTGCCAAAACGCAAGTGTGAACGGGGCCTTAGAGCAGTAGCTGCTGTATGTGACTTGAACCGGGTAGAATGATTTTCATGCAATTACTAGATCCTATGAGGACTTTTACTGGTCATATTGAAAGCTGTTCTATCTCATTTTTCTTTTGGTATTACACCTTACAGCAGACCTGAACTCAGAACTTCTTCTGTACTCTAGAAGGTAAGCAACAGCATAATAACCTTTAAAGAAAAACATTTATTTGTAACAGCTAATACACATTCATGCAAATAAATCTGCAGTGTATCTACTTCCATCTTTCATGGAAGCAGACATGGGGTTAACATCCAGTGTTTACAAATTGGCTGCTCTGCTGAGACAGCCAAGTGACACAGCTGAGAGATCAAATTACAGCTGTGATTAGCCACAGATGAGGGAAAATTAGGCAGGCTAAACGCTTAATACATACAGGGTGCATTTCTTTATGATTAATTTTCTCCATTTTAAGGGTGCATTTAATTTTGATAGTGATGGAAATGGTGGATAATATTTCTCCTAAAATGAAGAGAAAGGAAAAACTTTTTAAAATGTGTATTTTTTTTAAATACCACTTGTAACTACAGTCCCAGAAATAGGGCAGTAATATTTTTCAAATAATAATCTGAAATTGAATTCTTTTCATTATATAGTGAATTTTTCATCTTTCATTTGGCATTTAGATCTGTTTGTTTTTTTTGTTTTTTTTTGGCTATGCTTTATTTATCTCATGCATGGTACAGGTTGGCAGCAGTGGCACATCTGCCACACAATGAGGTATGCTGGAACCATCAGTCAGCCAGTGGCCCAACAAATGAAGAGTGCATCACATGACTGTGTTGTGCCATATGACTGCCATATCATGTAGTATTAGTTAGCTCATTTAGAAGCCAGGATTTGGGAGCCAGCCAGATAAATATATGCTATTTATGGGCGTATAATTAAAAGCGCTGCTGGCTTATTTGGGTGCAGGTTTTACCGTAAAAAAAAAAAAAACAGTTTAAAGGGCACAGAAAATGGCCAGTAGTGGAATATGGGTAAATTTACTGATATCCTACTACTTAGATGATATACTGAAATATTTGTAATATTTGCCCATATTTAACTATGACCCAACCCGGCGTCATAACTATGTCTCGGCGGACGACTAACCTTTACCCCTCCCGGTGGACACCTAGCCTTAACCCCATGGCCACCTAACCTTAACATCCCTCCCGCCTAAACTTAACCACTGAGTTAATCTGGGCACCCGCTATTAGTAGCAGTTTGCATAGCGTGCCCCCATATATTATTTGCGCTATTTTTAGCTGTTCTAAACCTATGGGGCTCTACTACAGGAAAGAGAATGCTAATTGCAAGTAAGGGGGAAAGGGGAACTTTAGTACTCAGGAGGCAATGCTAATTACAGGGAAAGGGCACAAAGGGCCTTTATTACAGAAAAGGGGGATGCTAAAAGGGGCACAGAAAGAGCTCTACTTGGGCAATTTATTCTCTGGTGTTGGATGCTCCCCAAAGGTGTTATTTGTGGGATATAAATATAAACCTGCTGTTTTATGCTGATTTGTTATTCGAGATGTGGGTGTCATGCTATTTTTTCATATATGGGGACATTCTGGATTTTTGTTTGTTTGTTTTAGGTGACATGCTGCTTAGTACCTAAACATAGTATTTAAGAAGCTTGCTAGTAAAACCTTTTTTTGGGGGAAACATGCTGCAAAAGCTTTTTTTTGGGGGGGGGGGGGGGGGATTGTGAGCTAAACTCATTTAGCTGACAATCATTCCCATTACTCTCTTATTTGGGGAGTGCTATCTAATTCTGTTATTTAGAGAATATGATTGTGGTGCTTGAGTACCATGCTGCCTACAGGTTTTACTTGGCGGTCATACATCTAATTTTGTTA
This sequence comes from Hyperolius riggenbachi, assembly GCF_040937935.1. Classification (NCBI taxonomy): domain Eukaryota; kingdom Metazoa; phylum Chordata; class Amphibia; order Anura; family Hyperoliidae; genus Hyperolius; species Hyperolius riggenbachi. The sequence continues at coordinate 581,861,940 of NC_090646.1, forward strand.
TTTGAAATATATGCTGCCTGTTCCTGTTATTTGGGGGACATGCCAACCTATTCATGTTATTTTTGAGTACATACCTGCACAACTGAGTTATGATACCTACCTGTGTTATTTGGGGAACAATAAACTTGATGTCTAATTATGTTATATGCTAAACAAACTGGCCGGAGGGGGGGGGGGGTTCGGGGAATGCTGCCAAATTTGAATTATTCTATTTCACGTGGCTGTTGATATGGCAGTTTTTTTCTTTGGGAAGCGAGGGGGACATAGAAGGTTTCTGAGGGGTTCACTGATTTTTAGATACAAACCTGTTTTATTTTCATCTCTTATGAGGTTTGCAAATATTCATGCAAATCAATGTTTCTCTGGTTTATCAGCAGGGGCCACCGGCTTGCAGCTGGCATCGCTATCTTGTGCCCGCGTTTCCCCTCACCTCTCCACAATGGATCAGGGCTCCTCTCTTCAGCTGGCATCCTTTGTCTTTATTTGGGTGGCTAAAAAAGACATTTCACTGAGGACTGCCAGGAGATAATTAGATAGCTAAACAATGCAGATTTCAACTTGTAAGGGAGAAAAAAAGGTTATGTGCTAAATTAACGAGGCTGCAGCTATTTTAATGAACTCTTTGTCATGCGTTACTATTCTAATCAAACTGTTTTTGTTTTAGGATTATTATTTAGCACTGTTTGAAATTACAGTACTTAAGTATGCTCTGTATAGACAGCCTAGATCAGTGCAGTGTTTATGCACAGTTTTTGGGGTGTGTCAGGTGGATAATAATAATATTGCTATTTTGGGGAAATTCAGCATTATATTTATTCCTGCTGCCAGTGATCTTTCATTCATTTCCAGCAGGACTTCGCTTTTCAGGATTGCCATCTGGACCCTTTAATTACCCTGATATGCCAAGCTTCAAAACCTGGCCTCTTCTTATAGATATCTAACGACAGGTGGCATCCATGCCAGCTCACTGCCCTGCCTGTTTCTTGGATCTTTCATTACAGCAGTGTATTACAAGACAGCAGGCTGAGTAATACAACCAAGAAATGCTCCCCTTAAACATGCTCAAATAGAAAGTTTACATGGAACAAAAATTGTACAAAGTGAAGTTTCCCCAATGACAGCAGGAAACAAAAACAGGCACCAACTCTTTTCCATACTACTTAAAACTAAAGACCCTTTTTAAAATAGTTCCTCATATTGCGCCTTATCAAATTAGTATAATTATCATCATTATTGTTATTAGCGTTATTTTGGACTTACATAGATCCTCCAGGGCACTGTACAATAGAGATTGTTGGGTCCCCTATCATGCACACCCCAACCCCCCTATATTTACCTTACAGAGTTTCTCAACTTTGGAGGTCACATGATCCTTGCTCAAGTGGTCACATGATCCTTGCTCAAGCTCACATGATCCCTGATCCAGTGCTGTCTGGATCCAGCCCCCATTAAGCACCTTATTTCATAGCCTTACAGTACATCTCACACCAGGTGTAGAAGGGTACGGTGTGGCAGTGTTGCCAAGAATTCACTCAAAATAGCGTATGGGAAAAAATGGGAGACACAAAAGGCATTGCAGAAGGCCTTCAGAATCAGAAGACCTAGTGAAGGGGTTGAAATCAGCAACCCCACTCACAACTGACCACTAGAATATGATCTCAAAAGTGTTGAAAACAGCTTTGCTTTCAAAAATGCAGTTTTAATTTCACTAAAACATTTTGAGCATTTTCTCAACTTTTTTTTGCGGTATTATACTGTACAGTATATATCTGAGCTGAGTCACGGACTTTGGCGGGGTTGACAGGTGCACAACAGAGGGGACTGTGAGAGGCGAGCATCAAGTGAGCTGACAGACTACAGGTCAGTAAAAACTAAAAAGCCTGTTGTTTCTGTTAGAAACTGTTCTAAATCACCTTGCTTCGACACCATCAACTTCTTATAGTTGCGTCTCACAGACTGTGAGATAACTTGACTCTCAACACAGCAAGCAGGAGATAGACTTTTCACAGGCTTCTTCAATGTTTACGGAAACAGAAATACAGATAGATACAGTTCATCATATCCTAGCCACGCCAATCTTCATGTTGCGTTACAAGCTTCTTGATTAAACTTCCTGCTGAAGTCAATCAGGTACCTTCTTTCTAACCTACGTTACACTAGACTACCTATGTACAGCATACATTATATCAGATTACAGAAAGGAATGAACATACTTAGAGGTCCCAGTCAGCATTGCGAGCTAGTGTGAAAGTAAGAAGCAGAGTAGAGCTCCCATAGCTCACTCGGGCTTTAATACCGACTAGAAAGAGTTAAATATGACATCATCTTCGCCATCCCCTAAATCAGACTATTGGTGGACCCACTCGTGGTGTCATCATACACACCTACTCGATTAATATTCAATGCGGCTTCTGACATACATACAAGAATGTGGATATTTATAAAACATGGCTGATGTTTATTGTTCTAGTGGCGTACATGCCCAGGTCAGGGAGACCTGTGGCCTTGTCCATAGAACAGCTTCTTGGTATGTTCTAGTTCTGACAGAACTGAAGATTTTCTCTCTAAAAGAAAATCCCCTTAAAGGGCAGGTCTGCTCCTCAAGCCTTTTTGACTAACTCAGTCCAAATAACTGAGGCCTACTTAAATTATAACAGTTTCCTATCAGGTACACTTTAAAGCACAGGTGTCAAACACAAGGCCCGTGGGGCTGAATGTGACCCACCTTGCCACATTTTATGCCCCCAGAGCTTCCAATGTCCATCATTGCAGCAACCCCCCCCCCCCTGTCGGTAACTGGTAAGACACACAAACCTACACACACACACCCTCCCCCCCATCAGCACCATCTCCCCACATAGCAGAGTAGCACAGCTTAACAGTGTAATATTTACTTGCTCCAACAATGCGTTGTGTCTCTTCTGTTCTTCCTTGCAGTTGCATGTTCTGTGCTCTTATACTTCCTCCTGATCACGTGACATGCTTCCGGAGCAAGAGGCATGCAGCAAAGAGAGTGTGGCTGTCAGGAACATCAGAGGAGACCTGAAGCAGAACTGGAGCATGCAAATATTAAACTGCTCCATTGCGCTATTCTTCAGAAGGGGAGGAGCTGGCCCCCCACGGTCACTATAGTTTGAGTAATAAATGTTATATTGTAATGAACAATTTGGCTCTCAACTAGACTAGAATGTTTTTTACATTTTGACCCCTTACGTGATTGAGTTTTACACCCCTGCTTTAACTCCTCGCAGAGTGGCTCCCCCAGGACCGCCTAAGGTCGATTGGCGTCAAGTCCTGGGGACGGAGAATAGCAGGGAGTGCGCGATCGTTCCCTGCCCTTCGTGATCAGCCTGCCAGCCCGCGACCGTGGCTGGCAGGCTGTGAGAAAAAAACTTTTATTTATATGTACAGCGCTGCGATCTACTGCAGCACTCTACTGGGGACAGCTCTGTCACTGAGCTGTCCCCTCGAGTGGCTCACAATCTGATCCCTCTCATAGGCTGATGCCTGTGGTGGGAGGGATAAATAAATAAAATAGATGTTTTTAATAGAAAAAATAAAATTAATTAAAAAAAATACAGCAATCAGATCCCAACGTCAGAAAGCTCTGTTGGTGGGCAGAAAAGGAGGCAAGATTTAGGCTGCTTTCACAGTAAGACATTACAGGCGCACGTCAGTGCAGCCTGTAACGCTCCCCAACGCACAGCAATGTAACTGCAATGGGCTGTTCACAGTGCCCACGTTGCATCACATTGTAACACTGCACGTCAATCTTAGAGTGCAGCATGCTATAGCGTTAGAGCGGCTTTGCCGCGTTAGCCTGCTTGCACAGGCGCAGTGATTAGCCACATGGCTAATTAATATTCACTGCACTGTGCTGACGTCACTGGCGGGGCCACGTGATGCGGAGTGTTCCGCTCACATGGTCTCCACCAGCGCTTGCGTACTATAGTACGCATCACGGACGAATCAAAGAGCCGCTTAACGCGGCTCTTTGCTAACGTCCTCTGCCACCACCACCATGCGTTGCGTTAGGTGCACGTTATGCGACCTTAACGTAGCACCTAACGCAACGTCTTAATGTGTAAGTAGCCTAATTTGGCTGCTAAGTTGTATAGCCGTGCGTTAAGCTGTTAAAGCTGCAGTGTGCTGAATTGTGAAAAATGGTCTAATCACTAGGGGGTGTAAGCCTGGCGTACGTTAAAAAAGGGCGTCGGGAAAAAAGGGTGCAGGGTTTTAAAAGATAATCATGAATAACGTTTAAAAAAAATTTGTGTTATATTTCGTTTAAAAATAATGTTTTATAAAGTTATAAATCATTAAATAATGTGTATAAAATCGGCAATTTTAAAAACGTTAATCTTCCCTGTTTAAAAATTGAAATTTATAATAACGTTTTATAAAACATTAATACGAATTTTCCTAAAGCTATACCTAACCCTACTCTCACACAGAACCCTCCCTGTACCTATCCCTAACCCCTAGACCCCCCTGTTGGTGCCTAACCCTAAGACCCCCCTGGTGGTGCCTAACCCTAAGACCCCCCTGTTGGTGCCTAAACCTAAGACCCCCCTGGTGGTGCCTAACCCTAAGACCCCCCTGTTGGTGCCTAAACCTAAGACCCCCCTGGTGGTGCCTAACCCTAAGACCCCCCTGTTGGTGCCTAAACCTAAGACCCCCCCTGGTGGTGCCTAACCCTAAGACCCCCCTGTTGGTGCCTAAACCTAAGACCCCCCTGGTGGTGCCTAACCCTAAGACCCCCCTGGTGGTGCCTAAACCTAAGACCCCCCTGGTGGTGCCTAACCCTAAGACCCCCCTGTTGGTGCCTAAACCTAAGACCCCCCTGGTGGTGCCTAACCCTAAGACCCCCCTGTGATAAGCATTAATAACGTTTTAAAAAAATATGGTGCGGTTTTTCGTTTAAAAATGTTAAAAAAAAAAAATTGTACGGTTTTTCGTTTAAAAGTAATGTTTTAAAAAAATATTGTACTGTTTTTCGTTTAAAAATAATGTTTAAAAAATTATAAATCATTAAATAATGTGTAATCATGAGAAACAGTTATAAAACATTAAAAGTCTCCGGGCGCCGCTTTTAAAACGTTATTTTTCTCCGGCGCCCTTTTTTCCTGTTGGGCGCCGATTAAACGATATTTATTATGGGAGTGAATGGCGGCGCCCTTTTTGTCCACCTGCCTCATGCGCCCAAATTTCCTGCTTCCGTAAGCATGTGGTCCTCGAGTGGTTAAATAATAGTACACCACTGAACTGCCAATAAATGGATCAGGCATGGTGAAACAAAACACAATTTCCACATCTTGCCAATTTGTGTACTTTTTCACAGGCTACACCACATTGTCCAGCCATTCAAGAAACATTGAAACATTCTAATGAATATTCCTCTGTCTTCTCTTTCTATCAGAATTTCAGCATGGCAGCAGCAAACAATAGTTCTCCGGTACCTGCTTTTTCCTGTCCTTTGGTGCTAGTTAAAGCTCAAAGTAAATGCGTACAGCACTGTCAGCCCTCTCTAAGGCTCACAACAAGTGTCACTTTAGAACGGACAGTGTTTCTTTTGACATTAAATCCTCCTGTCTCTCTTAATGGCCTAATGTACAATAAATATGGTATCTGCCAAAAGTGTGCTCAGGGCCGCTTCTGGACTTTTTGCTGCCTGAGGCAAGCTTGTAAAGATGCATTCCCCCCCCCCCTCGCCCCTTCGGGATTTGGAATGATCGCACAGCATGCAACAATTTACTCTGCTTCATTTAATGTTCTCACATGACATGCTGCAGCTCCATACTACACTTGCTGGCTGTGAGTCTGTGACAAACAAACTGCTCACCCTCAGCCACTCCATTCCTCCTCAGACAGGACCGCAGTGCCACCTCCTCCCTTCTGCTGTGCAAGTCAAATGAAACTCTGCTGCTCTCTCGCCTCCCCCTC